>NC_064646.1:266393419-267018419 GCF_023864345.2 Schistocerca serialis cubense
CATTACTTTTTTACATGTGGAAAACATGCACTTAAAATAAAAGCACGAAAAAAGTAAAAAATATTAAAAAATAAAGGGTTAAGTAGCAATACGTGATTCTGAAAAACTCTTGCGACGATTTTTTTTTCAACAATTAAAAACTTATGAAAGAACAAGAATATGGAGTTAACAAAATAACGTAAGATTGATGAAACAACCAGGAGAACGGCCAAATGGATGAAACAAAAGAGAAGTAATCAGCACCCTCTGATAGCGTAGCCGCAAGACTGAAGCATAGAAGTGGTCGGAGAAACCTAACAGCACGTACAGTAGTCGCTGAACTGCGTCACTTGAGGTAATGTAAAGGAGGACGCCCAAGAAGCGGAACCCTTTATGGTAATCATTTGTGATGTACCTGTTACACTAAAAGAAAATGACATTTACGAAACAATGAATCAACAAAATTTTGAGGACATGAACATGGAAACATTCAAAAACAGGTTTAAGCTGCTTTTTAAAACTGGACCCCGGGAGCGAGATGTCGTACATCACGCTGCCGAGGTCTCTGGGAAGATGTGGCGCAGTCTCACCACTATGGGCAGGATATACATGGGCTTTCTTGCCATCAATGTGAGGGATTACTTAGTAATTAGAAGGAAGGTCAGCGTTGGCCGTAATTTTGATGGTCTATTGACAGCAAAATCGATTTTCAATCACATAGTGATCATCGCAACAAATCGCGCAAACCTGTACGATCCCCCGCGTGTCGGCCGGCCGCACATAATATTGACGCGCGATGTTGGAACGTACGGACACACTCATTCGAGGTGATCGACTAGGCGTCTCCGTTGTTTGTGCTGAGACACTCGTCCGCCAATTCGGGTACTCAAAGTCGGTGAGTGTCCACAGGGTTTCTCGGTGTCCAACAGAGCACTATAAAAAGCAACGAAGGACCATCTGTGCAGAACTGCTTGCGCGTTACAATTTTTTTTTTCGAAAATTGTCACAGGGGGTCCAACCGGAAAGAAAATCCGTGGAGTGGCGCCGCACCACCTTTCCTCTGAAGAAAACATTCAAAGCCGAATCTTTAGCCGGTAAAGTCATGAAGACGGTCTTCTGGAACTTTGAAGGGGTTATTCTTTTGATGTCCTTTCTCACGATACAGCTATTAAAAAAAAAAAAAAAAAAAACTCCATCTTCAGGTCACGAGTGGCCTACCGAGACCATCCCACCGCCGTGTCATCCTTAGTGGAGGATGCGGATAGGAGGGGCACGTGGGGTCAGCACACCGCTCTCCCGGTCGTTATGATGGTATTCTTGACCGAAGTCGCTACTATTCGGTCGAGTAGCTCCTCAGTTGGCATCACGAGACAGAGTGAACCCCGAAAAATGGGAACAGCGCATGGCGGCCTGGATGGTTACCCATCCAAGTCTCGACCACGCCCGACAGCGCTTAACTTCGGTGATCTCACGGGAACCGGTGTATCCACCGCGGCAAGGCCGTTACCTCATGATACAACTATCAACACAGAAAATGGTAGAAAAGACTTTAGCGTGCTCATCGCCACAGAAATGCAAACGAACTTCTCCTTCTCCATTTGTCCGTAGCTCTTGGTCTCGCGGTCGCGTTCTCGCTTCCCGAGCACGGGGTCCCGGGTTCGATTCCCGACGGGGTCAGGGATTTTCACCTGGTTCGAGATGACTGGGTGTTTGTGTTGTCCTCATTTCATCGTCATTCCTGAAAGTGACGCGATTTGACTGCGCAAAGGTTGGGACTTCGTACGGGCGTTGATAACCCCGCAGTTGAGCGCCCCACAAACCAAAAATCATCATCATCATCCTTCTCCATTGCAACGCAAGACACGACACAACTCTGTGCTCCCGGAGGCGCTCGCAAAACTTTTCTGTTCTTCCTCGTCCACCCAGCAGCTCGGATCTCGCACCTTCCTAATTCCATCTGTTCAGCTCAATGAAGGATGCACTGCGCGGGGTGCAGTACGTGGACGATGGGGAGGTTATTGATGCAGCGAGATGCTGACTGTGACATCGACCAGTAGAATGGTATCATGGTGGCATACGGTCCTTTCAGTAAGGTGGCTTAAAGCTGTCGCGCTGAACGGAAATTATGTAGAAAAATAGTATTTTGTAGCCAAAATGGTGGTGAATAATGTGATGTATTGGAATCCCGAATAAGACCAACCTGGTTTAAGAAAAAGACTAGTTACATTACCTATTCAACGCCCATCGTAAAAGAGATCATGAAAAAATAATGAGTTTACGAATACGTGCACACACACACACACACACACACACACACACACACACACACACACACACACACACACACACACGCACACACACACTTGGCTCATTTAGTACCTCGTACTGCACAGCACAGCCGACACTTGTTTCCTTATTCCAAAATATCCAGTTTGGAATCCGTTACCATCCGTACAATTTGGATCCTATACATTTCCAATTCTGAAGGTGGCAGGGGTAAAATACAGGGAGCGAAAGGCTGTTTACAATTTGTACAGAAACCAGATGGCAGTTATAAGAGTCGAGGAGCGTGAAAAAATGGTTCAAATGGCTCTGAGCACTATGGGACTTAACATCTGAAGCCCTCAGTCCCCTAGAACTTAGAACTACTTAAACCTAACTAACCTAAGGACATCACACACATCCATGCCCTAGGCGGGGTTCGAACCTGCGACTGTAGTGGTAGCGCGGTTCCAGACTGATGCGCCTAGAACCGCTCGGCCACAACGGCCGGCGAGGGGCGTGAAAGGGTAGCAGTGGTTGGGAAGGGAGTGAGACAGGGTTTCAGCCTATCCCCGATGTTATTCAACCTGTATATTGAGCAAGCAGTAAAGGAAACAAAAGAAAAATTCGGAGTAGGAATTAAAATCCATGGAGAAGAAATAAAAACTTTGAGGTTCGCCGATGACATTGTAATTCTGTCAGAGACAGCAAAGGACCTGGAAGAACAGCTGAACGGAATGGGCAGTGTCTTGAAAGGAGGATATAAGATGAACATCAACAAAAGCAAAACGAGGATAATGGAATGTAGTGGAATTAAATCGGGTAATACTGCGGGAATTAGATTAGGAAATGATACGCTTAAAATAGTAAAGGAATTTTGCTATTTGGGGAGCAAAATAACTGATGATGGTCGAAGTAGAGAGGATATAAAATGTAGACTGGCAATGGCAAGGAAAGCGTTTCTGAAGAAGAGAAATTTGTTAACATCGAGTATAGATTTAAGTGTCAGGAAGTCGTTTCTGAAAGTATTAGTACGGAGTGCAACCTTGTATGGAAGTGAAACGTGGACGTAAATAGTTTAGACAAGTAGAGAGTAGAAGCTCTCGAATCAGAAACGTACAAATTTACAGTAGTCTTACACATCAATAAATATCTACATATATATACACAAATTGTATTTATATTACTTGTGCCCAGTACTTTGCAACCTCCAAGACGCTTGGAGTGGTTTGCAGGAGATCAATCTTCGTGCAGGATGTAGGGCACAAAAAGCAGTGGAGCATGTGGCTTGTGGTTTGTTCTTGTCCACAATCACAGGACGTATCTTCTGTTATGGAGCCCCATCTCTTCAGGTTGTGTCTGGGTCGTCCAACTCCTGATCGTAATCTGTTTAAAGATTTCCACACCAGCCAGCTCTCGTTGTGTCCAGGTGGTAGTTCTTCAGCTTCTGGCGTCTGCAGGTGGGGCGTCGACTTCTTCCATAACTAAAGCCTTGCCTTCTCTGGTGAAATGGTGAGCTTCTCGGATGTTCTGAGGAAGCTCTTTCGCGATCTCAGCCGTTGCTGTGGTGGATAATGCTGAAGATTAGATGGGTGGGTCACATAACTAATGAGGAGGAATTGAAAAGAATTGGAGAGAAGAGAAATTTGTGACACAACGTGACTAGAAGAAGGGATCGGTTGGTAGGGCATATTCTGAGACATCAAGGGATCACGAATTTAGTATTGGAGGGCAGCGTGGAGTGTAAAAATCGTAGAGGGAGACCAAGAGGTGAATACACTTAACAGATTCAGAAGGATGCAGGTTGCAGTAGGTACTGGGAGATGAAGAAGCTTGCACAGGATAGAGTAGCATGGAGAGCTGCATCAAACCAGTCCCTGGAGTGAAGACTACAACAACAATATTTGGGGGACGTTATATGTGTGACAGGTGTTATTTTATCTCTTTTCTGTAGTTTTTTTTTTGTTTTTGGCTCAGGTGTATCGTAACGACTGATACAGTGGCGCAGCGTCTCTTCTGAGATCTGGGCGTAGAGTCTGTGTCTACGGGAACAGAGGTGGAGCGAGACTGGAGGCAGACTGGGGTGTGGCGACAGATCCTGGGCGCTGGGAGCTCTTCTGCTCGCGTCTGTTCGCCTCTCCGCGCCCCCTAACGAAGCCGGCGGCCAGGTGTAATGCGATTAGCGCGCTAAGACAACTCCAGCCCGCGAGCGCGTCAAGTCCGCCCAAAACTCGGCGCCCGCGCGAAGAAGCAACTTCCGCACTCGAGAGGGGCGCCAACTTCGCGGCCTGCGCCCGAAAATTGTGTGTGAGAGAGAGAGAGCACGCGCGGCGCCGAAATTATTCCTGCAAAAACTGCGCGCTGCGGAGCCGTCTGCCGGATATGTAAAAGGCTCTGATGATGGAGGAAATGCAAAGGGCGTGTCGGCCGTAGGAATGCGGCCAGACGCGAGGTAAAAATACTCTGCGCTTCTCTCGTTAGCGCGCGGTACACTGCGGGGGTGGGATGCCGTCTCAAGTTCACTGCAGTGCACCTCAGAGCATCAAGTACTTACCAGCAAGGCAACATTTTACTAACAAGCGAAATTTCGCAGCGTCTGTAGGTGCCCGCCCATCCACTCCAGCGTCGAAGATATCAGACTCTGCAGGCGCTGACGGAGGCTGTTGTCCAATGGAATAGATAGATAGCCTTCATCCCAAGTGGTAATGTTCGGAGAAAAATTTAGATCTACGTAATTATACGTGGGTGAAATACCGCTTATAGGACCGACTGAACATCCACGAGAAAAAAAAAAGAGATATTTTACAATGTTTATTATAGCTCTAGTCTTCAGTCCGCCGATGTCCGCCTCCGTAGCGCAGCGGTAGCGTTTCCGCCTTCAACGCAAGGGGGCCCGGGTTCGATTCCCGTCAGAGTACTGGGTGTTTTGTGTCTTTCATCATCATATTCTTCATCATTGACACGGAAGTCGCCGAAGTGGCGTCAACTAAAAAGACTTGTAATATATCCGCCGTCCGCGGATAGGAAAATCTCAGAGTGTGAGCTATAGCGGTTTTATTTAAACTAAAATCTTTCTCGAAAATTTACAAAACAAATATTCGTGAGGTAGGAGTGATCCTCCAAGCCTACCAATAACTAAATCAGAGATTATTGCAAACATAAACTGTCTGTAGTGACCACACAACTTCACCAAACCAAGCCCCGGGCGTCTCGTGAAGAGCGGCGCGGAGTCCACGTTGCCGTCACCCGAGTCCGAGGACGAGTAGAGGCACTGCGAAGATGGCTCCGGTGCGCTGGCGGCGGTGGACGATGACACCAGAGGGCTCGCTCGGCGTGAACTGCCTCTCCAGGCTCCTGCGCCAGCCTAAATACTGCTTGGCGCATGGATATGGCTGGCTCTATTTGCAGTCACGTGTCGAGCGGAAGGAAAGAGGTCCGCTGCTGTAGCGGCCTCTTGCGGCGCCGTGGACGCCTCCTGGTGGTCTCTGGGAGGCGTCTGTGTTTCCGGGACGACCGGCCAGGCTGACCCCTACTCGGTCCGGGGCCCGCTGTACCGGTCTGCTTCGCGGGAAGCGAGAGTTGCAGGCGCGTAGTCTGGACACGGTAACTTGCAATTCGGTGGCCGAACCCCGAAGGGGATAATATCCCGGCCAATAAATACCATACGATCATTTTCATTTCAGTCCGATGACTGGATTCTGATATCCATATCTCTCTCTCTCTCTCGCTGTTTCAGCGATGATGACGATGATAATGATTTCTGTCCTTTGGGTAGGTTATGGCAGTGCAGCCCTCTGCTCACCGAGCGAAATCAAGCACGTGAGCCACCCACCAGTCTGAGTGGAGGCGTGGCTGCTCGGCACGCATTTGACACGTTCCATACGTCAGAAGCGAGGAGATAGCTTAGTTCGGGATACAAGTTCCTGTCCGCAGTAATTTTTTGACAGTCATGTCTGTCAAAGTAGCAGGTTATGAGGTGACAGTCCAGCTCCTTCGTGCGTGCGCCGGGCTGAAGGGGTCCAGTCACTGAAACAAGTACATGACGTATTATAACTGGGTAAGAAATTTGCATATTAAATTAAATCACTGTTCAAGACAAAACAAATGAGCCACATTCAACGTTGCAGCGTAATTAAATTAGCATATGCAGAAAGACGGACCTCTTACCGCAAGTTCAGAAAATTATAACTTTTAATGTATTAACTTGACAAAGCTAATGATGGCTCTTAAGAAAGCTATTTCAATGTAGAACAATAATCCAGTATCAAGAACTGAAGATTTTAGTTTGTTGCAAAGTGGCTGCCTCGGCCCTTCTATTCCAGCGAGCAGCCAACTGCGGATACCGCTTGTATTATTTTAATTCGTCCCACTTTTTTTTCCTTTTTGGTCAGGTGTTTGAGCGGGGCGAAAACGAGACTCCCTAGAAATTACATAATGGGTTTTTGTTCGAATTTTCGTAGCCAAACGAAGAGTGGGAAGTAGACAAATGGTGTATCAAATTGACCAGCGTGATGTTTAATTTTGCTAAAAAGTAATCAGGGTAGTTACAAGAGAATTATTTAGTGATTTGAGGGAACTTTAAATATTTCACGAACTGCTGCTGATAGCAACGCGGAGTCGGCCGTGTTACTATGGGTTTGGCTATGTTACTGTCAGAGGGTGGCCAGATGCCATTCCTGTCGCCACCCCATTCCCCCTGGGACGGAATTAGTGTACCATAGCTGTTTGCGTTGAGTGTAAGCCATAAAATAGAGCGAATGTGTTGCAAATGTCTGCGGGACTTGGGGACCAACCTGGTATTCACCTAGTGGGATGTGGAAAACCGCTTAAAAACCACATCCAGGCTGGCCAGCACAATGTCCCTCGTCGTCAATCCGCCGGCGGATTTGATCCGGGGCCGACGCGCCTACCCGAGTCTAGGAAGCAGCGCATTAGCGCTCTCGGCTAACCTGGGCTGTCTACTAGCATTACAAATGAAATATCAAAATGTGCTTCTCTTCAAGGCCTAGCTACGTTAAATTTGTATGACATTAGCATGATTTATTTCCGATCAAATACTAAATTCAGGATACTTCGAGAACAGAATAGTTCTAGGCGCTTCAGTCTGGAACCGCGCGATCGCTGCGTTCGCAGGTTCGAATCCTGCCTCGGGCGTGGATGTGTGTGATGTCCTTAGGTTAGTTAGGTTTAAGTAGTTGTAAGTTTTAGGGGACTGATGACCTTAGCTGTTAAGTCACATAGTGCTCAGAGCCATTTTTTTTGAGAACAGACGATTCAATCTAGATGTTACAACCTGTGGTGCACCTTAGTCTGACTCGAAAAATTCGCATTGAGCCATATCAAAATACAGGACCACGGAACAACACCGTCTTCCAAAAACTTCCCCCACGTAGAAGCTCGTCATACAGTCTTAGCATCGAGAAAGTAACTCTATGATAGCATGCTACGCTGTGTTCCACCTCATAGAATTTGAGGTCTCACCTTGTGAAACGGACATCTGTGCACTTTTGAAATTCCACGCTTTCTTCCTCTTTTCCGGACAAATCGTACAATACTGATGTGCAACAGGGACGGGGTGGGTGTTGGAATGTCGTATCCTTGTGGAAAGTATGGACGGATGTCGGGCAGTGTACTATAGCCATGTTTATTTTATGCTGGGACTCGCCAGTAGATTTCGAGTGTCGGGACGGTTACCTTCTGCTGATCAGTGAGGGGTGTAAGAGATAGCGACAGAGAAAAGACCGGAGAGACCATTTCGGTCATGTTCAGTGAAGGTTCGCATCCGCTTGATAGCAGGACAGTGCCTCAACACCCACTAAATGGTATAATTTATCGCGAACAGCATGACAACCGTACCAGAGCGGTTTGACGGAGGAGATAGAGAAGATCCAAAGAAGAGCGGCGCGTTTCGTCACAGGGTTATTTGGTAACCGTGATAGCGTTACGGAGATGTTTAATAAACTCAAGTGGCAGACTCTGCAAGAGAGGCGCTCTGCATCGCGGTGTAGATTGCTCGCCAGGTTTCGAGAGGGTGCGTTTCTGGATGAGGTACCGAATATATTGCTTCCCCCTACTTATACCTCCCGAGGAGATCACGAATGTAAAATTAGAGAGATTAGAGCGCGCACGGAGGCTTTCCGGTAGTCGTTCTTCCCGCGAACCATACGCAACTGGAACAGGAAAGGGAGGTAATGACAGTGGCACGTAAAGTGCCCTCCGCCACACGCCGTTGGGTGGCTTGCGGAGTATAAATGTAGATGTAGATGTAGGTAACACTATGTAATACAGCAATTTCTGAAGATTGTACATGGGTTATTAAAATATAAATTGGAATATCGTAACACATTTATACTGATTATTCATGCAAATAGAAACGGAGTTGCTTATTTTTCTACGTAGCTTCTGTCAATAGAAGTATGTTTTATCCATCGGACGAGAAGCTTTCTGATCTGTTCACGAGAGAAAGAAATTGGAAGCCCCGGTTGCCAATTGCGCTCGTACTGTGCGACCACAGCGCGTTCTTCAAAAATGTTACCTTCCTAAAGCCTTCCTCAGTAGACCAGACGTGTGTGTCACATGTGGATAGGCCTGCACAGTAGGTAAGTGCTGAAGAGGTTGCTATTTGTAGCTTAGTGAGTTACTAACGAGTTAGACCTGCTGCACGGGGCCGTGCGTTCTGGTGTAGGAGGAGGACGTGGTGAATAGGTTTTTTGTTGCGATAAGCAGTGTCGGCATCACTGAACTGCGTGCAGTACTGGGCCGCATCCACCGTCTTTCGCCCGAGTAGGTAGTCAGTCAGCAATACATATTTTGAGTCCTAAAACACAGTTGCCAAAATTTTCTCGGCTATCAGTTCCCGGGTTCGATTCCCGGCGGGGTCAGGGATTTTCTCTGCCTCGTGATGACTGGGTGTTGTGTGATGTCCTTAGGTTAGTTAGGTTTAAGTTGTTCTAAGTTCTAGGGGACTGATGACCATAGATGTTAAGTCCCATAGTGCTCAGAGCCATTTGAACCATTTTGAACTACTTAAACCTAACTAACCTAAGGACATCACACACAGCCAAGCCCGAGGCAGGATTCGAACCTGCGACCGTAGCGGTCACGCGGTTCCAGACTGTAGCGCCTAGAACCGCACGGTCACACTGGCCCGTATTGCCACAGGGGGCGTAGAATGGCCCATAAGTTTAATCATTCTTTATCTAGTCAACCACTACTCAGTGACGTCACTCTTTACACCAACTAAAGCTTCGCTCAGCACTGACTGCAGAAGTGTATGGCTCATGAGCATCTGCTCGATCATTGTACCTCATTTTTTTAGCTCCGTATGATCAGTCATAATGCTAGCTGGAGTGCTTTTAGCTTTCTGGAGCGCACGGGTGATTCCTTCGGCTGATCACATGCGTCTTTTTTTTTTTATTTTTTTTTTTATTTTTTTTTTTTTTTTTTTACTGCCTCCGTCCTCAATAGTCGACGATGCCTGGCCATCATTACTTTAGGAGTTCCAGCTCTTGGTTTAGCTGCGTTTGTTCCTTCGCGATTCCTCTTTCCAGTGACATCATCAACAGTCGACACGAGGAGGTTAAGAAGCGTTGAAATGTCCCTGATGATTTCGTTACGTAGGTGAGATCCAATGGCCCTTTCTGCTGATAGTGCTTCTGTATAGACAACACAACGTCTAGCTGTCTGAATTTTGTCTCCTGGAAGAACCACAGGGCTGCAGCCATTTGACTTCCAGCATAGCTTTAATGATTAATGAAAATGGCGGCGTAACTGAATGATTGTTGCCTGCAGTCTGTTAAATCCTAAACTACGTTGAGAGTGGATGTAGCTACTTTACTTGAAACGACGGGGTACTGTGTAGGTTAATGTGTATCAAGCTGTAATCCCACATGGGTTGGCGAATCACTCCACCCTAGTGTTCTACCAGCAACTGAGATTTGTCTGTTTGGGGGCGTTAACTTATTCGTAAATCTGACTGCAGCACTCATTTCTGGATTTATCTTTATTTTCCAGATGTTGCACGATTGTGTGATACTGTCAATATGCTGCTGTAATTTTCGGGCTATAAGCTCCGATGCTTCTTTTATACACCCCCGTGTCATCTGCATGTAGGACAATTTCACCGCTCGCCCATTTTTTCACGTCACTGGCGTAGAGTGTAAGTACGGGGCCCAGAATCGACCCCTGCAGGACCCAGGCCACAGCATTCCTGACCGTACTGACATGTTGGCCGCACCTAACAGAGTATTGCCCCTCCGCTAGAGACGAGTCAGTCATTCTGATAACGTGTTCTGGAATGTCTAACAGGGACGATTTATAATAAGCCCTCCTGCCAGACTTTGTCTATACAGCTTTATCGATGTCGAGAAAGACTGCTCCTTATCGTTTTTGCCCATTTTTCACTCTGCATATATTGAGCTATCTCAAATTGACCGCAAGATAGTTCACTCAGTTCGGCTGTGGAAAACGTACAATTTTTACATAATTTTATTTTATCAAATAACTCTAAATACAGGGTTATGATGGACCCATTTTCAAAACCTCGTATTTATCCAAGTACAGATCCTAAACGAACAAGCTTTATACCAATGAAAAGAGGAAGTTTTAAAGCTGTTTACATAATCCAGAATGAGATTTTCACTCTGCAGCGGAGTGTGCGCTGATATGAAACTTCCTGGCAGATTAAAACTGTGTGCCCGACCGAGACTCGAACTCGGGTCCTTTGCCTTTCGCGGGCAAGAGCACTTGCCCGCGAAAGGCAAAGGACCCGAGTTCGAGTCTCGGTGGGGCACACAGTTTGTTTTCATAATATTTGGACCGAGCGAGGTGGCGCAATAGTTAGCACACTGGACTCGCATTCGGGAGGACGACGGTTCAATCCCGCGTCCGGCCATCCTGATTTAGGTTTTCCGTGATTTCCCTAAATCCCTCCAGGCAAATGCCGGGATGGTTCCTTTGAAAGGGCACGGCCGACTTCCTTACCCATCCTTCCCTACTCAGATGAGACCGACGACTTCACTGTTTGGTCTCCTCCCGCAAACAACCCCAACCCATAATGTTTGGTATCACTTTAAAAAATTTAATAATTTGCTATTAATTAGTTTTTAACAATTATTTAGTAATGAGAAATGAGATAAATGTTATAAATGTTCAATGAGGCCACCGTTGGCTGCACCACAAACATCGACTGGTAGCCAAACTCGTCCCACACACGCGAAAGCGTATCCTCTGTTACTGAGTGCACGGCAGCGTTGATCCAGTTCCGCAGATCGTTCAGATTGCTAGTAGAGCCGGGACGTAAACAGCCTCCTTCACATAACCGCATAAGAAACAGTCGCAGGGTGTGAGATCAGGAGATCTCGGTGACCAGAAGCGCAGAGCCAGGGCCTCAAGTCCCCTGCGACCGATCCACCGCTGAGGAAGGAAGTCATTTATAAAGGCTCGTACATCACGGTGCCAATGGGCCGGAGCTCCGTCCTGTTGGGAATTGAAGTCCTGGGAATCTTCCATAACTTCAGGGAACAGTCATTGTTCCAACATGTCTAGGTACCAGGTTCCCGTTACAGTTCTTTACTCAAAGAAGAATGGTCCATAAGCCTTTGTGCGGGATACGGCACAGAACACGTTGATCTTCGGCGAGTCTCTTTCGTGTTGCAATGGTGAATGTGGATTTTTCAACCGCATATGCGAACATTGTGTCTGTTGACTTTTCCACTAAGGTGGAACGTCGCTTCACCGCTAAAAATTACATGCTGTAGAAATGCGTCATCCTTCATCTCGGCTAGCACGTAACCACAAAATGCGTTCTCTTTGTCACTGGGTTTGAGAGCCTGCACAAGTTGTAATCAGTAGGGCTGGTATAGAGCCGGCCGGTGTGACCGAGCGGTTCTAGGCGCTTCAGTCTGGAACTGCGCGACCGCTACGGTCGCAGGTTCAAATCTTGCCTCGGGCATGGATGTGTGTTATGTCCTCAGGTTAGCTAGGCTTAAATAGTTTGAAGTATTCTCTTGTGGTTCCCTTTTTAGGTACTCCACGTCGACGTCTGCTCGTAGATACGTATCGTCGGTAGGTTTTCCGGCGTGACAGCGACAACTCTCCGATGAGGTGCGGGCCTTGTGTTTTGCCATTACTGCGAGTCTTGTAAATATCGCTTTTATTTAGTAATTTGCCCGTCTAAAACTCTCCCCTTTTATGATTAAGACAGTATGCGCCACCTTTCCGAGGGAGTGGGGACGTCAAAGAGTCACAAAAGTTCATATCAATCAGTTCGTGAAACACGTAAACGTTCACCTCAGTTAGCGTGTTAGTTAATGCCTACGCTTTCCGCTAGATGGTGCTGACTTAATGCTGAATAGCTTTGGTTCCGTAAAACCTTCACTGATTAGTACTAGGTCAATGAAATAAGTACAACACTCTTGTATTTCACTTTCACTTTATATTCAGGGATTAAGATGGTGATGGATGATGGTCTATTTAAAAAGTTCCTAGCCTGGAGGAATCTAAATAGTCCGCAAATACCGATATGCACGTGCTCTACGTCCAGATTCGCAACTAACGGCACACGACACTTTCAAAACCCCACACGTTAATATCTGAATACCGGTACCTCTCAATTCACTCGTATCAGCAGATAATTTGAGTTTCTGTGGTCTATATGTCCGTAAAATTCCAATCTAGCACTAAAGTCCTAAAATCCCCTTAATACTCCGTTGCTACCAACAGTCAGAGATCGTACACGACATCACTTTTAATCTCCGTAATATTCTAACAGTTCATCGTGAATCATAACACGATAAAGTCCAATGTAATTATTGTCTCGCTGACTGACACGGGTTCCCCGCCCTTCAACGAAACAATCAAGGAAAAAAAGCGACAATAAAGACGATCAGGCCTTTTTATTGATTTTTCGTCACAAGAGTTTAACGCCACTGCCTTCTCCATGACGGAGCTTCCGTGGTTTTGCTGTACTTAGACGTTAAACTACTTGCTGATATACTATAATTTTGATCTGCAATTACGAAACTGTGATTCTACACTATTTTCCCCTCTAAAAATTCTATTCTCAATTTTATTCTTTCTATAGCTTTTATCACTGTAAACTGAACCGAGGTGTTACAAGTTCTAAGTTCTAGGGGACTGATGACCTCAGATGTTAAGTCCCATAGTACTCAGAGCCTTTTTTTTTGAGATTGTATAGAAAACGCCATCTCAGAACTTTCCGTACAGTTGGTTGGGGTATTGCAAGCTCTCGACTGGTTCTATTGGTAGACTTACTGGGACTGCGGACAAAACTTTCTTGAATCAATCGGACATCATCCTCTGAAACACGCGGTCGACCTGTGCTTTTTCCTTTGCAGACACCCCCAGTCTGTTAATTGCTTAAACTAACGGCTAATGCTTTTGCTAGTTGGTGGTTGAGTACCGAATTAGGTACGAAATGCCCGCTGACTGCGATTTGCGACTCACTTTTCGCGAACTCAAGAACGCAGAAAGCCTTGTGGTCCAAAGTCGCCATCTCACTCACAACTGACAGTTTTATTTTATTTATTTAATCGTATGGCTAGGGTCTCCCGTCAAGCAGACCGTTCGCCGAGTGCCGGTCTTTCAATTTGACGCCACTTCGGCGACCTGCAGTCGATGAGGATGACAGGTTCTAGTTGAATGCCACACCTAGAGCCGGCACTAAATTCGTCGAGCCGGGGAGAAGAGCGGCATCTACCCCCCCCCCCCCCCCCCCGCTAACCATTCTGGCGGGACCACTCCCGTGCAAGACGTGCTGTGAGCGCCACTCGCCGGCTTAAGCGATTTGCGCGCCGCGGTGCGGCGGCGTCCCGCAACACGGTGTGGGCCCCGCCAAGCCGGCAGACGCGGGCGCCGGAGGGCGTCGCGATGCCACGCTAGGGCGCGGGACGTGGCGCGCCGCTCGGTAACGTGTCACTGCCGGCGACTGCCGTAATATCGCGAGAGCACTTCCACGTGGTTCAGTCCTGGGGCTTCCGCCTTCCTTGTGACGCATGCGTGACATCCACGTCATGTGGCGAGAGAAACGGGCCTGCGTATTTTTTTTTTTTTTCTTTTAAGGAATGTAGTTGATGTAACCTTTGTATGTGATTCCACAAAGGAGCTTAGGACAGAATATCTTTCCTTTTTTTCACAGAAAAAGTTAATTAGTAGTATGAAGGAACAGGAAATGCAGAAAAGGTATAACGCTATCATCCATCACCCATTCGCCATAGAAAAAAAAGCAAGAACTACACACTCACGGAATAAAGGACATAAACTGTTGTTACCAGCGAACTCTTGTTGACAATATTGTTGAGACAAAGCTAAAAACTCAAGCTAAAACGCTAGTACACCCACCAACAGTGCACCAAACGATTTCTAGATAAATATGTGTATTACCGTTTGTTGCTAAATTGTCTTCAGAAATACGTAATATTGTGAAGGTAAAGAAATATTCAGTAACCTATTATTCTACAGAGACAGTAAGCAAATCTCCTGTTAAGAA
Source organism: Schistocerca serialis cubense (assembly GCF_023864345.2). Classification (NCBI taxonomy): domain Eukaryota; kingdom Metazoa; phylum Arthropoda; class Insecta; order Orthoptera; family Acrididae; genus Schistocerca; species Schistocerca serialis. Next base: position 266,408,169 of record NC_064646.1, read on the forward strand.
GGACAAGTACACTACTGGCCATTAAAATTGCTACACCACGAAGATGACGTGCTACAGACGCGAAATTTAACCGACAGGAAGAAGATGCTGTGATATGCAAATGATTAGCTTTTCAGAGCATTCACACAAGGGTGGCGCCGGTGGCGACGCCTACAACGTGCTGACATGAGGAAAGTTTTTCTTTTTTTTTCACTATGGGTCTTAACTTCTAAGATCATTAGTGCCCTAGAACGTAGAACTACTTAAACCGAACTAACCTAAGGACATCACACACATCCATGCTCGAGGTAGGATTCGAACCTGCGACCGTAGCGATCGCACGGTTCCAGACTGTAGCGCCTAGAACCGCTCGGCCACCCCGGCCGGCGTGAGGAAAGTATCGAACCGATTTCTCATACACAAACAGCAGTGGACCGGCGTTGCCTGGTGAAACGTTGTTGTGATGCCTCGTGTAAGGAGGAGAAATGCGTACCATCACGTTTCCGACTTTGATAATGGTCGGATTGTAGCCTATCGCGACTGCGATTTATCGTATCGCGACATTGCTAGCAGAATATGGAATCGGTGGGTTCAGGAGGGTAATACGGAACGCCGTGCTGGATCCCAACGGCCTCGTATAACTAGCAGTCGAGATGACAGGCATCTCATCCGCATGGCTATAACGGATCGTGCAGCCACGTCTCGATCCCTGAGTCAACAGATGGGGACGTTTGCAAGACAACAACCATCTGCACGAACAGTTGGACGACGTTTGCAGCAGCATGGACTATCACCTCGCAGACCATGGCTGCGGCTACCCTTGACGCTGCATCACAGACAGGAGCGCCTGCGTGGTGTACTCAACGACGAACCTGGGTGCACGAATGGCAAAACGTCATTTTTTCGGATGAATCCAGTTTCAGTTTACAGTATCATGATGGTCGCATCCGTGTTTGGCGACATCGCGGTGAACGCACATTGGAAGCGTGTATTCGTCATCGCCATACTGGCGTATCACCCGTCGTGATGGTATGGGGTGCCATTGGTTACACGTCTCGGTCACCTCTTGTTCGCAGTGACAGCACTTTGAACAGTGTACGTTACATTTCAGATGTGTTACGACCCGTGGCTCTACCCTTAATTCGATCCCTGCGAAACCCTACATTTCAGTAGGATAATGCTCGACCGCATGTTGCAGGTCCTGTACGGGCCTTTGTGGATACAGAAAATGTTCGACTGCTGACCTGGCCAGCATATTCTCCAGATCTCCCACCAATTGAAAACGTCTGGTCAATGGTGCCCGAGCAACTGTTGAAGCTGCACACGCCATCCAAGCTCTGTTTGACTCAATGCCCAGGCATATTAAGGCCGTTATTACGGCCAGAAGTGATAGTTCTGGGTACTGATTTCTCAGGATCTATGCGCCCAAATTGCGTGAAAATGTAATCATATGTCAGTTCTAGTATAATATATTTGTCCAATGAACACCCGTTTATCTTCTGCATTTCTTCTTGGTGTAACAATTGTAATGGCCAGTAGTGTAGGTAATATTGGGAAGGTAAAGAAATATTCAGTAACCTATTATTCTACAGAGGCAGTAAGCAAATCTTTGTTTTAACAGAAGGACAAGTAGTTCCCAGTGGTCAAATGTAACTGCTATATTAAAAAAAATGGTAGAGCAGTGTGCTGCAGGCTTCAGGAACATAACAGAAAACAGATTGTATGAGGGCATGCTGAAAATTAATGCCTCCGAATTTTTAGTGTTGAAAGTATTAAAACTTTTTTTAATAAAACAAACGTTACCAAAGTTCTTTTTTATGTACGGTCCCGCAGCTTCAGTGTATCGTCTAAATGATGGAACCATTTTAATCACTGTAGGCTGTCAGTTTTATTCCTTTGATGCAATGGGACCGATGACCTCACTGTTTGGTCCCCTCCCTCAAATCAACCAACCAACAAACCTTAATGCACCATGCGTCCAAAAAACATTACTAGCTATTTTCGACCCTAGGCCATTTTCAGATGTGACTATTGGTGGTGTGTATGTCAATTTAAAAAAAAATTCCGTATTTTTTGGGGACGGGCACGTTCCCACATATACACATGTCGAGACAGATTTTGCGGTCGCGTTCTCGCTTCCCGAGCACGGGGTCCCCGGGTTCGATTCCCGACGGAGTCAGGGATTTTCACCTGCCTCGAGATGACTGCATGTTAGTGCTGTCCTCATCATTTCATCATCAATCATGAAAGTGGCGAGTCTGGACTGATCAAAGGTTGAGAACTTGTACGGGCGCTATTAACCGCGCAGTTGAGCGCCCCACAAACCAATCATCATCGAAACAGATATACTCTTGTAAACTTGTAAGCTGATTGGTACGTCTGGCATGTGACCATTCGTGCTGCCTTTTTCTGTGTACATTCAATATCCCCAGTTAGTTGTATTTGGTACAGATTCCATACACTTGAGTAATATTCTATAATCGGCCGCATGAGTTATCTGTTAGCAATCTCCTTCCTAGAGTGATTGTATTTCCCCATTACTCTACCAATAAGCCGAAGCCTACCACCAGCTTTACCCGCGACTGAGTCTATCTGATCATTCCATTTCATATTCCTACAAAGTGTTTCACCCAGATACACGTGTCAACATGTACACCCTTGCACCCTGAAGTTTGACTCCGACTTGCTATGTAGGTAGGCACACAGTGTGGCAGTCATCTGCGATCACTTTATAAAGTATGTTTTGTTGTTTTGATGTTCGTTATCAAGATCAGGCACTTTCATTGCAGCCTCAGCAGGTCAGGCATCAGAATGAACCAGTTGGTTCGAAACTAGTCGTAAGACATATGTACTGCAACTGTGACATACATGTTAACAATTGCTTCATGAATTATTAAAAAGGTTGTTGGTTCTGTATCAATAAAATGTTGAAACTGAAAAAAAGAGGTAGGAAAAGTGGATGACTGGCTGAGATTCATAAGAAGAATCTTAGAGGAAATGTAATTCGTCCAGAGAAAAAACTGGTTTACAAAACACTCGTTCGACCTATTCTTGAGTACTGTTGAACAGTCTGGGACCCTTACGAAGTAGGATTAATCGAAGAGACAGAAGTGATCCAACGAAGAACCGCACTTTTTCTCGCGGATCGATTATTCGGCGGAAGAGCGTAGAGGAAATGCTCAACAATCTCCGGTGACAGACACAACAAGAGAGGCGTTGTGTATGAAATTTCGAGAGTTTACGCTCAGAGAAGAGTCGGGCAACATATTACTTCCTCCTACTGTTTTGATGCAACTCTCCACGGTACTCTTCCCTGTGCAAGCGTCTCCATCTAGGAATAACTACTGAAGCTTGCATCCTTTAGAACCTTCTTACTGTATTCCTTATTCCCTCTCTGCAATTTGTACTTCCCACACTTCTCTGCAGTACCAAATTAACGATTCCTTAACATTTCAGGATCCCTTGTTTAGGTCAAATTGCGCCGTAAATTTCTTTTTTCCCTATCCTGTGCAGTACCTCCTCATCGACAACTCCATCTGCCCATACGGTAATTAGCATTCTCCCACAGCACGTGTTCAATAGATTCTATTCTCTTCTTGTCTGAAATGCTTATCATCCACGTTTCACTTCGGTACAAAGCTGCACTCCAGACAACTACTGTGAACCGTGAATTTACTTTCAAAATCTTTTGTTAAAGATTTACTTTATTTGCTAGCGATTCATGAATGACATTAACACATATAATCACACTGTGTGACCGTGGATGTAGTTGGCAGTGAGTAACTGAAGAAAACTAATTTCTTTCAACAAATGGAAATTTTATTCCTAAAAATCTTTCTTTTAAAAAAACAACAGATTTAAAAATTATAATCGGAAAGCACCCTCTAAATATCAAGTTACAATTTACTGAGAGGCAGAAATAACAATTTTTTTTTTTTTTTTTTGGACAGTATGAGCTTTCGGGCTGAGAACCTTGCCTTTCCCTTTTAACACGGCCGTAGTCACGACCGCTCACAACAACCTCTGATAGACTACACTGGTACAAATCTGCAACACACCAGATTACTTTAAACCAAAAAATTTTAACGACTCCCACAAACACATAAACTATGCACCCCGTAGGAGGGATGGAAATGGTACAAAACACTCACATTAAAAAAAAAAAAAATTACTTGACACCGAATGTGCACCTTGTTTTTAAAGAAAACTCTTATGGTGGAAGGGTGGCAACTTTACATACTAAAATGACCATTTAAATAAAAACACATGGAATGCAGTCTTACATAAAATGTACAAACATGCTCTACATTACACATATACCGCCTCTCACGATGATATGCAAGATAAAAATATATTTCAGGAATTCGGCGTTTACACGTTAAGCAATAAATTCGTAAACACCGAATCCGACAAACATGACAGAGGCAGCTATTAACGTACGGCAGACCGACAGACAGACACTAACTGGCTAACAAATGCGGACGGGAGACAGACGAGCAAGCTGGGGACGAGAGACTGACCAAGAAAACAAGTAGAATTTAACAAGTAAATGAAACAACATATCACGAATCACTTAACTTCTAATAAACTGCGATGTCTGGCGAAGACCTGGCGCAGCACCTCCAAAACGCTCTCCCGAACCGTCCGCTGTCAGCCGCTTCAACGGACGCAGGAAGGCGCGCCGATCTCCCGTCTCACGGCGTCGCAGCTCGCACCGGCCAGACCGATGTCGTGGGTTGACTCCTGTTGCTCTCGTGTCGGCCGCGAAGCCACTACCCCTCGCTATACGGCCCGGCCCACTGGACCGACGTGGCGACCTCACATGCGCCGACGCTCAAGACGGACAAGTCATCTTGTGTCCCAGTGCGCGACCGACCAACCGATCGATCCAACCACCAATGACCATTACCTGAACAAACTCGAGCAGACTGGCGGCCTAACACTTACTAGCACTCCGGACGACAGACAGACACTGACTGCCCCACGCTCACCCGTATGACCAACTGACCAGACTCCCTCCGACTGACACACTGCTATTGGCGAGCTTATAGCGCCCCTTAAATGCACGTGAACAGGCAACCTTTACCCTTTTCCACCAGAGGGAGACACCAAAGCTGCGATTGCCACAGCGACGCCACTGCCAGAAACGGAGAGCGACTGCTTCACACAACGCGCTGCAGCACGCTCTTCAAAACAGCAATTTTTTTTTTACCACGGCTCATACTTCCTAACACTTCAATTTATATTCTATGTTGCAAATTCCTCGTTTCCACATATGCTTTCCTTATCATAGCCAGTCTGCATTTTATATCCGCATTACTTCGGCCATCGTCAGTTATTTTGCTGCCCAAATATCAGACCTCTTCTATTACTTTTAGCGGCTCATTTCCTAATCTAATTAGCATGCCTGTTTAACTCGACTACATTTTTTCTTTTCTTTAGGTTCATCTTATAACCTCTTTTCAAGACACTACCCATTCTGTTTAATTGCTCTGCCAAGGCCCTTACCATCTCTGACATAACTACAATATTGTCAGTAAACCTCCAAGTTTTAATATCTGCTCCCTGAGCTTTAAGGCTCTTTCCAGATCTTACCTTGATTTCCTTTACAGCTTACTCAGTCTACAGCTTGAATTACTTCGGGGATGGGCTAAAACTCTGTCGTACACCTCGCGAAATTACAACAAAGAGAAAATCGTACAAATTGAAGCTCAGATGGAGCTTTGTCGCCAGTCATTCTTCGTGAACGGAACAGAAAAGGTGGGAAATGATAGTGGTGTCAGAACAACAGTCTGCCACACACGATCAGGCGTCTTGCGGAGACGCTCGTGATAATTGATAAGACTGTATCATGAATCAAACACCCCCTTCCTCTTCCTCCCCCTCCCCCTCCTCCATCTCTCTCTCTCTCTCTCTCTCTCTCTCTCTCTCTCTCTCTCTACGTCTCCTCATTTCACGTCCCCTCCCTTCTTTCTTTCCATCCCTCCCTCTCCCCTCTCCCATTCCCCAGTAGAGTAGTCGTATCGACTGCCGTAACCGCACCACTGGGTCCGCGTGTGGTCAGTCAGCTCAGTGCCAGTTACCTCCTCCTCCTCCTCCTCCTCCTCCTGCTATCTGCCCCTCCCCTCCTCCCCCCACCCTCCCCCCACCGCCACCGGCAGCCATTAAGCCGTTGTCATCAACATTGCCGACGCAGCGGCAGCCGGCGGATCCCTGTCGGTTATCGCTGCGGCTCAGACGGCTACAGCGCTTTGCCGCGTGCGAAGCGTCCCGTCGCCCCTGATACGGGCGGTACCTGCACGTGAAGTGGCTTCGCGTCTGATTGAATCTCGGGCGGTCACGCTGGCTCGGACGGCTGCACGAGCTGACTCTAGCGGTCTCCCGAGGACGTTGCTACGCCGCTGTCACTGTCTGTCTTGCCCCTATCAGCAGCATATGGGGGGCTGAGGACAAACAAGTATCTACAGAGGACCTTGAATAATTGGGGGAAACGCCAATAAAACGACTACTTGCGTTGGTGTGTAGAATCTATGAGTTTGACGATATACAGGGTGGTCCATTGATCGTGACCGGACGAAGTATCTCACGAAATAAGCGCTAAACGAAAAATCTACAAAGAACGAAACTTGTCTAGCTTGAAGGGGGAAACCAGATGGTGCTATGGTTGGCCTGCTAGATGGCGCTGCCATAGATCAAACGGATATCAACTGCGTTTTTTAAATAGGAACCCCAATTTTTTATTACATATTCGTGTAGTACGTAAAGAAATATGAATGTTTTAGTTGGACCACTTTTTTCGCTTTGTGATAGATGGCGCTGTGGTAGTCACAAACATATGGCTCACAATTTTAGACGAACAGTTAGTAACAGGTAGGTTTTTTAAATTAAAATACAGAACGTAGGTACGTTTGAACATTTTATTTCGGTTGTTCCAATGTGATACATGTACCTTTGTGAACTTATCATTTCTGAGAACGCATGCTGTTACAGCGTGATTACCTGTAAATACCACATTAATGCAATAAATGCTCAAATGACTATTACAGCGCCATCTACCACAAAGCGAAAAAAGTGGTCCAACTAAAACATTCGTATTTCTTTACGTACTAAACGAATATGTAATAAAAATGGGTTTCCTATTTAAAAAAACGCAGTTGATATCCGTTTGACCTATAGCAGCGCCATCTAGCGGGCCAACCATAGCGCCATCTGGTTTCCCCCTTCAAGCTAGAAAAGTTTCGTTCTTTGTAGTTTTTTCGTTTGACGCTTATTTCGTGAGATATTTGGCCCGGTCACGATCAATGGACCACCCTGTAGAATCTGAATTTCGGAAAAACATCATCCACAAAATTGCAAAAGCCGACATGTGCGAGAATTATCGCAAAATCAGCTTAACTACTGCTAAAGACGGAATATCATTCTTCATTTTATGAAAGCTGTAATTTATGACTGCAATTATCTGTCACCTTATTTATGTCATTTCATTGTAAGGTAGCCATTTTTGTTACTGTTTCTGTAGAATAAAAAAAAAAAAACAGGGAAAAAACAGCTCATGCACACAAATTGCTGACAAGCGTACTACACCGAAGAATGAAGAAGAAAGGTGAGGATCTGTTAGATGACGATTAGTTTGGCTTTAGGAAAGGTAAAGGCACAAGAGAAGCAATTCTGACGTTGTGGTTGATAATGGAGACAATACTTACGAAAAATCAAGATACGTTCATAGGATTTGTCGACTAGGAAAAAGGGTTCGACAATGTAAAATGGTGCAAGATGTTCGAAATTATGAGAAAAATAGTTGTAAGCTGTAGGGAAAGAAGGGTAATATACGATTGCAAGAGGCTAAAGGGAACAATAAGAATGCAAGACCAAGAACGAAGTGCTCGGATTAAAATGGATGTAAGACAGGGATGTAATCTTTCGCCCCTACTGTTCAGTTTATGCATTGAAGAAGCAACGACTGAAAGAAAAGAAAGGTTCAGGAGTGGGATTAAAATTCAGGGTGAAAAAAATATCAGTAATATTCGTTGATGACATTGATATCCCCAGTGAAAGTGAAGAAGAATTACAGGATCTGTTGAATGGATTGCACAGTCTAACAAGTACAGAATATGGATTGAAAATAAATCGAAGGAAGGCGAAAGTAATGCGAAGGGGCAAAATGAGAACAGCGAGAAATTTAACAACAGAATTTGGGATCACGAAGTAGATGAAGTTGAGGAATTCTGCTACCTAGACAGCAAAATAACCAATGACAGACCGAGCAAAGAGAACATGCAAAGCCGGCCGGAGTGGCCGTGCGGTTCTAGGCGCTACAGTCTGGAACCGCGCGACCGCTACGGTCGCAGGTTCGAATTCTGCCTCGGGCATGGATGTGTGTGATGTCCTTTGGTTGGTTAGGTTTAAGTAGTTCTAAGTTCTAGGGGACTGATGACCTCAGCAGTTAAGTCCCATAGTGCTCGGAGCAATTTTTTAGAACTATGAAAGCAGAGCAGCAGTGGCAAAAAGGGCATTCCTGACCGAGAGACGTCTGCTGGTATCAGACATAGGCATCAATTTGATGAAGAAATTTCTGTGAGGGTAGTGAAACATGAACTGTGAGAAAACCGGAACAGAAGAGAATGGAGCATTTGAGATGTGGTGCTATGCTACAGAAGAATGTTGAAAATGAGGTGGACTGATAATGTTAAGGAATGAGGAGGTTCTCCAGACAACCGGCGAGGGAAGGAATATGTGGAAAACACTGACAAGAAGGAGGGAGAGGATGGTAGGACATCTATTAGACATCAAGAGCGAGGTAGCGCTGCCGTTAGCACACTGGTCTCGCATTCTGGAGGACGACGGTTCAAACCCGCGTCCGGCCGTTCTGATTTGGGTTATCCGTGATTTCCCTAAATCGTATAAGGCAATTGGCGGAATGGTTCCTTTGAAAAGGCACGGCCGATTTCCTTCCCCATCCTTCCCTAATCCGAGCTTGTGCTCCGCCTCTAATGACCTCGTTGTCGACGGGACGTTAAACATTAATCTGCTCGTCCTCCTCCAATAACTTCCATGGTACTAGAGGGAGCTGTAGAGGGTAAAAATTATGCTGGAAGACAGGGATTCGAATACATCCAGCGAAAAATTGTGGACGTAGTTGCAAGTGCTACTCTGAAATTCGCACAGGAGAGGAATTCGTGGCGGGCCTCATCAAACCGGTCAGAAGAGTGATGACGCAAACAAACAAAAAAGTACTGTGAAAGAACGACACTGAGGTAATCGACAGATTCTACAGGGTGTATCTTCGTTGATGGTACAAATTTTCACAGGTGAAAACAGAGGTCCCGCGCAATTCATCTCGCTCTCTTCATCGGTAAGACCCGGAGTCGTCGATGTCGGCGTCCAGGTTGACACCTTGCTCCTTGAACTTAGGAGGCATTCGATACAGTTCCGCACTATTGTCTAGGTAACAAAATACCCCGTGAGTCTGGAAAGTTTCGAGACAGGATTAATAAAAATGTTAAACAAATAATACTTCAATCAAATGAAACTATTTGGTTGCAGATACCTTCTGAACTTTATATATATATATAAAGCGACAAAGGAAAATTTCTACCAAGGCTGAGATTCGAACCCAGGTCTTCTCCTCACAAATTAGATGCACTAACCACTACAGCACCCTGGCTCACTAGCTCTGCACAACTGCAAAGACTGCCGTAGCACGCCTCCCTCCTCGATCCAGATTCCAGTGAGACTTGAAAACGTGTCTGGAAGCGTACAGTTTCATTTGATTAAAGCTCCTGTGCCTGGGTTTTGGGCAGGATCCCCCGTTTCGTCTGATGCTGAGGTGCTATTTCATTACAGTTGGAGAGCCTGTGCAATAGTGTTCAAGTTTAGGGGGAATACCAAGTGGGCCGAGACGGGTTCATAACCCATTTATAGAAGTATCAATCGTTTCCTTTTTAATGACCAACAACTCTACAAAACTCCTCTTCCTATCAACATTAATGATAGGAACGATCCTGTCCATTTCATCAAATTCCTGATTTGGGGTTTGAATAGGATTTGTATTGAGAAGCCAGGTGTGCTAGGGTAGTACATGCAGTTGTGCAAAACAACTGTGCCAGGGTGGAGTAGTGGTTAGGGCATCTGCCTTCTGAGTAGGAGACCCGGGTTCAAATCCCGGCCTTGGTACAAATTTTAATTTGTCGCTTCAGCCTGTATATATATATATACATATTGGTGTTTTGCCCTTAAGGAGTGCAGTTGGACTAAACAACATGGCCAGTTCCTTTTGCTGCCTTCCTTGCTGCCCAAACTTTCCTCATTCGCTCGCTGTGTTTCTGTTTCCGGTCCTCTGTCCATCCGTCTTGTCGGCTTTGTGCCTTCGGCTTCATTTTGATTGTCTTTTTGGTTGCCCATATTTCTTTCATCTGCCGGCTGTGATCTTGCTTGCGTTCTTCGGTCCATTTTACGCCTGTTCGTTGGTCACTGTGTATCTCATGTAGTTTACTTTCCTTAATTATGTTTCTGAATTTTATTCTGTCGTTTATTGTGTCTGCTGTTATATATATATAGTTTTTTTACTGACATTTGGTTCATAAAATCTTAGTCATTCTATTCGGTTCTTGACAGCTGCGTGTTACATCGTGTTTAAAATGAGTTAAACGTTTTATATCAGAGCTTCAGAACAAACAGCTTGATCTTCAGAACAAATGTCTTTCAGCGAGCGAAAAAAATTCTCCACTTTCTTTGCGATACAGTCATGTTTACCAGGCCAAATAGAAAATTCAAGCGCCACTTCTTAATTCTGTAAATTTCGAAGTTTTGAAAAGTAGTATAAAACAGAAATATGGGAGACAATGAGCCAGAAACAAATAACTGAATAATAGAAAACTCGCGGAATTTTTACGTTACAATTAATTATGATGCTCCGTGACATGTTGCTGTTGTTGTTGTTGTTGTTGTTATTGTGGTTGTGGTCTTCTGTCTGAAGACTGATTTTATTCATCTCTTCGGGCTAGTCTATTGTGCGCAAGTCTCATCTCTGCACAGCACTGCAAGCTACGAGGGCTTGCTAAGAATTACTGCCTCCGAATTTTTTTTATTTGAAATCTCTTAAAGCTTATTAAACAAAGCAAACGTTATTAACATTCTAGATCGTTACTCTAAGTGTCTACATATTTATTTCTAAAGGGAGTCACCCTGACGACGAACACAATTCTCTCAACGAGAGGCCAGTTTGTTGATACCGTCACTGTAGAATGTGTGACTTTGTTGACGGAGCCACCTCACCACTGCTTGCAGCGCTTTATCACTATCAAATTGAAGTCCTCGAAGGTGTTCTTTAAGATTTGGAAACAGATGAAAATCGGATGGGGCCAAATCGGGACTGTACGGTGGATATGGGGGACGACTGATGAGTGAGCCCAAGGCGTGGGATTGATGCAGATGTCGCAGGATTGTCATGCTGAAGGAGAGGGTACACCAGGCGTGAATGCGTGAACGACCTCTTCGAATTCGTGCTTTCAGCTCCCCCCTCCGGAGGTTCGAGTCCTCCCTCGGGCATGGATGTGTATGTTGTCCTTAGCGTAAGTTAGTTTGTGTGTAAGCCTAGGGACCGATGACCTCAGCAGTTTGGTCCCATAAGAACGTACTACAAATTTCCGAAATTTCTGTTTTCTCCGATTACATTTAGTACGTCTTCATTAGTTATACCATGTACCAGTTCTTCTGCAACACCACATTTCAAAAGCAACTGCTTGTCTGAACTGTTTATTGTCCACTTATAACGTGGATAGTTATTGACGAGGAAAGGGGAAAGAATCGAGTTGTTCAGTTGACCCATTGCGTTGTATGTTATGATTTCGCTAAAATCTATAGACTCCTACTGTGTAGTCTCGGGCCACCCATTACGTCCTGTTGATTGTTTGGCCGCAACTCGTATGTTCACAGCCGGTGGTGTGAATAGGATAGATATGATTTGAATCTCAGCCGAGGTACCAGCGAACCGTGATAGGTAGCCGTAATTTCTGTTTGATATTCTGTTATTGTTACGTGTTGGTAATATATGCGGGGCCAACCGAGCGCGGCCCGGCAGTTAGATAGTTCGTCATGTGTGCCGACCACTAATTTCGCCGCTGAGTTTACCTTGCGTGGGAGCTGTTTGTTAGCCCGGAATAGCGGCCAGGGATGGCCATCGGCTGTGGTCTGCACGAGACAACATTGCTTTGGCCGTTGGCGATCGTCAAGATAGCGGGCGACAACAAGTGGAAGTTCTCGAGCCTGAATCATATAACAGGGTCACCAGTCGCATATATTCTACTGTCTCGACAGTTTTGTGGAATTTTAATTTTTACAGTGTGTACATAGGTAGTTAGTCTGGTGGCCTCGCCGATAGAGCCCCCCCCCCCTTTCCCCGTGAGTTTGATACAACTTTTAAAAGGGACTGAATTTTCTCATACTGAGAACTTACTTGAGGAAAAACTTTCAATAGCCAAGAACGCGTAAATTAGTCTTTGTTGTTGACAACCGGTTTCGACATATGTAACTGTTATCTTCTGGGTTTCAAGAAATTTCTGTTGTAAAACGTGTTCAATTGCGAGTTAGCACCTCACAACGAAGCATGTCTTATAACAAAAATTTCTTGAAGACTAGAGGATGACAGTTACAACTGTCGAAACCGATTGTCAGCAATAAAGACTTAATTTACCCGATCTTGGCTAGTGAAAGATTTTTCCCAAGCAAAACTTTTGAAAGGCGCCCTGTGAAATTTCAAATCACGCTGCTGCTATACTAAACCACCCCTCTCCCCCTTCCACCGGTCCAGTATACTTCGTGCTGATGACATTTTTTTCCGAGCCCTCTACGTAGCTCTCCGGAAAACCCCACAATCCCTCGAACTCCATCTTAATCAGTTTCCTTTTGATGTAACTAGTGGCTCCTGAAGATAAATCCCACCGAAACAATGGCATTAATTATAGGACGAACCATATGTTCCCTCTTCGTCCACGACTTTCACCTAACCATTTCCGGCTTACCTCAGAAAAGTCCGTGAGTTCCCATTCTGCTCTCTCAAGATATCTAGTGACTACCGTGGTCGCAGATATGGAGTACCTGGCAGTAGGTGGCAGCACAATGCACCTAATATGAAAAACGTATGTTTTTGTGTGTCTCCGGATACTTTTGATCACATACTGTATATTCCAACAAATCCCATTGTTTCTCGTCTGATCGCACGATGCCACGCCATTACCAATATATTCCGTCATCCCTCTACCTATACAAACTCCATATCGTATCCCAACGCACCTAAGCGACTCTCCCAGACGATAAGTCCGGCCCGATATTTAAGCATAATATCAGCTATAGCTCTACCACAACTACCCAACTCCCCTTCAGGATTCCCCCTTTCATCGTCCCTCTCCATCTTTTCCTGTCCCTTCTCCTCTTGGTACTACAGCTTTGCCCACACACTAAACTACTCCTATTTCTCCATTTTGCTACTGTCCAGTGGGGTTCTGTATTTATACTCGCACTCTTCACCCTTACTGAACACCTTTCTGCTCCTCAAATGCTTGTTTCCAATGTAAGTCGTTCAGTCTTTTAGTGAAAGAGTAGTATTCCATTTCAAAAAAACGTCGCCGTTCCTGCAAGGTGTTTTAAATATGTATTGTTGCTTAATATTTCCCTTTTAGTCTTTTGTTTTTAATTTAGGAAAAGAATAAAATCAAATAACCGTTTAATGTCATGTAAACACCAACAAAATTCACCTTTTCATCGCTTTTACGACATCTGTAGAATTCTCCCTCCGTCAATGATATTTGTCTCGTTTTAATTTATATTTTAAAGATTTTAACTGAAGACCGGAAATAGAACCCCCATCCGAGGGGGATGAAATAACAATAAAGAAAAACAAATTGCTTGTCATTTTCTCTAGTAGTTTCCTGTACGCATATGTCTGAACAAGGTGTGATGCGTGAATGCTCGGAAGTGGAGGAAAATCGAGTATCGTAAGGCATTAATTTTTTTTCTGTGAGAAGGTTTGACGTCAATCGAAATTTATTAGTAGCTCATAAAGGTCTACTGTGACTCTTCTCCTTCATTCTCCACCACGAACAAATGGGGCGCTTTATCTAAACGAGGCCGTGAAATAGTTCCAGATAAATGGCGTAAGGGAAGTCAGAAAAGTACAACCACACTAGAATACGTAGAAAGAATACGCGGAAGGGCCAAAGGAACTGGTATAGGCATACGTATTCGAATACAGAGATATGTAAACAGGAGGAATACGGTTCTGTGGTTGTCAACACCTATATAAGACAAGTATCTGGCACAGTTGTTAGATCGGTTACTGCTGCTACTATGGTATGTTATCAAGCTGTAAGTAAGTTTGAACGTGGTGTTATAGTCGGCGCACGAACGATGGGACACAGCATCTCCTAGATCGCGATGAAGTGGGAATTTTCCCGTACGACATTTCACGTGTGTTACGTGAATATCAGGAATCCGGTAAAACATCAGATCTGCGACATCGCTCCGAGCGGAAAAAGATCCTGCAAGAACGAGTCAACGACGACTGAAGAGAATCGTTCAACGGTGACAGAAGTGTAACCCTTCCGCAAATTGCTGCAGATTCCAGTGCTGGGCCATCAACAAGTGTCAGCGTGCAAACCATTCAACGAAGCATCATCAGTATGGGCTTCGGAGCTGGAGACCCACTCGTGTACCCTTGATGACTGCACGACACAAAGCTTTACGCTTCGCGTGGGCCCGTCAACACCGACATTGGACTATTGATAATTGGAAATACGTTGCCTGGTCGGACGAGTCTCGTTTCAAATTGTGTCGAGCGGATGGACGTGTACGGGTATGGTGACAACCTCATGGATCCGTGGATCCTGCGTTTCAGCAGGGGACTGTTCAAGCTGGTGGAGGCTCTGTAATGGTATTAGGCGTGTGCAGTTGGAGTGATTCAGGACCCCCGATACGTCCACGACTCTGACAGGTGACATGTACGTAAGCAACCTGTCTGATCATCTGCATCCATTCATTTTCGTTGTGCATTCCGACGGCATTGGACAATTCCAGCAGGACAATGCGACATCCCACACGTCTAGTAGTGCTACAGAGTGTCTCTAGAAACACTCTTCTCAATTTAAACACTTCCACTGGCTACCAAGCTCCCCAGACCCTGTCATAAAGCAACGTCTACTAGGCAATGGGCTGTGGGCAATAACATTCCTGTAATGGACTGACCTGCCCATATCTGATCCAATGGAACACCTTCGGGATGGATCAGAACGACGATTCTGCTCCTGTTCCAAGCGTCCAATATACCTGCTTTGGTTTCGACTCTCTAGGATGAATGGGCTGTCATTCCTCCACAAATATTCAAACACCTCATCGAAAGTGTCCCAAGCCGAGGACAAACTTCATAAATGCGAAGGGTGAACACACCCCAAATGAATCACCTTTGTTTGGATAGTGCATATTAATTACTGAGATATTGGAATCAAATTTTCTTTTTGAAACTGAACTTTTTTTTTTTGAGTCATCAGTCTGCTGACTGGTTTAATGCGGCCCGCCACAAATTCCTCTCCTTTGTAACTTCTTCATCTCAGAGTAGCACTTGCAGCCTACGTCCTCAATTATTTGCTGGCTGTATTCCAATCTCTGTCTTCCTCTACA
Source organism: Schistocerca serialis cubense (assembly GCF_023864345.2). Lineage (NCBI taxonomy): Eukaryota > Metazoa > Arthropoda > Insecta > Orthoptera > Acrididae > Schistocerca > Schistocerca serialis. The sequence goes on from NC_064646.1 coordinate 266,423,817, forward strand.
ATTATTACCTTCTACAGCTACCTCGAGTACTATAGAAGTCATTCCCCCAATGTCCTAACAGATGTCCTATCATCCTGTCCATTCTCTTTGTCAGTGTTTTCCACATAATCCTTCCCTCTCCGATTCTGTCCAGAACCTCCTTACCTCATCAATCCACCTAATTTTCAACATTTGCCTGTAGCACCACGTCTCAAATTCTTCGATTCTCTTCTGTTCCAGTTTTCCCAAAGTCCGTGTTTCATTACCATACAATGACGTGCTCCAGATGTACATTCTCAAACATTTCTTTCTCAAATTGAGGCCTGTGTTTGATACTAGTAGACTTCTCGTGACCTGGACTGCCCTTTTTGCCAATGCTAGTCTGCTTTTAATATCCTCCTTGCTCCGTCCGTCATTGGTTATTTCGCTGTCTAGGTAGCAGAATTGTTTAACTTCATCTACTTCGTGACCATAAATCCTATTGTTTAATTTCTCGCTGTTCTCATTTCTGCTACTTCTCATTACTTTCGTCTTTCTTCGATTTACTCTCAGTCCATATTGTGTACTCGTTAGATTGTTCATTCCACTCAGCATATCATGTAATTCTTGTTCACTTTCACTCAAGATAGCAATGTGATCAGCGAATCGTATGATTGATATCCTTTCATCTTGAATTTTAACTCCACTCCTGAACGTTTCTTTTATTTCCATCATTGTTTCTTCGATGTACAGATTGAACAGCAGGGAGTAAAGACTATATCTTTGTCTTGCACCCTTTCAATCTTGATCGACCACTCTTATTATTCCCTCTTGGCTCTTGTATATTACATGTCTCACCCTACAGCTTACCCCTATTTTTCTCAGAATTTCGAAGATCTTGCACCATTTTGCAATGTCGAACGCTTTTTCCAGGTCGACAAATCCTGTGAGAGTGTCTCGTTTTTTCTTTAGTCGTGCTTCCATTATCAACCGCAACGTTAGAATTATCGTTCTGGTCCTTTACCTCTTCTAAAGCCAAATTAACTGTCATCTAGCACATCCTCAATTTTCTTCTCCGTTCTTCTGTTTATTATTCTTGTCAGCAACTTGTATGCATGAGCCGTTAGCTTATTGTGCGGTAATTTTCGCACTTGTCAGCTCTTGCAGTCTTCGGAATCGTGTGGATGATATTTTTCCGAAAGTCAGATGGTATGTCGCCTGACTGATTCACTCTACACACCAACTTGAATATTCGTTTTGTTGCCGCTAATCTCAATGATTTTTAGAAATTCCATGGAATTTTATCTATGCCTTCTACGTTATTTGATCTTAACTCCTCCAAAGCTCTCTTAAATTCTGATTCTAATACTGGATCTCTATCTCTTTAAATCGACTCTTGTTTCTTCTATCACATCAGACAAATCTCCCCCCTCATAGAGGCCTTCAGTATACTCTTTCCACCTATCCGCTCTCTCCTCTACGTTGAACAGATGAATTCCCGTTGCACTCCTTAATGTTAACTATTTCATTTTTAATGTCATCGTAGGTTATTTTGACTTCCTTATATTCCGAGTCAGTCCTTCCGACAGTAATTTCTTTTTCGGATTCTTCACATTTTCCATGCAACCATTTCGTCTCATCTTCCCTGCACTCCCTATTTACTTCAAATCCTCAGCGACGTGTATTTCTGTATTTCCTGAATATTTTCGTACTTCATTCTTTCATCGATCAACTGAAATATTTCTTCTGTTACCCATGGTTTCTTCGCAGTTACCTTGTCTGCGCCAATGTTTTTCTTTCCAACTTCTGTGATTGCTGTTTTTAGACATGTCCATTCCCGTTTCAACTTTACTACCTACAGTGCTATTCTTTATTGCTGTATCCATAGCCTTAGAGAACTTCAAACGTGTCTCGTCATCCCTTAGTATTTGCGTAATGATTCTTCCTGACTAATCTCTTGTACTTCAGCCTACTCTTCATCACTACTGTATTGTGGTCTGGGTCTTTATCTGCTGCTGGGCATGTCCTAGAATTCAGTAACTAAGTTCGGAATCTCTCCCTGACCATGGTGTAATCTAACTGAAATCTTCCGTATCATCTGGTCTTTTCCAAGTATACCTCCTCTTCTTATGATTCTTGAGCGGAGTATTCGGTATTACTACCTGGAATTTATTACAGAACTCAATTAGTCTTTCTCCTTTTGTTCCAAGAGCATATTCTCCTGTATCCTTTCCTTCTAGTTCTTTCCCCCCCCCCCCCCCCCCCCCCCAACTGCATTCCAGTCACCCATGAAATTCAGCGGCTTTTTATTCTTCACAATCGGATTAGTCTTTTCCAAAACACTGCAATGTTTATAACTGAGAATTTGTCTGTTTTACACATGAACAGAATATGGGTATTCTATGCCTTGTGCATGGCGCTAACGGGCGCCCCTTAAGAGTATGCTACGCCGCAGCACCCAGCCCGCTGCCCCGTGTAGCGTTTGCTGACGGTACCACTTTGCTCGTGTTGCAGCCGGCGTGTCGGGGCGCTGCCAGTTCCCCAAGCAATGGGCCGGCAGATGGTTCCAGTCAGGGGTGCCGCACCTCATCACGCTCAACGCGACGCACATCGAGACCAAGGGCGAGTGCGTCGAGAGCGACGGGGACAAGTTCCTCACCGAGGACAAGTGAGTACCCAGCAGCCCAGGCGGCGCTCTTCCTCTGTAGCTCTAGGTGACGTTTATTTTCGTGTTTCTCATTCTTTCTTATGAAGCTTGGTTGGCTAACTGTGGTAGGCACACTATACTAGCTGAAATACACTGGTGTGGAAATGTTAAAGATCAAAGTAACTTTCACATTGAAACTTACCCTCCCACACATCACTGTTAAAATTCTCTTAGTCTCCTCACCATTTTCAAAAGTTTCGAGAGGCGTAAGATATACAAAAGAAAAAATTTTTACTTATCTTCATTATATCGTTGTTGTTGCCTCCAGTTGTCTCTAGGGGTACATCCTTGCGCTAAAATATGGACTCAACATTGTGGGTTCCTGTTGAACTGAATAACTGATGAAATTCTTTCTGTTGCTATGAGTATATTTTTATTTTATCCCATTCTTCTATATCACACTGACTTCACAATCTCCATTTGAGAACACTAATTCACATTGTTGTTGACGAAATTAGAAATGTAATTTCGTTTCCATCAGAGGCATGCCCACTACTCCCTACATTCTGCGGTACTCACATTATTCCTGACGACAGGGCAGCGTCCTGGTGCAGGCACAAGTGTTTCGGAACACATCGCGCAGCGCATATTGTTGAACGAGGGACCGAACAACAGAACACTCCTACGTATCCCCATGCTGCTCGTATGGCAAACCAGTTATGACTGCAGTGGGCACGGCATTTTGGAACTTCGAGGTTGTACCGCGGATCAATGGAGACGTGCCGCCTGACCTTATGAATCATGTTTGTTGTTACACTAGGTCGGTGGTCGTGTCAGGAAACGCCAACAGCTGGTGGAAATTTGCACCACGCCACCGGCGCAGTTCATAGGGGGAAGTATTATGCTATGAAAGGTGACTCTCAGTTTTCCAGGGCTTTCGTGTGAGCTGTGACAGTACTCAAAGACACGACGATAACTGTGAACTATGTGAGCATTATTGTGGACCAATTCCATCCTTTCATGCTGTAAGATGGCATCTTCCAGCAGGATCTGGAAACCCAGAATCTACTATGTAGGAATCAACATGGATTCCGGAAACAGCGATCGTGTGAGACCCAACTCGCCTTATTTGTTCATGAGACCCAGAAAATATTAGATACAGGCTCCCAGGTAGATCCTATTTTTCTTGACTTCCGGAAGGCGTTCGATACAGTTCCGCACTGTCGCCTGATAAACAAAGTAAGAGCCTACGGAATATCAGACCAGCTGTGTGGCTGGATTGAAGAGTTTTTAGCAAACAGATCACAGCATGTTGTTATCAATGGAGAGACGTCTACAGACGTTAAAGTAACCTCTGGCGTGCCACAGGGGAGTGTTATGGGACCATTGCTTTTCACAATATATATAAATGACCTAGTAGATAGTGTCGGAAGTTCCATGCGGCTTTTCGCGGATGATGCTGTAGTATACAGAGAAGTTGCTGCATTAGAAAATTGTAGCGAAATACAGGAAGATCTGCAGCGGATAGGCACTTGGTGCAGGGAGTGGCAACTGACCCTTAACATAGACAAATGTAATGTATTGCGAATACATAGAAAGAAGGATCCTTTATTGTATGATTATATGATAGCGGGACAAACACTGGTAGCAGTTACTTCTGTAAAATATCTGGGAGTGTGCGTACGGAACGATTTGAAGTGGAATGATCATATAAAATTAATTGTTGGTAAGGCGGGTACCAGGTTGAGATTCATTGGGAGAGTGCTTAGAAAATGTAGTCCATCAACAAAGGAGGTGGCTTACAAAACACTCGTTCGACCTATACTTGAGTATTGCTCATCAGTGTGGGATCCGTACCAGGTCGGGTTGACGGAGGAGATAGAGAAGATCCAAAGAAGAGCGGCGCGTTTTGTCACCGGGTTATTTGGTAACCGTGATAGCGTTACGGAGATGTTTAATAAACTCAAGTGGCAGACTCTGCAAGAGAGGCGCTCTGCATCGCGGTGTAGCTTGCTCGCCAGGTTTCGAGAGGGTGCGTTTCTGGATGAGGTATCGAATATATTGCTTCCCCCTACTTATACCTCCCGAGGAGATCACGAATGTAAAATTAGAGAGATTAGAGCGCGCACGGAGGCTTTCAGACAGTCGTTCTTCCCGCGAACCATACGCGACTGGAACAGGAAAGGGAGGTAATGACAGTGGCACGTAAAGTGCCCTCCGCCACACACCGTTGGGTGGCTTGCGGAGTATCAATGTAGATGTAGATGTAGATGTAGATAACTCTCTGTCCACAAGGACACAATGATGTTTGCGTGGTCTGAGTACTAGTTCCCAAATTGGGCTGATGTGAATCCGATATCAGACATCTCTGGCGCTATCACACCAACTCCACACCGCCAGAATTGTACCGGTGCATAATCTCTCACTTTGAGACTTCATTGTGGTGTGAAAGACACAAGTTGTTATGCCTGTTCTGATTGATAAAATGCATATTGAGGCATGAATTTTGTCTGGTGTTCGTTTATGCTAAATGATACTTGACAGGGGTATTCAAGTACTCGCGCGCTTCCGTAATTTACGGCAACAGCGTCACCTATGCCTAGAAAGCTGGTGCCACATATAGCTCGCGCCCGACGCATAGTGACCGGTTTTCGTCCAACGCGCTAGACGAGTTCATTCGTTTGTTCGAAAGCGAGGCAGCTAACTGTTTTCCATCTTTCGGCCGGTCAGCGATGACAGAAACTATTTTACTGAAACTATTCGGTAAAAAAGTTTCATTTTTGCTTTGCTTATAGTTTTATGTTTCAGGTTCATGTTGATGTACCCATCATTTCGTTAATGGTCATTGTTATTATGATATATACGTGAAAGTAAGACACTGCGCGAAATTCGGAAAAGTGTGCAATGAAAAATAGAGGTCGCTATGATTTTGCGTTTGGTGCATATTACATAATATGTTGTTGCGTATGAAATTTAGCTAACATTTTTTTAGACTTGGGTAGAGGTGTCTATTTGTCACCAATCTCCAGAAAATTGATCTGATGTAGCACACTCATTTACGATCGCGCCGCGCCAGCGATAAAGCCAGAGTGAAATATCCACAACATTCGTCATATTTCGTAAACTATTTCATAAATCGAACTGAGATTTTGGCAGATGATGTCACACAAAGAGGAGTTATTTTACCATATCGTTACTATATAAAACTTCATTATCTACCGTGTTATTCCAGTAACTGCACACTTTTTCTGTGAAAGAATGAAACTTTTAAGGGGCGTCGATAGGTGGTGGAAATGAGAAATGCTATGGGTTTTGGAACAGCATATGTGAAGACAGTACTTTTTTTACCGAGGATGTGCTTTTTCATAAGGTACTGACTTTACTGTTCCTCAGTTATTGCCGGCCTGTGTGGCCGAGCGGTTCTAGGCGCTTCAGTCTGGAACCGCGCGACCGCTACGGTCGCAGGTTCGAATCCTGCCTCAGGCATGGATGTGTGTGATGTCCTTAGGTTAGTTAGGTTTAAGTAGTTCTAAGTTCTAGGGGACTGATGACCTCAGATGTTAAGTCCCATAGTGCTCAGAGACATTTTGAACCTCAGTTCCTCTCTCCTCGTAATAAACCACTGTTTCAGAACTCCCTTGCAGTTGTGTCTCCACAACATATTAGTGAGGTGAGAGTGTGTAAACTCCGCTGTGTTTCGGCAAAATAAGCAATTTTTGACATTGTAACCAGAGAAATGTGTAGGTTTTACTCAATATTCGCCACTCATTACGCTTCTCTGAAAGTTGCAAATGGTTAACAAGCCAGGCGAAAATAAGTCGCTGCATTTTTGGCGGAATTCCTTTTAGATACTAACCAAAGCAGAGGTGACAGTAGGTCTTTTTGAATGGTCGCCTTGCAAGTGTCGGCGCAAACGGGCCCCACTTAATATTCACAAGAAAAGTGAGCGTAGGCTTCAGTTTAGAACGGCACTTTCTCTCAAACACTCGACATTTCCCTACAGCGCTCTGAGCGACCCCCACCACTTCCGCTCTCGCCTCGCTTCCGACTGCGCATCTAGCGGCCACGGCATTTTGCGCGCGCTTATATCACTGGAAACCTAGGAAGGAGTGATCACTGCTGTATGTTCAGATAGATAGACAGAGAAAGAGAAGGAGGGAGGGAGAGAGAGAGAGAGAGAGAGAGAGAGAAATTTCGATGTTTCATGATCAGCTCCAAATTTCTGTCACTTAACATCAGTTGTGATCAAAAAATTTTATACATTCGCTCTGCCAATTACGGATATGTTTGCTTCCAACGACATCAACGCTGTCAGTTCGTCCTCAAAGTTAGAACAGGTTTTACTCTTCCTAATGAGGCAACGCAGGGCAGAAATTATTGACCTGGAAAAGTTAGTACCCTGCGAATGGCACACCCACACCCAGCTAGAAAAATTCCCGGGCGACTACAAAGAGAATGTCGGATGATAATTCGCCTAGTCCTCCCCAGTGCCGCGAGTTGGCGACAAGAGCCATAGAATTTTACTCTCTCAAGTGATCGGGGTCATAAATCGCTAATTGCAGCCCTCCCATATTTCGTAGCGCTCTATTTCCTACAAGTACTCAGAGGAAGAGCTTCATTAGTGCAGAGAGCCAGCTAGCTAGACCCAGCGGGTGCTTCTGAATTACAGCGACCAACTCGCGCAGCAAACTGCTCCCGAATTTTCCGGACACTGCCTCGCTCTTCCTTCAGTACGGGGGTCGGTCCAAGTCGTGTGGCCGGAAGCCGGACCATTATTAGTCTACAGCTCTTTTCGTACGTTTAGTTTAAGTCTTTTAGGAGGGGGCTCTCTGCTCAGTCAGCAAATAGGTCAGTTTTCCAGATCGACAGTCGCTTACTTGACGAAGCACGTTACATAGACGGCGAAATGTTCCACCATTGCTTGGGAATGGTTTGCTGCGTCTTCTAGCAGTCGCAATCACGTAAAAATTTGGCACTGGCACATTTGATGTAAACTCATTTCCATAAAGCAACGGAAAGAAATTGCGAAAATATCTATAATTAAGAAGAAATTCTTTGTCGAATGTGATGAGTCATAAAAAGTTCATATCATATGACACGACATCAATAAAACTTAAGAATACATTTCGAAGTGAAGAATTTATCTCGAAACTAGAATACACGCTATTTGATTAAAACTATTCAATCACTCCTATGCGGTGGCCGAGCGGTTCTAGGCGATTCAGACCGGAACCGGGCGACTGCTACGGTCGCCGGTTCCAATCCTGTTTTGGGCATGGATGTGTGTTATGTCCTTATGTTAGTTAGGTTTAAGTCGTTCTAAGTTCTAGGGGACTGATGACCTCACACTTTAAGTCCCAAAGTGCTCAGAGCCATTTTTTACTATTAAATGCCACAAGAGACGGGCCCACCAGTATGAAAGGAGGTGGGGTGTATTGTGTTGACCATAGGGAGGCGATAAAAGCGGAATGGGTTGGTCAGGAAAGCTCAGTGATTTCAAACCTGGACTAGTCACTGGGTAACTTTCAACAGACACCGAAGCTGGTGATGCAGTGTTTCAGGTGTACACACAATCGCCGAAAAATCTGTGAGGCGGTAATCTCGTTAGTAACATTACGTAGGAAATCAGCATACATTGCACGATTTAGATTGACATCGATAAAGGGGGCCAGTTATCCTTCCTCCCATAATGCCGCACCATACATTAACCCGCCAAGGTCACTGATGTTCCACTTGTCGCAGCCATCGTGGATTTTCCGTTGCCCAATAATGCATATTATGCCGTTTTACGTTATCGCTCTTGGTGAATGACGCTTAGTCGCTAAATAGAACGCGTGCAAAAAATCTATCATCGCCCCTTAATTTCTCTTGTGCCCAGTGGCAGAACTGTACACGACGTTCAAAATCGTCAACATGCAATTCCTGGTGCATAGAAATATGGTACGGGTGCAATCGATGTTGATTTAGCATTCTCAACACCGACGTTTTTGAGATTCCCGATTCTCGCGCAATTTGTCTGCTACTGGTGTGCAGATTAGCCGCGACAGCAGCTACAATCCCTACTTGGGCATCATCATTTGTTGCAGGTCGTGGTTGACGTTTCACATGTGGCTGAACACTTCCTGTTTCTTTAAATAACGTAACTATCCGGCGAACGGTCCGAACGCTTGGATGATGTCGTCCAGGATACCGAGCAGCATACGTAGCACACGCCCGTTGGGCATTTTGATGACAAGAGCCATACATCAACACGATATCGACCTTTTCCGCAATTGGTAAACGGTCCATTTTAACACTGGTAATGTATCACGAAGCAAATACCGCCCGCTCTGGCGGAATGTTGCGTGATACCACGTACTTATACGTTTGTGACTATTACAGCGCCATCTATCACGAAGAGAAAAAAGTGGTCCAACTAAAACATTCATATTTCTTTACGTACTACACGAATATGTAATAAAAAATGGGGGTTCCTATTTTAAAAAACGCAGTCGACATCCGTTTGACCTGTGGCAGCGGCATATAGCGGGCCAACCATAGCGGTATCTGGTTTCCCCCTTCAAGCTAGACGAGTTTCGTTCTTTGTAGTTTTTTCGCTTGATGCTTATTTCGTGAGATATTTGGTCCGTTCACTATCAATGGACCACCCTGTATATGTAATACGTTGAAGAAAGTACTGTACTAAGTGCCCTTACAAAAAATAAATTTTTCGTCGTGGATTTTTAACGTCATTAACACACTATCGCCAACTTAAGTTACTGTATTGTGTGACTGCTCTGCAGGACAAATAGCAAATTTGTGTCGCTGATAATAGTTGCCCCAAAAAGTGGAAACTTCTTAGACTCATTCGGTAAAATTTGTGGAATTTTTCGTGCTGAGAGAGCTCACGGGAAACCACAGGCGAACTAGCTTTGATATTTACAGCCTTGTGGAGTGCACCATACCTCTTCTTTCTCAATTTTTTGAGCTTGAAATAGTGATAAGCCACAATAATGCCCTCTTCAGAAAAGCTAATGATTGCAACTGAAAGTGAAAGAGAAACGTGATTTCTGCTGTCTTGTGGCTTTTTGTACAATGAGTCTCTCGCATATCGTATCACATGCTATATCATCCCAATGTGACGCTCCGATAGGCATCATGCCACGCGACCTCTACTGCAACGTGTGACGTAGCATATTGCATCGTTTCAGTGTGAACTGTGGCTTAACCTTCTCGCGGTTGATGGGATCCATGTGTCCCACTGAAGTAATAAGCAATTTTGAGCGTTGAGACGTCTATATCTCTTATCTGTCCGGTGTTACGATGTAGCGAGATGCTTTCGGAACTTGAAGAAAAATACTGCGGACCACGCGATGGATATATAGAAGGCTGTGAGCAGTCAAACGGGGCGGTGTGTGTATATAGGTGCCACAGTGCATCTGTTTCACGAAAATCAGATCAAATCACTATCTTCCCCATTCCAAGAATGTTTGAAGTAACTAACTGTGTATTCCTATACATCATAGATATTGTTTTGAGACCTTAGCATTTCTACTGGTTTATACGTAATTTGAATGTGGCAGGAAGTATAAGCCCCAAAAACCTCATGGAATGTAGAAAACATTGGTGTGTGGTATGTCAAAGCCATCATCAAATGATCTGTTGAAAACTTATGTGCGATATTTAATAGTTTTCCTTGTCAGAAGACTAAATGCGTTTTGGTACCGATTTCTAATATTTTTTCATAATTGCCATCCCGATGAAATCATTTTAAAATTAAAAATTTCACTCTGAAAATTTTTCAAATATAAGCAATATATTTTTTAATGATGAAAGGGTTAATGCATATGACACGAAAACTTTTCATTTTTATGTGTTTTAAACAAAGAGATATTCAGGATCAAGTAGTGCATACATTATTGTGGGACAACATGTGTATCGTACCCAATCAATGGTACAAAATTCGTTTCAATCGCGTGTGTCCTCGTCGTCGCAATTTTCACAAACACGTGTAGAATCTGGTTGAGAGGAGAGCAGTGAGTGGTGTGTTGCCTGTTTCAATCAATGCAAACTGTCTACTATCCTCTCATGCGCAACAGTGTGATAGTATTAGCAATATTCCAGCTTAACTGCGCGTCGCGCAGTCCTTAACAGCCCCTGTAAGCAAGCCGCCCACAGGGTCCGTTTCAGGCCGACCGCAGCGCCGCAGAGAGAGTGCAGCGGCCGCTGTCTGAATTATTGCCCCCGCGCGCTCGGAGCCGTCAGTAAATATGAATTTCCATGTCGATGCTACAGAATTGCGTTATTGCTTACTGTTATGCAAATAGCAGCAATCGTATTTCACTGGCCCGCGCCCTGCCCTGTTTAACGGCGCATTCTGCAACAGTTTACACTCCCGCTTTATTCGACAGTAGTTGATTTCACCGCCGTGCGCAGATCTGCGTGCGACACACATCGCAGCGTGCGTCAGTCCACTGCGCCCGTTCAAATCTTTCTGCATTAATCGTCCGCTGTTTTGGAACATACGACACGTCTAAACAAAATGTCTGCATGGCATATAGAAAATTACGCCTACAGTTTCCGGATCTACTAGCTTATTATCGACTTATTACTGCCACTCTCCACGGTAGTAGTATAGTTTTCATAGCTGTCTTCTTCAGTTAACCAGCATGTGAGTTGAAGACCAGTGCTCCATGGCTGGGACCTTGAGAGGTGCCACAGTGGTAACGCACTGGACTACAATCCGTCCATTCAGATTTGCGTTTTCTGTAGTTTCCCTAAATCACTGAAGGCAAATGGCGGGATGGAGTCACTCACTGAAAAGGACTTGGTCGATTGCCTTTTCAATTCGAGTGTATACTTCAGTTACCGCATCGTCGACAGAAACGTTAAACCTGATCTAGTTCTGGCAACGCGGATTTGAAGGATGTGCTGAGGCATAATTGTACCTTCTAGTCTACACTTCATAGGTCAGAAGTGGCCAATGATGATGATGATGATGATGATGATGGTGTGTGTGTGTGTGTGTGTGTGTGTGTGTGTGTGTGTGTGTGTGTGTGTTCAAATGGTTCTGGGCACTATGGGACTTAACTGCTGAGCTCATCAGTCCCCTAGAACCGAGAACTACTTAAACCTAACTAACCTAAGGAAATCACACACATCCATGCCCGAGGCGGGATTCGAACCTGCGATCGTAGCGGTCGCGCGGCTCCAGACTGTAGCGCCTAGAACCGCTCGGCCACTCCGACCGGCTTGTGTGTGTGTGTGTGTGTGTGTGTGTGTGAGTGTGTGTGTGTGTGTGTGTGCGTTGTGGGAAGTTCTAGAAATGGTGAGTTTGTGTCAGTTATCTTGTATCACTTCGTTATCCGTCTGTCAGTCCTTCTGTGAACATCCCCTTCTTTCCCTCATGAACGGGTTTATGTATCAAATTGAAACTTGCGTCAAATACTAAGGTCCACGGTACCTTGGCGGTGTAAAACATTTAAACTTTAAAGTCGTTGCAGTCAAAAGATACTGCCATCTCTGTTATAAATTCTGGTACTCGCAAACTCACTCATAAAAATCTGTAGGGTTCTTCCCGTCAACCTAAAATCAAGAAATTTCGCAAGAAGCAAGGTTTGACGTTACAGGTAACGGAAAAATCCGAAAATTAATTTGTAACGAGATCGCATGAAAAAAATATTTTTTGGGCATTTCTTATCCGCCTTATCTAGGGATAAGATTATCAAATTAAAACTGATGTAAAGTGCTAAGGTCGACGTTCCCTTGGCGGCGTAAAAGATTTAAGCTTCTAAATCAGTATTCAGTACAGTATTCAAATACAAGTCGCGGATGAATGAAAGAAATATGAAGTGCAGGGAAGCTAGGACGAAATGGCTGCATGAAAAATGTGAAGAAATCGAAAAAGAAATGATTGTTGGAAGGACTGACTCAGCATGTAGGAAAGTCCAAACAACAACAAAAAACCGGTGAAATTAAAAGTAAGGAATTAAAAGTAAGGATGGTAATTAAGAGTGCAACGGGAATTCCACTGTTAAATACAGAGGAGAGAGCGGATAGGTAGAACGAGTACATTGAAGGCTCCTGTGAAGGGGAAGATTTGTCTGATGTGATAGAAGAAGAAACAAGAGTCGATTTAGAAGAGATAGGGGATCCAGTATTAGAATCACAATTTAAAAGAGCCTTGGAGGACTTAAGATCAAATAAGGCAGAAGGGTTAGATAACATTACATCAGAATTTCTAAAATCATTGGGGAAAGTAGCAACAAAACGACTGTTCACGTTGCTGTGTAGAATGTCTGAGTCTGGGGCTATAGCATCTGACTTCCGGGGAAACATCATCCACACAGTTCTGAAGGCTGCAAGAGCCGACATGTGCTAGAATTATCGCACAATCAGCTTAACAGCTCATGCACATAACTCGCTGACAAAAGTAATATACAGAAGAATGGAGAAGAAAATTGAGGATGTGTTAGATGACGATCAGTTTGGTTTTAGAAAAGGTAAAGGCACCAGAGAGGTAATTCTGACGTTGCAGTTGAAGATGGAAGCAAGACTAAAGAAAAATCAAGACACGTTATAGGATTTGTCGACATGTTAAAAGCGTTCGACAATGTAAAATGCTGCAAGATGTTCGAAATTCTGAGAAAAATAGGGTTAAGCTATAGGGAGAATCGGGTATCATACAGTATTAGAAGAGCCAAGAGGGAATATGAGTGGACGACCAAGAACGAAATGCTCGGATTAAAAAGGGTGTAACACAGGCATGTAGTCTTTCGCCCCTGCTGTTCAATCTGCACATCGAAGAAGAAATGACGGCAATGAAAGAAATGTTCAGGAGTGCGGTTAAAATTTAAGGTGAAGTGATATCAATGATTCGATTCGCTGATGACATTGTTATCCCGAGTGAAAGTGAAGGAGGATTACAAGTTCTTCCTACTCGAATGCACAATCTGTTGGGTATGGAATATGGTTTGAGAGTAAATCGAAGAAAGACGAAAGTAATGAGAAGTAGCAGACATGACAATAGCGAGAAGCTTAACATCAAGATTGATGGTCATGAAGTAGATGAAATTAAGGAATTGTAATACCTAGCTGGCGAAATAACCATTGACGTACGGAGCAAGGACATTGAAAGCAGACTAGCATAGGCAAAAAGATCATTCCTTCCCAAGAGAAGTCTACTGGTATCAAACATAGGTCTTAATTTGAGGAAGACATTTCTGTACGTTTGGACCACAGCATTTTATGCTAAAGAAACATGGACTGTGGGAAAACTGGAACAGAAGAGAATCGAAGCATTTGAGATATGATTCTACAGACGGATGTTGAAAATTGGGTAGAGTGATAAGGTGACGAAAGAGGAGGTTCTGCGCAGGATCGGAGAGGAAAAGAATATGAGGAAAATACTGACAAGCAGAAGGGACAAGATGATAGGACACCTGTTAAGACATCAGAAAATATCTTCCATGGTACTAGAAGGAGCTGTAAAGGGCAAAAACCGTAGAGGAAGACAGAGATTGGAATAGATCCAGCAAGTAATTGAGGATATGAGTTGCAAGTGCTACTCTGAGATGAAGAGATTGGCACAGGAGAGGAATTCGTGGTTGGCCGCATCAAACCAGTCAGCAGACTGGTAACCCCCCCCCCCCCCCCAACAAAGAAGGTCAATGCACTTAAAAAGATACGGCCATTTATGCCAGATATTTCGATACACGCAAACTCACTCGTCGAAACCTAAAAATAATCCATGTATAGGCATAATTTAGTTTTTTCGGAACAGTCACACCGCGATTCCTACCCGTCCTTGTCCGACTTTTTATTTATCACAGAATTTTTATGAGCGATCATTGATAATGTGAGTGATGTATTAAGTCGCTATTTGTTGTTGAGTGCATTTGTGACTATGCTTAGCGCTCTCTTTTCTACTTTTTGAATTTCTGGATGTATCAACCACCATGTATCTGTAGTGATGGGAACAACCAAATGAAAACTATGGATTCAGTCGTTTGTTGGAAAACAATCGACTTATTCGGTTGTGGTTGTACTTTTCGATTGAATTATATTAAATCATTATTTTCAGCGAAACCAGTCTGTGGGAATGTCCGAGTGAAAACAGCCGACGCTATCTGGCGCATTCGTATACGAGCGGAAACGTTCCATAGTTTTGTTAAATCATTACTGTTGACTGCTCTTTATTATCGCCCGTTGTCACTGTTATTACCGTTCCGATAATAGCTTTTTATTGAGTGCCAAAGTCCGCCCCCATAGCTCGACAGGCAGGACGCCAAAATGACGTCAACAAAAGAGACCTTGCCAGTAAGTTGGCTTTTAGTTCAGTTTTTCGTCCATGTTTATGAACAGGCATATTTTTAATAATGGATCTTAGAGTCTGGATCGGAAGGCTGGAAATCTCATTGGCGTGGTTGCATAAGAAGTGACACTCAAGATAACTTCAGTGCTGTATACAGTATCTGTAAGGATGCTTCACGTTATGAAGCCACTCAGACCTGGAGACTGAGTGAAAACATTCATGGAACTGACGTGGCTGCAGGTATTATAGTCGGGGCGGCGTAAGAAGCCGTTACAGCTCGGAGCACTGTTGCCAGCTTTCAACTGCAAACCACTAACTACTTCAGCCGAAAACAATAGCCGTTGACAGACCTGTCACAACACTGTGCCGTTGCCGTTGAGACGTTTACAAAATCACTTTACGTTATTGTTTTATACAGCCCCATCGCACCTGTGGTCTAGGACGTGTCGGTCAGAAGGGCTGTTTGCTCCCTGAAATAAAAAGAACTGAGTAAAGGAATCAACGATCAACTTGTACGGATGTCTTGTGACGTCCAGCCAGACCAAACTCAAAGAACAATACCGACGCGACGGTCGCAGGTTCGAATCCTGCTTCGGGCATGTATTTGTGTGATGTCCTTAGGTTGGTTAGATTTAAGTAGTTCTAAGTTCTAAGGGACTGATGACCACAGCAGTTAAGTCCCATAGTGCTCAGAGCCATTTGAATCATTTGAACAATACCGATCAAAACGAAAAAAAGTGGTAGCGTCGTAGATTCTTATTAAAAACGTCTTCGGTCCCGGATTGAATCCCGCCGCTGCTTCAATTTTTCCGCGCGGGAAGGCGTGTCGATCCCCGGCACGAATCCGCCCGGCGGATTAATATCGACGTTCGGTGTGCCGGCCAGTCTGTGGATGGTTTTTAAGGCGGTTTTCCACCTGCCTCGGGGAATGCGGGCTGGTTCACCTTATTACGCCTCAGTTACACAATGTCGGCAATTGCTGCGCAAACACTTTCTCCGTGTACGCGTCCACCATTATTAATCTACCATGCAAACATTGGGGTTACATTCGTCTAGTGTGAGACGTTCCCCGGGGGGTCCACAGGGGGCCGAACCGCACAATAACCCTGGATTCGGAGTGGGGTGGAGGTGGGGTGAGTGGACTGCTGTAGCCTGTTGTGAACCACTGTGGGTCACGGGGGGGGGGGGGGGGGGGGGGAAGCCTCTCCGTCGTTTCTAGGTCACCAGTTTCATACAATAGAATACTGACATGTCAGGGATCAGATTACGGCAACCCATCTGTAGTTTTATTCGGTGATTCATTCCACTGATCGAAAATCAGTTGCCTGGTCAACCAGTTGTTAGCACCAGTTGGTTGTCCCACTGCTATGTATCTGGAGAATGGAGAATAGCAGGGGTACCACCAAATTGTAGGTCGTGACTTTTGTGTTCATATTTAGCCCATCTCTAGCCGACCGTTGTGGCCGAGTGGTTCTAGGCGCATCAGTCCGGAACCGCGCTGCTGCTATGGTCGCAGGTTTGAATCCTGCCTCGGGCATGGATGAGTGTGAAGTCCTTAGGTTAGTTAGGTTTAAGTAGTTCTAAGTCTAGCGGACTGATGACGTCATATGTTAAGTCCCATAGTGCTCAGAGTCATTTGAACCATCAGCCCATCTCTCTTGAGGAGGGGGTGAGCTGGTCAGACTTTTGCTTCATAGCTGTGCGGTTCGTAAATCCAATGTGAGGTTCTTGTTGAGGCCGCAGTACACAACTGCGTCGTTATTGATCGTGATATAATGTAACAGTTATATCTCTTGGGAGTGAACATTATACGGTATTTTACGCAAACCTCAGAATTAATTTTGATTTTCCAGGTGTCGCATCAGTTACTAATTTTCTCAGTGTTTTGAAGACTAAAGGCTGTGTAGCTATGGTATGACCTACTGCAGAGTATTGCCGTGTCATTAGTAAAATAAGGCTGTTTCTGTGCCCAAGTATTTCGTTATGTCGTTTGCGTACAATTAGAATAATACTGGACCAGGGACAGATCCTTGTGGTACATCCTCCTCTGCTCATTTTCTGGTGCTGCAGGCATTCTTCATGAACATCCTGCTTAGTCAAGTTGTGCTACTAATCTCTCCTTCAAATCAATTCAGTACCTCTTCATCACTTACTCTATCTACCCTTCTAACCTTTAGTCGTATTCTCTAGCAGTACATTCCTAAAACTTCTCTTCTTGTCTGAAATGCTTATCGTCCACGTTTCGGTTTCGTACACGGCTACAATCCAGACAGATACCTTCAGAAGAGCCTTCTTAATACTTCATAGTAGATGTTAAGAAATTTTATTTTTATGATATGTCTTTCTTGCTCTTGTCCGTTTGCGTTTTACGTCCTGTCTACTTCTTCCGAAGTCAGTTATTTTTCTGTCCAAATAGCAAAAATCATCTGCTACTTTTGTCTCATTTCCTACTCTAATTTCTTCAGCATCAACTTGTTTAAGTCGACTACAACCCGTTACCCCTGTAATGTCAGTTTTAAAATTTCATTTTTAAATTGTTGTAATTGTTGTTCCAATTTTAAATAAAATTGTGCTTTTCTTTGTCCGAGTATGCGTTAATTGACGAGGGCCACTTGTTTCTCGGAGGTACCTTGCTATCAGATCTGTACAGTGAGCATAAGCTGCAGTTTTTCTGGCTTATGCAGGGAGGCGGACGGTTGGCAACAAGGGCGTGTAATCTGGGACGATGTCTGGCGCGGCGCTTAGCAGTTGGCTGCCCTGCTCAGGGCGCCTTTGACGCCGCCGCTACAAAGGGCCCGGCGAGCGGGATGTTTTTTAATAAAGCAGTGCGGATCTCGGCCGTGCGTAAAGAAACGAGGAAATTGGATTTCTGCCTTAAGAAAGTCTCGGTCAGGACGCGCGCGGCGCAGAACGGAGCGGCCGTGGTGTGGGGCAGCGAGGGCCACGTCGCTGCGTGGGCGTAGGTGTGGGTGCGCTTGCAGGCGCCGGAGCTGCCCTGGTTTGCGCCTCCTAACGAGGCGGCGCGCGTTAGCGGGGCCGGGCATCTGGTGGCAGTAGTGTTGCCAGATCCAGAAGATTGTGTCCTAGGAACTGGTGGTTTAAATAAATCAGTGAGGCATTAACAAAAAGACGGGACATACAAAAACTACGTAAATTTTGAATCATTAGGTAAGAATTTAATTATAATGTACACAGTGTAGCAAAAAAGTGAAGCACCCAGAAAATATGATGAGATGTCAATGTAGCTTCGTACACGTAGATACCATCGGCAGGTGTATAAATGCAATTTCCTGTGACAGGCAAAACGACCACCAGTGTACATTAGTGTTGTTTGTGTTTAGCATTGTTAACAGGCTTGGTACGGTATACGAGGTGCGACAATAAAGCAATGAGACTGATTTTCTATGCAAGATGTGGCAACCCTGCAGGCTTGCGTAGGTACAATATCTTTGACCTTGGCCTATAAGATGCTTCTAGTCCAAGCGGCACATCGATGCAACTGCTTAGTCGTTGAGTTGTGCTGTAATAAGTTAACACGTGTTTGTGTCTCTCATCACGTAAATGGAACCGCATAATATTGCCCAACGCTATACCATTTCTTTTTGCGTTAAATTGGGTGACAACTTACAGTAAGCTTTAGAAGGCTTTTGGAGAGGAGGTTATGTCAAGAGCTCAAGTTTTTTGTTGACATAAAATGTTTAGTGAAGGCAGAACGAATGTTGAAGATGAAGACTGCAGTGGACGACCCTCAGCCTCACGGACGGATGTCAACTTCATAAAGAGTGGGTGCCTCCTGGACAAACAGTTAACCAATATTACTGCAAAGAAATTTTAGAAAGACTTCGTGAAAGAGTTGTTAGTCTCTGGGCCAACATTGCTGATAATTGGATTCCTGCATCACGATAATGCGCCATCCCATACCGCTCTGTCAGCACAGCAATTTTTAACCTCAAAACAAATTTCATTACTACCACAGCTACCTTATTCGCCAGATATCGCTCCGTGCGGCTTTTTTCTATTTCCAAGAGTCAACACAGCGGTCAGGGGACACCATTTTCAAACAACACAAGATGTCGAAAAAGCTGTGATGAGGGTCTTGGAGGATATTACAGAAGATGAGTTCCAGAAATGTTACCATCAATGGCAGAAGAGCTGGAAAAAGTGTGTGCAATTAGAAGGGAACTAATTTGGAGGAGACAACACTAAAATTGACTAAAACGGTAGGCAACATGTTTTTCACATCAGTCTCATTACTTTATTGTCGCACCTCGTGTAAGGGCCGCGAACAGCGTCAGATGTTGAGTGATCATTGTGAAGGACGAAAAGGTGATGCGTGCTGTGTGAGACTGCGTTATCCGCACCTGTGGGAGTTTGGAAGGGCTCTCATTGTGAGTCCCCATTCAAATGTGTCCTCGGAGTCTTTCGCGACGGCATACATGAATAAAACGTTCTCGGTTTTCCAGCCGCGTCAATTCAAATAAAATGCTCGAGCTTTCGCCAACGTCGTCAGGAGTTCACTGACTGTCGGGGCTGTTACGGTTTCTCGCTTATATAGGCATGATGACATCATCAGCAGCCAATCAGATCGATCCAATGTGGCGCGCGCGCGTAAGTCGACCCGGGAAGCTCGTGGCAGCACCGGTGACGTCAGGTGGGGCCAGGGGGAGGCGCCACGTTTGAAACTGCCGCTCCCGCGCCGCGCATCTGTCTCTGCTTTCTTTCGATGTCCAACGCCCGTCCCCATGCCCTGCTGAGTGTGTATCCCTGGTCTCTGTTGAAATTGTTTCTGATTAGGCGAATCTCGGCCGCTTCCTTTATAACGGAGTCCCAATATGTAGAAGCATGAGCCAGCACTTTTGTATTTTCGAACTGTATCTATGTCCGTTTTCTAGGCAATGCTCCGCTATGGTCGACTTGTCAAGCTCCCTTTGTTTTATATGACGCTTGTGTTCAGTACAACGCTCCACAACCATGTGAATTGTCTCTCCAATGTACATGTTGCCACATTCACAAGGTACACCATACACACCGGACACTCGGAGAGCAATGTCGTCCTTAACAGGGCGCAACGTATCTCGTATCTTGGGGGCGGGCCGGAACACTGGTTTTAGCCCATGTTTCTGCAGCAGACGTCCTAACTTACTGCTAGTTGCTCCACAGTATGGCAGGAATACAGTCCGTTTGGCCTCTTCTTCTGATTCACTAGCTGTCTTTCGTCGGCGGCCCTTGAAAGCGTTTGCGATGTCTTTTTTGCTATATCCATTTTCCCCGAAAACACGTTTTAAGTTTTGCAATTCAGACTGTAGGTGGTCGTCGTCAGAGATAATCTTTGCTCTCTGAACCAACGAGTTAAGGAGAGCTGGTTTGTGTACAGGGTGGAGGAAACTATTGGCGGTCAAGTACCGATCAGTGTGTGTAGGTTTCCGATACACTGAGTGACCAAGCTGGCCTCCTGCCTTCCGCTCAACCAAAACATCCAAGAATGGTAGCTTGCCGTGCTTCTCCATCTCGACAGTAAATTTAATGTTGGGATGGACACCATTCATATGATCGACGAACTGCTGAAGTGTATCTTCACCATGAGGCCATATCAGGAAGGTGTCATCAACGTATCGCAGAAATCAAGATGGCCGTAATGTCGCAGTTTGCAGAGCCTGCTCCTCAAAGTGCTACGGCAGCGCAAATACATGCAAGTTTATCCAAGGCAACGTCGAAGCAATGTGCCAAGTTCGACCGACTGGATCACGGAAGGACTGTTGTGAAACCCGATAAGGCCCATAGAACGGTTGTTAATCTTTCCAACCAAGAACTGGACGACGGCTGTATATCAGCGCTGAGTAAAGGGCTCAACTTTTCTCCAGCTCCACGACGTCTGCCAATATTGGATATAATTAGCGGAATAGAGCAGTGCATTAGGATTCTTTCGCATGATGCAGCTGAGGACGTCAGGCTAACTACCAGCCAAATTCTGGCGAAAGCTAAGCCACCGAAATCTAATACAAGCCAGGAGGAACGACGTTGCTTACGGTTATTACGTGGGAATGAAGACTTGGTTCTCTTGCCAGCCGACAAAGGGAATGCCACCGTGGTTCTGAACTCTGCAGACTACCACCTGAAGATGCTGCACTTATTAGAAGACCCCACGTACCGCAAGCTTAGTCGTGATCCCACACAGGCCATTGTCAGATAGACGTGGAAGTTGTTGAAGGATTCTAGCTTACCAGATGAAGTGGTGAAGAAATTAATGCCTCGTGCCGTCAGACCTCCCAGGCTTTATGGATTACCAAAGACACACAAGGAAAGTGTTCCCCTGAGGCCCATTGTTAGTGCAATCGGTTCGCCTACCTACAGACTTGCCAAACATCTGGCAGGATTATTAGCACCAAAACTGGGACATTGCGAACACCATGTTGTCAACTCGCAGAAATTTGTTGAGACACTCAAGAGAACGAAGATAGGCCCAAACGACCTAATGGCTAGCCTGTATGTGTGTGTCACTTTTTACGAGGGTGCCAATACAAGATACGCTGGATCTTGCCCCCCTTCTAACAGCCGTGTACCGCAAGTCTCTAGAGGAACGGAGGGTTCCAAATGATTGGAAAAGAGCACAGATAGTCCCAGTCTTCAAGAAGGGTCGTCGAGCAGATGCGCAAAACTATAGACCTATATCTCTGACGTCGATCTGTTGTACAATTTTAGAACATGTTTTTTGCTCGAGTATCATGTCGTTTTTGAAAACCCAGAATCTACTATGTAGGAATCAACATGGATTCCGGAAACAGCGATCGTGTGAGACCCAACTCGCTTTATTTGTTCATGAGACCCAGAAAATATTAGATACAGGCTCCCAGGTAGATGCTATTTTTCTTGACTTCCGGAAGGCGTTCGATACAGTTCCGCACTGTCGCTTGATAAACAAAGTAAGAGCCTACGGAATATCAGACCAGCTGTGTGGCTGGATTGAAGAGTTTTTAGCAAACAGAACACAGCATGTTGTTATCAATGGAGAGACGTCTACAGACGTTAAAGTAACCTCTGGCGTGCCACAGGGGAGTGTTATGGGACCATTGCTTTTCACAATGTATATAAATGACCTAGTAGATAGTGTCGGAAGTTCCATGCGGCTTTTCGCGGATGATGCTGTAGTATACAGAGAAGTTGCAGCATTAGAAAATTGTAGCGAAATGCAGGAAGATCTGCAGCGGATAGGCACTTGGTGCAGGGAGTGGCAACTGACCCTTAACATAGACAAATGTAATGTATTGCGAATACATAGAAAGAAGGATCCTTTATTGCATGATTATATGATAGCGGAACAAACACTGGTAGCAGTTACTTCTGTAAAATATCTGGGAGTGTGCGTGCGGAACGATTTGAAGTGGAATGATCATATAAAATTAATTGTTGGTAAGGCGGGTACCAGGTTGAGATTCATTGGGAGAGTGCTTAGAAAATGTAGTCCATCAACAAAGGAGGTGGCTTACAAGACACTCGTTCGACCTATACTTGCTCATCAGTGTGGGATCCGTACCAGATCGGTTTGACGGAGGAGATAGAGAAGATCCAAAGAAGAGCGGCGCGTTTCGTCACAGGGTTATTTGGTAAGCGTGATAGCGTTACGGAGATGTTTAATAAACTCAAGTGGCAGACTCTGCAAGAGAGGCGCTCTGCATCGTGGTGTATCTTGCTCGCCAGGTTTCGAGAGGGTGCGTTTCTGGATGAGGTATCGAATATATTGCTTCCCCCTACTTATACCTCCCGAGGAGATCACGAATGTAAAATTAGAGAGATTAGAGCGCGCACGGAGACTTTCAGACAGTCGTTCTTCCCGCGAACCATACGCGACTGGAACAGGAAAGGGAGGTAATGACAGTGGCACGTAAAGTGCCCTCCGCCACACACCGTTGGGTGGCTTGCGGAGTATAAATGTAGATGTAGATGTAGATGTAGATCTTTTGGCCCAACATTTTCCATCTGGAATCATTATGTTGTTCCATTACGTCCTAACGACAACGTACTTTTTGTACTGCGATGAATGTTATGAGATGACTGACGGCACAGCCATGGGATCACCACTGTCTCCATTTCTTCATGGAGCACTTTGAGGAGCAGGCTCTGCAAACTGCGACATTACGGCCATCTTGATTTCTACGATACGTTGATGACACCTTCCTGATATGGCCTCATGGTGAAGATACACTTCAGCAGTTCGTCGATCATATGAATGGTGTCCATCCCAACATTAAATTTACTGTCGAGATGGAGAAGCACGGCAAGCTACCATTCTTGGATGTTTTGGTTGAGCGGAAGGTAGGAGGCCAGCTTGGTCACTGAGTGTATCGGAAACCTACACACACTGATCGGTACTTGAACGCCAATAGTTTCCTCCACCCTGTACACAAAACAGCTGTCCTTAACTCGTTGGTTCAGAGAGCAAAGATTATCTCTGACGACGACCACCTACAGTCTGAATTGCAGAACTTAAAACGTGTTTTCGGGGAAAATGGATATAGCAAAAAAGACATCGCAAACGCTTTCAAGGGCCGCTGACGAAAGACAGCTAGTGAATCAGAAGAAGAGGCCAAACGGACTGTATTCCTGCCATACTGTGGGGCAACTAGCATTAAGTTAGGACGTCTGCTGCAGAAACATGGGCTAAAACCAGTGTTCCGGCCCGCCCCCAGGATACGAGATACGTTGCGCCCTGTTAAGGACGACATTGCTCTCCGAGTGTCCGGTGTGTATGGTGTACCTTGTCAATGTGACAACATGTACATTGGACAGACAATTCACATGGTTGTGGAGCGTTGTACTGAACACAAGCGCCATATAAAACAAAGGGATCTTGACAAGTCGACCACAGCGGAGCATTACCTAGAAAACGGACATAAGATACAGTTCGAAAATACAAAAGTGCTGGCTCATGCTTCTACATATTGGGACTCCGTTATAAAGGAAGCGGCCGAGATTCGCCTAATCAGAAACAATTTCAACAGAGACCAGGGATACACACTCAGCAGGACATGGGGACGGGCGTTGGACATCGAAAGAAAGCAGAGACAGATGCGCGACGCGGGAGCGGCAGTTTCAAACGTGACGCCTCCCCCTTGCGCCACCTGACGTCACCGGTGCTGCCACGAGCTTCCCGGATCGACTTACGCGCGCGCGCCACATTGGATCGATCTGATTGGTTGCTGATGATGTCATCATGCCTATATAAGCGAGAGACCGTAACAGCCCCGGCAGTCAGTGAACTCCTGACGACGTTGGCGGAGATGGCCATCGAAAGCTCGAGCATTTTATTTGAATTGACGCGGCTGGAAAACCGAGAACGGTTTATTCCCCATTCAAATGGTTCAAACGGCTCTAATCACTATGGGACTTAACATCTGAGGTCATCAGTCCCCTATACTTAGAACTACTTAAACCTAACTAACCTAAGGACATCACACACATCCATGCCCGAGGCAGGATTCGAACCTGCGACCGTAGCTGCAGCGCGGTTCTGGACTGATGCACCTAGGACCGCTTGCCCAAGTCCCCATTCGGCTGGCCGGTCGAATCATGCAGTGTCCAGGTTTGTAGGGTAGTCGAATGTGACAGTGGTCCAATTTTATACTGCATGGGGACGTGAAGGCAGGCATATTCGTCATCAGCGTCCGGTCGAATACATGTAAGAACGGATCGCAGTGCTGTGCACCAAGCACATACTAACCTCTTCCCAACTACGCCTGCTATCGGAAAAAAAGTAACAGACTCACTGCAACATTCTGTGTTATCCCGCAGTATTGGTCAGAGGCTAGCGCTGTCCGGGCTAGAGGATTACCGTCCGACCGTCCGATGCGTAGGCTGCCGGTAACACAACAGAAACGGCTGCTTATGGAAACATGGACTGGTGATGAATGGCGCCGCATGGTGTTCATCATCCCAATGAATCGCTGTTCCGCACCACCCTGCTTGATCCTCGTTGGCGAATATGGTGGCGACCTTGGGAGGGATCCAACTCTTCTAATGGAAATGGAAATGAGCGTTTGGCGTCATTGGCCGGGAGGCCCCTTGCGGGGCAGGTCCGGCCGCCTTGGTGCAGGTCTTATTACATTCGACGCCACATTGGGCGACCTGCGCGCAGGATGGGGATGAAATGATGATGACGGCAACACAACACCCAGTTCCTGAGCAACACAACACCCAGTCCCTGAGCGGAGAAAATCTCCGACCCAGCCGGAAATCGAACCCGGGCCCGTAGGACGTTTTGGCGTCATGGTGTGGAGAGGCACCTGTACCACTTCATGTCACGTCTGGTAGTGGTTGGGAGTACTCTGACGTCACAAGGGTACGTTACGACAACGTGTGTCCTCACGTGTTATCTATCGTCTAATTGTACCGTCTAGCCATCATTCACGAGGACAGTGCTCATCCACATCACGTGTCTCTGTTAATTGTCTGTGACATCTTGAGGTGATCAGATCCGTTCCCACCAGAATATATATGGGACCAGATCCGACGCAAACTCGTTCCCAGTGGCAGTATCTAAGTACCAGGCGCTAGTTGCAATAGTTGGGTGGCCAGCTGTCCGTAGGAGTGGATATTAATCGCGCAAACAAAGTTGACACTCGGCGCGCTGGCTGATGGGAGTGGCTGTAGATCGGAAATACCTTTGCAGCCGCTCGCATCAGCCACCGTGCCGAGTGTCAACTTTGGGCGTAAAATACAACTTCACGACACCCTTCCCAAAAGAATCAGCGCGTGCATACCAGGGCTGTGGATAAAATATCCATACATCGATGTTTCTTTCAAAAGACATAGGTGTATCGCTATTTCTTCAAAAAATATCGATCTATACTAGCGATACTTCTTTCATCGATATCTCGATATCCAAATGGCAATATCGAGTGAAGTTATTTTTATATTATTTTTTTCCCAAATTTTCGATAAATATTTAAAATTGTTCTTTTGAAATTGTAGTAGAACATCTGACTTACGTCCGTCCTTTCTTAAATAAGCGATTCATTTACACTTCTTGCGTTTTCATCTGACACAATACTGTAACCAAATTTGCGCTCATTCGGCCGTTAGCAATACACCCTGAGGAAGGCGTCTTGCAATAGTTACCGAAACGTCGGAATTTTATAATTAACAATGCTGCCTCAAACTCAGAAGAATTTTTTTGACTGACACAATATTTTTCGCCCTCCTATGAGAGCGTGAACAAACACTCCTCTTAAATAGCCCCACGACCGAAAATACGTTTAATCTGCAATGACATGTTCGACTATTCTCTTATGAGAGGGTGCGCAAGCACCCTCTTCCAAATATTATTTGAGGACAGAAATGCCCAAACAATTCGTATGGGTTTCAACAATTTTACTTTCACTGTGTGAAGGAGTCTTGCTACTTTTTGTGCTTTATCACGGCTGGTCTTCCTCTTTGACTGTGTGATGCAAGTATGGATGGTACAGAAAGAAGTCCGACTGCACTGGGGGGGGGGAGGAGGGGGGGGGAGTGGAATAACAAGATTTTCGATGTGAAGAAACAGCATACCAATTGCGTAAGAAACAATTTTTAACGCAGCTAGTGTGTGTTTTACCTTCACATCGGCATTCTTTAAAAACAGTTGCTGAAGTTGATGAACAAAAATTGGTCTTTGCGGTGGGCGGGGACGTGTGAGGGGGATCATGAAATAATCGGCGCTACCAACAGAAACTGGAACGTTGTTTTAACTTCGCCACTCAGCCGGCCGCTGTGGCCGAGTGGTTCTAGGCGCTCGTGTCCGGAACAAGGCGGCTGCTACGGTCTCAGGTTCGAATCCTGCCTTGGACATGGATGTCTGTGATGTCCTTAGGTTAGTTAGGTTTATGCAGTTCTAAGTCTAGGGGGCTGATGACCTCAAATGTTAAGTCCCATAGTGCTTTGAGCCAATTGAACCATTTTGCACATCGCCACTCAATTTTGGCACTGCGACTGCTAGGTTGCTGGCGTTTGCAAAAATGAGGAGACAGGGAAGTCGACATAAAGTGTTCCAGACAAATCTGATATGTTACGAAACCGAACATCAGGTGCATCGGACATCTTTTATTGGGCCCCTTACGTGCAGTTACCATTGTTAGCAAAGTGGTTATCGCCAAGCGTGAAATGCACCGTTTTCCTTTGAAGTCTTGCTCTAGGGGGGGATAAGCAGGCCGCTAGTTGTTGATGTACAGAATATCTAGTAATAAATCAGTACTTAAATATACAGCTCTAAAAATGGCGGTATGTTTACAAAATGCAGCCGACTTTTTTTTGTCCGGTGCGTCGACAAGTACGCCGTTGATACATCGATATCTTTTTCGATATGTCGAGGGCCGATAATAACTTTCTTAAATATCCATATTTCGGATATTCCCTATAATTTTAAAAATATCGCAGTCCTAGTGCATATAGGCAAGAGTGGATGAAATGCACTGATAATTGGGCTCATACTTGCGAAGTTCTTCGTAAATTTGACTCGATTTTGTGATCACTGAAATAGAATCACGTAGCCTCTCAAGCAATGAAGTCTTATTTCGTTGCCTTGTCCCCTTTCGGGTGCTTAATTTTTGCTGTCAGGCAGTGTACAATGAACCAAGCTGGTAGACTGCTACAACCGTACTCAAAAGTGATACTCTGTTAATCAATATTATCAACTTTAAAACTGTAATTAAAAATCACGTTAACAGAGTACTATTTTTTGCGGCAAGAATAGTCGCTGCCGGTAAAGTGGCGAGAGGGGAGAGAATTTGAAACACGGTTCATGAAGCCACGGCGTGGCGGCAATAATACGAGTACAACAATGGAAGCTACGCGGTTGCGTGCTTTCGAAACGTACAGTTCGGGTATGTACCTAGGCGTCCCTGTCAAGTTATCGACTGATCGCGATCTTATAGCGCACCGCATACTAATTTCCTTGCTTACCACCACCGACTCGTTCAGAAGTTCATTTCGGAAATTTCTTGCACTCCATTGTTGAAATATATACGCATGATGCATTATACGCATTATGCAGGGCTGCTACAAAGGAAGCTTTGTGTTTTCCTAAACACCACATGTACACATATGATTGATACACGAATAAAACAGTGAACTGAGCAAGTTTACATTTTACCCTGTGAGGGCCCCGCTCGTTATACGGCACTCGTCCAGGCAGTAGCTAAGTTCCTTCCGTACGTTACGTAGCAACATCCTCTCAGTGGTCTTAACAGCAGCGTTGATGCGTTCTCTGAACTGTTACAGCGTTCTTGGCAGGGGGGGGGGTGATTACATAAACGCTGTTCTTATGTCCTTAACGCACACCCAAAAGAAAAAGTCAAATGTTAGTTAGGTCAGGTGACCTGAGGACTCCAATGGGACCGAGCCACATCAGCTTCACCACACTGCCCATTCCAGCAATGTGGAAGTTTCTCTTTTATGGTAGTGACGAACATCGATGCTCCGATGAGGGGGGGCCCTTTCTTGTTGGAAGATAATCATGAGTCAGTTGTGGAAACAACCACAGTTGCAACATATCAAGGTAAGAGATGTGTGTCAGAGTGTCGTCATTGTCGTTCAGTTTAAGTCTACACATGGAGTCAGTCTTGTACAGTCTGTCGGAGGAACTAGTCGAATAGTAACCGAGTAATGTACTGAATCCAATGGTAAGGTCTCGCTCGAGGTGCAGCAATAATACTGAAAAGTAATTCACAAGTAAGGAATGTCGCCCAGGACTGAAGCGTTCGTGAAAGTTGAAGATTTATTCGAATATCGAGGACTACTTTTGTACTATAATTTACACTACTGGCCATTCAAATTGCTACACCACGACGATGACGTGCTACAGACGCGAAATTTAACCGACAGGAAGAAGATGCTGTGATATGCAAATGATTAGCGTTTCAGAGCATTCACACAAGACTGGCGCCGGTGGCGACACGTACAACGTGCTGACATGAGGAAAGTTTCCAACCGATTTCTCATACACAAACAGCAGTTGACCGGCGTTGCCTGGTGAAACGTTGTTGTGATGCCTCGTGTAAGGAGGAGAAATGCGTACCATCGTGTTTCCGACTTTGATAAAGGTCGGATTGTAGCCTATCGCGACTGCGATTTATCGTATCGCGACATTGCTGCTCGCGTTGGTCGAGATCCAATGACTGTTAGCAGAATATGGAATCGGTGGGTTCAGGAGGGTAATATGGAGCGCCGTACTGGATCCCAACGGCCTCGTATCACTAGCAGTAGAAATGACAGGCATCTTATCCGCATGGCTGTAAACGATCGTGCAACCACGTCACGATCCCTGAGTCAACAGGTGGGGACGTTTGCTAGACAACAACCATCTGCACGAACAGTTCGACGACGTTCGCAGTAGCATGGACTATCAGCTCGGAGACCATGGCTGCGGTTACCCTTGACGGTCCATCACAGACAGGAGCGCCTGCGATGGTGTACTCAACGACGAACCTGGGTGCACGAATGGCAAAACGTCATTTTTTCGGATGAATCCAGGTTCTGTTTACAGCATCATGATAGTCGCATCCGTGTTTGGCGACATCACGGAGAAAGCGCATTGGAAGCGTGTATTCGTCATCGTCATACTGGCGTATCACCCGGCGTGATGGTATGGGGTGGCCATTGGTTACACGTCTCGGTCACCTCTTGTTCGCATTGACGGCGCTTTGAACGGTGGACGTTACATTTCAGATGTGTTACGACCCGTGGTTCTACCCTTCATTCGATGCCTGCGAAACCCTACATTTCAACAGGATAATGCGCGACCGCATGTTGCAGGTCCTGTACGGGCCTTTCTGGATACAGAAAATGTTCGACTGCTGCCCTGGCCAGCACATTCTCCAGGTCTCTCACCAATTGAAAACGTCTGGTCAATGGTGGCCGAGCAACTGGCTCGTCACAATACGCTAGTCACTACTATTGATGAAGTGTGGTATCGTATTGAAGCTTCATGGGCAGCTGTAACTGTACACGCCATCCAAACTCTGTTTGACTCAATGCTCAGGCGTATCAAGGCCATTATTACGGCCAGAGGTGGTTGTTCTGGGTACTGATTTCTCAGGATCTATGCACCCAAATTGCGTGAAAATGTAATAACATGTCAGTTCTAGTATAATATATACAGGGTGTTTCAAAAATGACCGGTATATTTGAAACGGCAATAAAAACTAAACGAGCAGCGATAGAAATACACCGTTTGTTGCAATATGCTTGGGACAACAGTACATTTTCAGGCGGACAAACTTTCGAAATTACAGTAGTTACAATTTTCAACAACAGATGGCGCTGCAAGTGATGTGAAAGATATAGAAGACAAAGCAGTCTGTGGGTGCGCCATTCTGTACGTCGTCTTTCTGCTGTAAGCGTGTGCTGTTCACGACGTGCAAGTGTGCTGTAGACAACATGGCTTATTCCTTAGAGCAGAGGATTTTTCTGGTGTTGGAATTCCACCGCCTAGAACACAGTGTTGTTGCAACAAGACGAAGTTTTCAACGGAGGTTTAATGTAACCAAAGGACCGAAAAGCGATACAATAAAGGATCTGTTTGAAAAATTTCAACGGACTGGGAACGTGACGGATGAACGTGCTGGAAAGGTAGGGCGACTGCGTACGGCAACCACAGAGGGCAACGCGCAGCTAGTGCAGCAGGTGATCCAACAGCGGCCTCGGGTTTCCGTTCGCCGTGTTGCAGCTGCGGTCCAAATGACGCCAACGTACACGTATCGTGTCATGCGCCAGAGTTTACACCTCTATCCATACAAAATTCAAACGCGGCAACCCCTCAGCGCCGCTACCATTGCTGCACGAGAGACATTCGCTAACGATATAGTGCACAGGATTGATGACGGCGATATGCATGTGGGCAGCATTTGGTTTACTGACGAAGCTTATTTTTACCTGGACGGCTTCGTCAATAAACAGAACTGGCGCATATGGGGAACCGAAAAGCCCCATGTTGCAGTCCCATCGTCCCTGCATCCTCAAAAAGTACTGGTCTGGGCTGCCATTTCTTCCAAAGGAATCATTGGCCCATTTTTCAGATCCGAAACGATTACTGCATCTCGCTATCTGGACATTCTTCGTGAATTTGTGGCGTTACAAACTGCCTTAGACGACACTGCGAACACCTCGTGGTTTATGCAAGATGGTGCCCGGCCACATCGCACTGCCGACGTCTTTAATTTCCTGAATGAATATTTCGATGATCGTGTGATTGCTTTGGGCTATCCGAAACATACAGGAGGCGGCGTGGATTGGCCTCCCTATTCGCCAGACATGAACCCCTGTGACTTCTTTCTGTGGGGACACTTGAAAGACCAGGTGTACCGCCAGAATCCAGAAACAATTGAACAGCTGAAGCAGTACATCTCATCTGCATGTGAAGCCATTCCGCCAGAAACGTTGTCAAAGGTTTCGGGTAATTTCATTCAGAGACTACGCCATATTATTGCTACGCGTGGTGGATATGTGGAAAATATCGTACTATAGAGTTTCCCAGACCGCAGCGCCATCTGTTGTTGAAAATTGTAACTACTGTAATTTCGAAAGTTTGTCTGCCTGAAAATGTACTGTTGTCCCAAGCATATTGCAACAAACGGTGTATTTCTATCGCTGCTCGTTTAGTTTTTATTGCCGTTTCAAATATACCGGTCATTTTTGAAACACCCTGTATATCCAATGAATACCCGTTTAACATCTACATTTGTTCTTGGTGTAGCAATTTTAATGGCCAGTAGTGTAATAGCCGCGTACAACATTCGATATACACTGATGTGTCAAAAGTCATGGGATAGCGACATGCTCATATACTGAAGGCTATAGTACCGTTTATACGAGGTATAACAGGGCAGTGCATTGGCGGAGCTGACATTCGTACTTATCTGATACACGTGAAAAGG
The DNA here is from genome assembly GCF_023864345.2 of Schistocerca serialis cubense. Taxonomy (NCBI): domain Eukaryota; kingdom Metazoa; phylum Arthropoda; class Insecta; order Orthoptera; family Acrididae; genus Schistocerca; species Schistocerca serialis. The sequence continues at coordinate 266,455,615 of NC_064646.1, forward strand.
TTTCCTTCGGATTATGGCTACACGACGGAATGGTAGTTGGAGCTAGACGCATGGGACATTCCGAGATCAACTGTGTCATGAGTGTGCTGTGAACACCAAATTTCAGGCATTACCTCTCACCGTGGACTACGCAGTGGCCCACGGCCACGACCGAGAGCAGCGGCTTTTGCGTAAAGTTGTTGGTGTTAACAGACAAGCAACACTGCGTGAAATAACCGCAGAAATCAACGTGAGACGTACGACGAACGTATCCCTTAGGACAGTGCGACGAAGTCTGGCGTTAGCTGGCTATGACAGAAGCCAACTGCACGACATCGCCTGCAGAGCCTCTCTTGGCCTCGTGACCAAGTCGGTTGGACCAGAGACGACTAGAAAACTGTGGCTCTGTCCGTTCAGTTGCGATTTCAGTTGGTAGGAGCTGATGGTAGGCTTCGGCTGTGGCGCAGGGCTCACGAAGCCATGGACCCAAGTTGTCAACAACGCACTATGCAAGTTGCCGGAGCCTCCTTAATGACGTGGGCTCTGGTTACACAGAAAGTGCTGGATCCTCTGGTCCAACGGAATAGAACATTGACAGAAAAAGGCGACGTTCGGCTACATGGAGACCATTGGAAGCTATTCATGGACTTCATGTTCCCAAACAACGGTTAAATTATTATGGATGACAATACGCCACGTCACTGGCCCACAATTGTTGACTATTGTTTTGAAGAACATTCTGGACAGTTCGAGCGAATAATTTGGCCACCGGTATCGCCCGACATGAATCGCATCAGAAATTTATGGGACATAATCGAGAGGTCAGTATATGCATAAAATCCTGCGCCGGCAACACCCGCTATTATGGACTCTGCGGAGGCAGCAAGGCTCAATATGTCTGCAGGGGAGTTCCAACGACTTGTTGAGTCAATGCCATGTCGAGTCGCTGGGACAAAAGAAGCTCGACAATAGAAGGTATCCCGTGAGTTTCGCCACCTCAGTATAATAAACTCACAGGGACAGTCCAGTACAAATGGTTCACATGGCTCGGAGCACTATGGGACTTAACTGCTGTGGTCATCAGTCCCCTAGAACTTAGAACTACTTAAACGTAACTAACCTAAGGACATCGCACACATCCATGCCCGAGGCAGGATTCGAACCTTCGACCGTAGCGTTGGGCGGTTCCAAACTAGTGCCTAGAACCACTCGGCCACTCCGTCCGGCACAAAGTCCAGTACAATGTACTTACTTTTGAGTATACACTAACACAGCACTCCAAACAGAAGACCGAGCAAAGCAAGTGCACCTGTAGCACAGAGTCTTATAACAGCAAGGGCACCCGGCCACCCTCTGTCACTAACATTCCTCCGACCGATATAACAATGCCGACCCCACTGCCGAATGGTAACAGTGCAAGGATGGAGAAGACATTATGAGATCAACAGTTAAGTTAGGAAATAGCCTACCTTCGATATGTTCTTAGGAAGGTCAGTGTTAGTCTGCGGTGGTCGAGCGGTTCTAGGTGCTACAGTCTGGAACCGCTGCTGGAATAAGTTCGAATCCTGCCTCGGGCATGGATGTGTATGATGTCCTTAGGTCAGTTAGGTTTAAGTAGTTCTAAGTTCTAGGGGACTGATGACCTCAGAAGTTAAGTCCCATAGTGCTCGGAGCCATTTGAACCATTTGAAGGCCAGTATAGAAGAGGCTGTAAAAAGTCTTACAGTTGGAGGATTTCGATGAACCATAGTGAAGGGAGCCCCCCCCATGAACCATGGACCTTGCCGTTGGTGGGGAGGCTTGCGTGCCTCAGCGATACAGATAGCCGTACCGTAGGTGCAACCACAACGGAGGGGTATCTGTTGAGAGGCCAGACAAACGTGTGGTTCCTGAAGAGGGGCAGCAGCCTTTTCAGTAGTTGCAAGGGCAACAGTCTGGATGATTGACTGATCTGGCCTTGTAACAATAACCAAAACGGCATAGCCGTGCCGGTACTGCGAACGGCTGAAAGCAAGGGGAAACTACAGCCGTAATTTTTCCCGAGGGCATGCAGCTTTACTGTATGATTACATGATGATGGCGTCCTCTTGGGTAAAATATTCCGGAGGTAAAATAGTCCCCCATTCGGATCTCCGGGCGGGGACTACTCAAGAGGATGTCGTTATCAGGAGAAAGAAAACTGGCGTTCTACGGATCGGAGCGTGGAATGTCAGATCCCTTAATCGGGCAGGTAGGTTAGAAAATTTAAAAAGGGAAATGGATAGGTTGAAGTTAGATATAGTGGGAATTAGTGAAGTTCGGTGGCAGGAGGAACAAGACTTCTGGTCAGGTGACTACAGGGTTATAAACACAAAATCAAATAGGGGTAATGCAGGAGTAGGTTTAATAATGAATAGGAAAATAGGAATGCGGGTAAGCTACTACAAATAGCATAGTGAACGCATTATTGTGGCCAAGATAGATACGAAGCCCACACCTACTACAGTAGTACAAGTTTATATGCCAACTAGCTCTGCAGATGACGAAGAAATTGAAGAAATGTATGATGAAATAAAAGAAATTATTCAGATTGTGAAGGGAGACGAAAATTTAATAGTCATGGGTGACTGGAATTCGAGTGTAGGAAAAGGGAGAGAAGGAAACATAGTAGGTGAATATGGATTGGGGGATAGAAATGAAAGAGGAAGCCGCCTGGTAGAATTTTGCACAGAGCACAACATAATCATAACTAACACTTGGTTTAAGAATCATGAAAGAAGGTTGTATACATGGAAGAACCCTGGAGATACTAAAAGGTATCAGATAGATTATATAATGGTAAGACAGAGATTTAGGAACCAGGTTTTAAATTGTAAGACATTTCCAGGGGCAGATGTGGACTCTGACCACAATCTATTGGTTATGACCTGTAGATTAAAACTGAAGAAACTGCAAAAAGGTGGGAATTTAAGGAGATGGGACCTGGATAAACTAAAAGAACCAGAGGTTGTACAGAGATTCAGGGAGAGCATAAGGGAGCAATTGACAGGAATGGGGGAAATAAATACAGTAGAAGAAGAATGGGTAGCTTTGAGGGATGAAGTAGTGAAGGCAGCAGAGGATCAAGTAGGTAAAAAGACGAGGGCTAGTAGAAATCCTTGGGTAACTGAAGAAATATTGAATTTAATTGATGAAAGGAGAAAATATAAAAATGCAGTAAGTGAAACAGGCAAAAAGGAATACAAACGTCTCAAAAATGAGATCGACAGGAAGTGCAAAATGGCTAAGCAGGGATGGCTAGAGGACAAATGTAAGGATGTAGAGGCCTATCTCACTAGGGGTAAGATAGATACTGCCTACAGGAAAATTAAAGAGGCCTTTGGAGAGAAGAGAACGACTTGTATGAATATCAAGAGCTCAGATGGAAACCCAGTTCTAAGCAAAGAAGGGAAAGCAGAAAGATGGAAGGAGTATATAGAGGGTCTATACAAGGGCGATCTACTTGAGGACAATATTATGGAAATGGAAGAGGATGTAGATGAAGATGAAATGGGAGATATGATACTGCGTGAAGAGTTTGACAGAGCACTGAAAGACCTGAGTCGAAACAAGGCCCCCGGAGTAGACAATATTCCATTGGAACTACTAATGGCCGTGGGAGAGCCAGTCCTGACAAAACTCTACCATCTGGTGAGGAAGATGTATGAGACAGGCGAAATACCCTCAGACTTCAAGAAGAATATAATAATTCCAATCCCAAAGAAAGCAGGTGTTGACAGATGTGAAAATTACCGAACTATCAGCTTAATAAGTCACAGCTGCAAAATACTAACACGAATTCTTTACAGACGAATGGAAAAACTAGTAGAAGCCAACCTCGGGGAAGATCAGTTTGGATTCCGTAGAAACACTGGAACACGTGAGGCAATACTGACCTTACGACTTATCTTAGAAGAAAGATTAAGGAAAGGCAAACCTACGTTTCTAGCATTTGTAGACTTAGAGAAAGCTTTTGACAATGTTGACTGGAATACTCTCTTTCTAATTCTAAAGGTGGCAGGGGTAAAATACAGGGAGCGAAAGGCTATTTACAATTTGTACAGAAACCAGATGGCAGTTATAAGAGACGAGGGACATGAAAGGGAAGCAGTGGTTGGGAAGGGAGTAAGACAGGGTTGTAGCCTCTCCCCGATGTTGTTCAATCTGTATATTGAGCAAGCAGTAAAGGAAACAAAAGAGAAATTCGGAGTAGGTATTAAAATTCATGGAGAAGAAATAAAAACTTTGAGGTTTGCCGATGACATTGTAATTCTGTCAGAGACAGCAAGGACTTGGAAGAGCAGTTGAATGGAATGGACAGTGTCTTGAAAGGAGGATATAAGATGAACATCAACAAAAGCAAAACAAGGATAATGGAATGTAGTCTAATTAAATCGGGTGATGCTGAGGGAATTAGATTAGGAAATGAGGCACTTAAAGTAGTAAAGGAGTTTTGCTATTTGGGGAGCAAAATAACTGATGATGGTCGAAGTAGAGAGGATATAAAATGTAGGCTGGCAATGGCAAGGAAAGCGTTTCTGAAGAAGAGAAATTTGTTAACATCCAGTATTGATTTAAGTGTCAGGAAGTCATTTCTGAAAGTATTTGTATGGAGTGTAGCCATGTATGGAAGTGAAACATGGACGATAAATAGTTTGGACAAGAAGAGAATAGAAGCTTTCGAAATGTGGTGCTACAGAAGAATGCTGAAGATTAGATGGGTAGATCACATAACTAATGAGGAAGTATTGAATAAGATTGGGGAGAAGAGAAGTTTGTGGCGCAACTTGACCAGAAGAAGGGATCGGTTGGTAGGACATGTTCTGAGGCATCAAGGGATCACCAATTTAGTATTGGAGGGCAGCGTGGAGGGTAAAAATCGTAGAGGGAGACCAAGAGATGAATACACTAAGCAGATTCAGAAGGATGTAGGTTGCAGTAGGTACTGGGAGATGAAAAAGCTTGCACAGGATAGAGTAGCATGGAGAGCTGCATCAAACCAGTCTCAGGACTGAAGACCACAACAACAACAACAACAGTGAAGGGAGCAGAATGTAGGAAATTTGTTGAAGAGACTAAGACGTACACGAGTTTTTATTTGTATAAGAAGAAGAAGAAGAAGATGGTTCTACAGTAGTGGATAGGCCCCATTATCTCCCGTGCGATTTTACGAAAATAAACGAGTCTGGATGTTTTAAATATCTCTAGAGGAAAGCTTTTTATTTTCTTTTAAAAATAATGAAAATCTTTTTTCTAAAATTATTGGATTATTGTTTCATACACTAATTTTAGTTGAACTAGTGTATGAATAGTTTTAGGAATGAGACATAAATAAAGCACAATATTACAAAGTGTTACTAAGACTCCAGCTCTTGGAGTTAACAAGAATGTGTATAGAATGAAACTACTGCCGAGCTACATGTATCATCTGTAGAGTACAATCGAAAGATAAATGATTCTTAGTTATGTTCTGAATTAATTACTCTCGCAGTGTTACCGAATGTTAAATGTAGCAAAAGATTTCAGAGCAGCAATTTCTTATAACACACATTTTAAAAGTACAGTACAATGTTGCCAAGAGTCAATGTCTGTACCGTACAAAAGTTCTGTTTTCAGTACTGAAATATTTTTTTAATGCTTGTCATCAACTTGTAAAGATACTGAATAATATAAGTACTGAATAAAATAAATAATACTGAATAATAAAGTGCAACCTCCACCCCCTCCCTCCTTCCAAGGACTGTCTCCTCTACATGTCTTGGGAGGAGTGGCTATCCTACGCTTTGACAATATCCTTCATTCAACATTAGAATTTTGTAGAAAAATTAAGAATTGGAATTTCATATCATTTGTTTATTTGAAAAGGACGCAAATGCACAGTGTTACGCTTACTCTGTGAATAATTACCCGCAAAGTGACACTGCACGTTTAGTATTGTCGGGAAAAACTGCCGTTCAACGTTTAATTCTTCTTATACGCTGAGCAAACACCAGGCTGTACACTAGTGATATCTCTTTAATTATTAGTTCGTATTTATTTTATTTCAAATGATTTCTTTTATGGTCCATACAACAAAGTATAACATTTTGAAATATAAGACAAAATTGAATTTTAGTTAATTTATAAATGAGGCATGAACAGACTGGAATGTAAATAATTATGTATACAGGACAATTCACTATCCTGAGTATAATGACACTGAACATTGGGCCGTTCCTTAAATTAATCAACTGAAGAGTACCAAACAGGTAACTATTACGAACATGAAGTATCCTTAAAGGTGCAATCTAATGAATATTTAAATATATTTACGGATCTGCTAGTCCAGTGAAGTTAGAACTCAAATGGTTCAAATGACTCTGAGCACTATGGGACTTAAAATCTGAGGTCATCAGTCCCCTAGACTTAGAACTACTTAAACCTAACCAACCGAAGGACAGCACACACATCCATGCCAGAGGCGAGATTCGAACCTGCGACCGTAGCGGTCGCGTGGTTGTAGACTGAAGCGCCTACAAGCGCTCGGCCACACCGGCCGACGAAGTTAGAACTAAATGGAGTGAGAAGTAATCAAAAAATTTGAGTTTTTCGTATATTGTTTTCACCGTTTGTTTTTAGTATTTTTACACACCACAATGAACATGTAGAATGTAATCTTAAATCACATAGTAGGCCCAATTCGGAGAGTGTATAAAGTTCCGTAGATGTTACGGAGCTCCGTCCGCCTCCATATCGCGTGCGTAAACATAACGACGTTGCTATTCTAGCCGAAATTTCACTTGTTCTCGTCTAAAAATTTGTGAGCGTTGTTGGGATATTTTAAGACCCTGTTAAATTTCAAATTTCAATGGCGCTTAAATAATATCGTGAGCTGAACATTCAGTTTTGCTGCACGAAAGTTTCGGCTGCTCCGATGGCCGTTTCTGCGACTTCGCTCGCTTCCCTGAGCGGAAGCGTAAAGGCCTGTGAGCCGCCGTGGGCGTCATCTGTCAGCCTGCGGGGGGGAAACACCGCAGACAGCGCTGCCAACACACGAAAACCTCAGCTCGTTAGCCAGTCGCCGGCGGCGCGCGCAGGGTAATGGTGGTATCAGGGCGCCTCCTCCATCCCTCCAGGGTGGCTAGCGTCTGCCACTGCCGCCCTAACGTAACGGATCAGCCAGGGGGCCCGAGGCAGGGCGCGCGTAGGAAGCGCCTCGTGTTCTGGCGTGTAGGCCACGCGCCATCAGCAAGGCAGCGGCAAAGGAAGCCATTACTGCAGGCAGGCATGCTCGGTGCTTATTTGCCAACAATATTATCTGCAGCCGAAGATCGCGATATAATAGTCTCGTTAAAATTACGGCCTTCGGCGGGAAGTGACTAGTTTCAGACCTGTGACGAGAGTTTTTATTACACTACTGACCATTAAAATTGCTACACAACGAAGATGTGCTACAGACGCGAAATTTAACCGACAGGAAGAAGATGCTGTGATATGCAAATAATTAGCTTTTCAGAGCATTCACACAGGGTTGGCGCCGGTGGCGACACCTACAACGTGCTGACATGAGGAAAGTTTCCAACCGATTTCTCATACACAAACAGCAGTTGAGCGGTGTTGCCTGTTTGAAACGTTGTCGTGATGCGTCGTATAAGGAGGAGAAATGCGTACCATCATGTTTCCGCCTTTGATAAAGGTCGTATTGTAGCTTATCGAGCGGCCGGAGTGGCCGAGCGGTTCTAGGCGCTACAGTCTGGAACCGCGCGACCGCTACGGTCGCAGGTTCGAATCCTGCCTCGGGCATGGGTGTATGTGATGTCCTTAGGTTAGTTAGGTTTAAGTAGTTCTAAGTTCTAGGGGAATGATGACCTCAGATGTTAAGTCCCATAGTGCTCAGAGCCATTTGAACCATTTTGTAGCTTATCGCGATTGCGGTTTATCGTGTCGCGACATTGCTGCTTGCGTTGATCGAGATCAAATGACTGATAGCAGAATATGGAATCGGTAGGTTCAGGAGGGTAATACGGAACGCCGTGCTGGATCTCAATGGCCTCGTATCACTAGCAGTCGAGATGACGCACCTTATCCGCATGGCTGTAACGGATCGTGCAACCACGTCTCGATCCCTGAGTCAACAGATGGGACGTTTTCAAGACAACAACCATCTGCACGAACAGTTCGACGACGTTTGCAGCTGCTCGAAGACCATGGATGCGGTTACCCTTGACGGTGCATCACAGACAGGAGCGCCTGCGATGGTGTACTCAACGACGAACCTGGGTGCACGAATGGCAAAACGTCATTTTTTCGGATGAATCCAGATTCTGTTTACAGCATTATGATGGTCACATGACCATCCGTGTTTGGCGACATCGCGGTGAACGCACATTGGAAGCGTGTATTCGTGTCGCCATACTGGCGTATCACCCGGCGTGATGGTATGGGGTGCCATTGGTTACACGTCTCGGTCATCTCTTGTTCGCATTGATGGCACTTTGAACAGTGCACGTTACATTTCAGATGTGTTACGACCCGTGGCTCTACCCTTCATTCGATCCCTGCGAAACATTTCAGCAGGATAATGCACGACCGCATGTTGCAGGTCCTGTACGGGCCTTTTTGGACAGAAAATATTCGACTGCTGCCCCGGCCAACACATTCTCCAGATCTGTCACCAATTGAAAACGTCTAGTCATATGTGGCCAGGCAACTGGCTCGTCATAATACTCCTGTCACTACTCTAGATGAACTGTGGTATCGTGTTGAAGCTGCATGGGCAGCTGTACCTGTACACGCCATGCAAGCTCTGTTTGACTCAATGCCCAGGCGTATCAAGGCCGTTATTACGGCCAGAGGTGGTTGTTCTGGGTACTGATTTCTCAGGATCTATGCACCAAAATTGCGTGAAAATGTAATCTCATGTCAGTTCTAGGATAATATATTTGTCCAATGAATATCCGTTTATCATCTGCATTTCTTGTTGGTGTAGCAATTTTAATGGCCAGTAGTGTACATCGTAATTCGTCAAACACTTTAACTCTGACGTAGACAAAATCATTCAGCCGTTATTTGTAATAAATGGACGACAGATAGCAGGTAATAGATAAGTAAGTGAATATTGAGGGAGTAGACCAGCGTATAATTTTTTGTCTAGTTTTTTTTTATTGGCTTAAAACGTTTATTAGGGGTTCTGTTTTTAGGATTTTTTCGTATAAAATGTTCCATAAATGTTAAAACCGCGATTTACTGCGTGGGAGTCTGGCACATCCGAGTACTCGAATGCAGCTATTGTAATGCTATAATATTGGGTCGATCCATATACAACGGCCGGCCGGTGTGGCCGTGCGGTTAAAGGCGCTTCAGTCTGGAACCGCGTGACCGCTACGGACGCAGGTTCGAATCCTGCCTCGGGCATGGATGTGTGTGATGTCCTTAGGTTAGTTAGGTTTAATTAGTTCTAAATTCTAGGCGACTGATGACCTCAGAAGTGGGTCGCATAGTGCTCAGAGCCATTTAGCCATTTGAACCATATACAACGATGAGTCGAAACATTACGACTTCCTGTTTAATAGCGTGTTGTTCCACTTTTCAAACAATTCTGCTTGGCGTGGATTCTGTAAGCCCCTGACAGAACTTCAGAAGTATGTGGCACTGGATGTCTGCTTACGGGTCAACCAATTCCTACAAACGACGGGGTGGTGTCATACGGCGACGCAGTTGGCGCCCGATATGTGTTCTATCGGGTACAGATCAGACACATTTGCTGGCCAAGACATCAATGTGAGTTCGCTATAATGCTCCTCAAACCACTGAAGCACGATTCTGCCCTTGCAACACGGACAGTTATCCTGCTGGAAGATGTCAACTCCGTAGGAGGAGACTTCAAGCATGAATCGACGCAAGTGGTCCGCAATAATGTTCACGTAATTCATTGCTCTCAGAAGCCCAATTCAATGTATCCCACAGCATAATTCTGCCCTCAGCGGCCTACATGTCTGGCACGGTGCATATATCGTCCAGCCATTCGCCTGGACGACGGACTGTAAGGACTCAGCCATGGACCTGGTGTAAGAAGAAATGTTATTTCTTCGACAGACGACATGTTTCTGTTGACCCACGACGAAAAGTCGGTGATGCTGGGGCACTGCAATGATAACTGGCGATGTCGTTGACAAGAACACGTAGGGATCTGGTCGTTCAACAATGACTTTTGAACGGTGTGCTCCGAAACACCAGTGCCTGCACCAGCGTTGTCGGGTCTGCCACGGATCACTGCCTACCCTGGATTACACAGTGGGGAATCCTGCGACCTCTACGTTTCGTGGAGAGATGTGGTCGTCCAAAACCATACGGCCTACTCGTCATTTCACCATCCTTCAATTACATTCCGTCTGTGCTCACTACAGCAGTACGCAAACAGGCAGATTTACTGTTTCAGAGATTCTCGTTTCCAGCTGCAGCGCCACAACAACGTGCCTTTTGTCAACACCGCTTGTATCAATGCATTTCCGCATTTGCGACCCGTATTTTCGCTGTAATGATTGCCCATTCGTCTCTCTTCCGCTTACATTCCTTCCTTACTGCGTCAATTGCCCGCAACATCACCAGCAGGCATTTAACCTCGCGGTGGGCAGTGGTCTTAATACACTGGTGTCCAAAATTACAGCAACAAACCAGTATTTTCCTCGATATAATCATACAAACTGTCAACTGATCTCCATACAGTCGTGTCCCGCACGGAAGATGGCATTCCGGTCATAGGAACCGCACAATAACGCTGGGTTCGGTGTGGGGCGGCGGAGAGGTGAAGTGGACTGAGGTAGTCGTCGTGGGATTGTGGACCCCTGCAGCTGCGGCGGGGACGGAGCCTCTCCGTCGTTTCTAGGTCTCCGGTTAACATACAATACAAATATGTCATTCCTATAGTCAGTGATTTTTGCAGTTTGTCCATATTTTCCAACTTTCCTTTGTACGTGTCCCAAATTGTTTTCCTAAATACTTCACCGGGACCGTAAATAAGAAGAAAGAATTACTCATATCCATCTTTCGAATCGTGAGTAATGTTCTTGGGTACATTCAAAAATCCCATAGAAAAAAAGCACTTTCAGGTTTTCCCGAATTTTCCCGGAAACTTTCCTAATGTTTCTTTCCCAGAAAACATTATTCGGACTACTACGAACATTTAAAAAAAAGTCGAAACGGTCTTGCCGCTCGGAATTAATGCGCTTACCAACGAATAGCATTTAATTTGCATTTATACAGATACACACGATCCTTCCTCGTGGATTAGTCTATTTCTTAGATAAAAATCCGTACTTTAGTTCCCGAGATTAGCTCGAACGAAAAGACCTACATAAACGCTCAGTTTATATAGGGTATCCCAGGAGGAATGACGACTATGATGTTGATGATATTCGGCTTGTGAATCTCTCAACTGTGCGGTCATCAGCGCGCGTCCAAAGTCCCAATTTATACGCAGTCCAATTTTTACACAGTCCAATCTAGCCACTGTCACGAATGATGATTATGATGATGAAGTGATGAGGACAACACAAACATCCAGTCCCTGGCAGTCCCCAACCCGGCCGGTAATCGAACCCGGGACCCGGTGATCCAGAGGCAGGAACTGTAGCCACTAGACCACGACTTGCGGACCCCAGGAGTAATGGTCAGCGTTCAGGGACATTGGGAGGAACGATAATACGAAATAAAAAAAGGCTAGCAAACATGGGCTCTAAAACGCATACCTTAAGAGCTAGGTGCACTTGTCCATCTTCGGTTACTATAAGACGCGTCTGTTCTATTGAACAAGCGTTCGTAGCTGGTAAGGTATGCATTGTAAAACCCAAGTGTATTAGAGTTTTGCTTCGAATTTTTGTTACTGTTGTACCCCTGAGTACTGCCCATTCATCCTGGGTGCCCTTTATTTGTAAAGGAGCAGGAGAGAAGAGGATAGACAGAAGAATATACTGTAAAGAAGAAACAAGGACGAAAGGAATCGCTTTTAGCAGAATGGATCAGAGTGGAGCGTGTCCATAAGGCAGAACGAGATTGAAGAATGGGCTCCGATGTGTGGGAGGAGCCACCAGTCATCAGCTAGTGCGCGGATTAAAGCGACTCCGGCAACCTGCGAGCCCGGCCGGATACCGGCGGCTCTGGATAATTTGAAGCACACTGCGACTCGCTCATCCCGTATTCCCTGTCCGTGCACAGGTGGGGGAAGTGGGCTAGGGGAGAGTCGATATCGGAGAAGAGAGGAGCAGTCCTCCCCCCCCCTCCCCCCCCCCCTCTCTCTCTCTCTGTCCCCGTTTCCGCCGCCAGTTTTGGCGAAACAACGGGACGCGAGACGATGAGGCGCGCGCGAACCTGGAATGATAATTATTGCGAGCGGGTGGCAGACAAGGGCCAACTTATAATTAGGCGGGTTGTCTGGTATCGGGGCGGCAGCCAGTCAGCTACGTGCTACGCTCCGGGCCTCTATCTCGCGTGCCGCATTAGCTTCCAGCGCCGCCGGCGACGCCCCGAATTTGGGTCCGCAGCGCATAACGAGCGCTCGTCGCCGCCAACCAAACCGCGGCGGCCCCCGGGGCATTCTTCGAGGCGTCCTCCGGCGACGTGCAGTCGCGTCTGTGTTCGCCTAAACAGTTCTGTCACCTAAAAACGTTTTTTGTACAGTTTCAGTGCCACCGCAAGGAGATGTCGCATAATTATGTCGCCTTTCATTTCCTTTTAAGTTAGAATTGCCAACCGTTTTGTATAGTAACGGATTTGCCACATGTGAGTGTTAAAAAATTATCTCTTTTCGGTCTTGGACAGAACGCTAAACCCTGTTTTTAACATTTTTTTCGCTACCTAATTTGCCTTTATTCGTGTAAATCTGTTTAGAAATCACGGAGGGTAGGCAAAAGTATGGAAACACCGCGAGAAATGCGTGCTTTTACATAAATACAGATGCTAGCCACACCTGCACCCGTGCGATACCATCAGTGGTGCCAGTGCCACTCTTGGCCAGAGCAGTGATTTTCAGGGTATTTCACAAATCATGTTACACACTTCTAGAAGTTGTAGAGGGGACTTATTAGATCAAGTTTTACAGAGGAACCCATGCCCGGGCCGGCCGGTGTGGCCGTGCGGTTCTAGGCGCTTCAGTCTGGAACCGCATGACCGCTACGGTCGCAGGTTCGAATCCTGCCTCGGGCATGGATGTGTGTGATGTCCTTAGGTTAGTTAGGTTTAAGTTGTTCTAAGTTCTAGGGGACTGATGACCTCAGCAGTTAAGTCCCATAGTGCTCAGAGCCATTTGAACCTTATCCAACGAGCTATAGAGCGCCATAGTTATAGGCGCTGGCGCCTAGAAATGTACTGGGTGATCAAAAAGTCAGTATAAACTTGAAAACTGAATAAATAACGGAATCATGTAGATAGAGAGGTACAAATTGACACACATGCTTGGAATGACATGGGGTTTTATTTGAACCAAAAAATACAAAAGTTCAAAAAACGTCCGACAGACGTTGCTATTCTGATCAGAATAGCAATAATTAGCATAACAATGTAAGACAAAGCAAAGATGATGTTCTTTACAGGAAATTCTCGATATGTCCACCATCATTCCTCAACAGTAGCGGTAGTCGAGGAATAATGTTGTGAACAGCACTGTAGAGCATGTCCGGCTTTATGGTGAGGCATTGGCGTCGGATGTTGTCTTTCAGCATCCCTAGAGATGTCGGTCGATCACGATACACTTGCGACTTCAGGTAACCCCAAAGCCAATAATCGCACGGACTGAGGTCTGGGGACCTGGGAGACCAAGCATGACGAAATTGGCGGCTGAGCACACGATCATCACCAAACGACGCGCGCAAGAGATCTTTCACGCGTCTAGCAATATGGGGTGGAGCGCCATCCTGCATAAACATCGTACGTTCCAGCAGGTGTTTATCAGCCAGGCTGGGGATGATGCGATTCTGTAACATATCGGCGTACCTCTCACCCGTCACGGTAGCAGTAACAAAACCAGAATCACGCATTTCCTCGAAGGAAAAAGGCCCGATAACGGTAGATATGGTAAATCCAAACCATACCGTGACTTTCTCGTCGTGCAATGGAGTTTCCACAACAGTTCTGCAGTTGTGGGCGTTGACAGACCCTCGGAGCTTGGAATGAGCTTCGTCGGTCCACAACACGTTACTCAACCAATCGTCATCTTCCGCCATCTTTTGAAACGCCCACATTGCAAATGCCCTCCGCTTCACTAAATCGCCAGGTAACAAACAGTTCATGATGCTGATACACGATTGTCATGCGCAGTCACTGACGTTTTTGCAGTCCAGCGCCATCTGTCGTACATTTTGTGAACATTGTTTTTTTCGGTTCTAATAAAACCCCATGTCATTCCAAGCATGTGTGTCAATTTTTACCTCTCTATCTACATTATTCCGTGGTTTATTAAGTTTTCAAATTTATACTGACTTTTTGATCACCCGGTATGTGTATAAAGGACGATACCGTGATGACGTTACAAACTTTCAAGTATGACGGAGAAGGCTAATTGTATCAATTGGAGGCAAGGGTCCCTGGTTCCGAAACGAACGAGTCGAAACTTATGAGCGGAAATGGCTCCGATACCTCTAGATCCGACCCCGCCGCAGCCGCAGTGGGCCACAACCCCACGACGACTAACGCAGTCCATTTCACCCCTCCACCGCCCCCACACCGAACCCTGGGTTATAGTGCGGTTCGGTCCCCCCCCCCCCCCCCCCCCCCCCAGGAAACGTCTCACACCAGACGAGTGGAACCCCTATGTTTGCGTGGTAGAGTAATGGTGGTGTACGCGTACGTGGAGAACTTGTTTGCGCAGCAATCGCCGACATAGTGTAGTTGAGGCGGAATAAGGGGAACCAGCCCGCATTCACTGAGGCAGATGGAAAAATCTAAAGACCATCCACAGACTGGCCGGCTCACCGGACCTCGACACAAGTCCGCCGGGCAGATTCGTGCCGGGGACCAGGCGCTCCTTCCCGCGCGGAAAGCCGTGCGTTAGAACGCACGGCTAACCGGGCGGTTCTTTTAACACTTTGCCGTCCGCACGTCTCGTACAAATCCGATCCATGGCGGTTCGCGCAGCTCGAGACACGGACAAGGATTACATTGTTGCCGGTTCCATGCGACGGTAGCGATAAGCGCATACACGTGCTCTGCGCTTGAAAAATCGTCTATACTGCAAATTACGTCTCTCACATGCTTGAGGAGAATTTATCGCTTACCACCACCATCGGCCGTGACAAATGGAAGAAAAATTCACTAAATAACTCGCTACGATCACGTTTAATGTTCGCATTGCCTAAGACATTCAAAACAGAGCGCTGAGAACACTGCTGAACGCTCATTGGCTGTCAGAGAATGCGTGACGTAGATGCGCAGAACAAGCCCGAAGTCGACCGTCATCGTTCGTGACTCCAACTATAATGGCGGACTGTTTACTCGCTGTCACGAACCCGCAGTGGTGTCACCTGCCCATGGCTGCCACTACTCATTTCAAACATTCCCGTTATTCAGTGCACTCTGTACATGTATGCCACTGTCGGAACTGTCTGAAAGGTTCTCGCTTATAACTTTCGACTCGTTCGTTTCCGAACCAGGGACCCTTACCTCAAATTGAGACAATTATCCTGCTCTATCCTCCTAGAAAGTTTGTGACATCATCACGGTATCACCCTGTGTGCACATACATTTGTAGGCGCCGTCGAATGACTTGTCCGGATATGGGTTCCTAGGTCAAACTTGATCTCCTAAGCCCCCTCTACAGCCTCTATAAGTATGTAACATGAATTGTGAAACACCCTGAATGTAGTCGTGAGTAGATTGGCAGAGCTGAATGAATTCGAATGAGGGCAAATTATGGGTGCTCGTATGCTGGATGTTTTCACAATCAAGGTAGCTGAAGCGTTTCGTGTTTCAAGATTTATATCACACGCGATGCCCCACCCTGTTCTATCCTTGTATGGATCAGTTTTCGCCAATAAATGACCGTGATTGGCGATCGGACTCGTAATTATAATGGGCGGACATTCGCGTGCAGCAAAACCTCAGTGCTGATTTCACTAATCGCTCTAAGCACTGCAGAGCTAAGCTCTTACCACACAATCTGTACTTTTGTCTAATTGGAACCTACACAGTAACTTGATAAGCAAACGACGGGGAGGAGAGCAGAGAATATAAGTCATAACCGCTTTGAAATAGCGACATACACTACATATGGACAATATGAATCCTGAAACTTCCTGGCAGATTAAAACTGTGTGCCGGGCCGAGACTCAAACTCGATACCTTTGCAAAGGTCCCGAGTTCGAGTCTCGGTCCGGCAAACAGTTTTAATCTGCCAGGAAGTTTCATATCAGCGCACACTCCACTGCAGAGTGAAAATCTCATTCTGGGAATATGTATCCTACACATGTATTACTTTCGATGCTGCGGCGGAAGACACTTTCATTCGTACAGAATAAAGTTATTTTAAATTTGAGACTCTTTTATGTAAAATAACACTAAAATGTTGAGTGAAAAGATCCTGTTAAGTATTAAAGATGCATAGTTACTGTGGTGCTGTTAACTGTAGTTTTTGTAACTAATAAACATTTTTCTTTAATATTATCTTTACACAGAGTTAACCACTGACTGAAAATAAATTTTTACACTCTTTCTTGATCATTTTCAAAGTGAAGAATTTTTAACAGATACTTCTTCAATGCAACGTAACAAAAACACTTTCTGTATTTTTGTTGAAACTTTAATTTTAGTTTGTCACATGCCATGAATCAGTAAAATCGTACGTTCTGAACACTTCAGTAATAATCTTTTTTGTAGTAATGAAAAAGTGCACAATACTTTTGGTTGTCTTCTTCTGCAACAGCTTTTATTATGCTTGTCAATGTAATAAAATAGCTGGTGCTTTGAACACTGTCTGATGCTTTGCCTTTGTATAGGCCTACATATATCCAGCTTATGATCTGAAAATGTTGCTGATTAAATTTCACAGCATGTGAAAAGGACACACTAAACATCTACTGAAATAACAACACTGTGATGAAGCTTGTTGCTTTTAAACACTTTACTTTTATTCACTTGTACAAGAGGACGACGAATCATGACTTTTACAATTTGTTCGTCACTATAAAAAATAGAATACACTAAACTTCATCATAGAAATAAATACTTCTGTCCTTTTGTGGTGTTGAACATCCTATCGCAGCCTCTGACGAGATTTTGCTACCTATAGATGGTTTACCGGATTTTACACAGTGGCTTCCAAGTCGTAATTCCCATCTTAATATTTGGCCAGTACAGTAGGTAATGCTGCACACTGGTTGATGAATAGCTGCTTAATACTGTAGAATTGCGTGTAGCAATAATGTCCCGTCCACCCGAGGCCGTTTGACAATGATTGTGCTCCTTTTAATCAGCACACTCCTTTTAAAATTATTTTAACTATATAAAAGCTGTTAAATTCTTTGCCTTTACTTGAACTGTGAAGTCCTTCTTCTTCACAAAGTTCATGACTGTACATCGATGCGAAGTACCCCATAGGTTTTGATGAGTGAGTTTGCGACTATAAAAATATGTGACATAAATGAGCGTATTGGTTACATTGACTTAGAAACATACATTTATTATCCTGGCAAGTGACTATAGACCTCACTCAGTATGCGACATAAATTAGAACTTGATGCGTCAATCCGTTCCTCACAAAAAGGGGTCTTAACAGAAGGATAGATAGACAGGCAGACTGTCAGACAGTCAGAGAAAAAAATTACCAAAAATTTTTTTTCGTGTGATCTAATTAGAAAGTAACAATTTTCGATTTTTTTTCCTTATGCAGTGGATTTTCTTTTCTTCCCAAATTTTATGATTCCAGACCAACGAGAAGTGTCTTATGGGTTTTGATGAGGGAGTTTGCGAGTATAAAAACATGTGACATAAATGTCGTATCTTTTGATTACATGGATTTAGTAGCTTTACTTTCTCGTCCGCAAGGATCAGTGTGACTTAAATTTCAACTTCATATGTCTGGCCGTTTCTGCGGGAAAGAGTTTTGAATAGTCGGACAACATAGGGCTCCGTTTTTACCGACTGTGGTGCAGAACCCTAAAAAGCAGCTGAATACACTTGAACTAAGTCGCTATGTAGCACATACCGTTAAAACAATTCGCATTGACCACACGCCTTTCATGCATATTATGCCTGCTGCGAAGGTATTACATTTGACGAAGAGGTAGCAAGCAGTAGGTAAAACGATTCAGATTAAAGCACTGATTTCTTGTTTTAAAACTGTTTCCTTATTGTTTCAGGGGGGACAACTGCTACAGATGCGTGGTAATCCATGAGAAGCATCAGAATGTTCTCCAGTACAAAGAGAGTGAGTAGTCTACCTATATTGATGTATTTTATTGTATTACTTCTTCATTGTTAACATTTTGCCATTGCTGTTCTGTGTGGCGATATTTTCTTTAATAATTTCTTCCACTCAAATGATAAAATAAGAATTGGCACTACCTTTTTGTACCACATTTTATTCGTTATAAAAACTATTCATCGAATCACAGTATTAGGAATAAACTCGTTTCGTAAATTTTGAACACTGTAATGCATTACACTTCAGCCTTAAGTATAAACGTTTAGCAAGAAACTTCGGCCTATCCTTGGATGAGTTGGGTGGTGACTGGTTTGTATGCATTATTCATTAAAATCCGCATGGGAGCATAAGCGTCCCCTGTACCGGCAAATAATTCCACATTGTTCAGTACAGAGATGGAGATAATACTTTCGTCGTTGCTAGTCTGTTATAGTGTTAGGTGAAGGAATTCAATAACTTCATCATATTCGAGGGTTGGAACTTTAATAGTGGCAACTATTTATTTACAGCTCGTACAGAATAGAAACGTGTTTCAAAGTTTTACTGGCATTTAAAGTAGTTACCAGCATTGTGTATAACCCGTTGCCAGCGATGTGGAAATCGTAGGATACCCTTAGCAGTGCTAGTTGTGTTGATAGTTCGAGCGGCGCGGTCTATTGTCCGACGAATTTGTAGCAGTTCTGAAGCGAATGCCGTGAAAAAATCAAATGGCTCTGAGCACTATGGGACTTAACATCTAAGGTCATCAGTCCCCTAGAACATGTTGTTGTTGTTGTGGTCTTCAGTCCTGAGACTGGTTTGATGCAGCTCTCCATGCTACTCTATCCTGTGCAAGCTTTTTCATCTCCCAGTACCTACTGCAACCTACATCCTTCTGAATCTGTTTAGTGTATTCATCTCTTGGTCTCCCTCTACGATTTTTACCCTCCACGCTGCCCTCCAATACTAAATTGGTGATCCCTTGATGCCTCAGAACATGTCCTACCAACCGATCCCTTCTTCTGGTCAAGTTGTGCCACAAACTTCTCTTCTCCCCAATCCTATTCAATACTTCCTCATTAGTTATGTGATCTACCCATCTAATCTTCAGCATTCTTCTGTAGCCCTAGAACATAGAACTACTTAAACCTAACTAACCTAAGGACATCACACACGTCCATGCCGAGGCAGGATTCAAACCGGCGACCGTAGCAGTCGCGCGGTTCCGGACTGAAGCGCCTAGAAACGCTCGGCCAACGCGGCCGGCGAATCGAGTTGAACTTACGAAGTCTTAAGTCAGGGGAGAGCTGTAGGTGGTATGGCACTTAGCAGCCCCAGCTGTCAAACAAATCAGTAACAGCTTGCACTGTACGTGCTAAAGCATTGTCCTGCAAAATGATGGTCAGGTCCTGCAGAAAGTGTCATCACTTCTGTCTCTATGCTGCTAATTTTTGGAACCCAGCCGACGACCAGCTTAGAGACAGAAGTGATGACACTTTCTGCAGGACCTGACCATCATTTTGCAGGACAATGCTTAAGCACGTACAGTGCAAGCTGTTACTGATTTGTTTGACTGATGGGGCTGCTAAGTGCACCTACTACACTACACGACACTACACTACTACTGCACTCCCCTGACTTAAGCCTTCGTGAGTCCAACTCGATTTCAAAACTGAAGGAAACACTTCACAGCATTCGCTTCAGAACTGCTACAAATTCGTCGGGCAATAGACCGCGCCGCTCGAAGTGTCAACAACTGGCACTGCTAAGAGTATCCTATAACTTCCACATCGCTGACAACTGGTTATACACAATGCTGGCAACCACGCTGAAGGACAGTAAAACTTTGAAACACGTATCTATTTTGTACGAGCTGTAAATAAATAGTTGCCACTATTAAAGTTCCAACTCTCGTAGTTTGCTCTTCCACAGTTATGCTAGAAAATGAAGTTTATCAGTTGTGCGAGTGCAGTGACAGAATAGATATGGGATCCTGTTAAAACTACTGCCTCCCTCTTGCTAGGAGGGTAGGGTTGCAAGTTTGGCGCTACTTTCGTACCGGTGTAGATTCGACAGGATGTGGTCCTTTCGATCAGACGTATCATGTCTCTGGCATTCTCTGGCATTACTCGACATACACATGGATGGAGGGCTCGTGTCCGTAGTTTGGCAAACATAGAAAGTATTGTTGGTGACAAGATTACGATTAAGAGGACCTGACATTGAACAGCACCTTTTTTCACCCTACACTTTCAGAATACATTACTCTTGATTTATGGCACAAGGACGTTGCGATGTTAACACTGCAGAACTTTAGATAAGGCAACATTAGAAGTAATATTTATTTACATGTCTTAGGAAATTTCTTTATAAGCTGAATTTTTAACGCACGATTAGGTTTAGGCGTCGTTATCTAGGGCATCTTGCGAGTAATATCACTGAAACTGTAGGGCAAGATTCTCTCAACATCCATAGAGATGTGTTATGCCTCACATGTAGTTTGGAGTATATATCTGAGGAAATAACGATTTATTTCACTTCACTATTATTTAACTGAGGAAATAATACTTTATTTTACCTAATCATAATTAATTTCTTCTGGGGGTTTCGGAAGAAATTTGCGCGAAAACTACAAGACATAAGAGAAAAATGACACATGTCACTGGATAGAGCAACTCTCCAAACGCCGATTCGTAATATGCGCCTAGCTGCAGTAGGAAGCAGGCTAGTCAAAACATGTAGATGAATGATCCGCTCCATATTGTTGAATCGAATTATGTGTTCACGCCTGCAAATAGGCAACCGAATAAGCAGTCGCACCTGCTCTTCCGCCCGTATTGACGTTTCCCTTGTCACAAACGGCGCCCATATCGATCACTTGTAATGTGAGTTAAATACTTCCAGAGATGCTCTATCCGTTGATAAGTGTCTGTTTTCCGTATGTCTTGTTTTCTTCTGAAGCATCGGGGGTACTTTCGAATAACCCTGTGGTAAGTGGAATACATTGTTCTTGTTTTCTCACTTTTACTCCACATTACAACATGCGAGCCACAACACGTCTCTACTGATGTTGAGATACGCCTGCCATACTCTGAGTGATGACTCATGGTACCCCACGTAACCGTACCGAACCCTAACGTGCATTCAATTGTTGTTATAATTTAACTATCGTAGTTAAAAATGTTATTTCTAATACTTTTTCACCTAATGTTATGCAGCGTTGACATAAAATCGCAGCGCCCTAGATCAAGGGTAATGTGTTCTCAAAGTATGGCGTGAAAATGCTACTTGGTCAGATAGAAGCTCCATTAAATTTTCGCAGTAGTTGGTTAAGTTACATGGGCAACTTTATCTCACACTTATAACTTATGGGGGTAAAGATGGTGCAAATACGAGAACTGTTCAAAACATTCTGTAAGTTTGTACACAAATTTTTCTATGCTTACCTGTTACTTATTGTGCATTGTCTCCTTCGAAATACTTTTCGCTTACACCATAGTCCCGCAGCGATCTCAGGGTCGGCGGGGTTAAAACGGATTTGGCAAGGTTAGTTTTAGGGGTGGCCGAATGCCCTTCCTGCCACCACCCTGTACCCCCAGGGACGGAATCAGTGTATCCCAGCTGTCTGCATCTAGTGTAAATCGTGAAATAGTGCAAACGTGTTTCAAATGTCTAAATGGCCCTGAGTACTATGGGACTTAACATCTGTGTTCATTAGTGCCCTAGAACTTAGAACTACTTAAACCTAACTAACCTAAGGACATCACACACAGCCATGCCCGAGGCAGGATTCGAACCTGCGACCGTAGCGGCCACGCGGTTCCAGGCTGAAGCGCCTAGAACCGCACGGCCGCACCGGCCGGCCGTTTCAAATGTCTGCGACGCTTGTAACTGAGGCGGATCGTGGGGACCAGCCCGGTATTCACCTATCAGTATGTGGAAAACCGCCTAAAAACCACATCCAGGCTGGTCGGCACACCGGCCCTCGTCGTTAATCCGCCGGGAGGATTCGATCCGGGGCCGACGCCTACCCGAGTCCTGGCGGGTCTGTCTCCTTCAATGCTGCTTCCACTTCCGCAAGCAGTCCGTGTACGCCTCTTGCTGGATCGCGCGAAGCGCCATCTGCGAATTTGCTTTTATCTCGTCTACCGTTGCAAATCTTCTTCCTTTCAACGTGGTTTTCATCTTTCGGAATAAACGAAAGTTCGCACGGGCCAGGTCTGGAGAGTACGGAGGGTGAGGCAGCACAGTGTTTCGTTTTTTGTGCGATGGTCATGCACCAACAGGAAAGAATGTGCGGGTGCGTTATCGTGATGCAAGGGCCATGAATTGTCTCTTTACATTTCAGGCCGTTTCCTTCTCACATGTCCTCGCAGGCGTCGCATCACTTGCCGATAGTATCATAGATTAACAGTTTTTCCCTCTGGTGCGAATTCATGATGAGCTAATCCTTCAAAGTCAAGAAGACTATCAGTGGAGAACCTTTCCCGACCCACTGTGAAGATAAAACCTTGGTCTCAACATCATAACCGTAGACCCAAGTCTCATCACCAGTTCAAATGGCTCTGAGCACTATGGGACTTAACTTCTGAGGTCATCAGTCCCCTAGAACTTAGAACTACTTAAACCTAACTAACCTAAGAACAACACACACATCCATGCCCGAGGCAGGATTCGAACCTGCGACCGTAGGGGTCTCACGGGTCCAGACTGCAGCGCCTAGAACCGCTCGGCCACTCCGGCCGGCCATCACCAGTTATGATTCTCTTAAGGAACATTGCGTTTTCATTTGCGCGATCCGAATGCTCTTCACAAATTGCGAGGCGGAGGTCTTTCCGGTCTTGACTCATGAGCTGTGGGACGAACTTGGCAGAAACACGATGCATTCCAAGATGCCGTGTCAGGATTTCATAACATGATCGAATTAAAATGTCACATTCTTCTGCAATCTCTCGGACAGTCAGTCTTCGATTGGCACGCACAATTTCGTTGACCTTCCTGGCACGAGCGTCCTCGGTAGGCGTTGAAGGGCGTCTGAACGAGGATCATCCTTAACTTCAAGCCATGTTTAAACCGTGTGAACCATTCGTAACACCGTGTAGGCTTAACAGACATCGCCTTAGGCTTCCTGCATCATTTGGTGTGTCCCTGCGAAGATTTTCTTGAGTTTCAGGCAAAATTTAATGTAGACGCTTTGCTCCTCTAACTCTGCCATCTCGAAATTTGCAAACTGTGCGACAACGTCCAACTCAATACAGCACTGAACAATAACTAACAGACATACAACAAAGACTTTCCGGCAGTTACACATTAAACTCAGGCGTGTGCAGGGATGCCAACCATATTTCGCTCCAGTACACCATTGGCGCGAAATTGCGAATGTTGCGGAGTTTTTTGAACAGACCTCGTACGTTGCATTGCATAGCCTCCCAAAAACAATAAGGATATTTATTTTCCACACATTTCGGTGCTGGACATCTTCAAACTACAGAAAATATCTGCTCACAATCAATCAATCGACGGCCAACGTTAGGAGGGGGAGGGGGGGGGGGGGGAGGAAGGTAAGCAGGATTTAAAAAAAAAAAAAAAAACACAAATATATAACTAATGGTTAAATTAATGTCAAATGCTGTGGTTCTGCCTGTAAGGCGCCACCAATACACAAGACACTGTAGAGCAAAAAATAATATTTCTGCGTATGTGCAAGTGTGTATCAACGTATTTTTATTTCCATCTGTTGATACCAGATTTTAACGGAAGTATCAGTCTTGTTCCCAGAGAGGGAAAGTCTTAAAAGAAAAGACAAATCCCTCGTTTGCTAAGCAATTGCCAGGATTACAAATGGCGACTGCACTTGCTTTTAACGTTTCTCTGACTGCGGAAGTCCTTACCGAACTAAAGACCATTTGGAAGTATTTCAAATCATTTCAGTGTGTATTAACGTCTTAAATGTGGTACAAAGTATTGCTGCAGTAAACATACGTCACGGTGCAATTCAGGCCAGGAAAGACGCATTAAGAGCCTAGTGCCGATATTAAGAGTCTAGTGGAAGAGTTGAACAAATTAAGAAACAAAGGGAATACTATTTTGCAGAAAGTTACAAGGTAGCGGAAAATATTGGAACATCACCTCACTTGAATGTAACGATTCGCGGCACAGAAACGTAAAAGAAAATGCATTGTTGATGAAACTGCAGAAGAATATGTAAACCTAAGACCATATGACAGTTTAAAACTAAATATTTCCAATGTTACTCTAGATACACTTGTAGGAAAGTTAACTATTAGGTATACTACCGTAGACAACACGATGGACACGTTTGGGTTCTTATTGAGCTATGTAAGTCTAGACGAGTCTATACTGCCAGACTACATAGGAAACATGGCATAGCATAGAAGTTAATAAGCAGGATTTGAAAGAAGAAATTTTGCAGTTAAAAAAGCTTCATGTTAGCTAACTTTGGGTCTGAGCCACTATTTCCTCTGCGCGTTCTCAATCCTTTTCAGTGCAATTTTAATAACATAGGCTGTTTACAAATATGATGGTAGCCTTACGGATTTTCTGCACTTTGCCTATAACTGTTTCCCAAGCAGTGCGTTCATTCAGCATTCATCGAAGAGTCGGCCGATACTGGAGCAACTGACATGTCAAACTGACTCTTAAAAACATATTCCAAAGAACACTGGTACAAAATGTTTTCATAACTGATAGGTTATCCGAAAAATCAGTTATCCGAACGTCCCTGTCTCCAATTCTTTCGAATAATCGATGCTTTACTGTACTGATTTAGTTTGTATTATGATTTCGTCTATTTATTGAATACAGCTTCGATGTAAGGTGTGTATTCCTCGACCGAATGTAAACTTTTTTTTAGACAAAGATTAACCAAGTTGCCGTAGAGCCACGAAGATGCCCGTTTGCGGATGACGTTAATCACTTGCGCTTCTCGCCCAACCCAGTATAGTCCTCCTTACATTAGTTGGCATTTGACATCGAACGGTCTGCCCTGCTCCCACGCGAGTGGAAGCCCGGTATTGTAGGCTACAACTGTGTTGCCACTGACACTTTGTGCCAGTCTGATCTCAAGTAAAAAACTTTTTCAGGCAGGAAAAATTAGCCTAATTCAAGAAATAAATAAATCTTCGGCTCTAATTAAAATAAATACCAGTTTTATTATGCAATTAGACATCCTTTCAAATAAATTAGAATTCTGTGGTGTCACAGGCAGTGCTGCAAAATTGTTCAAGTCATACCTTGCTAACAGGAAACAAAGGGTGTCAATGCAAGGGACTAGTGAATTAAGTCATCAGTCATCATCAGAATGGGAAGAAATTACATGTGGTGTCCCACAAGGATCCATCTTAGGGCCATTGCTTTTTCTTGTGTACATTAATGATCTCTCATCAATTGCACTGCCAGAAACAGAATTCGTATTGTTTGCGGATGACACAAGTATTGCAATAAATAGTATGTCGAGTGTAGTTCTAGAAAGATCTGCTAATGATATTTTCATGGACATTAATAAGTGATTTGAAGCCAACTCACTGACATTAAACTTCGAAAAGACTCACTATATGCAATTCAGAACCTGTAAGAGGTTTCCACCCAGCATATGTAAAAAGCATGAAGAATAGCAGATAGAAGAAGTTGACAGTCTTAAATTCCTGGGATTACAACTTGATAATAACTCCAGTTGGGAGGAGCACACCACAGAACTGCGGAAACGCCTTAACAAATCTGTATTTGCAATTCGAGTGTTAGCAGACATAGGCGACATAAAAATGAAAAAGCTTGCATACTTTGCCTACTTTCATCCCATAATGTCATATGGTATAATATTTTTGGGTAACTCTTCAAGTCAAACAAAAGTTTTCAGAGTCCAAAAGCGTGTAATACGTATTATTTGTGGAGTAAATTCACAGACGTCCTGTAGAAACCTCTTCAAAGAACTGGGTGTACTAACTACTGCCTCTCAATATATTTACTCCTTAATGAAATTTGTCCTAAAAATATATCTCTATTTCCAACAAACAGCTCAGTTCATACATACAATACCAGGAACAAAAATGATCTGCACAAGGACTTAAAAGCACTTACTTTAGTTCAAAAAGGGGTCCACTACTCAGGAACACTCATCTTCAATAATTTGCCAGCAAACATAAAAAATTTAGTTACAAATAAAGATCAGTATAAAAGGAGCCTGAAAGACTTACTAGTGGCCAACTACTTCTACTCCATTGACGAATTTTTTAATAGAAACAAATGATGTATTGTATATACTCATACCAAAAAAAATTGACATGTTCCACACCCACGAGGATCTCCTCAGCACGGCTCTATGGAACGAAAAACTAATCTAATCTAATCACCTTACAGAGATCTGCATCACACATGTATTTCGGAATTATTACGTAATTTTTGAAGGAGTAAAAGACTGAACTTAAAATTTACTATGAGTTAAATATTTACAACATTGCACATAAAGCTTAAACGCAGTAAGGTACGAAACTAAGGAGGTAATCTGATAATCACAAAAAAGTAGTCAACCATTAGTCACGAGGGTTTCCTAGTTGGTCGACTTCTGGCCACGAGTGGTCTGCGTCCCACTGCTACTAACAATGGAGATTTAAAATACAATACCTGTGTTTACGGTAGTCATTATAAAGTAATTTTCGTGCCATGTCGTGGCGGAGCAGTAAGGACATGAACAGTGAGGAAAGCGCAGTTTGTCCTCCACCCTTTCACTCTACCCACGGCTGTCCATATATTGGGCTTTGGACTGTTCGATGATCATCGGCATTTACAAAAATATCGAGGTTGGTGGTTTAAGCATGCCGATACTAAAGTCTGAAACATCGATGTGAAAGATAAAAACATCGACCTTCAATGTCGGAAAGAGAAAAGAAGATAAATAAAAAAAGGCTTCTTGTTTCCACCGTCAATAACTGTTGTATGATTTAAACGAATTATAGTACCTATATCATGCGAGCTAAGCAAAGAATCAGACCTGTGAATAATTCAAGAAGTACGTACTAGATATAGTTCAATTTTTGCAAGCGCATCCTTTATTTAATAATATCGTTAACTGTTAACAACTGTTAATAACCGCAGATATGGTAGATATGGCAGACGATCTATGGAAATGGCTAAATGTGAAATTTGTGTAGAAAAATAAGTTGCAAGCAGTATATTAAATTAATCCTAATAACTAGTATGTTGAACTTCAAAATATGTCGTGTAACCAATAAAGACTATTGGGGAGCATTCGAAGAGTAATATAATAACAGAAATCGAAAGGCGCTTTTTATCGATTTAACAAACACCCTATGGAAAAAGAGGGACGGTTGATGTGATGTATATGTACAGACAAACAAATGATTACAGTTTCAGAAAAACTGAACGATTTTTTCCAAGAGAAAGAGCTTCACAAATAGAGCAAGTAGGATGGGCAACGTTGATACATTGTAGGAAAACAGAGAAACCAAATTTTATTTGTCGAATGTACTTTATAAAATAGCACAATGAAAAGAATGATTTGCAAACTGGAATAGAAACCGCTCTGCCATCACAGTTCAGTTATTACCTAAAAGATGGACTTCAACATCTTAAACAAGATCCATTAGAAGTATGCAATTAACGTCATCCAAAGTTACAAAAAATTGCACTCACATATTCAGTCACAATGTCAGCTTTTGAAAGACCGTTGTCAAAAGTAAGATTTGTCCAGTGTCAACAACGCAGAGAACTGAAGGCGAAACTTCTCTCAAAAATGTTGTGTAACATTAATTATTGGTGTATTTACTAATTCATAAATATGATATTAGTCTTCATTTTTGCTGCTTTTCACGCGTCTATAAATTTATCGTTTAAAGTCGATGTTAAAGAAATCGATGTTTAGGGATCGATTATCAGTTCAGTCATCGAGTTTTAGATGTCAGTCTCGCAGTGGAAAACAGCATTGATTATACGCCAACACCACACATCCCCTGTTGAGCTCAGGTGTGCGCATTTTTTCCCCCTAATTGCAATCTGCCAGGACTTCGTGAACGAGTATTATTTTCAGCGAGTTGAACAGTTCTCCAGATATGGCGTGATAAGTTTGAAACTGTTTCCCCGAGCGAGAAAATTTCATTCATTTCGAAAATAAAAAAACTTACACAAATAAATACACATATTACTGGTCTGTTGCAAAGCCCCACGCAAGTACGTCCTTGTTCTGCCCACAGCTTTCTGCGACTCGCGCGCGTCGCTGTCTTCGCTGTGCGACACGATCACGGGCGACGCGACGCTTTATTCCATGTTCCGCGCGGAGCCGCACGTGCAGCCGACGGCGTGCCCGTTCCGCGGTCCGCCGTTCACGTTCACGTACAACCGCGGCGCTGGCGAGTGCCGCAGTCCCGTCTCCAGGCTCGACTCTTGTTCGGACGAGGCGCGCCTGCTAATGCGCTACCAGGCCTGTCCGGACGTCACCGGCACCGAATCCACAGGTACGTGGCAGATATATTACAAAACACTGTTACCGAGTTAATTCTTTTCCGTTGTAAAGGATCTGACTCACTGCCCAACATTCTCAAGCAAAATCTAAAATACTAAAAAACGGTCGGATCCGCTACATCTCATATGTGCCCTAGGAATCAGTTTGAATTAGTTCCATGGTTGTAGATATTTGAATGTGATTCAAAGACTCATGTCATATCATAGTGATCTACACACTATCTTTGGCGCTAATTTGTTTCCATCAAGGAGACCTTACTTCACACTCACAGGACTTTGAAGGTCAGGGTCTGGACATCAGTCTCCTAAAGGAGGTCTAAGTGTGCCACAAAAACACTAACAAATCAACTAAAAAGATTTCAGAGTGCTGTGAAAAAAAAGAACTCAGTAGTGAAATTTGTAGCATTCCGACTGCATATGAGAATGCAGTATAGATTAAAGTATTGTTTTGAAACTGGATTTATTCATGAGGGCAAAGAAAATAATCTGTGTTATATTTTATATCTTAATTATAATATGTATACAACATATTAAACATTATGTTTGCACAAATTACTTTCATCTGCAGCAAACTAGAACAATTCACTCATATCATTAACATAAATAACCTACATCTACTTTCCACAAGTACATGTGAAATTTTTATTTTAGGATAACATACATTCATTGTCAGCTTTGCCACTCTTTCAGTGTATCATATCTGGAACATTACTTGCTACTCCAGTCCAATGGCTGCCGGTGTTGTGAAACATACTACCTCCTCACATCAGAAGACATCTTGGTCATCTGTGGTCAAGAATACTGAATAACTCCAGAATGAGATTTTCACTCTGCAGCGGAGTGTACGCTGATATGAAACTTCCTGGCAGATTAAAACTGTGTGCCGGGCCGAGACTCGAACTCGGGACCTTTGCCTTTCGCGGGCAAGTGCTGTACCAACTGAGGTACCCAAGCACGACTCACGCCCCGTCCTCACAGTTTTACTTCTGCCAGTACCTCGTCTCCTACCTTCCAAACTTTACAGAAGCTCTCCTGCGAACCTTGCAGAACTAGCACTCCTGAAAGAAAGGATATTGCGGAGACATGGCTTAGCCACAGTCTAAGTTCTCTTTGCCCTTATATCTATGTTAATATCACCTACAATTACAATTCTATGCTGTTTATATTTTGACAACAGCAATATTAAAGTATTAATTTTTTCTATAAATACTGTCTCATTAGAGGCTGGGATTAGATAGATTGAGACAATTACAGTTTTCTGTTCATGCATTACCACACCAGCTACTTCTATGGTAGCTTCAAGGCATATTCTACTAAGGTCTATAACTGAGTAATGCAATTCAAGATTACTTTTGACATATATTGAGACCCTACCATGTGTAATACTTTTTCTGCAGTAGCTTGTAACTAACGAATATCCAAGAGGAACACACAAGTCTATTTCAGTGTCTTTCATCCAGTGTTCATTGATGCATAAAACACTGCAGTTGATTTTATCGAGCCAGTATTGTAATTCATTGATTTTACACCTAAGAGATTGTACTTTTATATGAAGGAGGAGGAAACTGTCACTGCTACATAATGGTATTCTACTTTCACAGAACCTTCTGTATTCATTTATTTTCGCTACATGATCTAAGGTTGCACAATTATCTGAATGAATTAGTCTGCTGCAGTTTCCACTTAATGTGGTTTCTAACTTTCCTTCGTCTGTAATGTCGTTTTCTCTAAAAAAGGTGTGGGAAGGAGTGCTTCGATTCTTCATAAATGGGGTTGGGTGGACACCTCATACTGTGACTGTGCTGACGTTCCACAAACAATCAAGCATATAGTGGTGGACTGCCCACTCCGTGCCTTCCCTGGAAATCTAATCGATACGAACCTGGTTTCTTCTGAAGTGGTGGATTGGATCAGTGGCTTAGATAAGATCTAAACTGCATTTTAATGTGTCTGTGGTACTGTATTTTGTGTGTTGTGATTGTTATGTATCATACGCTAAATAATAATAATAAAATATTTGATGCAAAACTTAATATTAAAATGTGGGACTCAATCAGCATTTGCAATGCAAAAGCACTAAAATTGATACCCGTCAAAGAACCTCCATCATCAGAATAATTGTAAAAGAATCTCATAAATGAATAGAGATACCAATAAAAATGTTAAAAATCCATTATCGCCAATTGGTAAAATGAACTAAAATAAATTAGCTTATGCTGTTCGTGAATACAGGCTGTGTCACAGCAACGGTTATTTGGATGCATGGTCCATATTCCTCCATAAAAGACACACCTGGATACGGCCACATACATAGCACTTTACTTTCCACATCAGCTTAGAGGAATCTGTTAAATACAAATTATATTCTTCTCCTTATTATTATTCTGCTAGCGCCAACTGCCTTCCCACAGTGGTAACACTGATTTCTATCAGATCACTGAAGTTAAGCACTGTCAGGCTTGGGAACACTTGAATAGGTGACTGTCTGCATCTGCCAAGTGCTGCTGTCCAGCGAGGTGCACTCGGCCCTTGTCAAGCCAACTGAGGAGCTACTTGTTTGAGAAATAGCGGCTCTAGTCATGAAAACTGGCAGCTGCTGGGTTAGTGGTGTGCTGATCACATGCTCCTCCATACCCAGATCCAGTGATGCCTATCATTTCAGGATGACATAGCAGTCAATTGGTACCGTTGGTCCTTCCATGGCCCTCTCAGATGGAAAGTTCTTCTTCTAATGCTTATCCATTGCATATGTAGGCGATTATCACAGCTATATCACTTTTGCTTTTGTGAAAAAATTCCAAGCTTGTGCCGAGTCTTCTTCTTCACCCTCTTTTTACCACATAACTTTCCTGAAGAATGTTCAGCAGCTGTTTGTACCAAATTTCTATCCCTTATTATATGGCTGAGATAGAGAATTTTAACTGTCACTTTTCCTCCTAGCATTATACTGTAAAGTCACATTTTAGATGCCTCAAGTTGTTCGCCCCTTCATCTCAACCAAAGTCCAAGTCTCAGTTACACAGAAAAGTATAGGACATATTTAGCATCATAGAAATCTTTTTTTTTCTTTTTTCAATTTGGCTCTTGTGTAGAATGTACTGCAATGTTTGCAAGATGCTCACACTGAATGCATTTTTCAGTGGAGGAGCTGGTCTGCCTGGCAACGTGGAAAGAGGGCAGTACTCGCTACCTGGTGGGCAAGCTGTACCACAAGACTGCCACCACGGACGAGGATCGCTATCGTTGCTTCGTGTATGACCGCAGCCAGCGTGATGGCCATGTCACATACAATGTGGCACAGTCTGGAGACGCCACATGTTCGGGGCTGCTGTCTGCCACCGAGGGATCGCGCACCATGAGTCTCACAAAGGGTACACCACTGTACATTTACAGTATGATGCAGAACTGCAAATTACACATTTTACTCATGCATAGACCCAGCTGTTGTCAAATATTCCCTGATGTGTATAGAATTTTGACACCAATCAGTATCTGTTTATTTGTACCCAACAGGGCAGTCTGTTCAGGAACAGAAAGATAAGGGAAGGTGTGCGCACTGTTGTAGTAACTGAGAGTCAGAGCACTTGGCAGTAATAACTAGGACTTAATGTATGTGACTGTAGTAGCTACAGCTCGGAACACTAGGCTGTAGTAACTATGACTTAGAATACGTGATGGTAGTCATATGACTCAGATGCTCATCTTATGTTTCCTGTAACATTCTCTGAAGGATGTACATAATAAAGACATCTATTACATCAGAAGTCAGTTAATACTAAATATGACTAGGAGCATTTGGTAATAATGACCTGGAGTTATTGGTGGAAGTAGCTATGACTCGGAGTACGTGACAGTGATCTCAATGATACGATGGTAGTAACTGTGGCTTGGAGCAAGTTGCATATTAATTGTCATTCAGAGCAAGCGGTAGTAACTATGACTCAGAGTACTGTGTGGTAGTAACTATGACTCGGAGCGCGTGGTGATAGTAATTATGAGTCAGAGCCATTTGTGGTAGAGGAGAAACATTTACTGTTCCTGTGCAAGTACCAGGACTTGTGACTTAGAATATAATTTTGGTTTGGTTGTTGGCCTAAACAGTTATGGAATGCTGTGAGAAACCATAAACAACTGAGGTAAAATACCATTGATTTTACAAGCAAAAAATGTGACTGGATTTTTCATCACTCCTTCACAGGAATAACTCATATTTAAGTAAGGACTACATGTGCAGTTTAATTTATTTTATAACTTGTTTATGTTAACTTCTGAATTATTACCTGTTTTCTTATTATGCATGGAAATGTTGCCTGTATGCAAATTTTCCAGATATCCCTTTTGCACAGGTCTTTTTGTTTACTTTCACTTTCACCTCCAGCATTAGTCATTTCCTGATGTATACACAAGTAAATATTTCACCATGTACATTTAGCCTAATAGACACAAGCAAACATTGAAGCACAATACTTAATTCTAAATTTTATTGAGTCCAGTGAAATGACAGTGTTTTAACACAATAAAACAAAGACCATATTGTGAAATGTTTACGAATTTTTAGAGTAATTACACAGCAACTATAGATACTGTAGTTAGACAGATGGAGAATTTAAAACATGTAGAACCCTGACTGTGGATCAGTTTGCTCGAATGTGCCTTCCTAGGCCTTTTTTCAGAAATACAGTAGGCTCTTGACTATCCAGTCTAATGTGGCAGAAGGTAAAGCCGGCTAACAATAACAGATGGTTTGGAGTTCTATAAATTTCCTGTTATGATGACCCCAACGAAACCATTCAAAACACCCCTTTTGTCCGACTTCTGATGTAATAGATGCTAGTTATATGTGTCTGTTATGTGCATCCTTCAGAGAATGTTACAGGAAACATAACATGATCAACATTGTCAAGTATCACTGTACAATTACACAAATGACATAAGTCACGCCTAATAAAAAAGGTGAAATTCACAGGTTTGAGGTTTTAAAAAAGTATTTGATAGATGACTGCGCCCCTCTGTTAGCCCTCTTCCAAGCTGCAATATGCCTCCTTCCTGCTCACAAAAGTAGTGCAGCACTGCCTCTGCATTACACTTTGCACAAAATCATTGTCAGTTCATGAACTTCGCTACTTGTCTGTGATGTCCTCTGCATCAACATTCTCACAGCTTGGTACATTTTTGAACAATGGAACAATGTCATAATTTCTATTTTTGAGTTTGGTTTTACGTATGAATTCAAATTTAAAATGTCCACCTTCATGTTCAAAAAGAATTTTCCAAAACCTCAAAATTAATATGTTTGGAATCTTTTCCCATACTTTAGTTAACCACCTTATGATGTGTAGCAAGTCAGTCCTCGTCAGAATGGTTACATAGTCTTCATTACTATCAACTGCTGATATCAATGAACTGAGAAGATGGCAATATTTCTTCATTAACATTTCAACGTTGTCCTGGTCCATCGGCTGACACAAAGAGCAGTCACATTTCATGGTAAAAATAGTGTTTTGAAATATCCATCTACAAGTTCATAACTGGCAGGATGCGAAGCATGTTATTGAGAATCAGCAGTGCTTTCTACAGTAAATAGTTGTGTTTCAAATATTTCTCTACAGCTGGTATGAATTAATTTGGGAATTGAGTTTTAAAGGTTTCTGAATTCATCCATCCTTTCTTCTGACATGTGTAATGTCTGCTGAATTTTCTTTGGAAGCTCTATGTTTCCATTGCTTCCCTATTAATGAAACGTAAGCTTATGGATAAAGCCTCTTCACTAATGGCAATCTGGCGAATATTGAATTGTTTTTTCCACCGATCCAACCATCCATCATTGGCAGTAAATTCTGAATCTTCTCCTTCAATTTGCTACTGAAATTGCAATGCATTTTCCTGTAATATTGGCCCAGTAATGGACAAACCTTTGCCTCTTAAATGTTCATTGCATAAAAATAAAACCTCCTTAATTTCTTAATGGTTGTCTTTCAACAGTGTCTTCCTTAGTTCTATTCCACTTCCACCAGATTGGGAAACACACCATTTTTCAGTTTCTCTTAGATTTTTCTTCCAGTCTTAAACAGTAATTTTTTATACTCTAAAGTAGCAGTTTTGGCTGCTAATCCAGAATCCAGCTGCTTTACAGTATGTAGTTTCTGATCTATAGTCACTACATGTGTTTTTCGTTTATTGCCCATTTCAGACTCCGTAATTGAAATACAAAAGACCACCCTACACAGCAATATAACAACACACAAACATCTGATGTGCAACTGAAGAAACAAAGAGAACAAGGTTGCCGACAGAGCTACTCTCTATCCTGTTGTTGTTGTTTGTGAGCACTGGAGGAGGGGTTTTAATTATGGTTTGTTTAAGAGTGGTTCCGGCAATTTATTCAATATAATATTACAGTATGTGCATTATAACTGTGACTCCAGATGTGCTAGAAGCACAAAAGATGCATAAAATATTGTGAAAGGCCACATGACATTGTGGAGAGAACCTGCTTGCTAAAGCTTTAGAAAAGCACAGTTGTACAATAAATTAACCCCCATGTTATCAGAGAGAAGTATTGTTATGATATTAATTAAGTAGGCCAGATAGTATGATGGCTGGATCATCCAGAGCTAGATACTCGAGAGACTACAGTATAGTGAGCGTCACTGTGCCTATTTTCCTGCGCGTTACTGTTTTAACTGATATATAGTTGCTTACATATTAAAGTGATCTATTGCTTTTGTATCAAAATTTAGTCACATTATCACAGTTTTTTCAACAAGATAATTAATGAGGTAGATATTAATTAATTTTTGTCTTTTCCTTTTCGCAGTGGAGAACCGTCATACACAGTGTAGATTTCCAAGCTGGGTGACAGACCACCATAACTGGTACACATTGGACATGAAGCAGTCTTATCACTTCTCACATAAAAATGCAACCTTGCGAATAACTGATGATTCTGCTCATGAGGTTCGCATTGTGTGCCATAGTGTAGAGAAGTCACCGCCCGGTGTTGATGCAGGCCAGCAAGCCACACTCGTGGCCCATATCACCAGTGGATGGTTGGTATTATGATCTAAACAAAGAGTTCGTATTAATTTCTTGTGAGCCCTTTGGTAGGCATGGCACATGCATTAACTTAGTACTAAATATATGCCTGTGAAATACTGTGAGAAACTAGTTTCTGTCATATGAAGCCATCACCAACAATCATCTGGCAGTTAAAGTCAGAAGACCAATATAAAATAATGTCAACAAATTAACAAAAAATTGTGACTCATGAGGGAGAGGGGTCTTAAAAATCTGTTTATTTGTTTTAATAGACAGTTGTGATTGAATAATAGCCACTATGACTTTAAATTGGAATAATAATGGTTAGAAGTGTTTTCAATTTTTTTTTCTTTTCTCCTATGGCTCCTAACCTTTCTGATCAAACAACACTATAGTGTTGTGGTAGTAGTGATGAGTGTTCTATCCCATTCCAGTCAGTGAAGAATTAGAAGTATCAGAACACTGACTGTGGATCCTCTAGCTTGAATGTGCGTTCTAAGTTAATTTTGGTTACACATTGTGTTTTAAGAGCTTATTATCTCGGTGTGTGTCGTTTATTTTTATGAATGCTTGATATGAAACAAAAGCATAGCTGCTCTGGAGAATGGAGTAGATTATTTCCTCTACATCTACATCTACATATATACTCTGCTAGCCACCAAGTGGTGTGTGGCGGAGGGCACAGTTCACGTCAAAGTCAAATTTCCCCCAGTCGGTCCCACTCGTGGATCGTGCGAAGGAAAAACAACTGTCTGAACACCTCAGTACAAGCTCTAATTTCCCTATCTCTGAATGCTGATCATGGTGCAATTTGAAAGTTGGTGGTAATAATATATGCTCTACATCCTCAGCAAAGTTTGGATTTCGGAATTTAGTGAGCAGCCCCTTCGGCTTAGCGCGCCGTCTATCTGCAAGTGTGTCCCACTTCAAACTTTCTATGAGATTTGTAACGTTCTCGTGATGGCTAAATGCACCAGTTGCAAATCTTGCCACTCTTCTTTGGACCTTCTCAATCTCTTGAATCAGACCCAACTGGTAAGGGTCCCATACAGACGAACAATACTCTAAGACTGGATAAACTAGGATATTGTAAGCTATTTCTTTTGTTGAAGGACTGCATCGCTTCAGGATTCTACCAATAAATGGCAATCTAGAGTTTGTCTTGCCCATTACTTGTGTAATCTGATCACTCCATTTGAGATCATTTCAAATAGTTACACCCGGATACTTGATGGATGTTACCGCTTCCAAAGACTGGGCATTTATTTTGTACTCATACATTAATGGGGATTTTTGGCTTATTATATGCAGTAGGTTACACTTACTAATATTAAGAGATAACTGCCAGTCATTTCACCATGCATTTATTTTCTGCAAATCCTCATTGATTTGTTCACAACTTTCGTGTGATTCTACTTTCCTATAGACTACAGCGTCATCGGCAAACAGTCTAATGCCTCTCTCAGTACCATCAACCATATCGTTTATGTAAATCATAAAAAGCAGCGGACCTATTGCACTACCCTGGGGCACACCTGAAGTTATACTTTTTTCTGTTGAAGTCACCCCATTCAGGACGACATACTGCTCTCTGACTGTTAGGAAACTATCTACCCAACCGCATATGTCACCAGATAGGCCATAAGCATGCCATTTTTGGAGCAAGCAACAGTGCAGAACTGAGTCGAACGCCTTTCGAAAGTTGAGAAATATGGCATCAACCTGGGAGCCGGTATCTAGAGCCTGTTGTATATCATGCACAAAGAGGGCCAGCTATGTCTCACATGACCACTGTTTCCTAAAACCATGCTGGTTTCTGCAGATGAGCTTCTCAGAGTTTAGAGAGGTCATTATGTCTGAACAAAGAATATGTTCCATGATTTTTACAACAAATTGATGTTAGTGAAATTGGCCGGTAATTATGTGCATCCGATTTTCTACCCTTTTTATAGATTGCTATGACCTGGGCCTTCTTCGAGTCCCGTGCAACTTTCCGCTGTTCCAATGATCTCTGATAGATGATGAATACGAATGGTGCTATATTTGTAGCATAGTCAACATAACATCTTACAGGATACCGTCCGGGCCAGATGCCTTCCTGGCGTCTAAGGATCTTAACTGTTTTACAATCCCGGATACACTAAACACTATGTCAGCCATCCTTGCGTTTGCTCGATAATTGAAAGGGGGAATGGTGCTGCAGTCCTCCACCGTAAACGAGTTTTTGAAAGCTAGGTTTAGAATTTCAGCCTTCTGTTTATTGCCATTAGTTACATTACACGTACTGTCAGCAAGAGAAGGTTTTGAATTACGAGGGCTATCCACAAAGTACATTACGTTTTGGAATTAAAAGTAAATAAAGTATTGGAAATTTTTTTTATTATATGCAGATGAAAGCCACACTTAAATACTACTTTTCTACATAGTTGCCATTTAAATAAGGCACTTATCGTAGCGATGGACGAGCTTGGAAATTCCTTTGTCGTAAAATTCGGCCGCCTGCGCCTTCAACCACGTGGTTACCTCTTCTTGAAGCTGTGCATCGTCATCAAAACACTGCATAGCCAACCACTTCTTCATTGCTGGGAATAAGTGGAAGTCGCTCGGTGCCAGGTCGGGACTGTACGGCAGATGAGGAAACAACTCCCACTTAAAAGATTTGAGAACTTCACGAGTGGCATTTGCCGCGTGGGCCCGGGCATTGTCGTGAATCAGCAAGATCTTTGAGCCCAACTTTCCCCTGTGCTTGTTTTGTTTTGCTCTTCTGAGGTTGTGCAGAGTTTGGCAATACCTTTGAGAGTTTATTGTAGTGCCTCTTTCCAGGAAATCCACAAAAATCACATTTTCTGTCCCAAAAGAAGAGGTAACCACGTGGTTGAAGGCGCAGGCGGCTGAATTTTACGACGAAGGAATTTCCAAGCTCGTCCATCGCTACGATAAGTGCCTTAATTTAAATGGCAACTATGTAGAAAAGTAGTATTTAAGTGTGGCTTTCATCTGTATATAATAAAAAAAATTTCCAATACTTTATTTATTTTTAATTCCAAAACGTAATGTACTTTGTGGATAGCCCTCGTATTTGTAGCATACAACCAAAATTTTTTGGGGTTATTTGTAGAATCTGCAGATAAAATATTGCTTTCAAATTCATTAAAAGAATCTCTCATTGACCTTTCGACAACTGCTTTCATTTCCCATAATTTCTGTTTGTTAGCGGGGCAGTGACTACATTTAAAACAACTGTGCAGAATTCTCTGCTTTCTCAGCAACTTCCTAACATGTTTGTTGTACCAAGGTGGATCCTTTCCCTCCTCTATATTTTTGCTAGGTACATACTTCTCTATAGCACATGGTGGACAGTACCTTCAAATTCCGACCAAAGATGCTCAATATCTTTGTGTCCCACAGTGAATGCTTGGAGCTGACTATGAAGATATTCATTAATGACACTTTTATTTGCTTTCCCAAACAAGAAAACTCTACACTGTTTCTTTGGTATTTTTTCAGCTTCCACTGATGATGACTTTATGGTCGCTAATACCTCCTTCTAGATTAACTTCCTCAAAAAGATCAGGTCTGTTTGTCACCAAGACATCTAATATATTCCCATCTCGAGTTGCTTTTCTAACCAATTGCTCAAG
The DNA here is from genome assembly GCF_023864345.2 of Schistocerca serialis cubense. Classification (NCBI taxonomy): domain Eukaryota; kingdom Metazoa; phylum Arthropoda; class Insecta; order Orthoptera; family Acrididae; genus Schistocerca; species Schistocerca serialis. Next base: position 266,495,152 of record NC_064646.1, read on the forward strand.
GTTGTATGTTGAGAGTGCCCCTAGAATAACCTCACACGAGTCTTTGCTACTGCCCCCTGTGATAAACATGTAATTTTCCCAGTCAGTGGGTGCCAGATTAAAGTCTCTACCTATAACTAATGGATAATTTGGATATTTGTTTCCTATGTACTCAAGACTTCCCTGAAACGTTCTGCGATGTTTGTTGCGGATGCTGGTTGTCTATAAAAACATCCTAATACAATGGTCAATCCTTGTCTGATTGACAGCTTTATCCAGACTATTTCACAGTCCGACTCAGTATTGATCTCAACTGCGTTTAAACAGCTTTTAGCTGAAATGAACACACGACCTCCCACAGCTTTAGTCCTATCCTTCCTAAACATTATTCAGTCTGAGTTCAAAATTTCACTGCCATTTATGTCTGGTTTCAACCAGCTTTCGGTACCTAATACAATATTGGCATTGCTACTGTTTATTTTGGAGAGTAACTCAGCGATCTTGCTACAGACACTTTGAAAATTTACTAACATGAGATTTAGCATGTTTAAATCCTTTGGAATGATCTGTTTAGGTGAAATAACAATTTTTACAGTTGGCACACCCACATCAGTGTCATGAACTGGTAATTTTTCAGGCCAACGGTTTGTTTCCTGTGGGGAGGAACCTAATCTAAAAAAAAAAAAACCATGTGCACGCCGCAAGTACTGTGCTACCCATGTAGCTGCTTCCTGTGTATAGTGCACCCCTGATATATCAAGGGGCATCCTACAACCTTCCATCACATAGCGTAGGTCAAGGAATCTACAACCATTTTCATCACAGTCAATGTAGCCTCTGGTTTAGATTCTCCACTCAACTCCAAACCAGAGGACCCCGTTCCACCCTGGGTACGATGCTGCAGATCGTTGGCTTGGCTTCCACTCCTCGAGAGATGGAGGCCGCCTTCACCAATTTAGCCAGCTGTTGAAAGGACCCAAGGATTTCCTTGGAACCCCGACGACAGGCATCATTGGTGGCGACATGTGCAACAATCTGCAGCTGGCTGCACCCCGCATGCTTGATAGCTGCCGGAAGAGCCTCTTCCACATCCCGGACAAGGCCCCACTGCAAGCATACTGAGTGAACGTTGGACTTCTTCCCCGCCCTAGCCGCTATGTTCCTGAGGGACTCCATGACCCACCTAACATTGTAGCTCCCAATAACTAACAAACCCCTATCCCCACGTGCCTGTCCGGACCTTGCTGAAGGAGCGGCCACTATCCTGGCAAAAGGTACGTTCTGATACGGCTCAGCCCCCCCCCCCCTCCCCTGCATCAGATTGCACACTGAATCTAGTAGCAAAATGCATGGGATTTGGCAGGAGCTTGCGTCCCCCATGCAGCCTTTGCCTTGAGGCTCGAGACCTCGACACAGTCTGCCACCCACATTGAGGTGAGAGTGGGTCAGCCGGCTCAGTCGTCGCACCTGAGGTCGGCTCAGTGACAGAGAGCTGTGACACCCCCCCTCCCCCGCCCCCCTCCCCTCCACATGTAGTTCAGCAGAGGCTGCCCCAGGCACCCCATCCCCACCGCACCTAAAGGTGGCTCTCTGGAGCTTGTTGACTGTGGCCAACAAAGCTTCCAGCTACGTTTGGGCTGTGGCCAACTCCTCCTGCATCCACACGCAACAGACACAGTTCCTATCCATCTAGCTAATAACTGATTTACTGTACAAAACTTTAGGAAACCTACTGCCACACAAGCTACACTGTAGTTCAGAAAGGGCACTCAATAATGAAAAACAATAAAAATGCATGATAGAAGCTAGATCTGGTGCTTATTTTCCTGTGAGGGGCTATCTAGTGAATACTAAACAATAAGACAGTGACCTACAGTAAACTGCTAGGGGCTATCTAGTGAATATTATTAACAAATTAAACAGTAACCTACACCTACTGATTATCCCTCATATATATAATGTAAACATCCCGCTTCTGAAACTGTGGTAATCTGTGTAAGGAGAGAAGCTTCCTTTACTTCCTGCAACTTCCTCTGTATATAATGAAGAAAGAGAAAGTTTGTGAACAGTATAAAAATCACTATTGCATACTTACATATTACAAAAGCTATGCTTTATTTTCTGTTTCGCATATTGTTTTATTTCCACCAGGTATTTTTGCTATTACATTATCAGGCTGTTACTGCATAATTACAGTCAGATCATGTGTACTCTTTACCATAAAATTAATATGATATAATATTCTTTGTGTGACAACAGTTTCATTTTATTCTGTTGACTAATTACATTTATGTATCTTACAGTAACAGTGGTTATGTCTGCATGGTATTCTACAGGCGTGATGGCCATGTGATTGAGCTGCAACAAACCAGTAAGAATCTTGATATTCTATTAAAGCTCTTGTAATCTATGAGCTACTGCATTTTATATTTTTAGTGCTGGCCAAAGCTTTTGTGTGATAACTATAAAACTGAGCAGAGAAATACAAAATTCATTTCTGAAGTTGAAATAACTGTAGGCTTCATATTGTTTTTAGAAAGAATGTTACATATGAATTATTATTTGTAGCTGAAATAGTTTTGTATAACAGTATCCCTAGAACTTATAAAATGAACAAGTAATTTTTCTTTCACAGCGCATCTTGTGCAAGCTCCAGAAGAAGCATGCAACCCAGCATATTTGAAGTCTGCACTTCCTCACACCACACTGATCAGTAAGTATGAAATAATTTTGTTTTTGCATTAGAAATGTTATAAATTTACCAATACCATTAATGTTAAACAATCTTAGATGAACATATAGGTACACAGAAAATCAAATTTGGCTTGTATAGTGTAAGATCATTTTTTTCTAAATATCTAAATTGAATATGCATTTACGCACAGAAAAATAATATGTGTGACAGCTGAAATGGATTGACAATAATTTATTTGTTATTGACTTCAGTGCATAATTGAACAGGCTGATAGAGCATTATTACACTCATTTTATAAGAATTTTGCAAAGTTGCATTAGTTGCCTGTGAATGGCGGAAAAGCTGTGCTTTTTGTGAGATTTTAGCAAAAAGGATTTAACGTTTACAAGCTTTCGGAGCCAGTGGCTGCTCCTTCTGGTGGAAGAGTTGAAGGGGAAGGAAGGAGGGTGAAGGAATAGGACTGGAGAGGTTTAGGGAAAGGGGTACAGAAAAGTCACCCAGAACCTTGGATCAGGAGAGACTTACAATATAGTATCGATAATTGATTAGCCCCCTTACCCTCACCTAATTTTTATTGGCTCCATGTTGATTGTGAACTGGTGCTTTGGAATAATTTTCCTACCAATTTGTCATTGTTTTTTCTTGTGTTCTGTTGTTGACTGTCTGTTGTTCCTGGGCTCCACTGTTTCTCTCATTTCGCTCTGCAGCCTTGCATTTGGTTGCTGCAATATTTTACTGTCAGGTATCATATGTTTCGAAAATCATATGTTACGTAAAGTTTGTTAAAATCTCGAGAGCCATATAAATCCACATGTATTAATTACATGAATTTATCATTTTAATGATTACTTGGACATACCAACAAAAATGGAAAGTATATTTTTAATCTAATCTACATTTTATTCATATCTGCACTTAGTCATCAATAAAATAGTGTTTTCTGTTATTGTGCCTTGAATAATTAACCTTCTTACCAGTCATTGGCAGAGAATGCACTAATTTATGATATACAGTGTATTGACACTTTAATTATTTGGTGTGTAATACTCAAGTACTTGTTCCATACTTATTGTGAGCACTTTTCATTTTGTGATTTATTGAAAGAATGTGCTTCCCATGGATATTCTGTAATATGTGCAAAGAATTGTGTATCCATGTTTTCACTCTTTGTCTCCGATGATGGCAGTTAGCCAAAACGCATAATCAAAATATTAAATAATAAACTGTGGCCAAGACAGAAAAAAAATTGTGTGTGTGAATAATGAATAAACAAACCAGCTGAGCTGTACAGGCATGATTTACAACACACCCTCAAAGTTTCATTTTCATTGGTATGTAGGAAAATTTATGCATTGGTCAGATGTTCTTAAAAAATTCTTTTTAGAAGTAGGTGTCTTTATGTTTTTGCCACACTGCACCAATTTTTTTAAATAACATAATTAACTTTTTCCTGAGAAAAGGTGACAACATTGCGATATCTATATCTGCGTGATGTAAAATACACCTTAGATAGGGCTAAATAAGCAAAAAAAACCTGAAAGACTGTACTGGCAACACACATATGTTGTTACATATCACACACTGCAACAGAGCAGCTTAGGGCTCGTGCTGAACAGTTAGTTAGACCCTTCTTAAAACACTAATTTTTCACAATGTCACAGCAGGAAATTTTCTGACTCTTGTTTTTGTAGAGAGCATTCATCATTTATTTACATGTAAAACTCACTACAAATATGTGGAATAAATGTAGCATCATAAACCTGGAAATGGATAACTCCACCATGGACCAAGGCATAAAAGATCAATGTAATCAACTAAATAGTAAGCTACCAATTGGGGATAAACCACAGCTATTTAAAGTAACTGAGGATACAGCAGCTCTTTTAAAAGTAATACAATAGATTCGTTTCTGATTTAAGTTTAGCTGGTGTAAGCATGATTAACATTAAGCAATATAGTGATAATTTCACTGTTAATACAGTATACAGATTAAGATTTTACAATTTGCTTGTCTTTTGTTAATAGATACTTTGGTTCACTCCACTTCTTTGATGGTTCTCCTCCTTAATGGAATTGACAAAACACAATTAATGAAGTACTCCAGTAATAGTGGATCCATGCATTGCACAGTTGCGGCACACAAAGATCACTATTTAATGCTGGCATCAACGAAGAATTGGAGGCCTAGCAAATCCTTTATTGACCCAGGTGGCCAGACAGTGACCTTATGCCAGGCCAACTTGATATATATATCATAGCAGTTACACTGATTAGTGAGGTGTTTTTCTTAAATCCAGTACCCCATGGAATCGTCTGCTATTGCCTGTTTCCTCTTTTTAAAAATCTCCAGTGGTCGTTTCTGTCCTTCCCATCTGTTTAGGTATGTTTCTTTTCTTTCTTTTACATTTTTCAATTTGCCTCTTTTTGCCTAAGGTTTTATTTCACATGTCCACTTTCTGTTTTTTCTCACTTTTTCTGTATCAGTGTTCATTCTCCAGCCTGTACTTTCCATGTGTCCTCTGTGACAGTGTTAACGTTTTGGGTGCCCATATTTCACACAAAAATGCAAAATGTAAGCTATCACAATGAGAGCTGTTCAAATTTTCTTCTTTATTACACCATGACCCGATGCATTCTCTTGACAATCTCAATATTTCACCTCCATCTTTGAAGGTTGCGAAGTTGTTAAGAGACAATAACTACCCAAATTTAAGAAAAGCAAGTGACATATCATCTTTGGAGGGATGTAGACAGCAGCGAAAACTGACTTTTGTCAGTTGCAGGCCATTGTGTCTACTAGTTATACATACAGTGTCTACTGGTTGTATAATGAAATACCACTTGAAGTAGCTCTTGTCTGATGGAGACAAAATTTTGGGATTTTTAAGAGATTCCATGAAACAATGGCACAGTAGCATGGAAAATTGTTATAAGCTTTCCAGATTTTCTATTTTGCTGACACCTCATAGTTGATTCCCTTCTCATTGTGTCCCACTGCGCAATTGGTGGGCATGGTGGTCTAGCAGGAGGCATGTGCCTGGAAACTAAAGAGTTGAAGGATCAAAACCCGGTCAGACTATGGATTTTTTTCGGTCTGCTTTTAACCTAGTGTTCATCTACACAAAATTATGATTTATTACTTTTTTTATCCATGGTTGAGGGCTATGGGATGAATTTTAGAAACTCCCATTTCCTCCCTTTCTTTTCAGTCTAATTACAGACTACAAAAGCATCAACTTGCAGATGCTTGGAATGCCTACTATTTTCTTTGTAGATAACACATAATCTGTATATCATTCCAGCTGTTTCCCTGCGTCCACGTAAGTGCCCTTTCGATGGTCGTTACAATATCATCGGTGGTGGCACCAGCACCAAAAGTGACAGCGACACGGCACAGCACGGACTGCTGCGGAGCAGGCGACAGGAGGGCAGTGCCGGAGCTGTTGGTGGGAACAGTGCAGATCCAGGGACAGGAATGGGTACGGGAGCCTCTGATTGCACTGACCACAACCTGGCATCACTCGACATCGGCTGTTCGTCTGGCGACACTATGCGCTTTTACCCAGCTTGTGGAGAACATCCAGAGCACAGTTTAGGTAAACAATTAATACTCTCCATGTTAATAATAGTGTTGAATGTAGTACAGTTAAAGTAATGTTAAACTCATATGGAGATTTTTACAAAGCATTTGTCTCAAGCTGAAGAGAAGGTAATGTCGTATGTTAGTAATCTAGTTTGTGTGTTGGCATACTATAGAATGAAGTTACATATGACTAATGTGTAACTAGAACTTTTTTTTTTTTTTCAAATTTTGGACAGTGTTCCTTGCAGTGAGTTTTTGAGCTCTTAACACACACAGCAGGCTTCAACCAGCTCCTAACTCTTTATATGTTTAATTACTTGTCCAACATGCAAACTGAAGCAAAAAATTATTAAGACAAAATTAAGGATGGGAAAATTGTTTTAGATGTTTTCCTACTCCCACCCTCCCTATCTTGAGAATTATTCCTGCTTATCTGCCTTCTTAACTCACTGTGAAAGTTGTCTTTTGTAGCATTCTTCTCATCTCTTGTAGACTACTGTTGATTTGCTTTTCGTTTCACTCCTCTAGGCTATATTTCTGTGTGACATCTTTTATAGTTTTCAATTAGATTTCTTTCTTTATGTTTTCTTCTGACATGTGAAGGATTAATTTTTAATGTTGTTATATGCAACTAAAAGTGTTCCATCCCTCAGCTACCCAAGCATGGCTCACAATCTGTACTCAGTTTTACTACAGCCAGCATTTTGTCTATCTTTCAAACTTCTCAGACGTTCTCCTAGTACCTGTGCACTAGGAATATTATTTTGTAGCCGATGCTATTTATCTGTGCTATGCCTGTTTTCCTGTCACTGAGACACAGAGCACTGTGCAAACCATAAAATGTATGCAGACATCATTTTTTATTTTATTTTTAAGTAAATCTGATGTATTAAGTACAATAATACAAATTTAAAATAATTTTCACAGAAAAAAATCTGTAAGGTTTTAAACTGCGAAAAAACAATGCATTTTATATAACTTTTTTCAATTTTTTATTACAAGCAATTAACATTTTAGCATAAGATGGTTTTCTGACATTGTGCATAATATTAGTAAAAAATCATCGATTAAAATTGAATATTTTTGTGATAATTTTTTGTTCTGTAAGAATAACCAGTTAATGTATTATTGAAAGAATTTTTATTCTATGTAGTGAATTATAACATTCATTTCAACAGAGTATCTGTGCCATGGAAGCTGGGAGGACAATGGAACAAACTACCTGATTGTGTCTCCAAAAAGTCGCAAATCTGGAGGAGCACACCACTACTGTTTCATCTACACAAAAGCTGGTGGGGCAGGGACACCACCAGACTTCACTTCAAGTGGAACCACTGGTTCTGATTTTACTGGGAAAAGAAGGCGTGGTGGTGGAGTAAGCAGCAGCACATCTGCAAGTGAGATGAGGTTGATGCTGTCCTCTGTCACAGACTATTGCCGAAGAAATGTAGTACCTGGTGTCACTGGAGAGAGTTTCTACAATCTCACAATGACAGGTACAGCTATCAATTCACTGCATGAATTCTTCATTCTCTGCTGTTCTTTTTTCTATCACTGCATTCAGATATAATGGTAATGTCAAAACCCAGTGTTTGATCCCCATCTGAAGAAAACATCTTCCAGGGGGATTGTAGCTTTTTTGAATGTCCAAGGGCGTTCTGGTTTGCTACTAACCGAGGTAAAATTCTGTATCCACATGCTCCCATGCAGTGGTGTGACAGGTTTTAAAAACTTAAACGCATTTGGCCATTGTCAGTTGCTGTGATCCACTATTGCCACCAGCACCAGAATCCAGATATCATTTAGTTTTCCAGCCTCGAATTAAAATTATTGGGGTTCAAATGGCTCTGAGCACTATGGGACTCAACATCTTAGGTCATAAGTCCCCTAGAACTTAGAACTACGTAAACCTAACTAACCTAAGGACATCACACACACCCATGCCCGAGGCAGGATTTGAACCTGCGACCGTAGCAGCCCCGCGGTTCGGGACTGCAGCGCCAGAACTGCACGGCCACCGCGGCCGGCTATTGGGGTGTTTGGCAATTTGTATCACCTCCCTGCACGGCCTTTCATAATATCTGCTTGTGGCTGCCTGTAGCTGAGTCTCAGAAATTCAAATCCAATTGTCTACTGGCTGCAAAGCATGTTCCTCAACAGCTGATCTGTCTGTATCTCCCCACTACAGTTACCCTTATGGTCTTTTAGTTGTCTTTTGACAGTTCTGTTACTAGTACCCTCACACATGTGCCCACCACTACACAGTAGCTTGTAAATTTCTATTTTCCCAGCAGCTTGTGAGCATCCTTGGCCAACTTTAGTGTTCTTGTATCTTCTGGTGGGTTCACAGAACATGGATATTTTGTTTTGTCAAACTATTTCCTATGTAGTCACCTAAAGCTGCTCCTGAGCAGTCAGTTATGTATTTAATTCACCACCGTGGCTGAGGTTGCTAACATACTTTTGGGTGGTGGCACATGTCCTACAAGTAATTGGTTCAGGACCTTGTGGTGGAAGAAATTTGTACTGCTAGTATTTGACTGGCAGGGGGAGGAAAGATGGCAACATTAAGTTTAGATGTGGTGCCAACATCCTGGTTTAAATATCAAACCTCTTTGTAGTCTCTCATGAAATGAGGGCTTGTGACACTATTGATACTGATCCGTCCATCAGATGGGGATGATAAGCTCAGCGGTCCTCTTGATACTCTTCAAGAGGAGTAAGGTATGTGCTGGCGCCAGGTTTCACCTTCTCCCGTCTCTCATCATCTCCAACACGAGCATGACACTACACACAAATACTCATTGTAGTCACCTACACATAACATATACACATACGCACATAGATTTCTTATTTTGTGATGGAAACATACCTGTGGGTGTGAAGGATAGGGAAAAACATTTCCAATTAGGTGGCTGAACCTGCCATTCAGTGCCTCGCAGCCATTCATGCCATTACTTTATGTTATTTGTCTTTAATGGATAACAGGGAAATCATGGATTTTGCAGATGTCTGTACATCACTACGATCTTTTCCTGGCTGTATTTACGTTCTTTTCATCTCAATGATCAAATACTCATTTTTCTGCAATGCATTGGTGAGATATTTCAATTTAATGTTGAGCAATTCCTGTTCATGTATGTTTCTCACTCTATGTGCTAACATTTTTATAACATCTCATTTTTGTCGAAGGCGGTGATTTGAATCCCAGTGTAGGTAATGGTCCTGTACGGCATGGCTGTGTGCTCAATGTGGCTCCGAGTCGAATGAGCATGCAGCTGCCTGTACTGCGGGAGTTCTTACTGATAAGCGCCGAGAAACTGGGCGCGGCAGGAAGTACGGTGCTGATAATCCAACATGGCGCCCACATCCTGTATTTTTCCCAGCGGATCGCGCTCATTTAAAACTATAGCGCGATCCTCCAAGCTCTAGCGGCGGCCCAGAGAAACTCGTTTTGCTTTTGTTGATGTTCATCTTATATGCTCCTTTCAAGACCTTGTCCATTTCGTTCAACTGCTCTTCCAAGTCCTTTGCTGTCTCTGACAGAATTCCAATGTCATCCGCAAACCTCAAAGTTTTTATTTCTTCTCCATGGATGGCTGTGTTGACTTAGCTGCTGCAGCTGCATACAGCGCCAGTGCGTACGTAGTTCGCCTGGCTGCCGCTAGAGCTTGCAGGATCACACTATAGTTTTAACTAAGCGCGATCCGCTGGGAAAAATACAGGATGTGGGCGCCATGTTGGATTATCAGCGCTGTACTTCCTGCCGCGCCCAGTTAGCTGCTAATTATCTGCAGGAAGTGTGACGTATGGCGCGGCTCTTATCAGTACTTGCAGGCAGCTGAGCTGTGTTCCGACGACTTGTAGTGCCTTTATATTACGAGGCAGCTGCATTTAATGGCCGCATCTTCTTGCTCCCCAAATAGCAAAACACCTTTACTACTTTAAGTGTCTCATTTCCTTATCTAATTCCCGCAGCATCACCCGACTTAATTCGACTACATTCCATTATCCTCGTTTTGCTTTTGTTGATGTTCATCTTATATGCTCCTTTCAAGACCTTGTCCATTTCGTTCAACTGCTCTTCCAAGTCCTTTGCTGTCTCTGACAGAATTCCAATGTCATCCGCAAACCTCAAAGTTTTTATTTCTTCTCCATGGATTTTAATACCTACTCCGAATTTTTCTTTTGATTCCTTCACTGCTTGCTCAATATAGAGATTGAATAACATCGGGGAGAGGCTACAACCCTGTCTCACTCCCTTCCCAACCACAGCTTCCCTTTGATGTCCCTCAACTCTTATGACTGCCATCTGGTTTCTGTACAAATTGTAAATAGCCTTTCGCTCCTTGTATTTTACCCCTGCCACCTTCAGAATTTGAAAGAGAGTACTCCAGTCAACATTGTCAAAAGCTTTCTCTAAGTCTACAAATGCTAGAAACGTAGGTTTGCCTTTCCTTAATCTAGCTTCTAAGATAAATCGTGTTCCGATATTTCTATGGAATCCAAACTGACCTTCCCGAGGTCGGCTTCTACCAGTTTTTCCATTTGTCTGTAAAGAATTCGTGTTAGTATTTTGCAGCTGTGACTTATTAAACTGATAGTTCGGTAATTTTCACATCTGTCAACACCTGCTTTCTTTGGGATTGGAATTCTTCTTGAAGTCTGAGGGTATTTCACCTGTATCATACATCTTGCTCACCAGATGGTAGAGTTTTGTCAGGACTGGCTCTCCCAAGGCCGTCAGTAGTTCTAATGGAATGTTGTCTACTCTCGGGGCCTTGTTTCGACTCAGGTCTTTCAGTGCTCTGTCAAACTCTTCATGCAGTATCATATCTCCCATTTCATCTTCGTCTACATCCTCTTCCATTTCCATAACATTGTCCTCAAGTACATCGCCCTTGTATAGACCCTCTATATACTCCCTCCACCTTTCTGCTCTCCCTTCTTTGCTTAGAACTGGGTTTCCATCTGAGCTCTTGATATTCATACAAGTGTTTCTCTTTTCTCCAAAGGTCTCTTTAATTTTCCTATAGGCAGTATCTATCTTACCCCTAGTGAGATAAGCTGATAAAACTTGGCATATTCTTGATGTGGTTGTAACAATGTAGCCAACCACTTAGCAATCAAATAGGTGGGTGAATCAATGACAACTACTATAGCTATCACAAGGCAGTGCTCCAATAAGACATGTCGAGACCTACCCTGAATTTTTTTTACTCAGGAAGAAGACAAAGAAAGAAATGCACTGCCAAAATTTTAACTGCTAAGAGGCACTGCAAGTATTTTGTAAAAAAATCTTGAAGCTACACATTTTTGCCGGATGAAAAACAGAGTCTAACAGTGGTTTGTACAGCCCTGCCCACCCAGTGTGTGACTCAGCGAATCAATCAAGAAGTACCGCCTAGCGGAATTATCTGAAGTTCACAGATATCAATTTTAAGCACCTAAAGACTGGTTTACAATGGAACAAACGGAAGCGAACACGTGCCAATGAGATTTTCAGAAAATTCACTACCATTTGGTTGTTTATGGGTAGTCTCGTTTATACTAGAGGGAATGGAAGAGAACACAAGGTAACGAACATTACCTATGAACACTGTGTTATTAGCTTTTAGAGGTAATATTTGGCATACAGGATACAACTCTGTTTTGTTAGAGCCACAATGCAAAACTTTGCTATTCAGTGAGGATTATTTTGCATGGTGAGCACACTGTTCTTGACGGAGTATGCAAAATGACCAACAGATGGATGAATTTAAGTGTCTCAATTTGTATGGAAGTGTGACATGCGTGGCGATCGTGCACTTTACATGGAATTGCATCTCCATCTCTCCTTAGCACTGGTCCAAAATTTTCCTTGTATGTTGGCTGCCATTTTTCCCGGCTTCTCATTACCATTAAGGGGAAATTTATAAACAGAACACTAATTACCAAAGTCAAGCATCATTTCAAGAGGTGACACAGCTAGCGTTTCCACTATGTGTGTAGGGTTTAATGGCCATATTTGTTTTGTTTTTTTTCCCCTAAAACAAAAGTGGAAAATGGTCTAGTGGCAAAGCATGAACTTTGTGATCCAGAGAGCGTGGGATCAAATCATGGTTAGACCACAACTTTTTCACTATGATTTTTAACTGAGTATTCACTTCTCACAGATGTTGGAGTGGCCACGAAAGACATGTTGATTTGGCATATCACAGTTCAGTTCTTGCACATATATTCTGATACAAAGTGGCTAGCAGAGAAAATAAAATCATGGCAGTGTTTGATGTCACAGATGACTTCCATCAATGAGGACTTGTATTTTGTTGAAATGAAATGCATTTTGCAGTACTACATTTTATAACGATTCCTGTAGGCCACTCCTTATAATAATGTTTGAATGTTGGACATTTGACTATCAGTGAAATAGTTTGTTTATTCCCTGTAGTTGTCACAAAAATTTGCAGTAACCACTAGTTTTATTTAGACAGAATTGGGATGGTGTCAGAAATGGCCCTGGCCATTGTTCTGCATATTGCTCTGCTTACCAGACATACTTGATGAGAGTCATGAAGTGTGGCAAAGAAAACTGGTAATGCACAAATGACCGGAACTTAAGAATACTATTCCGCTGATAAACCTGAAATGAGAGAGGTATCAGAAATTAGGTTGTCTGATAATTTCCTAAAACATGCTTTCCACTGTCGAAAGAATTCTTTATCGAGAGGTTGAATCGCATTAGCAGTTCCAGCCATAATCCACATTACATCTACTGATTTTTCATCGTCCTCCCCAAAAACAGAGGCATGGTTATGTCCAGACCATGAATCCAACAAAAGCAATGAATTCGTTTCTGCAGCTGGTAGCAATATTTTTCGAACGAAATGTTGAAAATTATTCAATCCAATTTTTCCAGATTTTGATACGTCGATTACAAGATTTTTGCAACTAAACAGTCCATTTTTTATTTTTGGTCCTAATTTGCCTTGCAGTTCTTGAAGACAAATATACAGCTGCAGAAACAGTAAACTACTTATCCTTATCACTGGCATTATCGTATATGAAAGTGTCATTGCATTCATTGATAGGGCAACCGACTCAGTCTTTTTTTCACCCTGAAATGATAAAGTGTGGTGTGCACACAGATCTTTCACGAAACCTGACTGATCAGTGTTATAAACAACAGTTTTGGGGAAAACACATAGTTTCATCTTTATGTCGACTATGAATTTCTCTATAGCCTTGCCTATCACTGGCAGCTGCTCTACATGTTTACATGACATGAACTTGGTAATTTTGTGACTTTGTATTCTGTATGATTTCTTGAATCTGTATAGCCAGGTTTACGAAGAGACTTCGTATTCTGTATGATTTCTTGAATCTGTGTAGCCAGGTTTACGAAGACTGGAAATTAGCAGTGTTCACGTCAGATGCAATTCGGAGGGCACAGTCTTGTAGATCTCCAATGGTAATGGTGCATAGCCTATCAGGAGCAGTTGTAAATCTTTTGAACAGTTTTTCATTCATATGGTTTCGGGTTTCCCTTGTCACATATTTCTTACTTTATGTAATACGTTCTTCCATTTGTACAGTTCATGCTCTGATTTTACGAATTTCACTGCCTTTCTTTTGCCACTGAAAACTATTGTCACAGTTATTTCCTATTTCTTCTAATGTATCCACAATTTAAAACAAACTGTTGATATCATTCGAATGAATGTCAAGGAAATCAACTAACAAATGACACATATGTATGTCCTCAGGAGAAGTAGGTGATTTTGACTGGAAACCACGTTCTTCATATTTCATTATTGCTAAATTGAGAATGTTAATTGGATTCCACATTACTGTGAAACTAGAAAAAAAAAAAAAATAATAATAATAAAAGATACTCTTGGCAGGCATGCCTTATGAAAGCACAGTATATATTAATTCTGATTTATCTTTATTGTCAATGCTTACCAATACTGCAAAAAATGACCTGATAATTTGTAATAGATGTTACTTGAGTGTCTAATTTGAGACTGTGAGCTGTAGTGTCAGAGAAACTACCAATGAATGGTAACCTGGAATGTTCTTTACAAATTACAATCGGGTTGTTGTCGTTTTTCCTGTTTACAAATGTACTGCCAACCTCGGCTGTGTGTGTACCTAGTTGAGCATGTACAGTTGCTGCAGCGCCAGTAGGGGTGTAGATTTCTACTGCTGCCTGGCGCGTTATGAATTTGGCAATTTTCAGCTATTTTTTTAATACTTGCAGTGCCTCTTATCAGCCAAAATTTTGACAGTGCATTTCTTTCGTTGTCTTCTTCCTGTGTAAAAAAATATCAGGGTAGGTTTCGACACGTCTTATTGGACCATTCCCTTGTCAATTTAACATTTTCTTTATGAATTTTCGGCAACCCATAAAATCTCATTGGTAGTGCAACTGAACTGGAAAAGCCTTTCTGACTGCTTTGTTCAATTAAGGAGTTTTTTTTTATTAAATATGTAACAGTTTCAAGAACCTTCTTTACACAGTCCTTATTCAACTTCGTATATTGCTGCAGATCTAGTAAGTTGGTAATGTTATTGTGATAGTCAGCCACATTCATAACTACTGCCGCATCACCATTATCCATGGGGAAAATGAATCCATAACATTTTATCAGTAAATTAAGTAGAATAGTGGTCCAGCCAGAAGGCACATTTGTCACTTTGGATGTGATATTGCTGTTCACCATGGTTCGTAATGATGTATTGAGATAGCTGAATCTGATTTTCTCCTGCCGATATTGCAGAATGTTTTAAATATTGTCTCACAACTAGTTTCTTATGGAACAATGAGTTTTGACAAAAAGATGGATAGTGTAGTAATGGGGAGCTCCCTAAGCTGAGTGATGGAAATTTTCTTTATAAAAAACATCTGGAGGACAAGCATTGCGAAATGTCAACAAACATTACATCCATTACATGGATAATATATTTGTGTTGTGGAGACATGGCAGAGAGGAAGTAGGTCATTTCCAAGAACTTCCCAATAGAATTAAATCTTAAGATTCAGTTCTCTTTGGAGGAAGAGGAAGATGGCCAATTACATTTTATGGATGTGCTGGTCTCCAAGAAAGAAGATGGTAGCTTGGGCCTCATGTTATATCCAAAACCCAACACACATGAACCATTATCTACACTGGGATTGAAATCATCACCCCCAACAAAAGAAAGACGTGAGGAACAACTGGGAATGTAGTTGCTCAATGCAGAATTGAAATATCTCACCAATGCAGTGCAGACGAATGTCTGAGATAAATGGCAACTGACTTACAGGTTTCTGCAAAATCCTGTTCTCCTTCCACCTGTTAAAGACGTAACTGATACTATAGGAAACAGCTTGACAACATGTAATATAGGATGTGTACCTGGGTCCTACTATAAGAACGGTTGAAAAATGACTATAAGAGCACAAGGGCAAGTGTAGTAATGGAGAAACAGACAGATCAGCTGTTGGGGAACATGTGCAGCCAAGAGACCATTGGATTCAATTTGATAAGACTCAGATAGTGGCAGGTGCAAGTGGACACTATGTATACGTGGGGGTTATACAGCTTCCTAAAAACCCCAATAATTTTAATCGGTAAGAGGAGGGTGTGAACCTGAAGGAATTTGGATTCTGGGGCTGATGAAGATGTGTACCACTCTTCTACTATGGAATGATTGCAATAATGGACTACAGCAATTTACACTTACCAATTATGTAAGTATTTTCAAAACAGGATGTTATGCCTCTACATGGGAGCGCAAGGACTTTTTTTTTTTTCAGTCGCTAGTGCATGGGACATTTGCAAAAGCTACAGCCTCTCCTGAAGATGTTCTTTGCAGACGGGTACAAAACTGTGTGTTTCAATGTGATATTCATTTGACCATGGCATAATGGCCTGGACATTTCCAGTCATAAAAGTTCACATTTTACAATAACTTCTCATAAATGTTCAGACCACTTCTTAAAAGAATCAGTCTGTCTGAGATCCACTACTGTATGCAAGAAAGGAAAACATCATTTGAAAAAACTGGAATCAATTTCATTTTCCAAAAAGGATGGCCAATGTTTCCTTGAATGCAAAACAGTTTAACAATAACTAGTGAATACTGTGCAAGACTCTTGGACTAGATGTGTGGAAAGGATACATGAGAGGAACCCCGTACTGCATAAAAAGGACACTGCATCATGTCACTACGTGTTTTGATAATGGGAAAACTGAGTAGACTGGAGTGTAACACTTTGTCAATTATTGCCACATGTAATGAAATTTGTGGTGAAAAACATTTTCATTCCAATTGAGATAATATGGCACTATAAGTATTTCGCTGACCATCTGGGTTCATACTTTGGGGATGGAATCTATTCGTTGGGAATGTGGTGGAGAAAGTGCTTTGATCTTAAATGAAAATATGTAAATAAAGTATTTATTCATTAAAAGTGAGAAGTAAAATATATACTAAAGTTGATAATAGCACATATTGCTGATGTCTTTTAAAATATATTGAATTACTTAGATTCATTTGCCAACATAATTTGCTGCTCCTATAATTATCTAGGTTTCAAGCACTGAAGATTCCTGTTAGTTGCATAACGCATACCAAATCATATTGCATATGGGTCTCTGCTTTGTTACACATGCAGATGATGGCTGTAGTTCCATGATAAATGTCACTGTGGTTATGTAGATTTTAAACTAGCTACTGGAGCTGGAGATAAACAGCAGTAATTTAATGTAACTGGAAAGAAGTAGCCTCCGTCTCCATCAGAACAGAAGCTTGCATTCTAATTTTACTGCACTAAATTTAGGCTGAGTAAACACAAATGGAAATTACTCTTTTATTACAGTTTTTAAAAGTTACTTCTATTTAACACATGACTTAAGATGTTATCATCATGAAGATTCTCCTTCATGATGGGATGTACACAACATACTGAATGAATGATTGAATGAACGAATTAATAACTTACAGGTCACTGCACAAGTGCACCAACAGGAGGTGCACAGACCACCTCAGCTGTACTGTTCTCCGTCCTGATTCTCGCCGGTCTTGTGTTGCTTGTTTCGAACCTGAGATGATGACGGCAAACGCGCCATCTGAACCTGCACAGTGACACTGCTGCCACCGACTGTGCTACCACACCTGAAGACAGCCGAGTCTTGTTGCCCACCCGCAGCTCTGTGGACGGGTGGTTCCACAGTGAAATGTATTTCTGAGTATGAGAATGGTTCCCGGCACTAAAGTATAGCCTAATTTGTTCGTTGAAATAATCATTGGCTACTTTTTCTACTTGTGACATTGCTTGCCTGGTACGGAGTGAGCACATCAGAGTGGCAGAAAAATTTTAGTTGTATAAATTATCAAGTACATTGGTGTACGTATCACAGATGGATATCCTGGCAGCTGAGAAAACTGTGCTTAAAAAGAATTATAATTTTTTGTCAAGTGAAAAATGTAAATAATGATATAATGTTATATGGTTTAATGAATGATTTTATCTGAATGCCATTTCTAGGTAATGGACATTTAATTTAGATAATTATGTATATCATGTGTACATATATATATAATACAACACTAATGGAATACAAGAACTTAATTGTTACATGGTTCAGATTTCATGTGGTTCTGTCACTGAGACAGTATTTAGATGGTGTCACTAAATTGATGCACTGTCTGTTAATGAGGACCTAATGGTTTTGTTCACCAAGAAACTTCTTATTGTGCTGTATGGCTTACAGCACTGCTATTGTCTGCAAAGTATGGGAATTATTCATGAAAGGAAGCAGATGCTAGTTGAGTCCACATCCTCGAGATAATGGGTGCTTTGGAAAATAGAAGAATTGTTTTTTCCTTGGGAATGCAAATTAAATGCAATAGATGGGTGATTGTGGAAATGAGAAACTTGGAAATGACTATTCCTCATAAATGTATTACCTTCATGTGATGTGGACTGTAGGTTGAAAGTTTACGTTTAAAATACCACTTGTGATAAAGTAAATTACAGGACCAGTAATATTCTTGAAACATGATGAAAAGTTGAAGATATATCTTGAAGTTAATTGTTTTATATATTTCAAAATGGGTAATAATATTGGCAGTTATGCAAAACTGCCATAAAAAGAATTAGAGATGTGTCAAAGTGTGAATGATAAGCAGCAGGATCATTTCTCTGTGTACGGATGGTTGGAAATTAACTAATTATCATATTTTGTAACCTTTCCTCGGAAAAAAAATCGTCTGCGAAGAAACAGTAGTGTATTGACTTTACCCATTTTTGTTGTTAAAAAGCCATTTCAGTATATTAATGTAATAAGGAATAAATAAAACACTTTTCTGAAGCTACTACACTAATGGTATCCCAAAGCAATGGGATAGGAAACATTTTTATATTGGTTCACATACATGCCTGGTTTTGAGCTAATTTCATGCCAAGTTTATCACTGCATAAAAGGCTATGTCCTACAAATGAATATATTTCTGGATGTTTTAATACATAATTATGTAGGCATATTGTATAGTTTAGAAAATAAATCATCAATTTTTTCACTGACGACAATTAAACACTGACTTACAACAATGCTATTCAATAGTCTGTTCTTGTTTTACTGCCTTCTCTTCACAATGGCAGGTTCTGGGACCAAGCAATCCAAAAAATTCTCCTCTTTTTCTGTGCCTAATAGTTGACATTGGTGTTGCTCAAACTGATGTGTTTGAGCTACAAAAAGAAAATTACACATATAATATTGAGTACTGTTTCACAAGTCTGAAATTATCTGCTTTAATGACCCGAAGTGTCAATGCTTTCCTGCATAATACTGTGAAACTTATATTTTTTTTATTTAGGCAACATATTTTATTCAATTTTAAGGTAACGACATGATCTGCACTGCACCACAGCTTTATGCCATTTATTTTTTTCTGATAAGTATGGTTAATTTCAAAACAAAATAAAAATGATTAACCATATAATCACATCTGTAAGCATTCATTGACAACCAAAATATTTAATTACATTCTCATTCCTCTCCTCTGGGCTTTATCAGTCTCAACAGCAACAGGATGTCTCACAGCAAGGCAACCAGAATCGTCGCTTACATCTTTATTGTGTTTGCAGTATATGAATTGGCATGCATTATTCAGCAGCATACGTAGAAGAGTAGGGAAATAATTCAGTAATTTTTAACAAGCAATCCACTGTTTATAACAGTGCCATTTGTTTTATAGGGCAAATTGCATACACTGTACCCAATGTGCAGATTACTGAAACTAATAAAAACAATTGGACATTTAACCACATTTGTATATTTCCATGATGTGCATAGATAAAACTGTGTCTTTTGCAAACTGAGATCTCACAATGGTACATAATGAATTAAAATATGAAATCGATTAGAATTTAAAAACAAAATTGTTCTTGCAAGTGCCTGGTATAGAAAAGAGTCATGGTGGAGCAGTGTGATGTAAGCATGCCCTTGGACTGTATTTGACAAATTTTTGGACAGAGAGATTGAACTTTGCTTGAAATTAGTTCTTCTATTAAAAATAAAATGCTAATCCACAGAACATTAAGAATTTACATTGTAGGAAATTATGGTTCATCATTTTTTTCAAACAATTCAGTGTTATTATACACCATTTCCACATAGTGGCTTCAGTTTAGAGTGTTTTTACAACTATTACTCTGTGCTATCTTTTTGTCAGTCTCTCAAACATAATTTGAGACCTATAAGAAGTGTTTTGTGTCCCAAGTAAAAAAATAAAAAAGGGTTATGAAAGAGCAAGGGTAACATTTGATGTGAACTAATTCTAAATGTAATTCAATATTTTTGTATTGATACTAATGTGGTGTGACCAAGTACAGACTTTAATATTACACCTATATGGTATGTGATTCTTCTCTTATAAAATAGTTGTTTAATGTATCTTAATTGATGTTGCCAAATTCTCTGCCTGGACATCTTACTAACCCCATCTTTAAGTCATTTTATGTTTAAAGTAAAGTGTTAAGATGTTCATCATGTAGTACTCTTTGCTTAAATGGTCATATTTATACTAGTCTGGCTAATATACTTGATAATAGCAGACAGCCAAGCAGAATCCATTTCAGTGGTATATAAACTGGACATTTAAGATGCCTCTTCATAAAATGGGATTTTGTTTTGTTGTTCTTGTAAAGTAATTCATCTGTGTCGTGTAAACATTAGCATAACAGTGATTGTCTGAATTTGAAAACATACTTAATAGGAGCCTTTTAAAATTAATAATTACTCCATGTATTTGTTAATCCATGTAAGTAATGTAAATTGCTGTGTAACTATTTGTACTATTTTTACACTAAATTCGTGCTTATTCACTGTCAACAGGAGCTGTTTATCTGACTTTGTATGCTAGCCTAATTGTATGTTTTATAATATAGAAGAACCCTGCACTGTTGTATCATATATATTTTTTAAGCTGACAGCCATGGTACATGTTTCGTGAGAAGAGGCTTCTTAAAGTGATTGCTCAAAAACAACGGGAAGGTGGAGGCGTCCATCCCTTGAGATTCTTTTGCCCAGAATCAGTGCCCTTTTGTGGCCGTGGGCTTTAGTTCTTTGGGTGTGTCGCATTTTCTTAAGAATGGCGAGAATATGACATTTTGGGAGCTGTTAAATTTAATTTATATGAACTTTTAAATGTAATTTTAAGACAGCTTATTGGTGACTACTGGGAACTTAATTTCCACTGCAATGGAAATTGGGGCCTAATTCACTTATTATAGTGGAGAGGTAATTAACAAAATCACGGTGCTCATAGATTCAGATGCGAAATACTGTACCTACTACTGTGGAAGCTTGCATATGCACTGTACTGTAATTTATGAATGTAAGCAGAAAGAGAGCATAAGAAATCAGTATTTGTATGTGTGGTGTATATAATTTTACATAAAAGATCTCAAGATGTTTGTTTGCTTTCTATAAACAAGTGTGAATAAATGGATCTGTGCTTCAACGTAACATATATGAACCAGTAATCTGTTTCTTTGATGATGTGTATCATTCTGCTTCAGAGTTTCCTTTATGAAGAATACATTTTATTGTGTGTTATATCTAGTATAAAAAATGGAACTACGGTAAAATGTAATGAGAACCTTCGCTTAAAAAATTTCTTCAGTTCAGAACTCTCATTACATATATTGTTTCTTGATTGGGGCACCACATGTTGTGCTTAAGATTCCACACTTCTATAATCTGAAGTATAAAGTTTTGTTTCCGAAAGTTCCTAATTGTTACTGAATCATTTGAAGGTAATGTTATCAATGCTAGTATTTCAATCAATAAATTGCTTTTAAAAATGTTTAAAGGTATCATGAATATTTTAAGCAAAGGTTTTCCTACATTTCATATTATATTTTTTTATATGATAAATATACGACTCAACACAATGAAGATATTTGACTGTATTTTCTTATTACAATAAGTTTTGAGTTTGTGGTTAGTGACTTCAGGAGTGCTGGTTTTGCAGTCTTTCAGCTTGCTTCAATGTGTTGTGGTGCCATGATGTTTCTAAGCTTACAAGTTTTTGCTAATGCCTTCTAAAATACGATTGCACCATTGTTATGTTTATTACTTATGTATGTTGCAAGGTTGTTTCTTTGTGAAGATCAATGTGGTATTTTCACCCTATCCTGGAAACTTAAGTATCAGAATTAACAATGGTTCCTACTGTGACATTCCACCCATACACAATATTCTGAGCACTTTAGAACCACCAGAACCAACCAGGAAGTTGTAAATTATATTACAAGAGGACACAGACTTTGGTGCAATCTTTAGTGGCTGATATCTTGTGTAACATGCATATGCATAATGTTCTCTTTAATTTAAAATTATGGGTGAGCAGATGTGTTAAATGTTTCAATACAATGGATATGAGTTTCTATTAAATATGTTTTTCTTGAAAGAGTTATTGATTTTCTCAGATCCCTTTCAGCTATATTTAGCCCGTGAGCTACGACTGAAGATAAGACAAAGAAAAACGGACTTTAAATTTACATACAAAAATATTAAGTGTTTAAAAAAGAATACCAGAACTTAAAGCAATGTACTTTTCTGCACTGATAAAAGTTACTTAAAAAACTCTCATACCTGTTATCATATAGGAATTTGATCTAAAACTCTATTTGACTCATGATACACACCAAGTTGAGTCTAGTTCTTCCCACTAATTGAGTAATTACTGTGACAGTTGTTTCAGTCTTGTTTCACAAGTTTGGTAGAACACTAGGTAGCAGATTCTTTCACTAGAAAGAAATATCATAGCCTGAGGCCAGTTATCACGAGGTCACAGGAAACGGCCCTGTAATCTGGTCCCTCATGGCCCATCCTGATGTATCTTGCAGCTGTTTCAGTGAAGAGCAGCAAGTCATAAACCTTTCCTCTGGAAATGGCACAAAACCCACTAGACTTTTATCACAGCGGTTTGTTAACCCCCACACAAGCAATGAGTTGACATGTTGACTCTCCGAAGAAGAACACACAATGATGAATGTCTTCCGCATGCAACACAATTTAATTTGCAAACAATGTATCCAAAGTTTCAGAATTCTGTCTTGTGTAAATGATGTGTGTGCAATGACAAGTGTTTTCAGGAAACACTCCATACACCTTACTGTACAGTAGGCATCGAGAAGATAATTACGAGAGGCATTCATTTAGTAATGCGACAAATTTTTTTCTGAAAGTAGGTTGGTTTTATTCGGAATTCAAGTACACCACATTATTTCCCACTCTTTTGGCTATATAATCCTTTCAACATAATCACCAGTCAATGCACTGGCCTTAAACCATTTTACGGGGGGAGGACGGGCTGTATGCCCACACGGTACCCCCCAACTGGTCGGTGTCGGTGCCAATGTCTGGCTGCATCACTACCATTGCCATCATCCATGTACTGCTTCCTGTAGAGGACATTCTTCACTGGGGCAAACAGTTGGAACTCTGAAGGTTTGAGATCTGAGCTGTAGGGTAGATGAGACAGAAGAGTCCAATGAAGTTTTGTAAAATAAATTTCTTTATTTCCATCTATGATCGAAAAATGTTAGGTCCTCAGACTACCAAATTCAGTTGGCAATGATCATTTTCAGATTTTGGTGCCTAACATTTTGCAATTACAGGCAGAAATAAATTTATTCTACACTTTCTGGATCACTGTTAGCTTGATGACCAAGTCACAGCTCGAAAGTGTTGTAAGTTGTTCTCAGGTGGGCCGACTTGTGTGAGGCCTTGTGTTGTCATCAAGGAGTTTGTTTGCGTTTTTGCAATGACAAACATGCTGAAATCATTTCTTCAGTTTCCTGAGGGTACCACAATACACTTCAGAGCTGATTGTTGCACCATGGGGGAGGACATCAAACAGAATAACCCCTTCAGAGTCCCAAAAGACCTTCGTCATGACTTTACCAGCTGAGGGTGCAGCTCTGGAGTTTTTCTTTGGAGGAGAAGTGAGAAACAAATGTTTCACAACTTGCTATAGTATTTGACAAAACATTGTCACAATCAATCTCGTAAAGCACAAGCAATTTCATACAACAGTCCTTTGTCGCTTTTTATGGCCTTCTGCTAAGCAGTGAGAATCCCAGCAGGTGCACAGGCAGCGAGAATCCCAGCAGGCACACATCTTTGAGTACCCCAATTGATGCACTATTGTGTCAGCACCACCAACAGAGACATCCAGTTGAGCAGCAGGTGTGTGCGTGTGTGTGTGTGTGTGTGTGTGATATCCATCAACTACCTCGCATGAGTGTGTCCGCACATTCCGACATTGCAAGAATCACAGCTGTGTGCAGCTAGCTGACACATGGGTGATTGTACAGCTTTGCGCAACCTGGTTGCAATGATGATAGATGCCTCGCCCAATGACTCTTAGTGTGCTTCTGCAAGTGCCTATGAATATCTGTGATGATCTGGTTTTCCATCAAAAGAAAGTCAATGAAGCTCTCTGCTTGGACTGCACCTCCATTACACATGCCATTTTGAAGGCTACATATAGCGCTGCCATCTATCACTATCAGAACTTCATGAAATTGTGGAGGGGAGGGGGGGGGCTGAAGTGGGTAGATTCCATGACGTCCCACAACCAATTCCACATTCTTATCAACCGAAACTGGTACAGAAAAACAAAGTTGCAGTATTTACTGAACGCTCCTCAAACATCGCATGAGCTGTTTGAGTATATATGACAAAACAGTCAGCAGGAAAAATGAATCTATAACAATCTAAGTTAATTTATTTTGTTCCCATTGTGTCAACATCGAAGACACTACTATTCAATGGGAAAGGCAGATGATCAATACGGGGAAAAAATCTCTAGTTCTGTAGCTGCAGTAATGTTTGCTGTCTGTACAGACCACATGACCCCTCCCCTTACACACACACACACACACACACACACACACACACACACACAGTGAGTGAGGGGGAGGGGGGGGAGAGGGAGAGAGGGGGAGAGGGGGAGAGAGAGGGAGAGAGAGGGAGGGAGGGAGAGAGAGAGAGAGAGAGAGAAAATTAGCAAGTGTCAGGCTAGTGTGAGCCCTCAATTGCAGAAGTCGGTCACTTCACTACATTACAGCAAATACTGATGGCTTTCTTGCCACGCTTGTATGCTTTCCTTCTTTGTGACCACTTAACATTCTATCAAGATGAGATGATTCACAATATTCCAATTCTAAATAATCTGTATCCAGCTGAAGTAGTCTAGTCCACATTGAAGTAATGATCTTAGCATTCTATCCCTGACACTTAAAGAGAAATTATGGGTTATTCAGTTAGGTTGGCTACAACGCAGAGAAATTACGGGTTACTGTGTTAGGTCAGCTACAAAGCAATCTGAAGAATCAAGAAATGCACAGCATGGGTTGATGGTCAAAGCTTTCAGATCTTTGAAATTCTTTCATATTATATCTTAGAAAACACTTCTGCCAAGAAAATGCAAGATTTTGATTTGACATAATGGTATCTCAGAGCATAAAGCAGTAAATGTCAAAATGAGGAAAACAGTGGGTAACAGATCTACAAGAATTACTACTTCCACTAACTCCTTTCATGCATGTTTCTCTTCTGAGTCATTTTTGTTTCATTATCTAGCCATTCATTTTTTGCTGACGATGGGTATCTACATACTTTTAAAAATTATAGTATGGAGAATTGTAACTTAAATGCAGAAGTTGGGTTAGTCTTCTACATTTTCACGTGTATATTGTCAGTACTTAATTTTGACTCCCAAAGGGACATACTGGACTGCCTTTTCGTACTCTTATAATTTCATAGTTTTTTCTACTGATGGGGAGAAGCAAACTAAAATACAAATTAAAACTGAATTGAAGAATGGAATGGAAAAGAAGACAGAAGTCAGATAATTAACAAAGATTTAAGCTGGGGAATTGCAGCAGATAGATGATGACAAATCAGTCAGGATTTTCAACAGGTCCACTGATTACTATTATTCCAAAAGGCATGAGATGTTCTGTTCCTTCTCCTTTCTGATTTTTACATTAAAAGGAAGTGAGAAAGCAACAGAGTGTGGACAGGAGGAGGAGAGAGGGTGGGTAGAGACAAAAAGGGGGGATTAGATTATCTATCACTCGTTTTCATCAGTTGCACATGGAAGCTTATAACAAATATTTCACAAAGATCAATAGAAAAATGCAACTTACACACACATACATGAATGAAAAGATAGAGGATAAGTGTTTTCCATAAAAGCTGTTATCTATTTCTGCCTCTATGCCTCCATTATTAACATTCTTTAGCTGTGTGAAAAGTTTGATGTTTCTTAACTTAATGCTTAAATTAGTACACAATTTTTATGTGAGGACTATATTTGTGACATTAATAGTCGTAAAAGTGGCCACAATAGTATAATGTGTAGGGCACTTGACTGGATCTGGGGTCCCCGTAAGAGTGGCGAAATTTTCTTGTTTCAGTCCCTCCACGTCGATTCAAGGTCCAATCAGCCTGCTATCAGATTTAGTACTGGGGTTCTTACCTAGGAGTAAAAGATGGTCAGGGTGATGGACTTGCCATCCTAGCCCTTCTAATTCTACAGCAAATGAAAGGCTGCACTCTACCTGCAGTCAGGACAGTACCTTGTTCATGAATTGTGTGCCAAAAACTTTACCTTTTTTTTTTTAATAATCACAAATGTTTAATTTGAACGGACTTTTCCCCCTAAAAATGGTACAAAACACGAGTTTTAAGTGCTAAGTGTAATTTCTTACAGTCAGTCACAATTTAAAATATATACAAAAAATATAATTATTATATAAATGCAATACAATCCTGTAACCATTTGTAATACATAAAATGCCTTCCATATTTGTCATATTCATAAAAAATAAATGGGTAAATTTTGTACTCCTAAACAAGAGTCTATACAGATAAATAAATAAATAAATACATAAATACAAACAAACTGCTGAATCTAAAAATCATCAAACTGTTCCATGTCATCACATAATTCAGAAACTAATTCCATAAGCATCACAAAGTCATCATACTTATCCTTATTCTCCTTGCGATATGTCTCAATGACATGTTTAATGCACGTAGAAAATCTGTCCAAAGTTACCTGAAAATTTATATTAAAAATGAGTTTAGCTGCATAAATATAGCACCTTCCACCAGTACATATTTTTGTCCGTAAATGTTATTGTGAATGTGTAACAACTTCAAGTTTCAAAATAAATTTCGAAATACACTGGCCTCCCACAAATAATAAATGTCAGTTTATTGATTTTACAGATTGCTGTGTTCTGTAGATGTGGAGTACATTACTTTAAGATATACAGCAACGAGACACTTTTTTACATATATGTGTACTTTTTACTACAATATGTGTTCAAAATAATCACTGTAAGCTGCAGTATACAATTCCTGTGTTGCACTCAACATCTGGCGGTCACTGCATAGAGGATGTTCTAGTATACATCTATTTGTAAACATAATCTTTTAACTTTTCTCGTAAGAAAATATATGAAAGAAAAAATGTGTGAAGAAATGTTCTGCACTCTAAGCTGCCTCTCATTTTTTTAACAGACTCAGACCAGAACTAGAGAAAGATGTTGCATGAGGAACTAGACATATTAAGTGACATTTAGAGTAATAAAAAACTAATCATAATGATGATGGAGGTGGGGTATCTTTGGCTGAAGAGACTGCAGTATTTATTAGTTTCAGTTTAATCAAGAACAATCTTTTGTCATGGAAGGCAATTTGTTGCAAGTTAAAAAATGTGCAGAATAAAAAAGATACAAAATAGGGTAAAAGTAGGGCGAATGGTGCAGGCAGTTATGACAAGCATACACAGTGACATGAAATAATGATCCTGAATAATTTCTATCGGACTCCAATGTCTTTAATCATAATTAGTAGTGAAGACAGCACTCGTATTGATTGCACTTAGAAGCTCCATGATATAATCTTAAGTATTCTTTATACAAATTCTTAACGCAAAAATAAGCTTTCAGATTCAGTTTTTTCTTCCTCCAGTGAAAGAAGACACGGATTATTAGAGGAAAGGCATCTAAAAATCCAAGGGCAAAGGGAAGACCGCAAAATAGAAAAACAGTGGTTCAACAATCAGTACAGACGACACAGAAGTCAACAAAGTTGAAAATGATAGAACACAGCTAATAAGAAAAAATAAGCTGGAACTACAAGTAGAGGCAAAACGCAGGCAGACGGAAAGAATGGTAAAACAAAAAGGTGAGTAGAAGTCAAAGGAAAGAGGCAAATGAAGTCTTAAAGAAACAGGAAGACATCAACAGAAATAATAGATTGTAACAGTTTTTGTAGTGGTGAGAGAGAGTTAGAGAACAAAGGAAACATTGTTTCAAATGTACAAATTAAGTTGATAGTGTAAAGCAAGCTAGCACCAGTGTGGTTTTGGGATCCTGGTGCTAGGAGGCAGGATCTTGATTCTTCATGTGTGAAGCACAGATATAGATAAAGCTTGTGCACAGCAGAGCACATCTCACAAAAGGACACTGTGTGTTACAAGTAAATTACAAGCACTATGTACATTCATTCACCTTTACAGACAGCTTGTTTGCTGTCAGGTTAAACACAGAAAGCTGAACAATGGTTGTTAGTTGAATGATAGACAGCACGTCATTTCACACATGCCTGTCCCTACGATGCCATACAAAAGGAAGGTGAAATTTTATCCACCATGGCAAAGGGATGGTATTGATACAAATGAAATTTTGCTTTTATTATATTCATACATGTTATATAATAACATAGGTAAAGGTTCAAACTCGTCTGCTGAATAGTTTTCTTTCTGCAGCTTTTAAACTAGTCAGGTGTGTGTATTTAATTCAAATGAATACACTGCCATACTGTACCACTGAAAAATTGTTTGTCTTGGATAACGTGTAGTCATGAAAATTTCTGAAGGGGTTGTTAACGCTTAAATGGAGTCTACAGTTTTATTTCTACTTTATGAAATGGACAATTGAATTTGAATGTAGCCATATTTATCTTGTAAACTGACCACATGAAGGCCATCTCAGAGCTATAAAAACAGACTGAAATATATATATAAAAAAAAGAGCACAACATGGTACAGAGTGAACAGGGATTGAAGGTGTATAAAAGAACTGATGCCCCAGTAATGTCAGCATGAGGAGCACAATATATAACATGAAGTATTCAATATTAAAAAAAAAAAAAAATTATCTGTCAGGTGTCCCATTTCAATGCCGATCAAAATGTATTGTGAGAAACAAATCTCTCAGCAACTTGTAGATCATTTAAAGAAAGGACACAGCTGATTTTGTAACTGTATGTCAAATGAGGGTTCACATTTTCACACATGAAACAGCAATTATTTTTTACTGACTAGCAAACTGTAAAACAATGAGTGATGAATATATGCCAGTCTTCTGAAGTAACTAGATGAATATAAATACCAATAAATGTCTGGACTGCAAAAGAAAAGGAACAAAAGGAAAACATAACCTTGCTTCAGAATAATGAAACTGATCACAAGGGTAACTTCACATTGGGAATATAGATATATTTGAGGAACAAAATGGAGGAAGATTTACATATTTATCAGCTGAGCTCTGTCATACTTCCAACTTTACCTGCACCTAAGGAAATCTGTAGCTGGATATGGCTTAAGTCTAGTGCTGAGGTTATGGCAGCTGTAGATGGATATTCTGCAGACCTTCTAGAATTATAATTTAGGGGTGGTATCTGCCGTCCCGAACGACATGAAACAAAATTAATCAACCCAAAAGCAAGTTATGAAGAAAAATTAAGCGCTTTTCGCTTAAAAACACAATTGTTCACTTCCTGGCCGAGAAAATTTCTCCTTCTTCATATTTTCGCGGCACAAATACTGATCCATAAAATTTCAGGCATGCAGCCACATAAGTTTGACAAATGTCAAATTTATGCGGCTCATCATCATCATCATCATTTAAGACTGACTATGCCTTTCAGCATTCAGTCTGGAGCATAGTCCCCCTTATAAAATTCCTCCATGATCCCCTATTCAGTGCTAACATTGGTGCCTCTTCTGACATTAAGCCTATTACTTCAAAATCAGTCTTAACTGAAACCAGGTACCTTCTCCTTGGTCTACCCCGACTCCTCCTACCCTCTACTGCTGAACCCATGCGTCTCTTGGGTAACCTTGCTTCTCGCATATGTGTAACATGACCCCACCGTCTAAGCCTGTTCACGCTGACTGTCGAAAGATTGAAGGGTGCACAGATAACTTAGTCTTGGTAATAACTTCCTTCTTGCAGAAGACAGTAGATCGTAGCTGAGTGCTCACTGCATTAGCTTTGCTACACCTCGCTTCCAGTTCTTTCACTATGTTGCCATTCTGTAAGAATCTGCATCCTAAGTACTTGAAACCGTCCACCTGTTCTAACTTTGTTCCTCCTATTTGGAACTAATCCGTTTATATCTCTTTCCCACTGACATTACTTTCGTTTTGGAGATGCTAATCTTCATACCATAGTCCTTACATTTCTGATCTAGCTCTGAAATATTACTTTGCAAACTTTCAATTGTATCTGCCATCACAACTAAGTCATCCGCATATGCGAGACTGCTTATTTTGTGTTCACTTATCTTAATCTCACCCAGCCAGTCTATTGTTTTCAAGATACGATCCATAAATAATATGAACAACAGTGGAGACAGGTTGCAGCCTTGGTTTACCCCTGAAACTACTGTGAACAATGAACTCAATTTACCGTCAACTCTAACTGCTGCCTGACTAACTATGTAAAGACCTTTAATTGCTTGCAAAAGTTTTCCTCCTATTCCATAATCTCGTAGAACAGACACTAACTTCCTCCTAGGAACCCGGTCATATGCCTTTTCTAGATCTATAAAGCATAGATACAATTCCCTGTTCCACTCGTAATACTTCTCCATTATTTGCCGTAAAGCTAAAGATCTGGTCCTAACAACCTCTAAGAGGCCTAAACCCACACCGATTTTCATCCAATTTGTCCTCAACTAATACTCACACTTTCCTTTCAACAATACCTGAGAAGATTTTACCCACAACACTGATTAAAGAGATACCTCTGTCGTTGTTACAATATTTTCTGTTTCCATGTTTAAAGATTGGTGTGATTACTGCTTTCGTCCAGTCTGATGGAACCTGTCCCGACTCCCACGCCATTTCAATTATCCTGTGTAGCCATTTAAGACCTGACATTCCACTGTATTTGATGAGTTCCGACTTAATTTCATCCACCCCAGCCGCTTTATTGCAGCTGCACGCCCAAAATTTTAAGGATCAATTTTCTCCTTGCTCTCATACAGACAATGTGTCCTGTCATCCTTAAGGACAACTTGTTGGTCATCCAACTGAAATAGAAAGTCAATAAGTGGTTGCTTATCAGCTGGAATACAGCATAGATTATCACAAAGGTAGCTCTCCTTCTGATGAAATCAGGTTAACCAATGCCTTGGTTGTAGTAGGTACTGGTAAGCATTTATCACTCAAATAGGAGCCTCTCAATGATACACACATTGTAGAAGGTAATGGGTTAAGTGGGGTATAGGATCTAACCACAATGTTATGATAGTTCAAAAGTCACTAAAATGTATTTTATACAGCTTGGGGAGACTGCTGGGAACAGTGGGTCCAACTGAAAAGCATACTTCTGGGATGGTTAAGGTGGCATTGGAGATAACAGATTGGTGATGGCATCTACCGGTACATGGAGAGAAGATGAATCAATGTCTACACCTGTCTTGAAAGATACCTCCAATTAGTGGGCACAGTCGCAAAACTGATACATACAGTAGGTCAGTGAGCTTAGAGCTGCAATGGCAAGAAGGTCACATTGATTCTCATTCACCTACAGTGATAATCCAAAATGACTATTATAACTGAAAATCTTGTGATATGTGAAACCAATTACGTAATACAGTTTTAGTGGCAAATATGGCGAGACATTACGCAAACTGAAAAGAGTCATTCAAAACAAGCGTACTGATGTCATGATTTTATAGGGCAATGATTGGCCACATTCTGTCCCATAAACACAAAAATGTGTGTGTCAGTTCAAACAGAACATTTCTGAACGCTTGTTATGCAGTTCAGATTTGGCTCCAAATTATATGGCTCTAACAAAGAACTTGAAGATTTATTCGCAGACTTGCTGCATTCTTAGGCAAAAGATTTTTACACAGAGGGAACGTGTCACCTCGTTAAGAGATACGATTAATGCTTACATCTGAGTTGTGCTTATGTAGAATAGTAATTCAAAGGCACAGTTTCAGATTTTCTTAATAAACTTGTTGTAACTGTCCCTGTATTTTATTTATATGAGATCTGTTAGAAATGTATCTGACCTCGTTTTTTTTCTTCTTTTTTCTTTTTTTTCCTTCCC
Organism: Schistocerca serialis cubense; assembly: GCF_023864345.2. NCBI lineage: Eukaryota > Metazoa > Arthropoda > Insecta > Orthoptera > Acrididae > Schistocerca > Schistocerca serialis. The sequence goes on from NC_064646.1 coordinate 266,527,321, forward strand.
CCCTCCACCTGATGGATTTTAGTCTAGAGCATTTGCATGAGCCGACCTTGAAACTTTGTGTGCATGCATGAATTTTTTCCCGCCTGTCGATAGCATCAGTTGCTGGCAAGCAGCAATTGAGTGAGGTAGTGTGTAGTGTTTGCTATGGTTTTTCGTTGCACGGGAATGCCGGAATGGTTGGAGAAGTGCTACTGCATCAATTTTGCTGGGAACTGGGCGACAGCCTGGTGGAAGATGGTTTCATTGATGATGCTGTGTGTGTGTGTGGGGGGGGGGGCATCATACAGATTAAGGAGTGGTACAACTGGTTTAAGGCTGGCTGGATGTTGATCGAGAGCAAGCCATGCTCTGGTCAGTCATCAACATGCCCAAATGACCAGTTCATTGCCAAAGTGAATGCTATGGTGATGTGGGACCATCATGAGTCTACCAGAGAAATTGAGGAAGAGGTGGGCATTACATTCTCTTCTGGCTGAAGATTTGGCCATGAAGACAGTGTTGGCGAAATTCATGACGAAGCTGCTGACAGTGGAGTAAACACTACTTCTCACATGACATAATGGACTCCACAAACAGTGATGCCAACTTTGTGAACACTGTAATCACTGGTGACAGTTCCTGGGTGTACAGATACAACCTGGAAACCAAATCTCAGTTGTCACAGTGGAAGTATTCCTCGTCACCAAGACCAAAGAAGGCCCACCAAGTCCACAGCAATGTCAAAGTGATGCTGAGTACTTTCTTTAACTTCCGTGTTGTGGTACACGGGGCGTATCCACTGCAGGGTCAAACAATCACCATGGCCTATGTGATGTTGTGTGGCACCAAGAGACCAGATTTGTGGTTAACAGTAAACTGGCACCTGTGTCATGACAATGCTCCAGCACATTCCTTGCACTTTATTCAGACTTTTTCAGAGGGGTGGGGGTGGGGGTCAGGGGACAGATTCCTTTGCTTCCAACTGGCTCCTTGATATGTCTCCTTGCAACTTATGGCTGTTCCCCAAACTCAAGAGACCACTGAAAGGAATGTTATTTCAGACAAAAGAGAACATTATGGCAGCAACAACAGCACCACTGGGAGAAGTGTGTGGAGTACCAAGGGAACTACTACGACAGTGATTTGGTGTCCAATACTCCTGGTAAGCACATTGTTTCTTTTTTTGGCAAAGGTGGACACTTTTCTAACAGACCTTGTAGCTCAACTGAGGTTCATTTCCACACAGCTCTCAGATTTGTCAATAATTCAAAGACTGTAAGGGAAGGAATTTTCCATGTGAAAAGGATGGAAAACTGCAAGCAGTGTTTGGATTTCACATCAATGCAGAATGTCCTACCTGTGGCCATGAATTCCTCAAAAGGGCAACACACTGATCCTCAAGTTGCTCTGGCGTCATAAGCTGTTCTCGCAGTAATGTGTTCAACAGTAATGCAAGGTGGTCCCACGATCTGGCTGGATCTCTTGATTGGTCCATTACTGCCACATTTCGTGGGCTGAGGATTCGCTCCAGCCGGCCCTCTTCTAATGCTGTGGCTAACTGTGGTGTTTTCAAGAGCCTCAAAGAACCTTCTATCAGCTCTCTTGTCACTTCTTTGGGCTGGTGAGCAACTTCAACATAAAACATAAATTTAAATGTACACATATTATACGGGAATTCCTTATTGGGAAACAAATGAAAATAGCTATCTTTCAACTGAGGGTTGTGGGACAAGGTGTTTGAGGAAAAATCTTATACGGCATACAAATAATGCTGTGGAGAGAAAAATGAAGGGGAGGCGTGAGCAACCACTCAACACACAGAGGAATTGTCAAGTAATTGATAAGTATATAAACACAGTGTTCTTGCATGTACCCCATCCCCTGCATGCAGGGACACGCACACGTGCGCCCCCCCCCCCCCCCACACACACACACAGAGAGAGAGAGAGAGAGAGAGAGAGAGAGAGAGAGAGAGAGAGAGAGAGAGAGAGAGCAGGGAGCAGGGGGGGGGGCAATGTCGCAGCATCTTAGTAATTTTTTAATGGGCTTCCATGTCCATGTTGAAGAAAACAACAAAGTTTTGTAGTGTGCGGAAAACTTTTAGGAAATTTAATTTTTTTATGTCAATGTAGTTGAAATAAACAGATTTTATAAGGTTCCACAGACTACTTCAAGAAGACAACCAGCTACTGTCCACTATCTGTAAACCAGAGATCAATGTAATATAAAATAAATATACCCTTTTCTATTTATGCCATCAATATATAAAAGTCAAGAAAATTACTAAATTAAAGACAAAATTGCTGGCCAGTACTTACTATCATGAGGTGAAATGTGTAGTACTGTCAACAGACACACATAAAAGCGATACACTTCCTAGCTTTCAGAACTTAAAGTTCCTTCCTTGAGAAGGAGCAAGAGGTGGGTTGAGGAAGGTTAAGAAAGAGCAGGTCACTTAGACCACAGCCCAAGGGGCACACAGCTGTAGAGAGGACCAGGGCATCTCCTCCACAAGGTAAGAACTATTAATTCCAAAAGCTAAGATGTGTATACCTTTATGTGTACCTTATATGTATACCTAATATGTGTCTGTCCACAGTGTCACACATTATGACTCCTGAAGAAAAGTATGAATTCCTCTCCTGTGCCAACCTCATCATCTCAGAGTAGCACCTGCAACCTACATCCTCAATTGTTTTCTGGATGTATCCAATCTCTTGCCTTCCTCTACAGTTTTTACCCTCTACAGCCCCCTCTAGTAGCATGCAAGTTATTCCCTGTTGTCTTAACAAATGTCTTACCATTCTGCCCGTTCTTCTTGTCAGTGTTTTCCATATATTCATTTCCTCTCTGATTCTGCATAGAAACTCCTCATTCCTTATTTTATGTTCCAGTTTTCCCACAGTCCAAGTTTCACTACCTGTGCTACAAAAGTTCATTCTCAGAAATTTCTTCCTCAAATTAAGGACTATGTTTAATACTAGTAAACTACTCTTGGCCAGTGCTTGACTGCTTTTGACCTCCTCCTTGTTCCATATGTCATTAGTTACTTGTCATTATTTTTGTGTTTCTTCAATTCACTCTCAAGCCATATTCTGTACTCATTACTCCATTCAGCAGATCTTGTAATTCTTCCTCACTTTCAATGAGGATAGCAATGTAGATAGCAAAACTTATCATTTATAACCTTTCACCTTGAATTTTGATTCCACTCTTGGACCTTGCTTTTATTTCTATCATTGCTTCTTCTATGTATAGACTGAACGGTAGTAGATGTGAAAGACTACATCCGTGTCTAACATCCTTTTCATTCTGAGCACATCGTTCTTGATCTTCCACTCTTATTATTCCCTCTTGGCTCTTGTACATGTTGTACATTACCTGTCTCTCCCTACAGCTTACCTCTATTCTCCACAGCACTCTGAACATCTTATGCCATTTGATACTGTCGAATGCTTTTTCAGGTTGGCAAATATTATGAATATGTCTTGATTTTTCTTTAGCCTTACCTACATTTTGAGCTGTAATATCAGAACTGCCTCTCTGGTACCTTTACCTTTTCTAAAGCCAAACTGATTGTCTGTTATCTAAGAGATTCTGAAGTTTCTTTTTCATTCTTCTGTAAACTATTCTTGTGAGCAAATTAAATGAATGAGTTGTCAAGCTGATCACGTGATAGTTCTCAGACTTGTCAGCTCTTGCAATCGGGTCATTCCATATCAAATCACCCAATAAAAAATAAATTTTACACCCACCTCCTTAGATTTTCATGAAATCTGGCTCAAATGGTTCTAATACCATCCTCACAACACCTGCAAATTTTTTTTGCTGCATCTCTTATAGTTTTTTTTTATAAATTTTTAAAGTTTTTATGTTTTCGTTTTCCGAACCTTTGGAAATGGTAAATTTAATTTGTATTCAAAACTTTAAAATTGCTTATCTTAAAAACTCTTTTAGATAACATCATGAATTTTTGCAGCAAGTTTATTTATTATACATATTTGAAGATAAAAATGATACTATTAAAATATATTAATATTTTCTATGAAAAAAAATATATATGTATTTTTTTCTTTTTTTTTTTTAAACGGATGTTTTGTTTTATAAGAATTGCAATATCTAGAGTCTCAGACCTGATAGAATGCTCAAATTTGTTTTAATTTACTCTTAAACATATAGGCTACTTGATAAAACAAAAATAATGATGGCTTTTTAACATGTTTATTAATTATAGTAGATTACATTAGAATTATGTACAAAGATAGTGTTCTTACAACACTAATGTATAACCCAACTGATTGCTTGAAACACTGAATTTTTTGAGTAATTTTGTCTTTTTAATAAACATTAATGCTGATTCAAACTGTTTTTCCACTTCATCCAAGAGCTTTCAGTTCTTTTGATACAGTCTTTTTTGAAGTAATACATTCTTCCAGTGCCGCTTGATTGAGGTGCGTCTACTACACAGACTATGTGCTCCAAAGGCACTATGCGAGAATCTTCTCTTTCAGGCCAATAAAATGATGCAGCTGGTCCTGAAGGATGTAGAAATAGAATTTCTGCATCTTCTTCATCATTGAATATTGTTTTTACCTGTCCAAAGTACCAGTTACCATCATGATTTGCATGGTTCAACACGAACCCAATCAGAAGAAGAATGGAAAGAAAAGACTACGGAGGGTTTTACACTATCTGTAGTCCTTCTAATTTCAAGGTTGTTTGTTGGAAGTGGTTTGAAGTTATGAAAACTTCTTGTTCCAGGAATGGTTCGGGTTGCTGAAAAAACGTTTTTCTATTTTTAACCGTAGCAAATCAGCTTCTTTTTTGTCAATAAAGTGAAAATGAATGTTTTCAATATTTTTTTCACAAAACTTGTACACATCGATTGCTGTCATTATTTGTTCATCTGAAAGCTGTAGACTGGCTTTCCTTAAAATTCTTTTAATAGTTCCTCCTAGGCCATCACAAATTGACTTCCCATGACTTGTTGCAAAAAAAGAGTGTTGGGCCTTCAAATTAAAGTCTCTCAAGTGTTCAGTCAAATTTTTAAAACTGTTTCTATTTTTGTACTGCCCAGCACAACCATCTGTAAAGTAGTGAACTGAGTCAATGTCAGTATGATGTAATGACAGCCACTTTGTAATTTCTTTTTGTACAAAGTTAACAAAACCAGTGTCATGTTCTTGGTCATCACTAATAAAACAGTGGTTGGAAACAAAAACATTGTTTTCCTCATTTCCTAGGAAAACTCCAACTGGGTGTGGAGTACAACCACCTCTATTCCAGTGGTAACTTTGGATCTCATTTTGTATAACAAAGGAATAATTTTCACTGAAATCCATCATAATAATTGCTGTTTTGGGTGGTGGGTCTTCTTTCAATCTTTTAAAGGCTGCTGATTGGGATTTTGCTATAAACGAGTGCGGGGTGAGCTTTTCCAATGACCTAACCAATAAAGAAATGTAGTCTTCAACACTGATAGACTGTTTGATCATTTCTGCCCTGTCTGTGTTAACCCACTGACTGATTACAATTTCTTCTTCTAAATCATAATCTTCACTTAGTTTTTCAGTTAAGTACTCAGTTAGTGCAGCATTTGCAGGACAGCTGTCGCAATGATGTAGCATGCAGTTTTGGTTTTCCGTGTTGCACACAAGCATCTTAATTAGGTCTTTATAAGATTCTTCAATTTTCACAGCATCCAATAATAGTTTAATATTCTGGTGGATACTGCATACACATACAGTGTGTGTGCCTGCAGCACCAGCAAGGATACACCATTTAGGTGTCAAGAAACAAAATTTTGAAAATCCTACTTCTACCGCGGTATTATCCCATTTGAAAGAATAATAGAGTTCTCTCAAGTTACACAAAATGAGTCTTTTTTGCATGTACACATTTTTTTGAACACTTACTTTGTCTTTTGTTCCAGGTAGCACTCGGGAACTTTCATCCTTTTCATAAAAATCTGTTACAAGTCTTACTGTATTTTCAGAAAGAGTTTTACCTTTTTTTGGACCAGGAGTTTCCAAAATACCCTTTTCAGATTTTAGCTTTCTAGCCTGTCGCACCATGTACTCACTTACATTAAATTCTTTCATCACTTTATTTCGACTCCAAGAATCTGGAGCCAAGGTCAGAATCTGGATTTTTCTAGACCTCCAACAGATGACATCTTCTCTTTCATAAGAGAAATCATTACATCAAAATCCTTTGCTTTCTCAACCACACTTGTATCTTCTTCGTCATCTTCAGAACTTGGTGCATCATATTTTAATGCTTTTGAAACCGCCTTTTTTGCAGTCTTTTCAATACTACTAACCTTCCTTTTAAAATAAGACCCTTTACTTTGTTCTGACAAGCCATGAAGCTTTATCGGTGTTAAAATTAAATTATCAAGAGCAATGTTTGTTTGTACGAGGGATTCATTTCTGGATTCCAATGATTCTAATTCAACCATGACTTCATCATCTGTTTCACTTTCATTGACTTCAACTCTTAATTTTTCCTTACAAAAGTTACGGCATGTTGAGCAAAGCTTTTGTCCAGGTTTTATGCTACTATTTTTTGTCAGTAACTGTTTAGAAAGATCCAAGCCTACACTTCTCAACGACTTTTGCTGGGCTTTTGTGTTTTTTTTAGTGGGTCTACACATGTTGTTTGATACTTTTCAAAAACATTTAAAAAGTAGTAGCTGTGGTGTGAACATCTATTCTTAAATTCACACAGATTAATTCCAGATCGTAAGTGGATCAAATTTTTTTCTTCCTCACTCAATTCAGGTACCGGTTGTAACTTTTTTGAAGGTGTGTAGGTTGTTTGGAAACAGTCAGATTTTTTAAGTAACCCTACGCTACAGGTTTGAATATCTGACATACTGATTTCACTTTTGGTCTGATTACTGTTCTGGTTACTTTTATAGGATATTGGAAAAGAATCTCTGTAAACTAAGTAACAGTACTTACTGAAAGTTCGAATAAACTTAAAATACTATCCAAGCACTATTTAACACTGTAATAATTTTTTACTTCAAAACACAGGAATAACAAAACAAAATCCAAGCATACATTGTTACTCCAAGAAGACAAAAACTTATTTTTGGTGTCTAACTCACTTGGTACTTTTTATTTTTAAAATATAATTAATATTATTTAAAAAATTAGATAACTATTGAACAGGTTAAAAAGCCAACATAATTTTTCTTTTATCTAATAGCCTATACAATTAAGAGTATTTTAAAACAAATTTGAGCTTTCTATCAGCTATCAACAAAAAAACCAACAACTACTTGTAATTTTTTTTCATTTGGAAGATTTTAATATATCTTTATGGTAATTTTTTTAACATTTAGATATAACACACAAACTTATTCCAAAATTTCATACTGATATATTGAGTATTTTTTAACATACAAACTTTTTTAGTTGTGAGGACACGTTTTAAGTTACGATTTCCGACTGCTGAAACAACGCCAAATCTAAAAACTTTAAAAATTTATAAAAAAAAAAAAACTATAAGAGATAGAGCAAAAAATTTTTACAAGTGCTTTCAGGATGATAAAAGAAGTAATTGTACCAAGTTTCATCAAAATCTGACATGGTTGGTGTCAAGGCCTGGGTGACTTGACATGGAATGACCCAATCTTACAAATTGTGTGGATGATATTTTTATGAAAGTCGGATGGTATATCGCCAGACTCATACATTCTACACACCAATGTGAGTGTATAACTGTTTTGATGCCACTTCCCCCAATGATTTTCGAAATTGTGATGGAATGTTATCTATCCCTTCTGCCTTATTTGATCGTAAGTCTTTCAATACTCTTTTGAAATGTGATTCTAATACTGGATCCCCTATCTCTTCCCTATCAACTCGTTTCTTCATCAATCACTCTCAGACAGCATAGAAGCCTTCAATGTACTCTTTCCACCTATCTGCTCTCCTCTGCATTTAATAGTGGAGTTTAGATTAGGTTAGATTTACTTTCATTCCAATTGATCTGTAGTGAGGAGGTCCTCCGGGAAGTAGAACATGTCAGAAAAACAACAATACAGGACAAATATTTACAACTCAAACAAATAAGCTAATGTACCATTCCACAGGTCCCAAGTGGAATGATCGTCATTTTTTAATGAACACTATATGAAAGAATCATTGTACAAATACTAATGCACTGAATTTAAAACAACAAAGTTTTTTTATTTATTTATAAGGTAATAAACATGTAATACAACTACTATAATACTTATTTACAATCAACACATTACTGCACTGAAATGATGCAGAAGTTAGATTGTACTTACTTACTTACACACACACACACACACACACACACACACACACACACACACACACTTATTTACAATGAAAAGAAGAAATGCAGATGATAAACAGGTATTCATTGGACAAATATATTATTCTAGAACTGACATGTGATTACATTTTCATGCAATTTGGGTACATAGATCCTGAGAAATCAGTACACAGAACAACCACCTCTGGTCATAATAACAGCCTTGATACGCCTGGGCATTGAGTCAAACAGAGCTTCAATGGAGTGTACAGGTACAGCTGCCCATGCAGCTTCAACACGATAACACAGTTCATCAAGAGTAGCAACTGGCGTATTGTGACAAGCCAGTTGCTCGGCCACCATTGACCAGACGTTTTCAATTGGTGAGAGATCTGGAGAATGTGCTGGCCAGGGCAGCATCGAACATTTTCTGTATCCAGAAAGGCTCGTACAAGACCTGCAACATGCGGTCGTGCATTATCCTGCTGAAATGTAGGGTTTCGCATGGATCGAATGAAGGGTAGAGCCACGGGTTGTAACACATTTGAAATGTAACGTCCCATGTTTAAAGTGCCGTCAATGCAAACAAGAGGTGACCGAGACGTGTAACCAGTGTCACCCCATACCATCACGCCGGGCGATACACCAGTATGGCGATGATGAATACACGCTTCCAATGTGCGTTCACCACGATGTCGCCAAACACGGATGCGACCATCATGATGCTGTAAACAGAACCTGGATTCATCCGAAAAAATGACGTTTTGCCATTCGTGCACCCAGGTTCATCGTTGAGTACACCATCACAAGCGCTCCTGTCGGTGATGCAGCGTCAAGGGTAACCGCAGCCATGGTCTCCGAGCTGATAGTCCCTGATGCTGCAAACATCGTCGAACTGTTGGTGCAGATGGTTGTCGTCTTGCAAACGTCCCCATCTGTTGACTCAGGGATCGAGACGTGGGTGCACGATCCGTTACAGCCATGTGAATAAGATGCCTGTCATCTCAACTGCTAGTGATACAAGGCCGTTGGGATCCAGTACGGTGTTCCGTATTACCCTCCTAAACCCACCGATTCCATATTCTGCTAACAGTCATTGGATCTCGACCAACGTGAGCAGCAATGTCGCAATACGATAAACCACAATCGCGATAGGCTACAATCCGACCTTTATCAAAGTCGGAAACGTGATGGTACGCATTTCTCCTCCTTACACGAGGCATCACAACAACGTTTCACCAGGCCATGCCGATCAACTGCTGTTTGTGTATGAGAAATCGGTTGGAAACTTTCCTCATGTCAGCTCGTTGTAGGTGTCGCCACTGATGCCAACCTTCTGAGAATGCTCTGAAAAGCTAATCATTTTCATATCACAGCAACTTCTCCCTGTCGGTCAAATTTCGCGTCTGTAGCACGTCATCTTCGTGGTGCAGCAATTTTAATGGCCAGTAGTGTACATACACACACAAATCAGTAAGTTACACTGAGAAATTCTCATTGTAGTAGAAGGAGCTGGCCACCAATAAATCCTTTAGGCTTCTTTTAAACTGAATTTCATCGGTTGTTAAGCTTTTTATGGCTGCTGGCAAGTTATTGAAAATGTGTGTTCCTGAATAATGCACACCTCTTTGTACAAGACTAAGTGACTTTAAATCCTTGTGAAGATTATTCTTATTTCTAGTATTGATTCCATGAATTGAGCTGTTGGTTTGAAAAAGTGATATATTTTTAATGACAAATTTCATTTAAGAATAAATATATTGGGAAGCAGTAGTTAGTATCCCTAGTTCTCTAAACAGGATTCTGCAGGACGTTCTTGAATTCATACCACATATAACTCTTACTACACGTTTTTGTGCCCGGAAAACTTTAGCTTGGCTTGATGAATTACCCCAAAAAATAATCCCATATGACATTATGGAATGAAAGTAAGCATAGTATGCCAGCTTTTTCATTTTTATATCCACTCTGTCTGACACAATTCGCATTGCAATAGAGATTTATTAAGATGCTTCAGCAGTTCTGTGGTGTGCTTTCCCCAGGTGAATTTATTATTAAGCTGTAATCCCAAGAATTTAACACTGTCCACTTCTTCTATCTGCTTGCCATCATATGTTAGGCATATACTCATGGGACACCCCTTCCAAGTTCTGAATTGCATGTAGTGTGTTTTTTCAAAGTTTAGTGACGAATAATTGGTTAGGAACCAGTGATTAATGTCCACAAATATTTTATTAGCTGATCTTTCTAAGACTACACTTACTTTGCTATTTATTGCATTGTTTGTATCACGGCAAACAAAATGAACTTGGCATCTCGTAATGTTACTGATGAAAGGTCATTGATATACAAAGAAAAAGTAAGGGCCCTAAAATGGAACCTTCTGGGACCCCCACATGTAATTAGTTCCCAGATGGATGATGCCTGATAGCTTGATACATGTCTCTTTCCTAATAACACCCTTTGTTTCCTGCCAGAGATATAAGATTTGAACCATTTTGCAGCATTTCCTATTACACTATAATATTCTAATTTACTTAGAAGTTGTGTTTACACAGTCAAATACCTTTGACAGATCACAAAATATACCAGTTGCCTGCAATTTTTTATCTAATGAATTACGCACATTTTCACTGTAAGTGTAGATAGCCTTCTCAACATCAGAACCCTTTAGAAATCTGAACTGTGACATTGACAATATGTTATTTGAGATAAGATGGTTATAAAGCCGATTCTACATTACTTTTTCTAAAATTTTTGAGAGTGCTAGCAAAATTGAAATTGGACGGAAATTTGATGCTATTTCTTTATCTCTCTTCTTAAACAGTGGCTTAACTTCAGCATATTTTAACCATTCAGGAAATATTCCACTGACAAACGACTGGTTACACAGATAGCTTAATATGTTACTTAACTCAGAATCACATTCTTTAATTAGCTTTGTTGATATTTCATCATACCCACTAGAGGTTTTTGATTTTAAAGATTTTATGATGGACATTATTTCTGCTGGGGTAGTGAGGGTAAGATTCATATTATGAAAGTTACTTGAAATGTCTGGTCTGAGGTATTCCATAGCAGCATCTACAGAACCTGACAACCCCATCTTTTCAGTAACAATTATAAAATGTTTGTTAAAAAGTTCTGCAACACTATACACATCTGTCACCAATGTATCATTTACTCTTAATGCTATTTGTCCATCTTTGTGTCTGGTTCTACTGGTCTCCTCCTTCACTATATCCCATATTGTCTTTATTTTGTTATCTGATATGACTATCTTTCCCTTTTAATATATTTGCTTTGATGTCCGTATTACAGTCTTTAATATTTTGCAGTATTTCTTGCAATGTGCTATAGCATCAACATTGGAACTGTTTCGGATTGACAGATACAGTTTTCTTTTTGTTTTACTAGATACCCCTATTCCTTGAGTAATCCATGGCTTCTTTGTAGAATTTGCTCTAACCTTGGTAAGCTTTTGGGGAAAACAGTGTTCGAATAAGGTAAGCACTTTATTAGCAAAAGTGTTATATTTTTCATTCATGCCATGAGCACTGTAAACATCAGTCCAGTGAATGTCTCTGAGGAGTGTCCTAAAATAATCAACTTTGGCTTATTGATTACCCTCTTGAGCTCAGATTTAACAGATTTTATATCCTGTTCAGTATTAACATTTAACAGAAGGAACTGCATCTCATGATCTGAGAGGCCATTGACAATTGGTTTTGTAATATAATTTTGTTCATTGGACTTTTTATAAGATATTATCAATGGCTGTTTGTGAGCAATTGGCTACCCTAGTGGGGAACTTTACAGTGGGAATTAAGTTGAATGATAGTGTTACTAACTCAAATAAGTTCTTATTGGGAGAGTGTTTAAGGAAATCTACATTGAAATCACTAGCAACCACTATTTCTTTGTTTTTGATTGTTAAATGGGCCAGTACAGCTTCAAGGTGGTTTACAAACAGATTAAAGTTACCTGCAGGTGCTCGATATACACTTAATATTATGAAGGATTTTTTTGTGAAATTCTACTTCTGTTGCACATGCTTCCATATGCTGTTCTAGGCAAAATTTATGAATGTCTATGTTCTTAAATTTATGAAAGTTCCTGATGAATGTGGCAATTCCTCCTTTCTCCATTTCTGATCTACAAAAGTGATATGCTACCCTAAACCCTGTAACACTTAAAAGTTCTATACAAGTGGTCACATGATGTTCAGAGAGGCAGATTATGTCAGCTGGGTTTGAAGACACTAATTCATGTACGCAGATCATTAATTCGTTAATTTTATTTCTCAGTCCTCAAATATTTTGATGCAATAAAGATAGCTGAGTTAAAATTAGGTAGCGTTAAAATATCTTCCGACTATTGAAAATTCTTAAGCAATAGCTGTTTATGGTTTCTTTCTCAAACTGAAGGTTTGTCTCAGTCCTAATCTCTCTTAAAATTTGGTTTCTGTCTGTCCTCACTACCCTAAAAAAGGGTCTTTTCTGAACCCTATAACCACTGGTATTTTATCACTCATGACAGTGCCTCCCCCCTTTAACTTTCCTGCTGTTTTCCCAGCCAGTTTACCCTTCCCCTTCCTGTTGAGGTGAAGGCCATGCCCAATGCACTCTTAATATTAAAACCCTTGCTTTTAATGTCACCAATGATCATTTCAACTTTTCTGTATGCTGAGTGAGTCCTTCCGATGATCACTTCTTTTTCAATTTCTTCACACTTTTCATGCAGCTATTTCACCATAGCTTCCCTGCACTTCCTATTTCTTTCATTCTCAGTAATTTGTATTTCTGAAGGAGGTAAGTACTGGCCAGCAATTCTGTCTCACAATTTACAACTGAATAGCGAGTCACCAAGATACAAAGCACATGCCACTTTACCTGCCCTGGAAGGACCACTATTACTATGCTTGGCTAATGGAAATTCATAACTTTTAGGCACACACTAAATCATGAACTAACTGAAACACAACTGTATGCGACTGTTCATCACTAACAAACAAACGTTTCACACTCATTAAACCAGATGTGACACACATAATAATCAGGGGAAAGACATAATTTGTGAACCAGATGCTTCCATAATGTAGCGCCTCACAGCCCAGATTTTTTCTTGTAATAGTTGTACATTTGACAAACTGAGGTACAATTAGGGTGGACTAAAATCTGTTGGTGATGAATATGGTCCAGAGGAACTTCTTGGTGACTAGGTGATAACGTTGAAAAACAATATAGTGCACACACAGTGTGTGGGGCTTGGTGGCTGTATCAGACTACAGAGCCAAACTTACAGATTTCAATAGTAGGTTGACCTTACAATTTCTTCTGTCAGTTAATGAGATGGAAATGCATTGTGTGTGTGTGTGTGTGTGTGTGTGTGTGTGTGTGTGTGTGTGCGCGCGCGCGCGCGGGGGGGGGGGGGGGGGGCATGATCTAATGTGTTCTGAATTTCACTTGAAGTGTAGGGTTCTAAAACTGGCTGGGTGAGTGAGTTACTAGGCTGGAGGAAGCCAAGGCAAGACATAGTATCACTAATTGGACAGTGTCTAGTAAAGCAAAGTGGTGTCCAGCCTAGCTTTTGGGTTGACAGTAATTTCACCATCTGTGTTACACCAAAATGAATTATTCAATAATTTACTCTAAAATATCAAAACTAGCTTTATTTCTTAAGCCTTCTTCTATTTTAAATTTAAATTTTAGTTCAATCAAAAGCCTTTTTCAGTCTCATTACATATTTAACTCACAAAAAAGATTGCTTTACTTTATACTGTTAACTATTTAATGAAAAAATTTGTCATCGTCTCATACTCTCATCCTAAACTTTCCTGCCTGTGATTTAAGCAAATGGGAAAACCATAATCAGTGTAACTTGAGACAAATTTGGAACCCTCTGCAACAGAAAACTATTTCAAACAATGGAAAATCCAGGACAGAATGTAACAATGTTATGAAAAGGAAAGTTGCTACTCACCATATAGCGGAGATGCTGAGTCACAGATAGGCACAACAAAAAGACTGTCACAATATAAGCTTTTAGCCCACCCAGTTGCTACTCCTTTCAAGCACTGCTGCTGTTGCTTGCAGTGTGGTTGCTTGCAGTGTGGCTTCAGCTGCCAGAGGCTGCAATTGTGTGTGTGAGTTGCATTTGTGTGGTGTGGTGTGGTGTGGTGTGGTGTGTGTGTGTGTGTGTGTGTGTGTGTGTTTTATCGACAAAGGCCTTGTTGGCCAAAAGCTTATACTGTGAAAATCTTTTTGTTGTGCCTATATGTGACTCTGCATCTCTGCTATATGGTGAGAAAACTATTTCAGTATTATAGCTAATCTAAAAACTCTAACCCAAACTCCTCCCGAACAGGCCATGAAGGCCCAATGGTACCGACCGGCCGCCGTGTCATCCTCAGCCCACCGCTCTCCTGGCCGTATTTCAGTTTCCGAGACCGGAGCCGCTACTTCTCAATCAAGTAGCTCCTCAGTTTGCCTCACCAGGGCTAAAAGCACCCTGGTTGCCAACAGCGCTTGGCAGGCCGCATGGTCACCCATCCAAGTGCTAGCCCAGCCCGACAGTGCTTAACTTCAGTGATCTGACGGGACCCGGTGTTACCACTATGGCTAATCTACTAACTTATTTAGTTTGTGAAGAAGGGAATTGGAGTTACCTATCTCAGTGCCAACAATTACTGACATTTGAACACAGATTGTCGTTTCCCCAAGTATGGAGGTCCTGAAGGTATAGCAAATCGCAGCAGCCTAATCCCATGCTCTCTACACATGATTTAAACATTCCAAACATGAAAGAAGAATGATTGTAAAGAAAGATATGCCTTAAAGACATGAAAAATCAGTTTGATCAGCTCTAATGGAAAACATAAAAGTAACTGTTCAATAACTGTTGAAAAACAGATATTATGCAGACAAACAAAATGGTCCTTGATATATTCTGGAATTTAAATTCACATTTAAGAATTTGACAAGAGATCTCATTATTACTGCTAATAGAATACACAAAAACAAACAAAGTGACATTGCAGTATGTGGAAGTAGTAAGTCACAATTTCCTAATGCAGTGCTTTCAACAACAGAAACTGACCCTGTGGTTTGTGTTTCAAACAGTTAAAACCGGCATGCACAGATAGTGGACATCCAAATGTAGCATGCAATCAAAAGTCAAATTTTATCTATTCACTAATGATTCATGGCTGTGGTGAATCAGAAGATGCTTCATCAGCCATTTTTACATATAATTCACCATATGAAATGAGAGTTAGCATTCCATTATGATACTGTGGTGTGGCATATTGGGAAACAATTAGTTTTTGCGAACTCTTTCGACCTCTGCTGCTCTGTTGGGTTGGGTTGTTTGGGGAAGGAGACCAGACAGCGAGGTCATCAGTCTCATCGGATTAGGGAAGGACGGGAAAGGAAGTTGGCCGTGGCCTTTTGAGAGGAACCATCCTGGCATTTGCCTGGAGTGATTTAAGGAAATCACAGAAAACCTAAATCAGGATGGTCGGACGCGGGATTGAACCGTCGTCCTACCGAATGCTATCTGCTGCTCTGTATCTGAGTCAAAGAAAAAAGTCACAGGTGATAATAATAGTATTTGGACACTTACAACCATTCTTACTGAAACCATTGCTGGTGCTACAACTGCTCAGGATTGAAGCATTCATAACACAAGTTTATTAAAATAAAAAGCACTTCCTACCTAGAAGCAGAATTAAGTCTAATATTAGTGTGTGGATAATTCTTTCAGCTGAACTGATGATATCTTCTCGACTGCCAAGCATCATCTCTGTTTCACTAATTAAGGCAAGTACCTCTGATGCAGATACATGTTCCAAATGGTCAGTCAGCAATCGCCACATTATTTCCTGTGAAAAATGAAGGACAGTCAGTACAGTACATAACACAGCTTTTAAGAAAAACCAAACAAACTTAATGTTAAAACTTCAGGTGTATAGCCACCCATATGATAGAGGAACTTATGACAACTGACAGAATGTGAAACACTTAAATTGTAGGTCCCTCCATAGGCAAGTCAGTTTATAGGTTGGAGGAGGGCTCTTACTTTCTTTCCTCAACTTTTCACAGTATTTCTGTTGCTCCTTCATTAGCTTTAGGGTTCCTTCCCTGTATATCTTGAGGTACCTTTCAACAAAGCTAATTTATAATATGTGGCACAAAGGCTAATGCAACCACAATGCATTATTGATATAAACCACAAATGTTGTCACTGCTATCTTTAACACGTAAATTTTTACCTTGAAATTAAAACGATACAGCAGTGATCATGATTTCTGAACTGGGGAGAACAGTTAAGAGTAGAGAGTGAAGCACAAAGACAAACAAAGATCCCCCCTCCCACAAAAAGAACGAAAGAGAGAGAGAGAGAGAGAGAGAGAGAGAGAGAGAGTTGTTACTGAAAGTACTACAAAACTAAATTAGCAAGGGTGAGTAATGAAATATGTACACAAACATCTAAAGCGAAGAAGCAAAGGCATGGTAATTGCGATGAACTGTTGTACGTGGTAGTCACATGCAGTCAGAAAATTCAAAGGAGCACGAAGTGACTCCCCCCCCAAATATGACCACGTATTGAGCAGAAAATGACCTCCCCATTTGAACTGGAGATTTCCCTGACAGGAACAGATATTTCTCGTGTTTGCACACTTACAAGATTTATCTGGAGAATTGCAAAAGGATTTTGGATAGCACTGTGTGAATCACTACTGACAGATGGTCAGTGAAACAGGCAGAGGAAACAACTCATTTAGTGGCTATGGTAGGAACTTAAAAATGCTGGAGAGAAAACAGACCAGCAGAATCCAGAAAAAGCTAAGATTAAAGCTTTAGAAAGATATGAAGGTTCACTGATATGAAACTATAAAACAGGACAGAGGGTATTTTTAAATAATCCACATATGCCAAGTGGAAAACATAAACAAATTTCAAAAAATACAATGGACTACACCTTGTCATTGGAAAGATGTCTCTGGCCAATGTGAAACTACAACTGTTCATTAGAGTCAATACCATCCATTAGCACAAATCCGATCAAAGGAGCACGAAGTGACTCCCCCCCAACATGACCACGTATTGAGCAGAAAATGACCTCCCCATTTGAACTGGAGATTTCCCTGACAGGAACAAAGCATACTGAACCAGTGTGTAGTCACGTTGAACCTAAATAAAATTTATAGATGTAAGATTAAGAGTATCACTCTGAGTAATTTAATATATTTGAAAAAGGGAGCTCATTTCTTCAGGAAAGATTAAAATAGCACAGATGTACCATTTGGGCAAAAGAATCAAACTGGCCTGTACTGCATGAACATTATGCTCTCAGGTGCCCTCCAAGTACATAGTACACAGATAGCCACAATAAAGAAATATTGTTCTGGGAAAGTGAAGTTACAGAGGAGTAAATGAAAGGGGAGGGGGGAAATAAGGACAAGAACAAATGAGAAGAGACGATGGCACTTGTTGAGGTTTAGTGGAATGTGAAAACTATAGAACAACTTCCAAACTGTAAAATTCTGATGTACTGTTGTTACGGGTGGATTAAAATTGTAGACTCGATGAAGTAGATGTCAAGGCCAAATTTTTGAAACTTATTCACAGATTATGAATTCATTAGATGTCAGCTGTATTAGATACAGACATACAATCTATTAGTGACACATGAAAATTTGTGCCAGAGTGGGATAACAACGACATCAGTCTCTCTCCCTGTTGTGAGAATCACACAATATGCGAGCATTAGTGGATGTGGAAGAGTGGTATACAGAGGTTGTGATCGGTCCAGGGAGCATGCACAGATAGCTGAAGTGGTTGAGGCGACTACTTGTGATACATGGGACATTAGAATTCAGATCCTGGCCCGGCAAAAATTTTCATGTGTCTACGCCTAGAACAACTGCTATCTAATGACTTCCCAATTTGTGAATAAATTTTGTAATATTTAATGCAATTATGGATCATGAAGAGTGTCTGCTCTTTCGGGCGTGCAAAAATAAAATAAGAACAATTTTGTCTCACTGCCAACAAAATACTGTGATTTAGCAAGACAAGTTCTCTATTTATGACCAGTCATCATCATTAACAAATAAGCTGTTGTCATGCCAGCCTAAAAAACTGAATCTCAAAGGAAGTAGAACTAACCCGTAGCCAGTTGATTATAAAACGAGGTGCCGCAGTAGTGTCATTATGAGACACTTTTCGAATTTCTGCTGATGCCAGGTGAGA
The DNA here is from genome assembly GCF_023864345.2 of Schistocerca serialis cubense. Lineage (NCBI taxonomy): Eukaryota > Metazoa > Arthropoda > Insecta > Orthoptera > Acrididae > Schistocerca > Schistocerca serialis. Next base: position 266,545,851 of record NC_064646.1, read on the forward strand.
TGCTTTGCTAATGTCTGTTCTGCCTGGGGTCCTAAAAGCCTTGTTCACATCCATTCGGTAGTCCTTGAGGAACAGATCTGCAAAGATGACAAAGCATATTGAACCAGTGTGTAGTCACGTTGTAACTATATAAAATTTGTAGATGTAAGATTAAGAGTATCACTCTGAGTAATTTAGTATATTTGGAGCAAGCAACTGAGCAATGAAGAACTGTTGCTGAAACAATCTGCAGTAAGCCTGTTGATGAAATTCAAGAAATTACAAAATATATTATCTATGGAGCTGAGCGACAACAAATTTTTGCAATGAAATGATTACAACCTGGAATCATTTTTTCTCTTCTTTTTTATCAAAGTCCTAATTTATGAAAACCATCAGGCCCCAAAGCTCCAAAATTTGTTATAAGGATAACTGAAAGCTTTCAAATACCTGGTGTTATGTGAAGATGAACCCAGTTTGAAACACGTTCCTTACAAAGACGTAGTGAAATTCCAGCACATGCCTCCACTACTTGGTGTGTTACATCTTCAGATAGTAAGGACGACAAAGAAGGTGTTATGCGAGCTAAGCAAAATGACTCCATTTCCTGAATGGCCTGCTTCACCAATGACTCACTACCTAGTCTTGCAATCTGTTCTATTCCACCAGTTGCCCTTTCCTGTGAAAACAATATTGGCACAATAATATCTTTTAAGTTCACACACACACACACACACACACACACACACACACACACACACACACACACACGAGGAAGAGGAGAAGAAGAAAAAGCATGAAAAGAAGAAAGAAAATCTTGGTTGCTGCAATCCATCACTTAACTCAATCCACAGTCATTGCAACCAATAAATAACAGTCAACACTCATGAAGTACTTTCTTTTTATCTTCAGACTGTTGTACAGTATTTTTAAGAAATGTGATATTTTAACTATATAAACAAGTTATACATATAAAACCCGTGTGAAGATATAAACTGTTGTTACAAAGGGAACTATAACTTCCAAAAGGGGGTTTAAACTGGACAGGTTACACTCAGTTTACACACATATTTACAGTGATCTATAACTAAGATCTCAAGCTCTTCTACCGTATTTACTCGAATCTAAGCTGCACTTTTTTTTTCGGTTTTTGTAATCCAAAAAACCGCCTGCGGCTTAGAATTGAGTGCAAAGCAAGCGGAAGTTCTGAAAAATGTTGGTAGGTGCTGCCACAACTAACTTCTGCCGTCGAATATATGTAGTGCTACATAGGCATGCTTTGTAGGCGCTAAGATACATTATCCAATGAAGTAAATACAAATTTCGTATTGTTCATCTTCGAATGTAGCAGCATTTCAATGTACTACGAAAATCCGACTGGCAAGACTGTTTGGGATGTTTGTCAATATGGCCAACTCTACGTTCTGAATTTTTTCCTACCTGTGAGAAGAGACGGTTGTTAATAGGAACTTTTATGAATTGTGAATCACATGCAGCATTCTCTTCACCATAAGAATAATACGAATATAAACATTTTGCCATGTATTGTTTTGTGTTTGCTCCTATCTAATTTAAATCCTGTCTGCCTAATAAGCTACGAAACTAGAGTGAGTCATGTTTATATTCGTATTATTCTTTTGCCTAATAGTGATACAGTCAGAAATGAAGCACGGCAATTGACTAGATTTTTAAATCTAAGATGACTCTAATTTCTGTGCAGAATGTAATGTACTAAAGAGGCACCTGCAAAGATTTTCAAACGGAGAAAAATTTTCGCTAAACTCTTGTTTAGAACATCTTCTATCATACGTAGTCTATTATTTGGTTCTTGTTGATCATTATCAAAGAAAGCAGCAGTGTAAATAACAACAAATAGCACTCTTGCCATTGTTTTGCTAATGAGACGATTCCTTTTTTGTAAGCAGCAGTAGCACGCACAAAAGCAAGCCATGCCGCGAGCGGCAACAGGCCGTAAACACACACTATCAGACTATGAGAATGCGCAAACAAAATGGTTCAAATGGCTCTGAGCACTATGGGACTTAACATCTATGGTCATCAGTCCCCTAGAACTTAAAACTACTTAAACCTAACTAACCTAAGGACAGCACACAACACCCAGTCATCACGAGGTAGAGAAAATCCCTGACCCCGCCGGGAACTGAACCCGGGAACCCAGGCGTGGGAAGCGAGAACGCTACCGCACGACCACGAGCTGCGGACAATGCGCAAACAATGCATGACACAGTACAGTAATGCATTTTCAGCTTAGTGTGACATGAACACCTACAACAAAGAGAACGGCACTTATCAGATCGAAGAAAAACAAGCAATCAATTCAAACCAGACAAAGCATGGAAAAAGGAAGGGTGCCCGTATAAATACGGACGGAGCGCCTGACGCATAGCAATGGCTACCTGATAAAGCTTAACTGCTAAGCTTACTACTTGAACCAAACTACTGTAGCTGTATTGTCATTCATTCGACCTAAATTGTGTCTCATATTACAATGGACCAACTTTTGTTTCGATTTGGAGGTGCGGCCTAAAACTTCTCTCTCCCCTTGAATTTCGAGTCTCAAATTTCAGGTGTGGCTTAGATTTGGAAATTTTTTTTTCCTTGATTTCGAGTCTCATTTTTCAGGTGCGGCTTTAATTCGAGTAAATGTGGTAATCAGTTTTGCCACAGATGTAGAGGAAGTGCCATATGGTAAGTGGAAATCAGTTATGGAAGACAATTTATAATGAGAACTGATCAATGAACTGTCTCCAGAGCTTGGTGAAGACTGTCCACATTGCTTGTCATATTAAAAAGCTTCAGCTCAGGGATGTTTTCCATTCAACTTATTTAATCTGTCACTGAAGAGGTCACTGCTGCAGTGCAGAACGTAATGGGCAAGAACAGATACAATTGGAAGATGTCTTAGACCTTATGCATATACAATTCACATTTTCTTGTGAGACCAAATCAAAGTGGGGCAAGTGTGTTCTTTTAAGGTAATGCACTCCTTTACATAAGAACTGGTGACATAGTCTTACGCTGCAAATATATGCAAACAAATCAAAATACTGCCATGTGATTAGCATTGATAACTGGGTCATCACTTCCTTACTTCATTGTCACAATGTTCCAACTGAGTCACGAAATAAGAAGCAGTTGTTTTATGGGGGGGGGGGGGGGGGGGGTGGGGGGGAGGGGGGGGGGCACGACCAAGTATGCTCCCATAAAATTATCCTCAGCTGATGATAATGTCGTGTTCCAAAACAAACAAAGCAAATTTTTTGAAATATCTGCCAGTAGCCTTCATTATGTAATCTTATACTAATGTAATAATGTAAGACAGCATGAGTGTCACATATCACTTACATAGTACAGTAAATCTGTAATGGTGGAACATCAAAATCAGTGTGGTAGGCGCATACAGTTCAAGAACATTCACATGCTTGCTAGGCAGACATAAAATTAGTTAATCACTCTGCTATGATGAACTGTGATGATGTTTCTAGTCTTGTATCACTATAGTAGTCAGTCTATGGACTGACAGTGCTCACAAGGCTGCTTCATCAAGTGTGAGTGTAAACATTGCTGTTTAAGGCCCACAAAGCACTCTAACAACTTAAACTCTGATTGGTATTGCAGGAACAGTACATCATCATGGAAATGGCTTACTCTTGATTTAACAATGGCATCCGACAATATTCTAATACCAGTCACAATTAGTGAAGGGCCACTGCTGCTCTCCTTTCTACTCCTGATATCCAACAACGTGATCAATTCTTTTAATGGCCTTTCCAACTACGATGAGGGCATGGAGAAAAAACTAGTATATCGAGTGACTTTGACGATGCAACTTCACTGGTGGCAAGGTCACTTGCAATAATAACTAAAACATTTGTTCACTTTGCAGAAAAACATGATCACTGTATCAGTGAAATTTCATAGAAACGGTTGCTTGACTTCACAAAAAAATACTTGGTTAGCCTGGAACGCAGACTTAACACATATCTACTGCCATTCATACAAGCTCTTGATCAACAGCCACTGCTACTTCTTGTATCATGAAAATGTATAGTTAGGACACTGATAGCAAGATAAGAAACATACCTTTGGTGTTTTTGGTGAATTTATTGAATTGCTATCATTTTCACTCTCAGTTATTAATTTCCTTATTTTGTCAGCATCTTTCTTTTTCTGTTGTGGCAGTAACTGATTGCAGATATGTTTAACGAAAGCTGATGCAACTCGTTCTGCAACAAACTCTACAGTCTTCCTCATTGATGCTGGATGACCATGGAAAAAGTTTTCCTCCAGAAGCAACTGAAATAAACAATGTAGTTCTCCTAATTAACTGAAATTACACAAAAGCATTGTACTTTAAGTACAAGTTACCTTATGTGTCAAACTGTGGCATCCTTAAATGTCAAAATAAAAATTAATAGATTACCAGTAAACCCCCAACTCCATAATGACTCGAGTTCACACATCTCAATGCTTATGACAGCATATCTCATGAATTGTGTGTTACAAAATGATGTAATTCTTGAAATATCACCTGTAAAATGCGTTGCGAATAGAGTTAGTAGTAATGCAGTAATATATTCAAATATCATGTCTGATTTGGCAGTTTTACTGCACGAACAATGTAAATGTAGTTAGCAATAAACTTTTTTCCTTTCATCATTTTGTGCAGGGTGAGAGTGAGAAAAAGTTTCATAAAGCTTGTTGCAAGTCACTATTCTCAAATACTGGATGAATGCTGCCTCAGTATCTACACATAGTGAGTTACACTGCCTCAATATGTATACACAATTTCTAACTGTAATACTTGTTTTATTGGGTGAAACCTTTAACATAAGATTATATGTCTTAATGAGCAGAATATTACAACATTTCAGTTTTTAAATTAGGTCAATAAATACATAAAATACAGAAAATTAAATTTTTGTTGCCCCTGGAAGCCATTACATAGGCAGCTTGCAACTGCAACCAAGTGCCATAAATGGGGTTAGCTGTTTAGTAATGCATAAGAATAGATAGTACACACATCAGTCTGTAAAATAAAGGTCTGTGATATTAGATTGCCAACTGAAAAATGCAAATGGGAATACCTTCTCGATTTCTGCTTCAGTTACTAAGTTAAAGAAGTGACAAGGCAACTTTATACTGATTAGTGACATCAACTTCATACATTAATACAGGGTAGCAACTGCAATAAAAAATAAAGTTACAATGAAATGAACACCCTTAGCTGCTAACAGGCGTTGACATACGTCAACGGGGACAGATGAAAATGTGAGCCCCAACCGGGACTCGAACACGGGATCTCCTGCTTACATGGCAGACGTTCTATCCATCTGAGCCACCGAGGACACAGAGGATAGCGCGACTGCAGGGATTTATCTCGGGCACGCCTCCCGCGAAACCCACATTCTCAACGTATTGTCCTGCACTACATTCGTAGTGCCCCCGCCCATTATACTCATTACTCGCGGTGCGTTGCCGATTCCTGTAAGAGTTCGGGCACTGTTTGTGCATTTGCACAGGAGAAGAAGATGGTCAAGTGCCCGGTGAGCCTTAACTCTATATATATATATATATACTAAGATGGTATCTGTTCTTTCTGACATGTCCGAAAGAACAGATACCTTTGGAGACCATGCAGCTCGTTAGAATGAAATTACAATGAAATGAATACCCTTAGCTGCTTACAGGCATTGACATACGTCAACGGGGACAGATGAAAATGTGTGCCCCAACCAGGTCTCGGTAGTGCGGGACAATACGTTGAGAATGTGGGTTTCGCGGGAGGCATGTCAGAGATAAATCCCTGCAGTCGCACTATCCTCTGTGTCCTCGGTGGCTCAGATGGATAGAGCACCTGCCATTAAGCAGGAGATCCCGGGTTCGAGTCTCGGTCGGGGCACAATTTTCATCTGTCCCCGTTGACGTATGTCAACGCCTGTAAGCAGCTAAGGATGTTCATTTCATTGTAATTTCATTCTAACGGATATCTTACTATATAATGAAGATCACCCTGTGGCTAAACATGCCTTGGTGCATGGTCAGCACATCTTGGCACAGTGTTACACTGTCTGGGTTATCTGGATACGTCCCATTCACACCAACCTGTCAGAACTCCAGAGATGGGAACTTGCCCTTCAGTATATCCTCTCTTCTTGTTACCCGCCAGGTCTCAATCTCCGCTAATTTCAAGTTTCCGCCGCTGATTCCTCACCTGTCATTCAACAACATCTTTGCCTTTGTACTTCCGCCTCGACTGACATCTCTGCCCAAACTCTTTGCCTTTACAAATGTCTGCTTGTGTCTGTGTATGTGCGGATGGATATGTGTGTGTATGCGAGTGTATAGCTGTCCTTTTTTCCCCCTAAGGTAAGTCTTTCTGCTCCTGGGATTGGAATGACTCCTTACCCCTCTCCCTTAAAACCCACATTCTTTCGTCTTTCCCTCTCCTTCCCTCTTTCCTGATGAAGCAACCGTTGGTTGCGAAAGCTTGAATTTTGTGTGTGTGTTTGTGTTTGTTTGTGTGTCTATGAAGCTGCCAGCGCTTTCGTTTGGTAAGTCACATCATCTCTGTTTTTATATCTAAAAACAAAGATGATGTGACTTACCAAACAAAAGCGCTGGCAGCTTGATAGACACACAAACAAACAGTGCCCGAACTCTTACAGGAATCGGCAACGCGCCGCGAGTAGTGAGTATAATGGGCAGGAGCACTAGGAATGTAGTGCTGGACAATACTTTGATAATGTGGGTTTCGCGGGATGCGTGCCAGAGATAAATCCCTGCAGTCACGCTATCCTCAAATGGTTCAAATGGCTCTGAGCACTATGGGACTTAACATCTATGGTCATCAGTCCCCTAGAACTTAGAACTACTTAAACCTAACTAACCTAAGGACCCCCCCCCCCCCCCCCCCCATGAACCATGGACCTTGCCGTTGGTGGGGAGGCTTGCGTGCCTCAGCGATACAGATGGCCGTACCGTAGGTGCAACCACAATGGAGGGGTATCTGTTGAGAGGCCAGACAAACATGTGGTTCCTGAAGAGGGGCAGCAGCCTTTTCAGTAGTTGCAGGGGCAACAGTCTGGATGATTTACTGATCTGGCCTTGTAACATTAACCAAAACGGCCTTGCTGTGCTGGTACTGCGAACGGCTGAAAGCAAGGGGAAACTACAGCCATAATTTTTCCCGAGGACATGCAGCTTTACTGTATGATTAAATGATGATGGTGTCCTCTTGGGTAAAATATTCCGGAGGTAAAATAGTCCCCCATTTGGATCTCCGGACGGGGACTACTCAAGAAGACGTCGTTATCAGGAGAAAGAAAACTTGCGTTCTACGGATCGGAGCGTGGAATGTCAGATCCCTTAATCGGGCAGGTAGGACAGAAAATTTAAAAAGGGAAATGGATAGGTTAAAGTTAGATATAGTGGGAATTAGGGAAGTTCGCTGGCAGGAGGAACAAGACTTTTGGCCAGGTGATTACAGGGTTATAAATACAAAATCAAATAGGGGTAATGCAGGAGTAGGTTTAATAATGAATAAAAAAAATAGGAGTGTGGGTTAGCTACTACAAACAGCATAGTGAACACATTATTGTGGCCAAGATAGACACAAAGCCCATGCCTACTACAGTAGTACAAGTTTATATGCCAACTAGCTCTGCAGATGATGAAGAAATAGATGAAATGTATGACGAGATAAAAGAAATTATTCAGGTAGTGAAGGGAGACGAAAATTTAATAGTCATGGGTGACTGGAATTCGTCAGTAGGAAAAGGGAGAGAAGGAAACATAGTAGGTGAATATGGATTGGGGCTAAGAAATGAAAGAGGAAGCCGCCTGGTAGAATTTTGGGCAGAGCATAACATAATCATAGCTAATACTTGGTTCAAGAATCATAAAAGAAGGTTGTATACCTGGAAGAATCCTGGAGATACTAAAAGGTATCAGATAGATTATATAATGGTAAGACAGAGATTTAGGAACTAGGTTTTAAATTGTAAGACATTTCCAGGGGCAGATGTGGATTCTGACCACAATCTATTGGTTATGAACTGCAGATTGAAACTGAAGAAACTGCAAAAAGGTGGGAATTTAAGGAGATGGGACCTGGATAAACTGAAAGAACCAGAGGTTGTACAGAGTTTCAGGGAGAGCATAAGGGAACAATTGACAGGAATGGGGGAAAGAAATACAGTAGAAGAAGAATGGGTAGCTCTGAGGGATGAAGTAGTGAAGGCAGCAGAGGATCAAGTAGGTAAAAAGACGAGGGCTAGTAGAAATCCTTGGGTAACAGAAGAAATATTGAATTTAATTGATGAAAGGAGAAAATATAAAAATGCAGTAAATGAAGCAGGCAAAAAGGAATACAAACTTCTCAAAAATGAGATCGACAGGAAGTGCAAAATGGCTAAGCAGGGATGGCTAGAGGACAAATGTAAGGATGTAGAGGCTTGTCTCACTAGGGGTAAGATAGATATTGCCTACAGGAAAGTTAAAGAGACCTTTGGAGAGAAGAGAACCACTTGTATGAATATCAAGAGCTCAGACGGCAACCCAGTTCTAAGCAAAGAAGGGAAGGCAGAAAGGTGGAAGGAGTATATAAGAGGGTTTATACAAGGGCGATGTACTTGAAGACAATATTATGGAAATGGAAGAAGATGTAGATGAAGATGAAATGGGAGATAAGATACTGCGTGAAGAGTTTGACAGAGCACTGAAAGACCTGAGTCGAAACAAGGCCCCGGGAGTAGACAACATTCCATTAGAACTACTGATGGCCTTGGGAGAGCCAGTCATGACAAAACTCTACCATCTGGTGAGCAAGATGTATGAGACAGGCGAAATACCCTCAGACTTCAAGAAGAATATAATAATTCCAATCCCAAAGAAAGCAGGTGTTGACAGATGTGAAAATTACCGAACTATCAGTTTAATAAGTCACAGCTGCAAAATACTAACGCGAATTCTTTACAGACGAATGGAAAAACTGGTAGAAGCAGACCTCGGGGAAGATCAGTTTGGATTCCGTAGAAGTGTTGGAACACGTGAGGCAATACTAACCTTACGACTTATCTTAGAAGAAAGATTAAGAAAAGGCAAACCTACGTTTCTAGCACTTGTAGACTTAGAGAAAGCTTTTGACAACGTTAACTGGAATACTCTCTTTCAAATTCTGAAGTTGACAGGGGTAAAATACAGGGAGCGAAAGGCTATTTACAATTTGTACAGAAACCAGGTGGCAGTTATAAGAGTCTAGGGGCATGAAAGGGAAGCAGTGGTTGGGAAAGGAGTGAGACAGGGTTGTAGCCTCTCCCCGATGTTATTCAATCTGTATATTGAGCAAGCAGTAAAGGAAACAAAAGAAAAATTCGGAGTAGGTATTAAAATTCATGGAGAAGAAGTAAAAACTTTGAGGTTCGCCGATGACATTGTAATTCTGTCAGAGACAGCAAAGGACTTGGAAGAGCAGTTGAACGGAATGGACAGTGTCTTGAAAGGAGGCTATAAGATGAACATCAACAAAAGCAAAACGAGGATAATGGAATGTAGTCAAATTAAATCGGGTGATGCTGAGGGGATTAGATTAGGAAATGAGACACTTAAAGTAGTAAAGGAGTTTTGCTATTTAGGGAGTAAAATAACTGATGATGGTCAAAGTAGAGAGGATATAAAATGTAGACTGGCAATGGCAAGGAAATCGTTTCTGAAGAAGATAAATTTGTTAACATCGAGTATAGATTTAAGTGTCAGGAAGGCGTTTCTGAAAGTATTTGTATGGAGTGTAGCCATGTATGGAAGTGAAACATGGACGATAACCAGTTTGGACATGAAGAGAATAGAAGCTTTCGAAATGTGGTGCTACAGAAGAATGCTGAAGATAAGGTGGGTAGATCACGTAACTAATGAGGTGGTATTGAATAGGATTGGGGAGAAGAGAAGTTTGTGGCACAACTTGACTAGAAGAAGGGATCGGTTGGTAGGACATGTTTTGAGGCATCAAGGGATCACAAATTTAGCATTGGAGGGCAGCGTGGAGGGTAAAAATCATAGAGGGAGACCAAGAGATGAATACACTAAGCAGATTCAGAAGGATGTAGGTTGCAGTAGGTACTGGGAGATGAAGAAGCTTGCACAGGATAGAGTAGAATGGAGAGCTGCATCAAACCAGTCTCAGGACTGAAGACCACAACAACAACAACCACCTAAGGACATCACACACATCCATGACCGAGGCAGGATTCGAACCTGCGACTGTAGCAGTCGCGTGGCTCCGGACTGAGCGCCTAGCACGCTATCCTCTGTGTCCTCGGTGGCTCAGATGGATAGAGCGTCTGCCATGTAAGCAGGAGATCCCGGGTTCGAGTCCCGGTCGGGGCACACATTTTCATCTGTCCCCGCTGACGTATATCAACGCCTGTAAGCAGCTAAGGGTGTTCATTTCATTGTAATTTCATTCTAACGAGCTGCATGGTCACCGATGGTATATGTTCTTTCGAACATGTCCGAAAGAACAGATACCATCTTAGTATATAAAAAAAAGTTAATGACAGTAAAGCTGCCACAACATAAAATTAGGGATGTGTGAGAGGGTCAGCACAAAAGTTCACATACATTAATCCATTTTATTACTTGCTATTTTTAATATCATTACAAAGTAATATCTATAGCTATTTGTCTGTAACTGAATGAGGTGCTCCCAAAGTGCAATCTGAGAGAAGCACTCTACAACCACTTTTTGCTTATACAACTCTCTATTTCCTCTTTAACCATTCCCTCATTTACATGACATTCACAGTGTATGCAAAACATTTTTAAAGACACAAATGAATAAAACAATGAAATGAAATAACTACAGTATACTTTTGCTTATTTGGGGTAATGTGGAGGGGAAAATGCACGAACAATTGAAAAAAAAAATTAATCAAAATATTTTCATACACCTATTTTTCATTTGAAAATTTATCATAGTTCTGTATATAGGTACTGTAGGAATGCGTATTTCTTAAAATTGGTCTGCTTCTGTGAGTAGGACCTTTTTTCACATGCAATTTCAAATTTTTCTTGCATCAATAATGTCATTCTACTGAAAGTCCTTCTCCCCAATATATCAACACACTGCAATGCGGTACAATGACTGGCAAGTTCACTGTCTTTAGCCCCACTTCCACATTTTCTGCTTAATGTTTTTTTAATGTCTCAAACAGTCTGCATTCCAGTACCATAATCAGCACTTAGTTTTGCAGCAATTTACCCCTGCTCAAATTTTTCAGTAAATTCCGATTTTTGTTTTAATGTCAAAACAGGTTTCTTTCGTTCCTCTATCAAATTAACTTCATTGACACTTACACGCTAATTCACACCAGAAAACTAAGTTTTTTTACACGGAATAGGCTGGCCGATAAAAACAGAAATGGTACTCTGTTGGCTCGTGGCAATTGTTTAAACAACAGAAATGGTATTTAGTGTCATGTGATGTGTTGTTTATTGTTTGCTACAGAAAAATACTGCAAACCCCACTTACAGATATAAATATAAAAAAATCGGGAGTACACTGTGTAGTGAGCAATTGAAACAGTAAAGAACTGCAACGGAAAAATGAATATGGAACAGCAAATAATAATGGAGAAATGAAATAATATAAAAACAACAATAAAAAGGGACAGGCATTCATTCATCCACTCAATGACAGCACTTAATATAAGCTGGCAAAGTTGCACTTGGTAAAATACTGAAACTCTCCTAATAAAGTAAAATAGTTATTAGGGGAACATGTGGCTACATGTACCTTTATAAACAAAAATGTTGCGTGTTACAATAGGTTGCGAATATCAATAACCTCTTAAATTATTAATTTAAGTCAGAACAGCAAGATTAAATATAGGTTAAATGGAGGCTACTTGAGGTAGCTCTATCAATCCCCCCCCCCCCCCCCCCCCCCCGACCCCCCAAATGAATGAATGAGGCATGCGAAGAATGAAAACCACCCCGACAACTTACGTTATTTGTGTGGCAAATTCACTCCAAAAGCCCAAAGAAAACCAATCACTGATTTGGTTAAGAAGGCATATAAATTGTATTTTGATTGTGCTGTTGGAGATCAAGATAAAAATTTTGCACCTCATATTGCCTGAATAACCTGTACTACAACCTTAGCCGAGTGGTTGAAAGGAAAATGCCGAGCCATGCCATTCGCTGTTCTGATGGTGTGCAGTGAGCCTAATGACCATCATTCAGACTGTTACTTCTGTATTACAAATATTTTGGGACATTCAGGCAAACCTAGACATAAAATAAAATATCCAAATGTATTTTCAGTGCATTTGCCTGTGCCCCATGATGAGGGGTTACCTGTTCCTGTCTGTAACTTGAAAGCCACAGAACCAGACACCATGTCAAGTGACTCAGAACATACTGAACATATAGAAGAGTACTGCCCTCAATATCATGACACTTTGCCTCAGATCTTTAACCAAAAGGAACTGAATGATTTGGTTCATGATCTAAAACTTTCAAAACAGCAAGCTGGACTCTTGGGGTCGAGACTGCAACAATGGAACCTTCTGGCTCCAGGGACAAAAAGTTCCTGTTTCAGATCAAGAGGTACTTCCTTCGCTCAATATTTTGATATGCAGAATTCAGTGTGGTGTCAATGGTCTGATGATGCAGCTAGGTGTAAAACACAATCCACAGGAGTGGCAACTATTTATTGACTTCAGTAAAACCAGCTTGAAAGCAGTACTACAACATAATGGCAATGCATTTCCATCAGTATCTTTGGCTTACGCACAAGACATGAAAGAAACTTATGAAACCATGGCTTTGCCACTAAAGGCAATCAAATATAAGGATCATGAATGGCAGCTTTGCTGTGATTTAAAAGTTGTTGCACTCCTCACAGGTTTGCAAGCTGGATTCACGAAATACTGCAGCTTTTTGTGCCTTTTGGACGGCCGTGACACCAAGAACCACTATACAGTCAAGGAATGGCCTATAAGGAAGTCATATGTTCCTGGAAATGTAAATGTGAACAATATGCCATTGGTTGAGCCCAATAAAATCATTTTGCCTCCCCTTGATATCAAGTTGGGCCTTATCAGGAACTTTGTAAAAGCTCTTGATAAAGAAGGTGATGCCTTCACTCACTTAAAAGAAAAGTTTCCCAAATTAAGTGTGGCAAAGCTCAAAAGAGGGTATATTTGTTGGACCACAAATAAGAAAATTGCTGAAAGATCCAACCTTTGATACCAAACTCACAGATATCCAATTAGCTGCTTGGACTTCTTTTAAAGCGATTGTGAAGGGCTTTTTGGGTAACAGAAAAGACAAAAACTATGTTGTGAATGATCTGTTGGACAACTATACAAACATGGGATGTAGAATGTCACTTAAAATTCACTTTTTACATTCTCAACTTGATTTCTTCCCAAAAAATTTGGGAGCTGTAAGTGATGAGCATGGTGAACGCTTTCACCAAGAAATTCTTACCATGGAACACCATGACCAAGGCCTTTCGAAGCCTTCGATAATGGGTGACTACTGCTGGGGTCTTGTTAGGGAGAGCGATGAAGCGGCGAGCAAAAGAAGAGCTCCGTCATCGCATCTTTCATAAACCACAGACTATTAAAGGTGAAAATATCTTCTGAACTAATCTGGACCTTTTATTGGCATCATGCCCATAAATACATACAAAATAGTTCTGAATGTGTATTTTTGTTTGACTTAATTGTGTCAATTTTCGATATTACCATTTTTATTCTGCAGTGTATCTAGAGAATGTGACGTCATAGAGAAAAACTGATTTTACCAGTGTATTCAGCACCCCAAAATTAGGTAAATTCACCCATTTACAAACCAAGTGCAGAAAAAAAGTTAAAATTTGTTAACTAGTGTTATTATCTCTGTGATGCTATCACACACACTAAAGAAACTTGCTGGATCTTCTATCCTCTACTAATTCTACCTAGCACAGGCCCCAAACTCACAAGCAACGCTCAAGAACAGGCCAAAGTAGGCTAATTCTTTGATGAATGAACTGTGTTTGCTTATGAATATTGTTATGAACCTCTGTTGGGCATCTGCTTTACCTTCAACTAGTTTTATGTGATTGGTCCACTTTAAATCACTTGGGTCTTAATTCCCTTTTTTAGTCTCCCTGTACATACACACATTTTTCTGCAGTGTCAAATTTCCACAGACTCACAAAGCTTCTAATGGTATTCACTAGACCATTTATACAATGGAAAATCCAGGATGGAATGAAACAGTATTATGAAAAGGAAAGTTGCTACTCACCATATAGCAAAGATGCTGAGTCGCAGATAGGCACAATAAAAAGACTGTCACAAATGTAGCTTTCGGTTAGTAAGGCTTTCGCCACTCCCATCATGCATTGCTGCTGCTGCTCGCAGTATGACCTCAGTTGCCTGAGACTGTAGTCATGTGTGTGTGTGTGTGTGTGTGTGTGTGTGTGTGTGTCGTATAATTTTGATGCAGGCCTTACTGGCCGAAAGCTTTATTTGTGACAGTATTTTTATTGTGCCTATCTGCGACTCCGCAACTCTGCTATATGGTTAGACCATTTATACATTCATTTATATTCCACTTTAGACCATTACTATCACATCAGAATATTTTAGATCATGAAGAATGAAGTGTTTGAATACTTCACTCTGGGAAGTCCTGATTCAAATCACAAAGCTTGTACAGTACTTTTCAAGTTTGTCCTCTGTAAATTAAATGATATTTTTACACTTTTGATGCTGCAGCAGTGCTGCTATGAATTACAGGAAAAAGTTATAAATGTGCACTAGGAAGTACTTACAATATTTTGAATTATGCAACTACACTTACAACATGCTTCTGGATTTATATATACCTGAAATGTATTGTTGGAGATAAGAGAGACTGAAAAAGACAATGTGAGTAGTGTGTTTATATTTTGTGAGAATCTTAAAGATAATAATGTCACAGTCGCGTTAAAGATAATAATGTCACAGTCACGTAACTGTCCTCTTCTATTGTGTCTGTTTGTATCTCTGCAAGATGTTCTGACTGGTTTATTTATCTATACAATTTTGTTATTTTATACAGTTATCACGAAATATGAAATAGATAGGAAGTGTGCTTGTTAGGTGTGGACACAAGGAGAATTGGCTACTGTTGGCAAAGAACTAACATTCGCACTGGCCACCAACAACAGGCTTCAAGCTCTGCTCTAAGCAGCGATGACAATGGGGTACCAATGGTGAAAGCTCCATCACCTTTAGTGTCGTGGTGGTAAAGCAGAATTCCTTGGAAACCCTGTTGTCATTGCATCTTCATTCACTTGTGTCTGGGCAGAGGATAAAAGTGGGAACTGGCTGCATGGCTGTCCCATTATGCCTTAGCAACAGGTACAAGGTGCTATCCAGTGTTGATAACCTGCACCTGCACCAGCACGGGGACAGACTGTGTTGGACCAGGGGTTGATTTTCCTGCCAGGCTCGGACATGCGTAGAAGGTGGGTAGGCTAGTCGCTGGAAGTTGGATGGGTAATGGTGTCCCTCAGAGAAACAGGAGGCAGACTGGGAAGGAAGGCCAGTGTGCACTGGGTATGTTTGCTTGGAGGACATGTTGGAAATGTGTGGTGACCTCTTCTGATATACTGTCCTTGCAAATGTACAGTGGTGCATAATCATTCTGTGTGATAGCAGTTTCAAGCTGTACTGATGTAGTTGTTCTTTGGTTTACTATTCTTTCAGTTATTCCATGCTTTACATTGTGCATGCATTCCTGTTTGTATAACTGAGCTGTTATCGAGTATATAGGGGAATAAATATCTTGTTTTCTCCATTACCTACATATTTGGAGACCCTGGCAGACTACAATACATCTGCGTCGGCTTCAATGTTTTGCGCAGTTTTGCAACATTGGCAGTCGTAACTTCCACACAAGCCACACTGCACTTATTCCCACAAGGGAATTAATGACTCACTAGTCACAACTGGATCAGCAGCTGGTAATGCAATTAATAAGATGATGATAAAACCCCCACCATTCTGGTACCATAATCCTCTATTATTGATTGCCCAGCTACAAAGTCAGTTTGCCCTCGCACAAATATTGACGGTGAGATTAAATATAGCTGTGTGGTTCAAGTGCTTATGGAGGATCTAGCAGCAGAAGTCTGGGCTATTCTAGCCATGCCAACATATACCAAATAGTATGCATCAATCAAAAATGCATTGGTCACACGCTTGTTACAATCAGAAGCAAAATGGTTAGAAAGGTTTTTGCGCACTGAGGAGCTCTGATATCACACTCTGTCGCATCTCCTAAAACATTTATGGACATGGGCAAGTAACATTGCAAGTGATGAAGTGCTACAGAATATATGATTGTCTTGACTGCCATCAGACACCTGAAAAATTCTCATGGTGTGTGCGGGCAATTTTAACACACTGGCACAAATGGCTGACTGGATATTTAAAATGTATCCTGTATCGTGTGTCTCAACATTGGTAGTGTGACACAAAAATGTGCCCAGGTGACGTTAGCCACCCTGCAATCACAACTGCCAGAACTGGCCACAAAGGTATCAGCTTTATAAACAATATAAAAGTCAATGACAACATAATTGGTAGTAATGAGTTGGTATCACAGGAATTTTGGTAATGATGCGTAAAAGTGTATGCCACTTTTCAATTGGACCATGAATCGGACACCGTAGCAATGAAACTGCCATTGCTGCTGCATTTCAGCAACAGATTGATCAGTATTGGCAGCCCATCGCATTTGTCGCTATCTCAGCAACACTGGGCAACGTACAATTGTGAATTGCATGCTGCTTACTCTGTAGTCAAAAAATTCAGATATGTATTAGAAGGGCAACAGTGCACCATCTACACGGATCATAAACCACCTGCCTATGAATTTAAGGTAAAGCCAGAGAAAGCGTCACCTAGGCAGCTGCGACACCAGCCAATTCACGATCTGCATTGTGCATGTGGAAGGAAAGCTAAATGTTCCATCTAACGCAGTTCCACGTGTAGAAACAGTGTGGTGTCACCGCCAGACACCACACTTGCTAGGTGGTAGCCTTTAAATCGGTCGCGGTCCATTAATATACGTCAGACCTGCGTCTCGCCACTATCAGTGATTGCAGACCAAGTGCCGCCACACGGCAGGTCTGGTCTAGAGAGACTCCCTAGCACTCGCCTCAGTTGTATAGCCAACTTTGCTAGCGATGGTTTACTATCTACATATGTTCTCATTTACACAGACGACAGTTTAGCATAGCCTTCAGCTACATCATTTGCTACGACCTAGCAAGGCGCCATATTCAGTTACTATAACCTGAACAGATAACATTGTGAATCATGTACCGTCAAGAGCGATGTTAATCATTAATGGATTAAAGTTAAGTATGAAACTAATTCCGTCCGCTTTCTGAATTCTAATTCCTTGTCATGTTCCAGACCTCACGTTGGCATCCCTGCCGCCGTTGGATAAGCAGCTGCCAGCAGCAAGTCATATACTTCTAGCTCACTTATTTGTTACATAGTTTAATTCTTAAGTTCTTTGCGTGTTTTTGGGTACTTGCATTGTTTAATTCATAAATTTCGGGCGTATTATAGTATTTGAGAGTTGTAGCATCGTGCTTTAGTACCTGAATAGTGTAAATTTGCGTAGTCGTTTCTCTTCTGTTTTTGTTTTGAACGGCCATTGTCGGTTGGTCACAGCCAGTGTGCTTCCTGCCGCCGTTGGATAAGCAGCTGCCAGCAGCAAGTTGTATACTTCTAGCTCACTTATTTGTTACATAGTTTCGTACAGGAGGTGTAATTTCGAGTTTGTTACTGTAATCGTAAATTCAGGCAGATCGTAGCGCAGCCGTTAGGCATTTCTACACGTTACTTCACACATTCTTTGCGTATTTCCCTTGCATTATCTAGGCACGGACTCGTGTTTCAGTAACTGTTGTTCAACAGCGATTAGAATGGACAGGGACTGTTATTGCTGTGTTTGGATGAGCTTCCCTCACAGCTGCAGGCGGCACTGACTTCGGTCGTGCAGCTTGAGGCTGTTGCCAATGGGCACCACTGGGGGAAGCCGGACTTGGGTATCACGGGATGCCAACCTCGTCCCGTCTGTCCCCAGATCAGTCTGCCGCTGTGGTTCCCCGGTTGCTGCCCGCAGTGGGGCTGAGCCCTCGCCTGTGGTTGATTGGGAGG
This sequence comes from Schistocerca serialis cubense, assembly GCF_023864345.2. Lineage (NCBI taxonomy): Eukaryota > Metazoa > Arthropoda > Insecta > Orthoptera > Acrididae > Schistocerca > Schistocerca serialis. The sequence goes on from NC_064646.1 coordinate 266,564,066, forward strand.
TCGTTCCAAGGCTTGGCAGGCAGCAAAAGACGTCCCCGGATGCTGATCAGAAAGCCTCCCCGGTGCATCTGACGAACAGGTTTCAGGTGCTGTCTCTGGCTGAGCCAGATGCAGCAGCCTGCCCTGTTTCAGAGGACGATTCTCAGCCTTCAAGGTCCGGGCAATTGCAGAGGGTGGGCTTATTGGTAGTTGGGAGCTCCAATGTCAGGCGTGTAATGGGGCCCCTTAGGGATATGGCGGCTAAGGAGGGGAAGAAATCCAGTGTGCACTCCGTGTGCATTCCGGGTGGAGTCATTCCTGATGTGGAAAGGGTCCTTCCGGATGCCATGAAGAGCACAGAGTGCAGCCAGCTGCAGGTGGTGGCACATGTCGGCACTAATGACGTGTGTCGCTTTGGATCTGAGGAAATTCTCTCTGGATTCCAGCGGCTATCTGATTTGGTGAAGGCTGCCGGTCTTGCTTACGAAATGAAGGCGGAGCTCACCATCTGCAGCATCGTCGACAGAACCGAATGCGGACCTTTGGTGCAGAGCCGGGTGGAGGGTCTGAATCAGAGGCTCAGACGGTTTTGTGACCGTGTTGGCTGCAGATTCCTTGACTTGTGCCATAGGGTGGTGGGGTTTCGGGTTCCGCTGAATAGGTCACGAGTTCACTACACTCAGCTGGCGGCTACACGGGTAACTGAGGCTGTGTGGCGTGGACTGGGCGGTATTTTAGGTTAGAAGGCCTTGGGATAGTATGGGTTGGGCTGCAATCTCAAAGGGTGCATGGCAAATACAGGACGTGCTTGGATCAAGGAACAGTCAGAATTGTAGTTGTAAATTGTTGTAGTTGTGCTGGGAAAGTGCCTGAGCTTCAAGCGCTAATAGAAAGCACAGAAGCTGAAATCGTTATAGGTACAGAAAGCTGGCTAAAGCCTGAAATAAGTTCTGCAGAAATTTTTACGAAGTCCCAGACGGTGTTCAGGAAAGATAGATTAAGCAGAATTGGTGGTGGAGTGTTTGTGTCTGTCAGTAGTGGTTTATCTTGTAGTGAAGTCGAAGTAGATACTCCGTGCGAATTGGTATGGGTGGAGGTTATACTTAGCAGCCGAACTAAGTTAATAATTGGCACCTTCTACTGACTCCCAGACTCCAATGATTTAGTTGCTGAACAGTTCAGAGAAAATTTGAGTCTCGTAACAAATAAATACCCCACTTATACAGTTATAGTTGGTGGGGACTTCAACCTTCCCTCGATATGTTGGCAAAAATAATTGTTCAAAACCTGTGGTACGCAGAAAATATCTTCCGAGATTGTCCTAAATGCTTTCTCCGAAAATTATTTCGACCAGTTAGTCCACGAACCCACGCGAATTGTAAATGGTTGCGAAAACACACTTGACCTCTTAGCCACAAACAATCCAGAGCTAATTGAGAGCATCATGACTGATACAGGGATTAGTGATCACAAGGTCGTTATAGCTAGGCTCAATACCATTTGTTCCAAATCCACCAGAAATAATTTTATTTAAAAAAGCAGATAAAGTGTCACTAGAAGCCTTCCTAAGAGACAATCTCCATTCCTTCTGAACTAACTATGCAAATATAGACGAGATGTGGCTCAAATTCAAAAATATAGTAGCAACATCAATTGAGAGAATCATACCTCATACATTGGTAAGAGATGGAACTGATCCCCCATGGTACACAAACCAGGTCCGAACGCTGTTGCAGAGGCAACGGAAAAAGCATGCGAAGTTCAGGAGAATGCGAAATCCCGAAGATTGGCTAAAATTTACAGACGCACAAAATTTGGCATGGACTTCAATGCAAGATGCCTTTAATAGGTTCCACAACGAAACATTGTCTTGAAATTTGGTAGAAAATCCGAAGAAATTCTGGTCATATGTAAAGTACACAAGCAGCAAGACGCAGTCAATACCTTTGCTGCGCAGTGCCGATGGTACTGTTACCGATGACTGTGCCGCTAAAGCGGAGTTATTGAACGCAGTTTTCCGAAATTCCTTCACCAGGGAAGACGAATGGAATATTCCAGAATTTGAAACACGAACAGATGCTAGCATGAGTTTCTTAGAAGTAGGTACCTTAGGGGTTGCGAAGCAACTCAAATCGCTTGATACGGGCAAGTCTTCAGGTCCAGATTGTATACCGATTAGGTTCCTTTCAGATTACACTGATACAATAGCTCCCTACTTAGCAATCATATACAACCGCTCGCTCACCGATAAATCTGTACCTGCAGATTGGAAAATTGCGCAGGTCGCACCAGTGTTTAAGAAGGGTAGTAGGAGTAATCCATCGAACTACAGACCTATATCATTGACGTCGGTTTGCAGTAGGGTTTTGGAGCATATACTGTATTCAAACATTATGAATCACCTCGAAGGGAACGACCTATTGATAATCAGCATGGTTTCAGAAAACATCGTTCTTGTGCAATGCAGCTAGCTCTTTATTTGCACGAAGTAATGGCCGCTATCGACAGGGGATCTCAAGTTGATTCCGTATTTCTAGATTTCCGGAAAGCTTTTGACACCGTTCCTCACAAGCAACTTCTAATCAAGCTGCGGGCCTATGGGGTATCGTCTCAGTTGTGCGACTGGATTCGTGATTTCTTGTCAGGAAGGTCGCAGTACGTAGTAATAGACGGCAAATCATCGAGTAAAACTGAAGTGATATCAGGTGACCCCAGGGAAGCGTCCTGGGACCTCTGCTGTTCCTGATCTATATAAATGACCTGGGTGACAATCTGAGCCGTTCTCTTAGGTTGTTCGCAGATGATGCTGTAATTTACCGTCTAGTAAGGTCATCCGAAGACCAGTATCAGTTGCAAAGCGATTTAGAAAAGATTGCTGTGTGGTGTGGCAGGTGGCAGTTGATGCTAAATAATGAAAAGTGTGAGGTGATCCACATGAGTTCCAAAAGAAATCCGTTGGAATTGGACTACTCGATAAATAGTACAATTCTCAAGGCTGTCAATTCAACTAAGTTCATGGGTGTTAAAATTACGAACAACTTCAGTTGGAAAGACCACATAGATAATATTGTGGGGAAGGCGAGCCAAAGGTTGCATTTCATTGGCAGGACACTTAGAAGATGCAACAAGTCCACTAAAGAGACAGCTTACACTACACTCGTTCGTCCTCTGTTAGAATATTGCTGCGCGGTGTGGGATCCTTACCAGGTGGGATTGATGGAGGACATCAAAAGGGTGCAAAAAAGGGCAGCTCGTTTTGTATTATCACGTAACAGGGGAGAGAGTGTGGCAGATATGATACGCGAGTTGGGATGGAAGTCATTAAAGCAAAGATGTTTTTCGTCGCGGCAAGATCTATTTACGAAGTTTCAGTCACCAACTTTCTCTTCCGAATGCGAAAATATTTTGTTCAGCCCAACCTACATAGGTAGGAATGATCAAAATAAAATAAGAGAAATCAGAGCTCAAACAGAAAGGTTTAGGTGTTTGTTTTTCCCGTGCGCTGTTCGGGAGTGGAATGGTAGGGAGATAGTATGATTGTGGTTCGATGAACCCTCTGCCAAGCGCTTAAATGTGAATTGCAGAGTAATCATGTAGATCTAGATGTAGATAGTTCTTCCCTCCTCACACCAGCCTGTGTGAGCTAAAACGCGTGCATTTCGGCCTCCTCTAGTAACACGGTGTTGGCTCTTTGGCCAACCCAACAAACAGTGTATGTGGTAGCACATAACACCGCATGCGTGGAAGCAGTGGCAAATGCCACTGACTATAATAGCCTAGTGCATGCGCAACAACGTGATAATAAGCTGTGTGATTTATTGCAACAATCAAAAGGATTGAGGTTACAGTTTGTGACTTCACCTGAAGCAAATCAGAGTACAAGCAATAGCATCAATGCACAACTGGGCATAACCAAGAGTAAGGGACAATGTCAGATTAGTCAAACAGAACTTTTTATGGCCAGGTATGCACACAGACTGTAAAACATTTGTAAAGTGGTGTGTGGCATGCAAGAGGAATAAAATTACATGGCATGTCAGAGCACCATTAATACATATCTTCTGCCAAACCCATATTTTGAACATGTGATACTCACATTTTAGGCCTACTCACAGCATTGGAAGGACAGTTATTGCCTCTTGGTGGTAGACATGTTCACCAGGTGGTAGGACATCAAGGCAGAAGCTGTAGCACAAACATTTTTTTTTCATGGCTGGATTGTCCAGTTTGGAGCCCTGCTGAAAATTACCACTGATCAGAGATGGAAATTTGAAGCTTATATCTTCAGAATCTTGCCAACATTGTTAGGTATGAAGCACATATGTGCCACAGCATACCATCCAACATAAAATGGCACAGTTGAGCATCTTTATCAGCAGTTACAGGCAGCACTGAGATGCCTCACAATGCTGAACTGGACAGAGACATTGCCTGTTGTGCTTAAGTCAACAAACGTCGTTTAAGACTAATCTGAAGAGAACAGTGGTAGAACTAGTATATGGACAAATGTTACACTTCACTGCAGAGTTTTTGCGGACCTTAGCAGGTGAAATCACTGCCTCAGACTTCACCACCCAATTAAGAATAGAACATATACACCATCTAAGACTGACAATGCCTAGAAACCAGTTTTAAAAGACACTTGTTCATTCTAGCAGAGCTAGACAAATGCACGCATGTGTTCATATGCAATGATACAGTGCATAAGCCATTGCAGGCACTGTATGATGGACCATCTCCGGTAGTCAGTAGGGGCAGCTATACTTTCCACATAATGATCGATGGTAAAAACAACACAGTCACACTGGATCAGATCAAGAAATTTCAGCAACAAGAGGTGTTCCAGCGCTGCGACACTGAGACCAACATTGAGGATCAGGGTTGGGATAGTGTGTTAAATTCACACTGTGCTATCATTAGCACTAAATGGGGAGTCAAATACTGACTTGTTCCAACATTTTGTTGGGGTGGGTTGGGTGGTTTGGGGGAGGAGACCAAACAGTGAGGTCATTGGTCTCATCGGATTAGGGAAGGACAGGGAAGGAAGTCGGCTGTACCATTTCAATGGAACCATCCCAGCATTTGCCTGGAGTGATGGAGGGAAAGCACGGAAAACCCAAATCAGGATGGCCGGACGTGGGGTTGAACTATTGTCCTCCCGAATGCGAGTCCAGTGTACTAAGCACTGTGCCACCTCGCTCAGTAAACTTTTTTTTTTTTTTTTTTTTTTTTTTTTTCTTGTCCTCACAAATATACAGTGGTGCATAATCGCTCCATGCAGTGGCAGTTTCAAGCTGTATTGATGTAGCTTGTTTTTGGTGTCCTTTTCTTTACAATGTGCATGCATTCAAGTTTATGTAATTGTAAGCTGTTATCGAGTGTATGTGGGAATAAATATCTTTCTTTCTCTGCTACTCACAAATGCACTGGTACAACCAGATGCTATCAGTAGCTCATGTTGGAATGAATGACACCTAACATTTGGATTTTGAAGCCATCTTTGGTTAGTTTAAATACTTGGCTGAGTTGATGATGGAAGCTAGCATTGCACAAGATGTGCCGGCTCAGCTCACTATTTGTAACACTGTACCTAGAGTTTATTGCAGTTCTCTGATTTGAAGCCGAGTGGAAAATATGAACCAGTGGTTCAAACAATTCTGTGATGATATTGGATGGGAATTTTTTTTTTTAGAAGAATCCTTATTAGGGATCAGTGATGAACTGCCTGCCAAAATTGAAGACAGAGCAAACACATTACTGTCAACGAACATTCATCCCTGTAGATAGGAGAGAGAAGAGATTAATGTAATTACAATAAACTGCAGGAGCATCCGTACTAAGGTCTCATAGGCAGTCAAACTTATTACAGAAAATGATGCCCAGATTAGGAGCCGAAAGTTAGTTGAATAGCAAAGAAATCTGAAATTCACATTGGAATATATATATTGCAAGGATAGGTTATACAACAATCATGGCAGTGTATGTATTGCAGTACAGAATGCAGTAATATGCAGTGAGGTTATCAGGGATTCCGAGTGCGAAATGATCTGGATGACATTAAATATTGAAGTCAGGTCATACATAGCAACTGGATGCTTTCATAAAACAATTAATTCAGGAGCTGTAGTGCCAGAGCACTTCATAGAGAACTTGCAGAAATTTATCTTGATTTTAATAAGGGGCGACTTCAATTTGCCGCTGAAGAATACAAGAGTCATGTGATCAGAATTGGAGAAAGAGAAGGGATTCATATGACACTGTTTTGAATGTCTTGTCTGAAAATTACTTTGAGCAGTTAGTTGGAGGGTAATACCTTAGAGCTCTTAGCAACAAACAGACCTAAACTTTTTGAGTTATTTAATACAGAAGACCATCACTGACTATTGGCATTGCAAGGACCGTTAGCAAATTATCCAACTTGCTGTAGTTGTCTTCAGTTTGATGACTAGTTCTTGATACAGCTCTCTGTGCTAGTCTATCCTGTGCAAGCCAGTTAATCTCCAAATAACTACTGCAACCTACATCCCTTTCAACCTGTTGACTATTCATCCCTTTGTCTTCCTCTACAATTTTTACCCACATTTACCTTTAATACCAAAGTGAAAATTCCTAGATGCTTTAGAATATGTTCTATCAACCACTCCCTTCTTTTAATCAAGTTTTGCCATAGGTTTATTTTCTCCAAATTTGATTCAGTACCTCCTCATTAGTTACATGATCTATCCACCTGATCTTCAGCATTCTTCTGTAACACAGTATTTCAAAAGCTTCTATTCTCTTCTTTTCTGAGCAGCTTGTCACCCACTCTTCCCTTCCATACAAGCTTGCACTCCAGACAAATACCTTTGGAAAATATCTCTTAATACTTAAATATACTTAAATTTATATTCAATGTTAACACATTCCTCCTTTTCAGAGATGCTGTCCTTGTTATAGCCAATTTGCATTTTAAATTCTCTATACTTCAGCTATCATCAGTTATTTTACTGCCCAAATAGCAAACCTCATCACTTGATTTCATTTGACTACATTCTATTACCCTTAGTTTACTTTTGATGATGCTCATCTTATAACCTCTTTTCAAGACAGTATCCCGTCCAACTGCTCTTCTAAGTCCTTTGCAGTATCCCCCAGAATTACAATGTCATAGGCAAACCTTAAAGTTTTATTTCTTCTCCCTGAACTTTAACTCCTTTTTGAAATTTCTTTCTGGTTTTCTTCACAGCTTGTTCAATTTAGAGACTGAATAGCATCAGGGATAGGTTAAAATCCTGTCTCACTCCGCTCTCAACTATGGCTTTCCTTTCATGTCCTTCAGCTGTTGTAATTGCAGTCTGGTTTCTGTACAATGTGCAAATAACATTTGCTCCTTGTATTTTGTCCAGTTACCTTCAGAACTTCAAAGAGTGTATCCCAATCTACATTTTCAAAAGTTTTTTGTAAGTCCACAAATGCTATAAATATAGATTTGCCTTCTTTAACCTGTCTTCTAGGCTTACATGTCCCTACATATCTCCAAAAGCCGGACTTACCTTCCCTGAAGTCGGCTTTTACTAGTGTTTACATTCTTCTGTAAGTAATTTGTGTCAGTATTTTGCAACTGTGACTGACTAAACTGATAGATCACCTCTTTAAGTCTAAGGGTTAGTTTCCTGTCTCAGGCATCTTGCACACCAGGTGGAATGTTTTATTATGACTGCCTCTTTCAAGGATCTCAGTAATTCTGAGGGAATGTCATATACTCCAGGGCACTTGTTTTGACTTCAGTGTTCTGTGAAATACTTCTCTCAGTATCATAACTCCCATCTCATCTTCATCTACTTCCTCCTCCTTTTCTATAATATTGTCTCCTTCACTTTCCTTCTAGGGGTCATTCTTTCCATCTTTCACCTTTCCCTTCTTTGCTTAGTAGTGACTCGTGATCTGAACATTTGATATTAATACTGCTGCTTCTGTTTCCTCTAAAGATCTTTTTAAATTTCCTATAGGCAGTAGCTATCTTTTCCCTGGTTATACAAGCCTGTAAAACCTTGCATTTGTCTCCTATCCATTCCAGTTTGGCCATTTTGCACATTCTGCCAATCTTAGTTTCAGACATTTGTGTTCCCTTTCATCTGCTTTATTTGTTGCATTTTTATATTTTATACTTTTATCAATTAAATTCGGCATTTCCTGTGTTATCTAAGGATTTTATACTACGATATTTCTTTTTTTTTCTACTGTATTCCCTTCCCCTATTCCAGTTAAGTATTGCCTGATGCTCCTTCTGAAACTCTCAATTATCTAGGGTCCTTTCAAATTATCCAGGTCCACCTCTTTAATTTCCATTATTTGTGCAATTTCTTAAGCTTTGACATATATTTCATAATCTATGAATTATGATCAGTCTTGTTCAGTACCTCTTAGAGGAGTATGCACTGAGCAAGGTTTTAAAGGTTGAGAATGACCCACCATTGTTTAACAGGCACATTATAAGGCTGAGGTTCATCACATGTTTAAGCAAAGGCAAAGCCTAGATGACAAACTACATCCAAATTATGTAAAAATAACCATAAGAAGGGCATTACGAGAAGTGTTCAATAAATTCTGAAGCAAAATTTTAGCTTTTGACCGAATAAAAACACAAGGAAATTTTGGTCTTGTGTAAAGTCAGTAAATGGATTGATATCATTTATTTAGTTGTTCAGTGATCATATTAGCACAGAAATGGAAGATGACAGAGAGAAGGCTGAAGTACTGAATTCAGTTTTCGTAAACTGTTTTACCATGGAAGATCACAGTATGATTCCTACTTACAATCATAGCATGAATGCTGAAATGGAAGACTTTGAGATAACTGATCACAGAGGAAAGCAAATACAATAATTTAATAGAGGAAAGACAAATGATCTGGACAAGATACCAGTGACATACTACAGAGATTATGTGAATGAACTTGGTCCCCTTCTTGCAAAAGTTTATCATAGGTTGCTGGAGCAATGAAGGGTACCTAGTGAAAGGAAAAAAGAAGAATCGGAGGAAAGATGTACATAATTATAGTTCTATATCATTATCTCTCGGGTTTTCTCAGCATGACTGATAAATACTGTGCTTCCAGGTGTTCTGCATTGTTTCCATTTTAGGCACAATGTTTTGACACTTCACCCAGTCATCAGATGCTGTGAGTTTTGCTGTTTTGCTTACTTGCTGCCTGGACTCCAACCAGACAATGGGCTATTGTTGGTCTCACACTGCTACTTATACCAGAGATTGATTCATGATGCCCGCTACAGCCTTTGATGCTCTTTCGTTCTTCAGCACTTGCATTGATATTTCATGAAATGCAAATTCTTTTAGTATTTTTCAACTTTGGTGGCTGTGATGGCCTACAAAATTTTAATAAATTGAGTGCCAGTCCCCAGGCATTATTTAAATTGAAACTGCCACCCCTATTTATTAAATTTTGCGGCATCTTTATTTTGATGCCCCAGAAACTTTGTGTTTGCATGATGATAATGGTCTCACCGTGTTTCATTTGATGATTACATTGAAGATAGTGATCTGTAACAGCTGATTTGCCTGGCTGTTTTAGTCAGGTATGATGCTGATGCTCCTTGTCTCTCTCCTTGATGATTCTGATAGTCTGTGCCCCCCCCCCCCCCCCCCCCCCAATAAGAAATGCTGTTGAAAGCAATACACACACAGCTTTTGAAGACCTAGATCATCTTTAACATTACAAAGAATACTTTTTACTTTAATTGAAGGGACTGAAATACACCGGATGTCATGTTGCTGTCAACTGAGTCAATCTACCTTTCCAGTATTGGATCAGTATAAGGTTGATAGGAATTTTAGATTCTCTTGCTTGGTCTCAGCCTCAACCTCCTTCTCAGATCCTTGATTTTGACTCCATCACCAGCTCAGTTTGACAGTCTGAGTACCCATTCCTTTGGAATACTATTCATAGGTGTTGTAATTCTTAGGAGACCCTCCTTCTCTGAAAGTGTCTGAGCTCCATGGACCAGAGTCTTTAGCAACAAATTTTTATTGTAACATGACGGTGAAGGCTTGAGGTGGGGTCAGTGTATGCAGGTTTCCCACGTACACTGTGACCCAGGGATCCTCCTATTCTTCTCTTAACTAACAAACATGTCTAGGAAAAGCAATTGACTCTGTTTTTTTAAGTTCCATTGTGAATTTTATATTACAATGAATGGAGTTTAAATGTTCGAGAAACTCTTGAAAATATTCCGCTCCATGTGGCCACACTACAATGTGTCATCCACATAGTGATAGAAACACATTGGTCTTAACTTGGTGGATTCTGGTGTCACCGTGTATATCTTCGCTAAAACAAGTCAGTATATGTTCGCTAAAACAAGTCATAAAGGACTGGCCATTGCCACGCCATTGTTTTGTTCATAATATTTTCCACTGAACAGGAAGAGAAGCCAAAAACTCTTATCTACCTTATACTACCCCAATAACCAGAAAAATGGGAGATTCCTACAGAAAAATGGAACCCAGCCTTTTTCACTCCCTTTAACTAAGATAAAAATTATTGTTTGTATCATTAAATATGATCTAGGTCTCCAAAGGTGGATGTGTATTGCAGTCCATGTAAATGTGGCTTGTATTACATGGTGCAGACTACCAGAACAGTCAAGGACAGGTGCAAGGAACATCAGTGACATACCAATTTAAACAATCACTCCAATCAGCTGTCACTGAGTACCGCCTGTAATATAATCATGAAATGAAATATGATGAGACTAGCCTTATGGTGCAAATGCCCAATTTCTAGGACAGCATAATTAAGCTGTACATTGAAATAAAGATGTCAGAAAACTTAACAAACAGTGATGGCAGTATCAATTTGAATAAAGCTTAAAGTCTGGCACTCAATTTACTAAAATCTTGTTAGCCATTATGTCCACCAGAGTTGAAAATGCTGAGAGAGTTTGAGTTTCATGAAATATCAGTGCAAGCCCTGGGGAAAGGGCATATTGGCTACTAGGAGTCGAACGTGGCTGTAAGTTGTGGTGTGAGACCAACAGTAGCTCCCAGTCTGGTTGGTGTCCAGGCAGCGAGTACATGTAACAGCAAAACTCACAGCACCAGAAGAAGGTGGCTGCATCAGTTGTCAAAATATTGTGCCTAAAGCAGAAAGAACAACTTGACAGAACACCTGGAAGCAGAATGTTAATAGATGTATATTGCTGATGTCAATCTGTTGTAGAATTAGGAACATATTACATAGTCACATATCATGAAATTTTGCAGAACAGAAATCTCCTCTACATAAATCAACATGGATTTGGCAAACAGAGATCTTGTAAAACTCAGATTTCTCTGTTCATCCAGAGAGCCATAGACATTGGTGCACAGATTGACACTGTGTTCCTTGACTTCAAGAAGGCATCTGATACAGTTCAGCACTCTCATTTATTGAACAAAATTACCATGTTTACTGAGTACTGGACCAGATTTGTGACAGATTCAGGACTTCCTTGCAGAGAGAACTGAACAAATCAATGTTAACAGAACAAAGTTTATGAATGTAAAGATAATTTCACAAGTTAGAGATGTGCTTACAATCTAGTGGATAATGTTGATTCAGCTTCTCAAGGATATTTGTACTTGATATGGTTGTCTACTAGAACATGCCAACAACAGAAAACTGTAGCGAACCGCAGGAAGACCTGAAAAGGATCAACAATTGGTGGAGGATTAGCATTTGGCCTTTATCATAAATCAATGTAATGTAGTGTGGATAAATAGGAAAAGAAATTCATTACTGTACAATACACTATTGGTGACATATTGATGTAAACAGTTGAGTAACATAAAATTCTTAGGAGTAACCAGCCAGAATGACCTAAGGTGGAATGGCCATATAAAACAAACAAAAAACCAAATAAAAGCAACTGACAGGCTGAGATTCACTGGAAGAATTTTAAGGAATTGTAATTAATGCAATAAAGAAGTGGCATACAAAATACTTGTTCAACCGGTTCTTGAGTACCGCTGATCAGTCTGTGACCATTGCCAGGATTAATAAAAAAGAGAGAGGGAGGATCCAACAAAGAACAGCGTGTTTCATTACAGGATCATTTAGTCAGCATGAGAGCATTACAGACATTTTCAACAAACACTTATGGCAGATGCTGTAACAGGAGCATTATGTGTCATGGACAGAGTTACTATTCCAATTCTGAGAGAGTACGTTCCAGGAAGAGTCATGCCATATTTTAGTTCCTCCCACATACATCTTGTTAACTGACCACAACGATAAAATCCAACAGACAGGTACATTGATATGCTTGCAAGTGAAACAGGGAATGCAGCACAATGCAATGGTATCAGAAGCACTAAGCATGCAAGTGAAACAGGGGATGGAGCACAAGGCAGGTGTAACTGAAGCATCCTCTGCCTTGCACTGTTTTGAGGCTTGTGGGTGTAGATGTATATGTAGATGGTAAAAGAATTCAATTGCTGAATAATCATGACATAAAATAGGTGCAAAAAAAATTTAATGCCAGAGCTACACCTTAACAGATCATTTGAGGTGGTGTCAATGGTGAATACATTATGCCTGACATACGAGGATTGTTCAGAAAGTGAAGTTCTCATGCTGTCTGGTATATAGAGTGAGGGTTGCACAGGGCTTTCAGTCTAGCTGGATCACCCAACTCAGTATGAGTCTGGCAGTGCTGCACAAAGGTTACTGAACGGCTGTTTGTGTTGTAACGGTTAATTGCTCTGCCTGTGAATTATGTCCTTTCCATTTTCTATGTGTGAATAATATGAAGGCTGTAGATATTCACAGTGAACTTTCTGCAGTATGCGAAGACAACATTATGAGCGATAGTGCTATAAGAAAATAGTGCTATTTGTTTGAGGAAGTTTGGATGACCATTTATTGTGACAAATGAACTTTGTTGCAAACATTTAAGACAGAATAAGAGAAAATTGGTAGTTCCCTCAGATATCACAGACAGTGTTGTTCACATTTGAGACCGATAACCTTAGTTATCTCAATTTTATGAATGACAGGTCCCATGCCTATGTCTGACGTGCACAAAATGAAGAGACTGGGAGCCACAGTAATGTTTCTTATGTGGTACAATGCAGAAGCACATTATTCCTCAATCACACTGTGATAGGGGATGAAACATGTGTTCCACATGTCAGCATATGCCTTTGTAGAGACAAAACACAAATCAACTAAGTGAGGCCACACTGCTCAACATGTAACCTTTAAAGTGTGCCAAACATTTTCTGCACAAAAAATGATGATAACAGTTCTTTGGGACACAAAGGGATTATTTCTTGTTGATTTTCTGGAATGAGGCACTATAATAAACTTTGAAATTTACTGTGAAGCTCTAAATAAGTTCAGAAGAACCATTCAGAACAAAAGGCATGGGAAGTTAAGTTCTTGCATCCTTGTGCATGACAATGCTGAGCCATATATTGTTGCATACACACAAATGATATTTAGCAATTTCAAGTGAGAATCATTTCATCATCTTCCATGCAACCCTGAACTGTCACACAGAAATTTTTACCTGTTTCTCAAGATGAGAAAAATGGTTAGGGTCACATTGGTTTGAAGATGATGAGATAAAGGAGAGAGTCACAGTATGGTTTAACCTTCAGGTGACAGAATTTTACAACAAGGACACTGAAAAACTTGTTTCTCAATACGACAAGAGCTTTAATATAGGAGGCAATCATACATAAAATAGCTAACAGTTGGAGGTTTAAGTTGTATACAGTTAAAAAAACTCTTCATATACTGGCATTTTTCCTAAACAAATGGAAATTAATAGAACTAACTTTCCAAATAGCCTTTGTATGAAAGGATTACAGGTCAAGAATGTACATACTCTAAACTATTAAGAAAGTGAGAAATAACTGACACTTAAAAGAGACACAAGAAAAATTTCCAGTGTGACCACGATGATGCTGGAATCAGTGAAATTTTGTTTTTGTTATGTTGGTATATATTGAGCAATAATGCATGACAAGAGGAAACTTCAGACGCTGGCTAATTTGTGCAGGCAGCATTTAACAGTAGTTTCACTCAAATGAAGAAACTAAAGTACACTCAGAAAATACCTTATCTGAAACTGCTAGAAATTAGAGCCAACACAGAGGTTTAGCAATAATCATTCTTCCCAAGTGCCATTTGCAAATGGAACAGGAAAGCGAGCCTAAAACTTGAAGATCTGTGGAAAAAAATAATGACAGCATAAGCACACCAAAAGAAAATGTATGGCAACATTTGCATTAATAATTATCTATGAGAAAGGTTTCAGTAAGGCGAGTCCTGAATTTATTGAATACTGATTAAAAGACGATGCAAAAACAAATGGTTTAGCATTTTTTAAAAGGAATCCAAAAAATTTTGTGTTACTGCATGTGAGAAGTGCGCCCATGATATCTTTCCAAAAATGAAACACAGGTTAAAGTAATGACTGAAAGTCAGTGTTCCTCACTATAAAAAAGTTCATTTATGAGCCATGTTTCTCACATGGAAAAGAGATTCGTATTTCATCAGTATCCACAAAGGTACATTGGCACGAAAAAATCTGATGGACAAAAAGTATGAAATGATGGAGCATACATTCTATTCACCAGATATGACATCCCCTGGCTTTCATCTACTCCCCCATCTAGAGAAGTTTGTGACTGGAAAAGCATTTTAAGTCCGACGAAAGGCAGTAGCAATTACATAAGAGTATTTTGCAGACCCTTCAGAAACTTTAGGGATTGAATCTACTCTTTGGAAAAGCTCTGGACGAAGTGTACTGACCTAAAAAGAGACTAAGTTTAAGGGAAAAAAGAAAAGAAAGGAAAAAAAACCTGTTACAGTAGAGCATGAAGACCAAGTAAACTAAAAACTTGGAAACATCCAGACTGGAAAAAAGGAGAATGGCAACTGGACCATGTCTGCATGGATAAGAATTACCACAAGGAAATTTACAATGTGAAAGTACTGAGAGGGACAGATACCGGATCAGATCATTACATGATAAAAATTAAAATTAAATTAACCCCATTAGCAAAGAAAAAATCCCACCAGAAGAAGAAGAGAACCTATGACCCTCATAAACTGATACAAAATGAGGATTATGAAGCACAAACCAGGGATATAAAAATAACAGATGATCTGGAAGAAATAATTCCCAAATTGAAACAAATAGCTGAACAAGTTGCCCCTATAAATCCAAGGAAAAAACACCAGTGGTGGAACGATGAATGTGATGAAGCAGTGTTGGATCGACACCAAGCCTGGTTAAGGCATCAAAATGAAAAAACAGAAAAATCATATTTGGAACTCACAAAACAAAGGAAGACAACACAAAAAATAATAAGGAGAGTTAAACGTCAGTACCAAAAAGATATACTTCTAATGATAGAAACAAATAGTGAAAAAACAAACTCAAGAGACTATTACAAAATATTTGGCAGACAATTACAAAGATATGATCCTCCAACATTAATGTTAAAAGATAAAGATAATAACCTAGCCCATAGCAATAGTAAAAATACAGAAATTCTAGCAGAAACATTTAACAAGTTACTAAATTGTGAAGATCCCCCAGAACTTCTTCAGATAAACACAGAAACCCCAATTAAAACACCAGCAGAAAATATAAATCCACCTACAAGTAATGAGGTCTACAGAGCTTTGAAAGAACTCAAAAACTACAAAGCAAGTGGAGAAGATCAAACGTTTGCTGAACTTTGGAAATATGCAGCAGAACCAGTAAAGATAGCATTACACCAATGCATAGTAAAAATCTGGAATGAAGAGAAATTACCAGAAAATTGGACTACTGCTATAATACATCCATTACATAAGAAAGGAGAAAAATCAAATCCAGACAACTATAGAGGAATTTCCCTTTTGGACTGCACGTATAAGATCATGTCAAGAATACTATACAACCACTGTAAAGATCAATTAGAACTGGAACTGGGAGAATATCAAGGAGGATTTAGATCCTGGAGAAGCTGCCCAGAACAGATAATCACCTTGAAGTTAGTTATGGATGTCTACAAAAGAAGGCAAAAACAACTAGTCATAGCCTTTGCAGATTTCAAAAAGGCGTATGATTGCATCCATAGATCTTCAATGATGAAAATATTAAGGAATTTTGGACTTCATCCTAAATTAATAAAAATGATACAGTTAACCTTAACAAACACCAAATCCAAAGTAAAATTTAGAGGAGAAATATCTGAACCATTTACGATTAAAACAGGGTTGAGACAGGGAGATTGTTTATCACCATTGCTATTCAATTGTGCTCTTGAATATGTAATGAGAGAATGGTACAAGGAAAATCCTATGAATATTAAAATTGGAACTAAGAAAGATAAAATAAACCTAAATTGCTTGGGATTTGCTGATGACCTAGCATTACTAGCTAATAATATTCAGGAAGCCACGAAACAAATAACAAGCTTACAAAATATAGCACAAAAATTAGGACTCCAGATATCATTTGAAAAGACTGAAATAATGGTAACGGATCCACTTGTAATAGATCACATCACAGTGAACAATAGGGAAATTAAAATAGTGAAACAATTTAAATACCTGGGTGAAATTATAACACATAAATTGGACGAGAAAGCTGCATGGCGAGCAAGAACTAATAAAATGACAAAAGCTCAAAAACTAACATGGTCTACGTACAATAAAAAATGTCTATCAATTAAAACAAAATTAAAACATTACAAGATGGTGGTTCAACCAGAGGTTACATACGGAAGTGAAACTCTTTTTAAAGTCACCCAGAAAAACAGAATTGACAAAATTTTAAAAGTAGAGAGAAGAATTGCTAGAACATGCATAAATAAGAAATATCAAAAAGCTGGGCAATGGCGGATAGTTCCAAATGAAGTGGTATACAGAGAACTGGAGCCCATCACTGATACTATACGAAAGAAAAGGATCTCTTTTTGTGGTCACATTCTGAGGACACCAGAAACCAGATTATCAAGGAAAATTATTGAGAAACTCTGGAATTTGAAACAACAAGGAGGATGGCTTAAGGAAATAAGAGAGGATATGGAAGAACTGGAAATAACTCTGGATGATTTGCAGAACAAAACGCCAAATTTAAAGAAGTTGAGGGACACAGAAATAAGATTTAAACCAAAAATTGACAAACGACATACAATGAAAAGGGTATTTACAGATAAGGAACGACGAAAAGCATCGGAACGAATGAAGAGATACTGGGCCACTCGGAAGGGGAAAATACCAAAGAAGAGGACCAGAAATGATTGACTGAAGTGGTCCAATGAGGCCGTAAAAGCAGAAGAAGAAGAAGAAGAGCATTGATTACCCAAACAGAGTCAGCTGATCGACCACTTAACTGAATCACTGAACTGGGCTCGCTCACGCATGCTGCTCCCCCCCCCCCCCCCCCCCCCCCCACCTCCAACACACTGCCACCACTTCTGTCTGATCCCCCCTTCACTCCCATCCCCAGCACACCAATGCCAAACTGCCAACAACAGTAACCCTTTGTGCTCTGATACAATCTCTCATCTCAACTTTGCCGTGTAAAGTAAACTTGTGCTATAAAATGCCTAAACGTAAATGAGTTATCCTTCCTACAAGATTAATAAAAGGTCAGGGGAAGGTAAATCTGCTACCAAGTTATCCAATGAGTGTGAAGTTGGTAAGTCGCCAATCACGGATTTGGGGGAGGGGAGGAGGGGAGGGGAGGGATAGGGGAGGGGAGGGGGAGGGGGAGGGGGAGGGGGAAGAAGAAGACAAGCATCGCAAATTTTTTATCTACCGTATTTACTCGAATCTAAGCCGCACTTTTTTTCCGGTTTTTGTAATCCAAAAAACCGCCTGCGGCTTAGAATCGAGTGCAAAGTAAGCGGAAGTTCTGAAAAATGTTGGTACCGCCACAACTAACTTCTGCCGTCGAATATATGTAGCGCTACACAGGCATGCTTTGCATGCACAAAGATAAATACTGGCGCCAAAACCTCTAACTCAGTAAATAAATTTAAAAAAAAGGGTGGAAGACGAGCTTTTTTCTCCGCCTCGAGTTTCGACCATTGCATTTTCGTACATTATCCAACGAAGTAAATACAAATTCCGTATTGTTCATCTTCGAATGTAGCAGCATTTCAATGTACTATGAAAATCCGACTGGCAAGACTGTTTGGGATGTTTGTCAATATGGCCAACTCTACGTTCTGAATTTTTTCCTACCTGTGAGAAGAGATGGTTGCTAATAGGAACTTTTATGAATTGTGAATCACATGCAGTATTCTCTTCACCATAAGAATAATACAAATATAAACATTTTGCCATGTATTCTTTCATGTTTGCTGCTATCTCATTTAAATCTTGTTTGCCTAATAAACGATGAAACTAGTGTGAGACAACAGCAAACGCGGAAGAATATACATATCATGTCATGTTTATATTCGTATTATTCTTATGCCTAATAGTGACACAGTCAGAAATGAAGCACGGCAATTGACTAGATTTTTAAATCTAAGATGACTCTAATTTCTGTGCAGAATGTGATGTACAAAAGAGGCGTCTGCAAAGATTTTCAAACGGCGAAAAATTTTAGCTAAACTCTTGTTCAGAACATCTTCTATCATACGCAGTCTATTATTTGCTTCTTGTTGATCATTATCAAAGAAAGCAGCAGTGTAAGTAACAACAAATAGCAGTCTCTTGCCATTGTTTCACTAAAGAGACAATTCCTCTTTTTTTTTTTTTTTTTTTTTTTTATCATAAGCGGCATTAGCGCGCACAAAAGCAAGCCATGCCACGTGCGGCTACAGGTCGTACACACACATTATCAGAATGCGACAAACAATGCATGACACAGTACAAAAACGCATTTTCAGTGTAGAGTGACGTAAACACCTATAACAAAGTGAGCGGCACTTATCAGATCAAAGAAAAATAAGCAATCGATTCAAACCAGACGTAGCACGTGAAAAAGGAAGGGTACCCGTATAAATAAGGACGGATCGCCTGACGCATAGCAATGGCCACCTGGTAAAGCTTAACTGCTAAGCTTACGACTCGAACCAAACTACTGTAGCTGTATCGTCATTCATTCGACCTAAATTGTGTCTCATATTACAATGGACCAACGGTGTTTCGATTTGGAGGTGCGGCCTAAAACTTTTCTATCCCTTGAATTTCGAGTCTCAAATTTCAGGTGCGGCTTAGATCCGGGAAAATTTTTTTCCCTTGATTTCGAGTCTTATTTTCAGGCGCGGCTTAGATTAGAGTGCGGCTTAGATTCGAGTAAATACGGTAAGCTTGATTCTACCGATGGATTGACAAGTGGTAAAACTATGAAGCTTTTCACAAACACAGAGCTAGATGAGGCTGTTTACAAATGGCTTACATAAAACAGATCACAAGAGAAACATCTCTCATCCCACTCTATGTGAGGAGGCAATTCAACTTAACGAAATCTTGGATTGTCCAATTTTAAAGCAAGTAAGGGTTTGTTAAAATGCTAAGTCAAGACACAACATTTGTGAGCTTCAGATACAAGTAGAAAAACTGTCTGCCCATTCTTCAGCAGCAGATTCTTTGAAAATCAAACTAAGGGACGCACTGAGGGAAGAAGATTACACTCTCGAAATGTCCACAATGCTGATGAAATTGGGCTCTATTGGAAAGCTTGCTGAGAAAAACTCTTGCTTCATGTCACAAATTAGTAACACCTCTTAAAATAAGCAAGCACCATATTAACACCTACTGTTTCGCTTGTGCTAATGCTACTGGTTGCCACTGACTGCCTAGGCTCGTCATTGATAAAAATATGAATCCGCATTCTTCCACCTAACATAACCCCCTTATTACAGGCCATGGATCAAGATGATATTCAGACATTTAAACAGCATTACAGAAAAGAATTGTTATGTACGATATTATCATAAAGAGAAGAGGTGGGAAAACAATGTCTGTTAAGAACTAAAAAGTATTGATTTGAAAGATGCAGCACGGGACAGTGTAAAGCAACAGAATTTGGAAAACAGCCTGAAATAAAATTTTGGGTATCGAGGAAAGTTCTCAAATTCTAACTGTAAATAACAAACAGAATGGTATGTCCTAAATTCTCAATATGCTAAAAGACTTCAATTGCCATGAATGTGTGAATTTCATCACTAATAAAATTGATGTAGCCAGCGTCTTGTCAACTAGTGGTCCAAATCACTTACCTTTTACATACTGCCTTACAATGACTTGAAGGTCAAGATGAAAGCAAACAGTATCAGATATCTGCCCTGGGGGAAAAAGAGAGAGAGAGAGAGAGAGAGAGAGAGAGAGAGAGAGAGTGTACTACTTCACTGCTAGTAAGCAGGTAGGCTTAAACAGATCAAAATTAAGGATTTTTTTTTTAAGCATTAAATTCTATACATATGTAATGTACCTGCAAAATGCATGTATTTTTTGTTTACTATGCTGTAGTACATACATTCCTATTGCACTTGCTTTTATAATAATGACACAGATTAAAGTTATTATAAATATATGAAGTTTAATTTGTAAATTGGTAAATAATAGTATACAGTACAATTATCAGAATAAAACAGTTTCCCGAACACTCATGTCCCCCAATTACTGTGAATATCTGACGCTCTACTGTGTTTTGCCTAGGAAAGCACAGTATCAGTATTTCTCTCTGAGGTTCAGAAATTTTCAGAGCAAATACAATATGTTTATGATGTTTCACTATCACTAGCTGGTGGGGGAACACACACACATACACACACACACACACACACACACACACACACACACACACACAGAGCACTGCTACCAAAGTACCAAAGACCATACCTCAAGCTGTTTTGTTGATGTGGGCTGCATCTGTCGACCGAGATCAGCAGAGACAGGTGTTATGTGCCTGAGAGATCTGTGGCTACGAGAGTGTGGATCTTCAGCCAGTGTTGCCCTCAGCACACCCCAAAAAGGACAACACATATAAACACATTCTTCATCCACCAAATGTAAAAGGTCTAGCGGTGAAGATGTGGTGACTGACTCCTCAGGAACACCTACACCATGAAAACCAATAAACATATAATTTAGCAAATAGAAAAAAGGAAAGGGAGGGAAGGAGAAAGAAGCATTATTCAAGAAGCCAAATGGAATAAATGGAGTTTAACAGTGTCACAAGTACCAGCCAGTCACTAGGCACAGTGTGCTACATCATGAGAAGGTGATCATAAATGCATGGGACAAAAGAATAGCATAGCTCTCTTCATAAAGGTGTGACCAGCAGAAACCAGTTTCATTATTTGCGACTAACACAGTTGATGGTGGCAGAAGGTTATATAAAGGTCAGTAGTGGGTTTGGGAGAGGAAAAGGAACTGAGGACATTAGTATAGGGAGGGTTGTCTGGGTAACTATGGGAACAGTGGTAGAGTTAGAAATTGATGGGGGCAGAGGCAGGGACAAAGAGGCGGGCATGGGGGGGGGACACCAAACAGCGAGGTCATCGGTCCCATCAGATTAGGGAAGGATGGGGGAGGAAGTCAGCTGTGCCCTTTCAAAGGAACTATTCCAGCATTTGCCTGAAGTGATTAAGGAAAATCACGGAAAACCTCGCACAGTTGAGTCAAAAATGACTTTACAACTTTGGAAAGATATTGAAATTTATTGAGATAACTTACAGAAAAAGTATATGTGGCAGTTTGTTGCAAACCAAGTTTTACATAAAAGTGTCAAATGTCATCTTGGTTCAATGCTTTGCCGCTTTCTCATGGGCTACTAATGCTTTATTTTCCAATTATTGTTCCATTTTCTGATATGATGCTATTGAAGTATTTTAATTTTTTTTTTACATGCCTTGATGTGCTTGCCCTCTATTATTATGTTTACTACATTTCTCTACTGCATAGGTATTCAATCTTTTGAAAATTTACTTTCAATCCCCACTTATCACATTCTTCTAATAATTTTCTTAGCATAAACAGATCTCATC
The DNA here is from genome assembly GCF_023864345.2 of Schistocerca serialis cubense. Taxonomy (NCBI): domain Eukaryota; kingdom Metazoa; phylum Arthropoda; class Insecta; order Orthoptera; family Acrididae; genus Schistocerca; species Schistocerca serialis. The sequence goes on from NC_064646.1 coordinate 266,586,038, forward strand.
CTCTTCATTGGCTACAACAATCTGATTATCTGTGAAGAACCAGATGTACAAACATTGATCTTTTGTAATGGTTACTATATCTAATTTTAAAGTGATTGAAGATCTGCTTCTTACAGCCATCATAAAATCGTTTGCCTGGAAACATTCCAATTGCTGTACACTCAAAAGCTACAATGGAAAGACCCTTTTCATATGGCCATAAGTCATAACGACTTCAGGAAGGAAGATTTAGAGTTTTATGACTCATTGATTACAAGGTTATTTAGAGATGGAGATTGAAGCAAAGGAACAATCACAATATTTGCCTTGAGAGTTTTAGGGAAATCATGGAAAACCTAAATCTGGATAGCTGACAGGGATTTGAACCATCGTCCTCCCAAATGCAAGTCCAGTGTGCTAACCACTGTGCTGCCTCACTTGGTAGATGGCCAGGAGGCACCTTTCTAATCCTAGCTTTTGTCAGTTACCCTCTTCCCAATTTTTAACAACTTTTATTTTTGTAAGGACCTACGGAACCGTTTTATTCTGCATGCTTGATGTGGCTCTTGGTTGCTCCAGTAATCATCATTTTACACATCAATATAAGTAAAAGATATGGTAGTGAACCACATTTCCTACTTTATCATCTTCAATTCTTTGATGGAATTTTAGACTAGACTTGCTACTATCTTCAAATTTTTGCAGCAGCAAGAACCTAAAACTGCAGAAAACCCAAGAAGAATTTAAATTACAAGTTTGCTAGAAAAATCTCCGATTACACTCCAGCATTAGCTCTAGGACACTTTCTTTGAACTGCTTTTTGAGCTTCATCCATTGTAATGGTAAAAAGGGAAGGAGCCAGCTAAATATTTTATTGGGTTTCTCTGTTCAGAAACAAACTGAGCTTTTACTTTGGATGTGTAGATAGCTGAGATTGGGTCACATAGGAGTTTTGTAAGCAATCACCTTTGTAGATTAATTGCTTTTCCCAGTTTCCTGCCACCTCCTTTAGTTTTGACTGAGCCTACATGTTCATTCCATTTCATATCCCCCAAATTGTTACACTCACGTATTTGCACAAGTTGACCGATTCCAACTGTGATTCATTGTATTATACTCATAGGATACTATGGTTTTGTGTTTCATGAAATGCACAATTTTGATCATTTCTGAACATTTAAAGGAAATTGCCACCATACCAAACTCTTAATAAGATCAACTAACCCTCCCCCCCTCCCCGTGTCAAGTGGTACTTCGTTTTAGATACGGGAAACATCTGCAAAAGTGTGAGGTGACTTTTTATATTGCCTGTCCCATCATTAATATACAACAAGAACAGCAAGGGTCTCAAAATACTTGCCTGGGACACACTTGAAGGTAATTCTAGATTTGTCACTGACTCTCCATCTCAAATAACATGTTGTGTGCTCACTACCTCCATCCAGACACAATTTTTTTTATATACTCTATATGATTGTATGTTCATTAACACATATTGGTGTGGTACTGAGTCAAAATCTTTCCAGAGGTCAAGTAATAACGCATCTCCTGACTGCCTTGATCAGCAGCTTTCAGGATGAGATGTGAAAATAGTGCAAGTTGAGATTTGCATGGCTGATGTTTTCAGAATAATAAATACTGCTTGGCATGGAGGAGGTCATTCAGTTTGCATTGGTGTAATAACTGCTGTCCAACAGATTATGGGAAAAGAAAAGACATACTTATGTAAAATTATTCCTAACAGCAGATGTGGTGCCTATGGGCAGCAATCATGTTGCAAAAAGATTTTTAACTATACAGTATTGATGGTGGTCAGTGTGTCTTATGTGGAGAGAAGTTTTTTAAAGATTCACCAGAAAGGACAAGTGTTCAACATAAAAAAAGATGACCGGCTGACTGAGAAATGGGTTTGGGAAAGAGTTTCTTGTCTTCAAAAAAGCAGAGAAAAGGTTGCTTTCACAAGAGTTCATATCACAAAGATGTCATATATATCTGAAATGTACAATAAAGTAAAAGCAACCATCCACCTATAGCTGACTGATGTGTGGTGCAGAGAAACACATGTCTGTCAGCTATAGGTGAGTGATTGCCTTTCCTTTATTTTATATATTATTCCATCCAGGAACTTACATTGCTAATTCACTTATATTTGACAAACATGAGGGATCTAGGATTGTGGGGTGTAGGATAGACCATTCTAGCTAAGAATTAGGATGGGGAAGACATTTACAGCAGCTTCCAAGTGTGGTACATACAGTCTTACAACATAAGCATTATGTCACACTACAGATTTAAAATTACGGGTGAAAGATCTATAATAATATTGATCTTTATCCATAAATATAGAAACATAGCAAATTAAAGTCTTGGACTATCTTAATATATTACATAGCACTTATGCAATGGGAAATCTGTATGTTAAAAAATGAAGTCAGTGCACTTAACACTTTAATAAAATAACTATCCAAATATATACAACACAATAGTACATCTTAAATCATTCAGCTCAATACACAAGAACCTCCCCTTATGCAAAAATACCTAGCAAGATTGTTTATTTTCTGCTGAAAAATGTTATGCTACATGCTGTGGAAATAAGTACCTTCTCTTTCCTGTTGTGAGAGCCAAGAAAAGTACAGCCCCTCTGGGAAGTTGGGCTGATCAAACAGCCAACCGAGGCACAGACGCAATAAGAGGGCTGAGTGATTCGGTAGATCTGAGAGATGGTGCCTGTGTACCGTGAACAGAAGCCGCAGTACTGACACATAATAAGGAAGACGTAATGAGACTGTGTCCAGCATTGCAAGATACTTGACAATCCATGGAACTGTAAGAACCATACGGTGTGAATTAACTGCTGCTTGGAGTGAAGACAGTACATCAAATGGAGGTGGTATCTGGAATATAAACAGCATTTTGTCATTAATTTACATTTGTAAAGGAGTTTTTTCTCTTTTATGACAGCAAGAACAATGGTAATGCAATGAGATACAATCTAGATAGTATGATATGAGAGACTTCTGAAACTAAATTAAATGAAACAACAAATTTACTGTTACCAGTCACTGTTTAATTATCTCCACAATGCGTTTCAAAGGTTTACACGTCCATCATCAGGTGCATTTACGTTTGTTATTATGACGTGTGTATATGTGTGTAACACACGTTGTGTTACGATTTTTTGGAGGAACTTGTGGCACTGGCTAATGGAGAAACAAATACTATTTCAGGACATGGTTTTGGGTTTCTTATGACAAAAAACCAAACATATATCTAATGGTAAAAATAAATTAAGTAAAATAGCCTTCATTGGTCACAGGTTCCTTTCACTGTCGTAGCACATCACATGAATACTGTCATATTTTGTAAACAAATATGGTGTTTAGAAACTATTAGGTGCAAGGATCACATAGCGGAACAGAAACATCATCACAAAGTACAAAGAATATACATCGTGGCAACATTATTACAGAATAAATTTTAAAGGATTTTGGAAAAATTGGAAATTTGTGGTAGGTTCCTGTGGGACCAAGCTGTTGAGGTCATCAGTCCCTAGGCTTACACACTACTTAATCTAACTTAAATTAACCTACAGTAAGGGCAACACATACACCCATGCCTGAGGGAGGACTTGATCCTTCAACGGGGGAGGAGCCGCGCAAACCGCGGCAAGGCGCCTCAGCTCAGACCGCACAGCTACCCAGCATGACAAGGATTTTGGAGATCTTTGTTTTGAGGTGTTGAATACAAGACTTCGATAAATATTTCAGGTGGTATATAAATCCAGTTTTGTCAAGTTCATATAGCTTAAACTTCATATTCGTTTATATAATCACGTGAAATGTTACAAACTTTAAGTACAATAATTATGTTGGCTACATTGGTAAAATTATACACAACTAACAATTTTGGGTGGGATTCACAGATAGATGTGAAAGGCTGGAGACAGAGGGAGAGAAAGCGTGAGAGAAACTGAACGACGGAGAGGGTGGCAGGAGTGATTGGATGAGAGCAAACTTTACAAGGTAGTGGGTTATTAAGATTATATCTGTTACATGTAATAACTGCCTAATAAGGTAATACATTGGTTAATGCTTTAAAATATGCAGATGGATGTACAATTTGTGGCAGTGCTCGTATGCAAACACATAGAGAAACTTTAGACTTCTTCCAAACTGACAACATAACAGAAACACATGTAAATCCAACAGCCAGAATACAAAAGGAGATTAAACACATTTAAAACAACATTAACTTCCTACTCGCCATCCAAAAAGCAAGAAACATTGTAACAGTGAGCTCACAAGCACCTTGCCTTAGATCGCAACCAAAGTTACACAAAAATGGGACCCTCATCAGGCCAACAGTGAACAGTAGGAATAGCCCAGCATTAGAACCCAACAAAATGCTCTTCAAAATTCTCAAAGAAGCATACACATTAAATAATGAGAGAACACTTAAAAAAGACACCAGAATTTACACAACATGTCAAAGACACACAAGTACCTGACAGAGCCACACTTGCCTCATTTGACATACAAAACCTTTATTCCTCTGTGCCAATAGATCCCACATTACGGATAATTAATGCCAATCTACAAAAGCACAAAGAAATCCCTTCAACACACATTACTGAACTAATGGACCTGGTCAAATTCACACTTTCACAGAGTAATTTTAAATTTAACAATAATATAATATTGTTAGCTGAAATATTTACACGTAATTTAGAAGACAAAATCTTGAATTCCAATCACCACCCCCTCAAAAATATCATCTACTACTTCTGATATGTAGATGATACAATTTTAATCAATGGCACAAAAGACAACATCAATGAGTTGAACCAGTTATTCAACAACTCCCATGAAAACATAAAATTCACAGTTGAACACCAACCAGATGACAGTACAAATTTTTTAGGCCTTACCATTACAATAAAGAATAACAGACATTAGTTTGAAATTTATCAGAAGCCTACCACAACACATACTACAATCCACAGCTCCTTTTGTCACCTCACAGCCCACAAAATGACAGCATTCAGGTACATGATCAACAGAGCTATCCAGCTACCACTCTCTGAAGACAAATATGAACAAGAAATTGAAATAATAAAACAAACAGCTATTGCAAATGGTTGTAACATCTCCATAGCAGACACCCTAAAACACTCAATAGTGGCATAGCAATGACATAAAAAAAAAGAATAAACAACTTCCATAGTGTCCCCTTCCTAGGTAACATTTCATATCAAATTGCCAATGTCTTCAAACAAAAAGGTATAAACATATCCTTTACCACAAACAACAAGACTGGACAAAAGTTATCCCATATCAACACACAAAACCACTTCATCACACAGGTGGGTATAAAATTGAATGATTGGAATGTGACTGCTTTTACATAGGCCAGACAGGCAGATCATTTGAGATTAGATTTAAAGAACACATGGCAGCACTAAAAAACAAAAAGTGCTACACATCAGCAATAGCCACCCACCTGCATGAACAAAACACCATGTTAGCAACACAAGAATCAATATCCTACACGGCCAACTCAAAGGCAAAAAACTAGACATCTTTGAAATGCTCCAGATATACAAACACCAAACAAAACAACCTGAATCCATTTTAAATGACAAAAATGACAATATTGTCGCAGAAGAAGCTGTGTAGTACAGTCACTGTAATGTAGTGGTTATGATACTAGGCTGTTATATGGAGGGTCGTGAGTTCAAAACTCACCTGAACTGTAAAATTTTAATTTATATATTCGATTTGAGTACATTCTAGAAGTATCCACAAATGGCAAGAATCATTGTACTGGAATGTTCTGTTGCCGTATATATACCGTATGTGTTCTGGCCGGAGGCAGTTCGCTCTGCGCTCTTATACGTGCAAGTGCTGAATAAACCTTCGTTAAGTGAATTTAGCGTTCGTCATTCATCTACTCACACCTTCTTCTATGTGACATTATTCTGGTGGAGATGCTGGGTATTGGAGCTTGTGTTACCACACATTATCGACGACACAGTGGCTTCCATGAGGCAACAACAGAGCTGCCGTTTACGTGGTGAGAAACCCAAGTTCGAGCCATATTCAACAGATCGCAATCTATCGCGGACAGAAGAAGAAGAGGATGTTACGATGACAGCAACTGTGTGCCACCACATGAGACATCCTTCCAGGTTCTCTGGTGGTGATGGCCAATATCCAAAAACGTGGCTGAAGGTATATGAGTGTATAGCCAAATTTAACAAATGGGATGACACCGTGTGTTTGGCTACCGTACTTTTCTACTTGGAGGGCACTGCCAAGCAATGGTATGAGAACAACGAGGAGAAGTTCACAAGCTGGGAAGTATTCCAGGTGGAACTGCACAAGTATTTCAGTGACACACAATGACAGAAGTGCAAGGCTGACACACAATGACAGAAGTGCAAGGCTGAAGATAAATTAAAGTGCAGGGCACAGCGTCCAGGAGAAACAACAGCATCCTACATTCAAGACGTTCTGGAGCTGTGTAAAATAGTGGATCCTAGAATGAAGGAGAAAGACAAGGTTGCACATCTCATGAAGGGTGTTGCTGAGGACATGTATCAAGCCCTACTCCTGAAGAAGGTTTTGACAGCAGACGGCTTCATAAAATGGTGCCAGTACATCGAGACAATGCATCAAAAAAGAATTACAAGCAAGAAGTTTGAACGGCTTCCAAATGTCGTATCGATGTCTGTGATGGAGGAAGAAACTGATTTCACGCATGTTCTTCATCAAATAGTGAGAGAGGAAGTTCAGAAGGCACTTGGATTGCAAGGCGAGCAGAAAACCGAGGTGCTTCAAGAGTCGTAAGGGAAGAAGTGGAACAGACATTAAGCCAATCTCTCGTCCTTCATTTCCCTTTGTAACGGTAAAAAAGTCAAGACCCAGGCAAAGTTATGTTCCTACAATGCTGCATTTGGAACCTGTTTGGGCACCAAGGAAGACTGACATCTGGGACACATGGTGCGCTATTGTCGAGAAAGGCGGCAGATATTTGATAAGGCCGGTGCCAGAAGACAGCAGACCGATCTTAGCCGATGCCAACTCCGGGATGACGAAGATGAACAAGAAGATGTGGGTGCAGGACGACATAGGTCACCATCGCAGCAAGCTAGCCACTGGAGAGGATGCTTGCCAACACAACGATCAAGGTCTCTATCGCCATTTAGAGGCTCCAGCTGATCACTTAGCCACCGCAATCTGGAAAACTAAAGGGTGCGACCTTCCTTGGAGGTGAGGCCACCAAAGAGAAAAACCCTCCGCCGTCGATCACTACAAAAATGATAGGAAACTACGTCGATATCCTCATGGATGGCTGAGCAGCCCAAGCTCTTGTGGACTCTGGAGCATCACATTCAGTCATTACGGAGAAGTACCGTCACCAGTTGCAAAAAACTGTGTATGTCGACAACAAAACATCTCTGGAGAGAGTGGTTAATGGGAAATATGTAAAACCTACAGGACGATGCGTCATTCGTGTGGGTATAAGGGGCCACACACAGTCCTTAGAATTCATCGTCTAGTGAGTGTAGTCATGACGTCATTCTCGGATGGGACTTCTCAAGCAATTATAGATTGTGGTCACTCGACGATTATGCTAGAGATACTGTGGACAAGAAGATGCACATCTGAGTGTGTGGAGACTATGTGTGCTGGATAAAGAGATCATTCCTGCAGTCAGCGTTAGAAAGGTAAATGTCATGTGTCACGCCATGCATCAACCCATGGATCTTGTAGTGGAATGTAAGAGAAGCCTACCACTGAAGAATAACTTGGTCATCCCAGCCTCTGTTGTCTCATTTAAGAATGGATTCCGTGAATTGTGGATAGTTAACTGTTGCCGAGAACCGCAGTTCCTTCCAAGACACATGTGCATAGAAAAAGCTGAGCCGTTAATTGCAGAACAGCTGAGCGTCATAGAAACCTCCCATGCCGAGTCTGTGGGTGAAATTAGTGCTACCACTACGAGACAAGATCTTCTAGCTCAACTATCACCAGATCTCACTAAGGAACAACAGAAGAAGTAACTTGCCATTCTTCAAGATTTCTCTGAATGCTCCAATCCACAGGTGAAGAGCAAATTAGACAAATCGATGGTGAAGCACCGGAGACCAGCAACTAATAAGCCAGAGAGCATACCATGTGTCAGCAACGGAACGTAAAATAATTCGCGACAAGGTAGAGAAAATGATGAAGAATGACATCATTCAGCCTTCGCAGAACCCATGGTCATCACCAATGGTTCTTGTCCGGAAGAAGGATGGCAGTTGGTGCTTTTGTGTTGATTATAGGAAGCTTAATAAGATAACTAAAAAGGACATTTACCATCTTCCACGAATTGACGATACACTAGATTGTCTGAATGGGGCAAAGTTTTTCTCAACCATGGACATGTACTCGGGATATGGCAAATCGAAGTGATTGTGAGAAAACTGCATTCATCACCCCTGAGGGCCTGCGTGAGTTTAAGGTAATGCCATTTGGTTTGTGTAATGCACCAGCAACTTTTGAACGGATGATGAATAATCTTCTAAGTCACCTGAAGTGGACGATGCGTCTTTGTTATTTAGATGACATTGTAGTGTTCTCAAAGACATTTGATGAACACATAAAAAGACTGATGGCCCTTCTTAAGTGTCTCCAACAAGCCAGACTGAAACTTAACCCAAGAAAGTGTCTCTTTGGAGCAAAAGAAATCAAAATACTTGGACACCTTATGTCAAACGAAGGTGTGCGGCCAGACATGCTATCAATGTTCATTGATGTTGAGCAGAACAACTGGGATGAGGTGCTACTTTCACGACGTTCGCCTAAAACACCGCCAAACAAGACACCACAGGATTTACGCCATTTTTCTTGGTGCATGGGCGCGAGGCGACGACGATGGACACTGTGTTTCTGTTACATCCTGATGAAATGGACGACGACATCAGCCAGGTGATAACCAGAGCTGAGGAAGCTCGGCAGTTAGCTCGACTCCGCACGCTGCAGGCTCAAGAAAACAATCGCTGAAGGTATGACGCGAGCCATCGCCCTGTTGCCTACTGGCCTGGTGACCTTGTCTGGATCTTCACTCCTGTTTGGAAGGTTGGTCTCTCTGGGAAGCTCCTCAGGCGCTACTTTGGACCTTAGAAGTTTGTAAAACAGTTGTCTGATGTTACTTATGAAGTTGAAGATTTCGACCCCGACACAAAACGACGAAATATCAGAGGTACGGTCCACGCCCTTTGAATGAAGCCCTATAAAGATCCTGCAACCCAGGGTAAATTTGAAGCTCCAGCGACAGGCAACAAGCTGAAAGGTGATGATGAACGTAGCAGCAAGGGAAGTTCTAAGAGGATCACCACCAGGGCGAACATCAGTCATCGGGAGTTGGAGTACGTAGGACTTGTTCCCGGACTAGGAGGACGTAACACCGAGACGCTGTTCTCTTAAGGAGGGAGCAATTTCACAGAAGAAGCTGTGGAGCACAGTCACCATAGTGTAGTGGTTATGATACTAGGCTGTTGTATGGATGGTTGTAAGTTCAAAACTCACCTGAACTGTGAACTTTTAATTTCTATATTCGGTTCGAGTACATTCTAGAAGCATCCACAAATGGCAACAATCATTGTACTGGAATGTTCTGTTGCTGTATATATACCATATGTATTCTGGCTGGAGGTAGTTTGCTCCATGCTCTTGTATGTGCAAGTGCAGAATAAACTTTCGTTACATGAAGTTAGTGTTCATCATTCATCTAATCACACCTTCTTCTACGTGATGTTATTTACAATAGTATCATCTCTGTTTCCAGCAACTGGCTATGTTATTAAATTTGCAATGAGCGCGCACATGCACACACGCACGCACACCTTAATATTTACCATAAATATTTAATTATGTTACTACAACAGCCCCAAAATATACAAGAGATTGACCTCATTTACAATTATACAGCTTATACCCCTGTCAGCTTGAAACTATATGTATGTCAACTACTGCCATAAATTGTACATCCATCCGCATATTTTAAAGCATTAAGGAATGTATTACGCCAACCTTTAGGCGGTTATTACATGTAACATATACAATCGTAAGTACCCCCTACTTTGGAAAGTCTGCTCTCATCCAATCACTCCTTCCACCCTCTCTCTCCTTCACACTTTCTCTCTCTCTTCCCCTTCTGCTACCTCCAGTCTTTCATTTCTATCTGTGAATCCCATCCAAAATTGTTATTTGCGTATAATTTTACCACTGTAACCAACATAATTCTTGTACTTAATGTTTGTAACATGTCACCTGATTATATAAAAGAATATGAAGTTTAAGCTATATTAACTTGACAAAACCTGATTCATATACCGTCTGAAATAATTATTCCAACTCATGTATTCAACACCTCAAAACAAAGATCTCCAAAATCCTTTAAAATTTATTATATAATAATATTGTTATGATTTGTACTTTGTGATCACGTTTCTCTTCTGCTACATGATCCTTGCACCTAAGAGTTTCCAAACATCATATTTGTTAACAAAATATTACAGTATACACGTGATGTGTTTTGACAGTGAAAGGAACATGTGACCACTGGAAGTACTCTATTTTAATTATTTTTACTGTTGGATATATATTTAGTTTTTTGTCACAAGAAACCCAAAAACACATCCTGAAATAGTATTTTGTTTCTCCACTAGCCAGTGCCACAAGTTCCTCCAAAAAATCATAACACAGCACGCGCGCGAACACACACACACACACACACACACACACACACACACACACAAGTCATACTAACAAATGTAAATCCACCTGATGATGAAGGTTTAAACCTCTGAAACACTGAAACATGTCGTGGAAATAAATAAACAGTGACTGGTAACAGTAAACTTGTTGTTTCATTTAATGTCAATAAGCTAAAATGTTAACATTTAAAGATGTCTGAAAAGTAACATTTGTTTCATGTAGCATAGCACACTGCAGAAGTTCTGCAACATTTTCAAGTGCCAAACTTGAACTGACACACTATCTCTTTGTTCTTGTGAAGACACTCAAGTGTGAACTCACAGCTGTAAATACAATATTATCAAAAGGACAGTTGCTACTGACCATATAGTGGAGATGCTGAGTCACAGAAAGGCACAACAAAAAGACTGTTGGAAACGTATCTTATGATCAACAATGCCTTTGTCAAATACAGACAACAACAACAACAACACACACACACACAAACACACACACACACACACACACACACACACACACACACACACACACACACACACACACGTGCGCGCGCGCGCAAATGCAACTCACACACACATGACAACAGTCTCTGGCAGCTGGAGGCACAGACTGTCGTCATCATAATATTGTTACATTCCATCCTGGATTTTCCATTGTTTAGTTACAGAATACTACAGATACGAAACAATGCCTCAGGAATCATAAAAATTGAGTTAAAGAAGTGGCCTCTAATTACAGATCCATCACTCTTCTTATCATGTTCTCAAATGTTGTTGAGAACGTAGCTTACAGCACAACACTGAACCACCTCTCTGGAAATACCAAAGAGCAGCAGCTCAGCTTTGCTTTCATAAAGTCTTATCCATTGGAATGTCCAAAATGGAATAAAAACTATATTATGAGAAGGCTAGATTGCTGCTTAACACACAGAGGAGACATTTGAGTTACAGACAGGCACAATCACAAGACTATTAAACGTATAAGCTTCCAGCCTTATTTATGGCCTTCTTCAGAAACAGAAAGCACACACAAACCAACACAAACACAACTCACACACACATGGCCATTGTCTTTGGATTCTGTGGTCAGACTGCAGGCTACAACAGTGACAGATGTGAGCAGCAATCTGAGGTGGGTGTTGGGCTTAAGAAAGAGGCATATGGCAGGGAATGGGAGGCAAAGCACGCAGGGGATGGGGAAGGGCTCGTGCTGCCTTTGAGAGCATGAAGGGACTTGGTGGGAACAGGATGGGGGTGCTAGCTGCAGGGTTGGGACACTGTGTAGGGAGGAGGGAAGAGCAGAAAAGGGAAAGGGGAGAGAAGTAGAGAAGGGGGAAGGATTAGTGGGTGCATTGGTGGAATGGAACACATGTGTATTGCCAGTCTGCAGGCAGGGAAGGGTAGGTGAAGGACTGGGTCTAGTGAAGGATGAGGCCAGGGGATTAGAAATGAAGAATATGTCATAAGAAGAGTTCCGATCTGTGCAATTCAGAAAAGCTAGTTGTATTAGGAAGGATCCAGATGCTGCAGGGTATGAAGCTGTCATTGAAACATAGCACATCATGTTGGGCAGCTTGTTCAGCAACTGGGTGACGGATGGTCCAGCTGTCTCTTGGTCACAATTTGGCTATGGCGATTCGTGAGGACAGACAGCTTGTTAGTTGTCATAGCCATGTAGAAGGCAGCATAGTGCTTGCAGTTCAGTTTGCAAATCACTTGGCTGCTTTCACAGGCAGACAAAGGTCTTACATATAGGTCTATCGCAGGGATATGAGCTAATGACGCAAGGGGGTTGGGAGCAGGGGTGGAGTAGGGATGGACAAGGATATTGCATAGGTTTGGTGAGCAGTGGAATACCACTGTGAGACACGTGGGGAGGATAACGAGTAGGATACTATTCATTTCAGAGATTGACAAGAGGTAGCTGAAACCCCAGCAGAGGATGTGGTTCAGTTACTCCAGTCCTGGATGCTACTGAGTCATGAGAGGAGTGCTCCTTTATGCCTGGATGATGGGTATGTGGGATGTGGTAGGGGGCAGGAGAGACAAGGCATGGGAGATCTATTTCTGAACAAGTTTTTGATGGTAATTTTGGTAGGAAAGGTAATTTCAGTCTGTGAAGGTCTCAGTAAGACCCTTGGCATGTTGGGAGAGGGACTGCTAGTCACTACGGATGCAATGACCACATGTGGCTAGGCTGTATGGAAAACACTTCTTGGTATGGAATGGGTAGCAGCTGTCGAAGTGGAAGTATTGTTGGTGGTTGGTAGGCTTGTTGTGGATAGAGATACTTATTTTGCCATCCTTGAGGTGGAGGTCAACATTGAGGCGGAAGAGGGCCATGTGAGGTGAATGGGAGAGAAGGTGTTGAGATTCTGAAGGAATGTGGATAGTGTGTCCTCATGTTCAATTCACATCATGAAGATGTCATCGATGAATCTGAACCAACTGAAGGGTTTGGGATTCTGTGTGGTTAGGAAGGACTCCTCTAGATGGCCCATGGAAAGACTGGCCCATTACTGTGCTAAGGATTTGTTTGTAGGTGATGTCTTCAAAGGAATTGTAACTGTGGGTTAGGATGCAATTGACTGTGGTATCCAGAAAGGAGGTAATAGGTTTTGAGTCAGTCAGGCACTGGAAAAGGTGACCTTCAATAGTGAAAAAGCCATTGACATGGGGGATGTTAGCGTATAAGGAGGTGATTTCAAGAGTGACAAACAGGACACTGTGTGAAACTTCCTGACAGATTAAAACTGTGTGCCGAACCGAGACTCAAACTCGGGACCATTGCCTTTTGCGGGCAAGTGCTCTACCATCTGAACTACCCAAGCACAACTCATGCCCCGTCCTCACAGCTCTACTTCTGCCAGTACCTCGTCTCCTACTTTCCAAACTTTACAGAAGCTCTCCTGCAGGAGAGCACTTGCCCGTGAAAGGCAAAGGTCCCGAGTTCGAGGCTCGGTCCGGCACACAGTTTTAATCTGCCAGGAAGTTTCATATCAGTGCACACTCTGTTGCAGAGTGAAAATCTTATTCTGGAAACCTCCCACAGGCTGTGGCTAAGCCATGTCTCTGCAATATCCTTTCTTTCAGGAGTGCTAGTTCTGCAAGGTTTGCAGGAGAGCTTCTGTAAAGGTTGGAACGTAGGAGACAAGGTACTGGCAGAAGCAAAGCTGTGAGGACAGGGCTCGAATCGTGCTTGGGTAGCTCAGATGGTAGAGCACTTGCCCACGAAAGGCAAAGGTCCAGCGTTCGAGTCTCAGTCTGGTACCACACACTCTGCTGCAGAGTGAAAATCTCATTCAGGGCACTGTGTGGTAAAGGTACAGGAACTGTGGTGAGTCACTGGAAGAAATATTTGGTAGCTTTTGTATAGGATGGTATGTTACGGGTAATAGACTGAAGGTGTTGGTCCACAAGAGAAGATATTCTCTCTGTGGGTACATGGTAATAGGCCACAATGGAGCATCCTGGATGGTTGGGTTTATGGACTCCAGGAAATTTGGAGAAGGTAGGAGTACAGGGAGTGGTATGTTTGAGGAGTCAGACAGATTGCAGGGAGAGATTCTAGGATAGGCCTCAGTATCTGAGGAGGGCTGAGAGGTCCTGCTGAATTTCTGGTATGGGGTACTGTGACAGAGTCTGCAGGTGGATGTATCTGACAGCTGACAGAGACCCTCCACCAGATAATCCCTGAGGTTCAGAACCACAATGGTGGAGCCCTTATCAACAGGAGTATACAGTCAGGATTAGTTTTTAGGTGGTGGATTGTGGTTCTTTCTATAGATGTAAAGCTGGTTTTCACTTTGAGGGATTTGGCTCCGTACTCCCTCGACCTACCACAGATCACTGCTCATGTCAGATGCAGTCTGCTGTTGGCCAGACAGGGGCCACGTGTGTGTGTGTGTGTGTGTGTGTGTGTGTGTGTGTGTGTGTGTGTGTGTGGATGCGCACGCAAGCTTTCCATTTCCGAAGAAGGCCTTTTGACTGAAAGCTTAAAGTTTTTGTAGTCTCTTGACTGTCCTTGTTTGCAGCTCAGCACCTCCCCTGAGTGGTGAGCAGCAATCTATCATTTTCACTATATTACTGAGAAAAATATATGGTTTAATGACCTCAGTTGAAATAGAACCAAACAAGAAAAATTACCCTTTTGAAATTCACTATGATCTTGCCAAGGCCTTAAACTGTATAGGTCATAAAATTCTACTAAATAAACTATAGTAGTACAGCGATAAAGCAATCTCCTTGCTTGGATGGTGTCATTCATTAACATCTACATCTACATTTATACTCCGCAAGCCACCCAACGGTGTGTGGCGGAGGGCATTTTACGTGCCACTGTCATTACCTCCCTTTTCTGTTCCAGTCACATATGGTTGGCGGGAAGAACGACTGTCTGAAAGCCTCCATGCGCTCGAATCTCTCTAATTTTACATTCGTGATCTCCTCGGGAGGTATAAGTAGGGGGAAGCAATATATTCGATACCTCATCCAGAAACGCACCCTCTCGAAACCTGGCGAGCAAGCTACACCGCGATGCAGAGCGCCTCTCTTGCAGAGTCTGCCACTTGGGTTTGCTAAACATCTCCGTAACGCTATCAAGGTTACCAAATAACCCTGTGACGAAACACGCCGCTCTTCTTTGGAACTTCTCTATCTCCTCCGTCAATCCGATCTGGTACGGATCCCACACTGATGAGCAATACTCAAGTATAGGTCGAATGGAATATAGGGGGTTATTTTAACAAAAGTTACAACAGGAGAAAAAGTAAATTCAGAGTGGGAGTATGGTGTCCTGCAAGATCACTTGGCCAACTCATGTTCTGAACCTGCATAAATGATTCACCAAAGACTCTGGAGGACTCTTTAAAACCTGTGATGTTTGTTGATAACACAAGCATACTGGTAAAGAACACAAACACATTTATTTTATTTATTTCATGTTCCAGTGAGCAATGTTGTGAATATATCTTAAGATATGGAACATGTCAGTTTTACACTTTTTTGTTGTTACATTCAATTTACTAATCAATATCATAATAAAGTATCTATAACTTAGGTTCTATCACAGAAAAATAAAAGTATTTAAATATGTTTACAACAATAAATAAACATGCACACAAATAAGGATCTGGGAATGTTTCAGAGTGTTACAGTACATGGATACTTTACAATGTGGTTCAGGAACTCTTTTATAGTTTAAAATAATCCTTGCAATAGGAACTGCCTTAAGGCTATTTTTATATATTAAAAAAAAAATAGAGCTCATCATTCACTAAACACTTAATTTGTGGAGGAAGGGGATTAAAAATCTTACAGCCACTTGAATGGACCTCCTTCTGTACCATACTCAGGTTTTTATGTTAATAATCGAAATGGTCTATTCTTCTAGTACATAGATTATGATTCACACTGTTAGGTTTAAAACAGGCTCTGTTTTCTTATGAAACAAATCAGGGTGAATATACCTTGTGCGATGGATGTGTGGATTTCAAATTCTTTAAAAATATTTCTGCGTGTGGTTCTAAGATGGACTCCACTCTCAATTCTTATGGCACTTATATGTGTATAACATTTTTCTAGCCAATGGCTGACTTCCCCAAAATGCAATCCCATAAGCAATAAAGGCACAAAAGTAGCCATAATAAGCTGATTCAATAGTTCCCATATTTCTATAACAGTAAACAATATCCGCCCTTACTATGTATCTGCTCGTCACCTAATTTTTCTCCTATTTATTCATCTTTTGACATTATGTGAAACTGAATAAAGTTTGTTTTACTGTAATTAACAGAAAGACCATTTATGTTAAACCAGTTTGCAACATCCCTAAAAACCTTATTAGCCGATATATCTAGTTCGTGTAATGAATTACTGATAAGTATTATAGTGTCATAATTCATGAGACAAACTACCAGAGACAATCAGAAGAATACTGGAATAGGCTTACAGCTGCTTCACAGCACATAACTGAATCCTACAGATTCATTTAATGTAATTGTTAAAAAGTGATTTACAGGTACCAGAAAGAGAGTGAAATTGCCCACACACTGGATAAGGCTTCATGAGCCGAGTTGCTAGACATCCAGATGGTTAATAAACAGAGGTGGCACCAGTAGGGGCGTAATTTACCAACAAATCTAATTTTTGAGTGTTTTGTATTTAGAAGCCTGTCTCGTTATATTGATCTGCAGGTAAGACTGCATACATGGCATACTTCCAGTCAACAGTGTGCTACATCATAAACTTCTGAGGCAAAGCAGCTAATATGAAGAGAGTATTTATTATACTGAAGCACACAGTAAAAATAAGATGTAAAGTTGATAACTGCAAATTCTGTGAAACACACGAATAACTATAATAATAATAATAACAAAATTTCTATGAAACATTCTTTGAGGATTTATCTGGGTATAAACCGTCAACATTGTGTTACTGTCTAATTAATGGAAAAGTGGAAACAAACAATAATGGAAACTTTGTGATACTAGCTGATTAGTTTCAAAATTTATTGAATGGCAAGCCTCCAGCGGAGAGCCTGCATTTTGAAACACTGATACCAGACACAGACTCTCATACTCCAATAATTCAAGAAATAAGTGAGGTAAACCCAGTGGTCTAGGGGTAGCATCTTTGATTAGTAATCAAAACATCCTCGGTCTCAGGTTCAAAACCTGCCATTGCTCAAATTTTGATTAATAATCAGCAGCCGAAGCCTTCTGGCATAAGAAGTCACCTTCATTCTGCCAACGGCCTTGTTAAAGAGGGTGGAAGAGCGGACAGAGGTTCAGGGCACTCTCTTGCCCTTGGGGTAGGAAACTGCCCATAAAGATGGAAGAATCAGCAATGATCAATAGCATGAAGATGCAGAAGGCAATGGAAACCGCTGCATTAAAGACACATAATGTGTATCCATAGGACATGTGGCCTAAAATTGAAAAAGTGTCATGATGATCTGTCCATTGACAAAAGATTCTGGAATAGTCCCCATTCAGATCTCCAGGAAGGGATTACCAAGGGGGAGATGACCATGGGAAAATTGATCAATCAATGAAATAATAATGTTCTGCGAGTTGGGGCATGGAATGTCAGAAGCTTTAAAGTGACAGAGAAACTAGAAAATCTCAAAAGGGGAATGCAAAGGCTCAATATAGGTACAGTAGGGGTCAGTGAAGTGAAAATGAAAGAAGACAAGGATTTCTGGTCGGAGTATTTATTATACTGAAGCACACAGTAAAAATAAGATGTAAAGTTGATAACTGAAAATCCTGTGAAACGCACAAATAACTATAATAATAATAATAATAATAATAATAATAATAACAAAATTTCTACAAAACATTCTGTGAGGATTTATCTGGGTATAAACTATTCATCATGAATAGGAATGTAGGGCACAGAGTGTGTTACTGTGGACAGTTCAGTGATACAGGGTTTTTCTTACCAGAATCGACAGCAAACAAAACAGCGACAATGAAAGTTCAGGTATACATGCCGACGTCGCAAGCTGAAGAGACAGAGACAGTTTAAGAGGAGATTGAAAGGGAAATACGGTGCGTAAAGGGAGATGAAAATCTAATAGTCATGGGGGACTGGAATGCAGTTGTAGGGGAGGGAGTACAAGGAAAGGTTACAGAAGAATATTGGCTTGGGACAAGGAATAAGAGGAGAAAGACTAATTGGGTTCTGTAATAAATTACAGCTAGTAATAATGAATACTCTGCTCAAGAATCACAAGAGGAGGAGGTATACTTGGAAAAGGCCGCATGATATGGGAATATTTCAGTTACATTACACATTAGTCAGGCAGAGATTTTGAAATCAGATAGTGGATTGTAAGGCGTACCCAGGAGCAGATATAGATTCAGATCACAATATAGTAGGCTGAAGTTTAAGACATTAGTTAGGAAGACTCAATATGTAAAGAAGTGGGATACGGAAGTACTAAGGGATGACGAGATACGCTTGAAGTTCTCTAAGGCTATAGATACAGCAGTAAGGAATAGCTCAGTAAGCAGTACAGTTTGTAACGTCCTAAGTTAATGTGC
The DNA here is from genome assembly GCF_023864345.2 of Schistocerca serialis cubense. Classification (NCBI taxonomy): domain Eukaryota; kingdom Metazoa; phylum Arthropoda; class Insecta; order Orthoptera; family Acrididae; genus Schistocerca; species Schistocerca serialis. The sequence goes on from NC_064646.1 coordinate 266,604,833, forward strand.
GATAGCATTCGTTGCTATACAGCCTACAGTATTGGAGCCGGAAGCTGTGAAAGAAACCACCACTTGTGTCTTAGCCAATGAGTCACGTACACCTGCTTCTACGGCAGCATGAGAACGGCTCCTGTCTCACTTCTTAGCGACCGTACATTCACCACATATAAGAACCTAAATAAATGATATTAAATATTATTCAATCATTTTCACAATCGGTCCACTACCTTTTGACATTCAGCAGAAGATTGTGTCCAAATTTCAGCTTTATAACTATCATAGTTTCAGAGATATAAAAAAAAAATTGCTAGAAAAAGTAAAAAACTGACACTTAGGAAACTAAATTCAGTTAGGAAATATAATAGTTTATCCTTTGGTATTATCTAAAAACATAAACAGAACTTGTAGGGTGCAGAATTAATTAATTGAGATTTTCATATTGAAACTAAAAATATAAAATACAAAAATCAGACAAAATTATTATTGGTTCTAAGATTGTTGTAGGAGTATACGTGAGTGAATGAGAGTGTGTACATGGGACATTCGTCAAATTTTAATGTTGCATTATATACCGTCTTAAGTAACCTGCAAGAGTTACGCAAGCCTGTCGTGGGAAAATGTTCATAGGGAATTTATCCACTTTGATGATGACATATGTCTGGGTGTGATTGCTATTTTAACAGAGCAGCCAGAAAGTCAGCTGGAGTATTATCTGTATCCAAAGGATATTTCCAGATTTACTGCCTTTTCCTTTTCGTTTATTAAACATTATTTTAATATTTGTATATTAGAATGACATAGATGTGTCTGTATTTAAGGATTGGTGCAGGCCAGTTTTGGTGCGAATATGATCATAAGCGAGCATTCTGATTGGCAGCGAGTATGGTTAGCCAATCAGAATTGAGATGGTTCCCGCTCATTACCTGATGGTTATATTGGGAGTGAGGCCACAAGAAAGGAGTCGCTCGCTAGCTTTGAACACGGATGGTCATGCTATTAGTGCCAGTCAAAATAATTTTAGAACTGTATTTCTGGAATGATATTCGCGTGTGAAAATTTGGCCTTCGTAGTATCCGCGTGGCTTGTTTCAGTATTTCACTGAGCATTTTTGGCAAGCAATTTCTTTTTTGAACTCCACCAGAAGAACCGAATGTAATAACTCATGTTAGTGGTGGAATTAAGGACTGTGGAAATGTTGTTTAACTCAGGTCTGATTTGGACAGATTTCTGGCTGCTGTACGTGCGAAACGAAATGAGTGTATGAATTGTGAACTTGACAAAAAGAACCAATAGTTTAAATGTGGACTGAATAGTACTGTTTCTTTGGTTACACGAACAAATAAACGTTTTTGTGTGGAAAGTTCGGATATTATTTTCCAGAAGCCAATCCATTATCTTACCGCCCGATAAATCTTTTTATTGACAGTTTTTCTACAGAACTTTATTTCATTACTAGAGTTGCGCGGCCTCAGTAATTGTAGATATTAGATGGTGTTTTTTTATCAACACTGCTTTTACATCATCTTGTCAGTATCTATGTTGCTGAGTGAAGGGACATCGAGCAGACGTGTTCTGAGGAAGGTGAATTTTTAAAGTGCAGCCCGCACAGCACACAGAATTTCAAAGGCTGAACTGCAAAGAAACCATTTCTTTTTTGAAATCCACCAGAAGGACCGAATGTAATAACTCATGTTAGTGGTGGAATTAAGGACTGTGGAAATGTTGTTTAACTCAGGTCGGATTTGGACAGATTTCTGGCTGCTGTGCGTGCGAAACGAAATGAGTGTATGAATTGTGAACTTGACAAAAAGAACCAATAGTTTAAATGTGGAGGAATGAAATGTGAGGAATGAAATAAATAGGTAGTGCAGGGAAGCTAAAACGAAATGGCTGTATGAAGAATGTGAAGAAATTGAAAAAGAAATAATTGTCGGAAGGACAGAATCAGCTTACAGGAAAGTCAAAACAACTTTATGTGACATTAGAAGGAAGGGTGGTAACATTAAGAGTGCAATGGGAATTCCACTCTTAAATGCAAAGGCAAGAGCAGATAGGTGAAAAGAATACACTGAATGCCTATGAGGGGGAAGATTTGTCTAATGTCATAGAAGAAGAAACAGGAGTCGATTTAGAAGAGATAGGAATCCAGTATTAGAATCAGAATTTCAAAGAGCTTTGGAGGACTTAAGATCAAATAAGGCAGAAGGGATAGATAACATTCCACTGCAATTTCTAAAATCATTGGGGGAAGTGGCAACAAAATGACTATTCACTTTGGTATGTAGAATTTATGAGTCTTTCGGAAAAATATCCACACAATTCCAAAGACTGCAAGAACTGAGAAGTGCGGGAATTATTGCACAATGAGCTTAACAGTTCATGCATCCAAGTTGCTTACAAGAATAATATAGAGAAGAATGGAAAAGAAAATTGAGAATGTGCTAGATGAAGATCAGTTTGGCTTTAGAAAAGGTAAAGGCACAAGAGAGGCAATTCTGACAGTGCGGTTAATAATGGAAGCACAACTAAAGAAGAATCAAGACACTTTCAAATGATTTGTAGATGTGGGAAAAGCGTTCAACAATGTAAAATGGTGCAAGATGTTTGAAATTCTGCAAAAAGTAGGGGTTAGCTGTAGGGAGAGACGGGTCATATACAATATGTACAATGACCAAGAATGAAGTGCTCTTATTAAAAAGGGTATAAAACATGGATGTACCCTTTTGCCCCTACTGTTCAATCTGTATATTGAGGAAGCAATGATGGGGAAAAAAAAAAAAAAAGGTTCAGGAGTGGAATTAAAATTCAAGGTGATGCGATTTGCTGATGACATTACTATCCTGAGTGAAAGTGAAGAAGAATTAAATGATCTGCTGAATGGAATGAACAATCTAATGAGTACAGAATATGGCTTGTGAGTAAATCGAAAACAGATGAAAATAATGAGAAGCAGCAGAAATGAGAACAGTGAGATTGATGGTCATAAAGTACATGAGTTAAGGAATTCTACTACCTAGATAGCAAAATAACCAGTGGTGGACAAAGCAAGGAGGACATCAAGAGCAGACTAGCAATGACAAAAAGGGCATTCCTGGCCAAGAGAAGTCTATTGGTATCAAACATGGGTCTCAATTTGCGGAAGAAATTTCTGAGGATGTATGTCTGGGGCACAGCATTGTATGGTATTGAAACATGGACTGTTGGAAAACAGGAACAGAAGAGAATCGACGCATTTGAAATGTGGTGCTACAGACAAATGTTGAATATAGGGTGGACTGATAAGGTACGGAATGAGGAGGAAACACTGACAAAAAGAACGGACAGCATGACTGTACATCTCTTAAGACATCAGGGAATCACTTCCGTGGTACTAGAGGGAACTGTAGAGGACAAAAACTGTAGAGGAAGACAGAGATTGGAATAGATCCAGCAAATAGTTGAGGACCCTAGCTTGCAAGTGCTACTCTGAGATGAAGAGGTTGGAACAGGAGAGGAATTCGTGGTGGGCATCAAACCAATCAGAAGACTGATGAAAAAGAAAAAAAGGGGGGGGGGGGGGGGGAGAGATAACAAAGTGTCTGGAGAGGATGGGATAACTGTAGAAGAATGGTTGGTTGGTAGATTGATTTGGGGGAGGAGACCAAAGAGCGAGGTCATCAGTCCCAGCGGATTAGGGAAGGACGGAAAATGAAGTCAGCCGTGCCCTTCCAAAGGAACCATCCCAGCATTTTCCTGAAGTGATTTAGGGAAATCAAGGAAAATCTAAATGAGGATGGCTGGACCCAGGTGTGAACCATCGTCCTCCCAAATGCGAATCCAGTGTGCTAACCACTGCAACCCCTCACTCGATCTGTAGAAATGTTAAAAATAGTAGGAAATGATCTCATAACAAGAATTTATGCACTCTTAACAGAAATAACAAAAACTGAAATAATTCCAAATGGCTAGAAGAAACCTTTTATACATCCATTGCATAATAAGGTGATAGAGCAGGTGTCAGTGATTACGGGGACCTGTTATCTCTTCTGTTGGTTACATACAAAGTTCTATCCAAATCTATATTAAACAGAGACAAACAGTAAACATTTCATCTGATTGATGAGTGTCAAGCACGCTTCACGAAACGTTGATATGTACTGAGCAGATTTAGTGTCTGAAGACAATTTTAATCCTTTCATTGCTATGGACGTGGATGTATACACACATCCTGCTTTACCATTCCCCATGTGCTGTGGATGTGCATACACATGCCGCTTGTGTTTTCCTACGGTGCTATTGATTTCTCCATGTAGCCTGAATCGCCAACCTATAACTGCTGTGAATGAGTTGCATCCATATCTCACAATCACTGAATAAACAAAGTTTCAAATATTTATCATACAACATATGTGCCTCTTTGTATGGTATCATTTGAGAAAAAAAAAAAAAAAAAAAAAGATAAAGAGAAAATCTAATTTTGATATCCTGAATAGGTCATGAAATATGGCGATTGTTATGGTCACATGATTCACAAAGCATAAGGATGAAAATGGACGTGTAGTGTGCAACCATTCTTTGGATATAAAAGTCAACAGCTCAAGAATGAAATATCATCCTGCTCTCAGTTTTAAATAAAATTTCAATATCTTATCTACATTTCATTCACTGCAATGTATGAGCTAAAATCAGCCATATGCAATGTTTTCACAATGCTGTTTTACCTCTACAAACTCTTTAAAATTTTGTGGAATGTTTTACTTAATTTGATGCAGTGCAGTAACTATGACATATAACGAATGGAAATATAGGCCTTTATCAAGCAAAAATATCAGACTGGAAGGTGTGCAAAAATCAAATTATTTTCACTCAATAGCTTTCTTAAAATTGGATGATAAGTATTTCATATTGGCTGGAATGCCATTTCTCAGCTCAGGCATCAGCATATAGTGAGCAGTACAGCTGTTACAATTGTCACCCTCAGCATGGAATGCAGAGAGCATGTCTGTAAAAGTGAAATACCATCACATTTGTCACTTTTGTAGACTCTACAAGGGTGCATCACTCTGTTGAGATACAAACTGTTTCAGACAATTCAGAAGAGCTCAGAGTAAACTGGAAGACTAGAGAACTAAACTGCTAGACTCTCACAGAGAAGTTATTTTTTTAATGGCTTCTGGGCATCAGCCATGCAGCCAGCCTCAGATCATAAAAAACAACAATTATCTGTAACATCCATTTACACTGAACTTACATAAATGATCTAAGTAAGTTAACATATTTAATATATTATAATGTAAAAAATTTACATCAACATATTAGAAGATCAGCACTACAAACAGAATACTGAACAATTTTATATGTGTCTTCCTTCAAATGTCTCAGAGAAATCATAGCACCAATTGGACTACATTTTAAGGCAACTTAGAATGAGATGCCAAATTCAAGAAAGCACAAACAATATATTTGAATCACTTCAATAAACGAGCAGTATCCTGCATTGCATAACTTCGCCATTACATGGCAGTTGTTTTGCCTGCAGCATTATACGTCTCAGAAACTAAATCTCTAGGAGGCCACTCAAAAACTGATGAAACAGGAAAGGAAGAGTGAAAAATTCTCAGAAAAATGCTGCTGTCCTATTAATATACATGGCATAAAGATTAAAAGAAAACTAGACCTATACCATTCAACAGACAAGATCACTGATGCAATTTGTAAAAGATGCTTGAGGTTCTGTTGGTCACATCTGCAGAATAGATGCAGGTTAGCAAAAAAACTCCTTAATACATTAAATTCAAAAATGGTAAAAATCACTTGCTTGGAAGAAATTAAGTCTACTTAATTATTATGAAACATGAATGTCACAGAGGACGTCATAATCGGAAATCACACATTCACAGAGGAAGCTAAAAAGACAACTGGAAAGCAGTGGACAGAGGAAATCAGAAACAACACAACACATTCATGACAAGATTTTGGGAAAAGGCGAAGAAAAGGAAGCTGTCACACCATACTCACAAGTTCAAATGAGCTCTTTAAGAGGGCATAAAAAGAAGGAATAACAATAATAATAATAATAATAACAACAAAATGAGAAAAGGTAGCCACTGACCATATAATTGAAGCACCATGACAATGTAATCAGTTGAAACAATGGGCTGCTGTTATTTTTGTCAGTTAGCTCTGAGGGTGGATGTTGTCTCAAAGCTTTGCCATGATTTCAACCTAGTTTATGTGCCTGCTCAAAGCCTCAGCTATACAGTGAGTGTTTACCTTTACTACTTCTATCATTTGTATCCAGCACTTTTCAGTATACATTCACAAATTAATACCAAAAGATGAGTATTTGTTGTTGCCAATCATTGCTCAAATACAGAAAATGCAAATAACTTAGGTTTATATGTACCACAACCTACCTTACTTCTGATGGAGCTGTGCAAAATGTGTATCTTCTCAGGTACATTGTCAACAGTGTGATATGGCAAAAAATTAACAAATCCCAGGAACTTTGCCAACAGACGCAATGTACACAAACATCTCTGATATTCTCTTTTGGTACTCTCATCAACAGAAGTATCTGCAAAGTAAAATGCAAACTGCATGTCTACATTCTGATAAACCTGGAAATCAGCTGTAAACCTATCTCTTGTTCTACACCCTGAGCAGGATGGCACCTACCTTCAATTATCTGACAGATTAGGTTTTTCAGCATCTCCATGGCATGCTTCTGTGGGTCAAAGACACCTGACATTTTTTGTGCTGCCCTGTTTTGTATACATTTAATATCACTGTTAGACTTACGGGATGTGAGATCCACATACTTGAGAAAAACTCTAGGAAGGGTCAACTAGTATTACAAAAGCAATCTTCTTTGTAGACTGGTAGCATTTTCCCTATATTCTGCCAAGGAACTGATGTCTGCCACCAGATTTACCTACAATTGAGCCTATGTGATAGTTCCATTTCACACACCCATAAACTGTTACACCTAGATGTATACAGTTTACAGATACCTACTGTGACTCACTGGCATTGCAGTCACAAGAAACTAAGCTTTTGCATTTTGTGAAATCCACAATTTTATATTCCTGGTCATTAAAAACTAAAACAAGATAACTCCATATCTCCAAAACTATTTTCAGCTGCCCTTGAAAAAGCAATGTCTAAATTGGTTTGGAAAACAAAGGGACTCCAAATCCTAGGAAAGAAATTAAATAATCTGATGTTCACTGATGATGATGTTCTACTTGCAAATAATACAGAAGAAGTTCAAATACTGGGTAGTGAATCTGCATAGTCTGCTCTAAGTTGGCCAAAAACTGAACTATGATAAAACCAACATCAGATGAATGAATGGGCACTGGAGATATATTTGATGGAAGTACACAACTGCAAAGGATCACATAATATGTCTATCTGCGCCAACTACTAAATATGAAAAAGAGACTTAAAACCAAAAATATTCTGACATATTAAATTACCTGGCAAGCTTATGGAAGATACTCTTCAAAAAAATCAGCTGAGCTGAAGAAAATAGCTTTTGATCAGTGTATACTGCCAGTAATAACTTACGGCTGTGAGATATGGACATTAAATGAAATCATTGTTAGAAAACTAATAGTAGTCCAAAGAGGAATGGAAAGATCATTGTTGGGCTACACAAAGAAAAATAGAAAGAAAGCAGTTGATATCTGACAGACAATGAACGTTAGTGACATGATGCAAAGAGTGAATAACCTGAAATGGCAAAGGACTGGAAATGTTGTTCAAAGAAATGATGACAGGTGGTCAAAACAAGTATTCAACTGGAGCCCAATTTTTTATTTTTTTAAAAAATTAAAAAGACCAAGGGAAAAACAGATAGGATGGAGACTTAAGGAAGAAAGCCAGACTGAATTCATAACAGGAAGCTCAAGATCAGCAGAAACAGAAGAACCTGCAGGGATCTTATGTTGCACACCGACTCAAAGAGGCCACATCACCACGTGATTGAACTGCTTGATGGTGGTGATGACTGATTGTTAGGCTCCATGGCTGTGGATTAAACTGCTTTGAGAAATACAGTAACCAACCACTTTTTATGTAATTTTTTGTACCAATACACATTTCAGGCTTTCACTGTTCTTCAATTTGTGCAATACATTTATTACATTGTTAAAAATATCGACTGCAGTTTGGATGCTGCAGCTGCCCTGTGCAAAATAACAACTTTCTTTATCCACTACACTTGTCAAGTTGTACATTTACACACACTTGACTGACCAGAATGCATTTTCCCTTGCGTTTCTATTTGTTTACTGTCAACTAAAGCAAGTTAACAGGTAAAGTTTACCACGGATTCCTGCAATGTGTGCTGGTATAGGAGAGTCAAGGTCAATTGTGTGTTATGTTTTTAACAATGTCATTTTTACACGAGTGGTACTGTAATACATTTTTGAGCAGGTCCTGAGGAGAGGAAGTGGATTACCAAATTAAAAATATAGGGTGCTATTTATAAAGAGATGTACTGCTTTTCATACCTCCGTAATGACGAAAATTACAAGAAAGGCAACCACACTGATTAATATGAAGATGGTATCTGTTCTTTTGAACAAAAAGTTATTTGGAGTGGTCTAGATAAGTGGAACACAAGTCATTCAATAACAAACATCCCAAAATAATAATTCACTCAACCTTTGACAAATCTAGCAAAACATATCACTAAACATACTGACCTACTTCAGCCCTCTTGCAGATGTTTGCTGCAACAAATAACAGTCAATGTGTTGATTCAGACTGAATCAGAGCTCGCTCAGAATACATTTAAAAACAGAAAAAGAATGTTCTACACCGAGAGACGCCGTTTGTTGTCACGTCCTCCACAACAGGGTCTTGACTAAGCTTTCATTGAGCCTTTGTTTTCCAATACATTCTAAGTGAATACACCATTTCTGTCAACATGATACATTGTGCTTCCTACTCAAAAATTTCCCCCTCCAATCTTCTCTCCTGGCTATAATCAGGAAGATGTAGCTGTGTACGACATCTTGCATCTCTGTTGTCTTTCTTACAGTTGAAGAATCATCTAGTATCTGAAAATCTGTATACAGTCTGAAAATTACTACAGATGAGCCAACCAAGTATGCCATCTGGTGATGATGGGGAAGATGGTACAGGCTTGCAATTTTTAAATGCAAGATACAAATTTGTTAGCATAATTCCTAACTTAATGCCTCACAAACTCCATAAAAAGTGTGGAAGATGAAGGTCACACATTTTAAGCTACAGAACACAGTATTGAGATTAGAAAATGCAATCTACCTGTCAGAAGCTCAATTTGTAATCACTATACATGACCATGTTTTACTCCATCACGTCAAAATACAAAACATGCACAGCTGAAACACTGCATCACAGTGGCATTGTCTGCTTTCTCAAAAAAAGCAAGTTGATAAAAGGGTGGGGCTTCACTTGTCCTTCATTCAGGTGTCTCATTAAAATATTCAATATTACAATATTCAATACACATACAGCTTTATAGAGCTATTACTTGTCTGATTTGTGGCACTTTTTTTTTTTCAATATAGAGGCTGAAAGCAGAACTCTCTTAGAACACTCTAACTGGCAATATACTTTTACTTCTTCAGCTATGATATCATAATAGGATCGTTGCTCTTGGAGAGGGGAATACAGTACAGACCACTGTCTCATTGTATCATATCCATGACGTAATTCATTATTCTTGGTGTGCTTTGTGCTTTTTACATGTAGCAGAACATGATTTTGTTGCTGTTTTTCATCAACTGGGACTGATAGATTAAAGATGCTGCACCTGTTATAACCTTTAATCACTAATAAATTGCGTGGATATACAAACGTAGAAACAACAGCTGGTTACATGCTATCAATTCCGTATCGGTCATTTGACTGCTGTGCCGTGACATGCGGCTGGTGCCGTTCGTAGCTAGGTGGCGCTCCCGCGCTCAGCTGAGCTGCGGAGCGCCTCTATCGCCGTTTGCGCGTACTGACATGGCGGCACTCTTAAATGTCATGGCACTGTCACTACACCTTACCCCCTTGAAAAAAAAAAACACTCACTTCCTGGGAGACACGGACAGCATGGAGACATCCATGGCCTCTTGGGAGGCCCCGAGAAGATCCTGCGGAGAAACACGAGAGTACGGTCGAAAATGTCCAGGACGGAAGCCCGTGCGTGGAACATGCCTCCTGGACGAGATGATGGGTGAAAACTCCGGAGCAGCATCCATAGGTGTCGTGGACCTGGGGGTGTGCTCCAGCGAGATGGGTCCGGAGAAGGCGGCGTCGCGACTGGGGCCGGTTCCGGCGGACTCGGAAGCGGTAGCGACGTCGGCTGCAGCAACACGCACGGGAGATCGGCAGCAGCGACAGGACTGGCTTCTCGGGCTGGTGGAGGCGAAGGAAGGGGCAGTGGCACTGGCGTGGCCACCACTCGTGGGTGCATCTGGTCATAATGGCGAACAACCATGCTGTCGTCCGTATGTATTTCACAAAGCCGGCGGCCGCTAAGAGCCTCGACCACCCCTGGAATCCATTTAGGGTGAGATCCATACCCTCATGCCCACACCTTGGCGCCCATCGAGTATTTTCCCGCACGAGGGGACACAGTACAAGGCCTGACAGGGTGAAGCAGGTGCAGTAGAGTGCACGGTTGGCGGCCATGCAAGAGTTTAGCAGGGCTGCGATCACCCAGAGGCGTGAAGCGATAAGAACTCAGAAAATGCAACAGAGTGTCATCTGTGGAAAAATCACTAAGGAATTTTTTCATCTGGCTTTTGAAAGTGCGGACAAGGTGCTCGACCTCCCCATTCGATTACGGATGGAAGGGCGGTGCTGTAACATGATGAATCCCGTGTCCAGTACAAAAATCACGGAAGGCCTGCGAAGAGAACTGAGGGCCATTGTCCGTGACGATCGTGGATGGAAGACCTTCTAGCGCAAAGCTTTTGGACAAGCCAGTGTCGTCGCCGTAGTGGTGGGCGACGGACATCGAACGACAAACGGAAACTTCGAGAAGGCGCCAATCAACAGCAGCCAATAAGTGCCGAGGAAGGGGCCGGCAAAGTCAGCGTGCACCCGTTCCCATGGCTGCGCCGGGTCAGGCCACGGAGAGGGCATTGTACGGGGTGCAGCCAGTTGTTGAACACACTGACCACACACAGCGACCATGTGGGCGATGTCCGAATCAATACCGGGCCAATAAACGTGCCTGCGGGCCAAAGACTTAGTCCGAGAAATCCCCCAATGGCCTTCATGCAACAGTTTGAGAACATCTTTGCGAAGAGAGGCTGGCACCATGATCCGTGGAGATGCGCCATCTGTGGCCAGAAGAACAACACCATCACGAACAGACAGACGAAGGCGCAAGGCATGGTAGTTGCGAAGGGGATCCGATGCCCAGCCCTTGGTCCTTGGTCCTGTCCGGCCAACCCCGTTGAATAAAACCGATCACCTGACGCAGGACCGGGTCCCGCGCAGTAGCCGACGCGACCTGCGAACCTGTAAGCAGAAAACCCTCGACCGCATGACGTTCTGCCTCATCAATGTGGAAACAGAGTAGTTCATCTCGATCGAAAACCAGGTCGGGGCCCATCGGCAAACGCGACAACGCGTCAGCATTGGCATGCTGGGCCGTGGGGCGATAGTGAATCTCATAGTTAAAACGAGACAAGTATAAGGCCCAACGTTGCAGGCGGTGAGCTGCCTTATCCGGAAGCGATGCCGATGGGCTGAACAGAGAGACCAGCGGCTTGTGGTCGGTGATGAGGTGAAACTTAGAACCATACAAAAAAATGCTGAACTTTTTTAGAGCATAAATGATAGCGAGCGCCTCCTTTTCAATTTGAGAATAACGCCGTTGCGCATCGTTGAGGGTCTTGGAAGCATAGGCGATGGGTCGTTCTGACCCATTCTCATACCGATGGGCGAGAATAGCCCCTAGGCCTTGACAGGTGCACGCAACGCCACCGGAATAGGGCGTGCCTGGAAAAACTTAGGGCGAGCTGTAGGTTTAAGAGTAATGTGGGCTTCAAAATCCTTGGCACAACCCAGACCAGCAGAGAACACAGACGAGAATTCAGAACACAATCCATCCAGATGTTGATAGGGAATATCGTCAGATATGAGGTGCACATCATCATCAATGGAGAACCCAAACAACTGGAAAGCATCATAACCGAACAGGTTTTCAGTGCCCGCATGATCCACCACATAAAACGTGAGGGGCCGAACAACAGACTTGTAGGCAGTGGAAGCATCAAACTGGCCAACGATAGGAATTTTCTGTTTATTATAAGTTCTCAGATTTCGCGTAACTGGAGACAAGGGAGGGGAGCCAACTCCAAATACGTGCGAGAATTAATGAGAGTTACTGCGGAGCCAGTGTCCACTTGCATGCGAATGTCTTTATCCAGAACACAAACAGTAACAAACAACTTATTTGTTTGAGAAAGCACACAGTTAAAATCCATGTCCGATGCCTCGTCCTCGTCGACAGGAACTTTAGGGGACTGACACACAGAAGCAATGTGGCCTTTTTTCCTACATGAATTACACGTGGCCCAACGTTTTGGACACGTGGCCCTGTCATGCTGTACGAAACAACGTGGACAAGAAGGAAGTGCGGAACGAACCTGCTTCTGTGGTTGATGTTTTCGCTGCGAGCGTGGCGGCCCAACGAGACGTTGACGCGAGTGAACCTCCGCCACATCGTCGGTCCCCTGGGAAACAGGCAAATTGTCCGTGTCGAAAGTGGTCTGTATAGCGCCTACATCACACCACGCGTCTATTTGCGCACCAGCAGCGTGAGACACTTCAAAAGGTTGAGCGATGCTTAGAACTTCCGACAACGACGGGTTTGGCAGTTGTAAGGCACATTGCCGAACTTCTTTATCAGGAGCAAGCCGTAGAATAGCATCCCTAACCATTGAATCAGCATAAGACTCATGATGAGTGTCCGTGACAAACTGACATTTCCTACTCAGACCGTGTAGTTCCGCCGCCCAAGCCCGTTAAGATTGATGGGGCTGTTTACGACACCGGTAGAACGCCATGCGGGCGGCAACGACGTGGGTGTTTTTTCGGTAATAGTTAGACAATAAGACACACATTTCTTGGAAGGACAGAGAGGCAGGTTCCCGCAGCGGGGTTAACTGAGATAGCAGCTGATAGATCCATGGGGAAATCCAAGATAGAAATAACGACTTACACATAGGAGCGTCGACAACGCCGAAAGCCAAGAAGTGTTGCCGCAAACGCTTCTCATAATCCTCCCAGTCTTCAGCGGCCTCGTCGTAAGGAGGGAACGGAGGCGGAGAAGAGGAAGACAGACAAAGAATAAGCGACGTCGACAACGCCTGAATTGCAGCTGTCAGCTGTGTTTGCTGTTCAGTGAGCACTTACATAAGCTGTTCCATGTCTGCCCCAACACGAACACACAAATCCACAACGCAGGAACAAAAATATCCCATTCTCGTCACCAAAAAGTGTTATAACCTTTAATCACTAATAAATTGCATGGATATACAAACGTAGAAACAATAGCTGGTTACATGCTACCAATTCTGTATCGGTGATTCGACTGCCGTGCTGTGACATGCGGCCGGCGCCGTTTGTAGCTAGGTGGCGCTCCCGCGCTCTACCGAGTTGCGGAGCGCCTCTATCGCGGTTTGCGCGTACTGACGTAGCGGCACTCTTAAATGCCGTGGCACTGTCACAACAGCACCTTATTACAATTTCATTCCCTGGATTTTGTCACTGCTTACTACTTACAGTGTCACACTTTCTCCCAGTGCTCACTTTGAATACACTACAAACAATCACTTCAGCGAGCACTGTCAGAAATGATACACTTCAGTAATCTGCTTGTCAGGAATTTTTGTAATTTCCAAGATTTATTTGCATAATGGGCATACCTTGAAGTTTCATTGATTTTAGATGTTACTACATTAAGTTTCTTTCTTCACCATGCGCATATTTCTACAGAAAGTATTACATTAACTTCTCTATTTCTTCTACATCAATGTAGTCAATTGGAAAGCAACTCTGTTGATAAGTGAGCACTTTACGATAAGTGCAAATGAAGCATGCAAGTCTGTCAATGAAATGTTGCTGATATTTACAGTCCATTGATGACAGTTAAAAGTATTTATTTTCACCAGATAACATAGATTTTCAGAATAACTATTCTATACAACAGCCCACAGCAATCACGTGGGACATATCTGTCTCTCTTATTGTTTATTAATTGTCAAAATGCTTGGCAAAATTTGCAGTAGATGCCTTCCCTGATAAACTCGATCAAGCCAAAACCTGTACATTCAGCAGAGAGTCTCACAATAGCATAAACAAAATCTGTCATGAAAGAGTTCGAAGTGTGGAAAATAAAGAAAAAATTTTAAAAAAATGCACTGATACTGAAAAAAGTTGCAAAAACTACTGACATTGAAAATAAGCATGACAAAATCACAGTTAAGAGTATTTATTTCATGTTTTATTTGCATGATAAATTATTCACAAATATTCAAACAGCAGACAAAAATTTAAGGTTCAGCACCTAAAAATCCTAGTTCTAGTAATAACTCAAGTCTTGGAGGAATACATGATAAACTACTTTTATGCAAAATTAAAATTAAAATGAACTATACTTATCGTTTCTAACTTTCCTTTCATGCAGAGCTTGGCTGACTGTACCACCATACTTTTTAATATTTACGACTTACTGGTTTAACTTTCTACAATTCAAATCAAAAGTGGCTAAATTTGCAAAGAAAACCTAAAAAATTGTGTTAATAGTGGATTAAGTTGTTACAAGTGACTGTGAGCGAACAATACTGATTTTTCAAGACAAACATAAGACTGCACCAGCTGATGGATCATGAAATTTAATTTTCAGTTTCTGAAGCTGCTGAAGATATCCACTGAGGTAAAAAAGGTCGTGGGATATCCTTTTGCCCAGTGTAACACAGGAACTTGATGTGACATGGACTCGACAAGTCTTAGGAAGATCCCTGCAGAAATAGTGAGCCATGCTGCCTCTATAACTGTTTACAATTGTGAAAGTGTTGCTGCTGCAGGATTTATACATAAACTGACCTCTCAATTATGTCCCATAAATGTTTAACGACATTCATGTTGGGCGATCTGGATGGCCAAATCATTTGCTCAAACTGTCCTGAAATTTCTTCAAACCAATCGCGACCTACTGACATGGCGCATCGTTGTCCATAAAAATTCCATTGTTGTTTGTGAACATGAAGTTCATGAATGGCTGCAAATGATCTCCAAGTAGCCAAACATAGCTATTTCTAGTCACTAATCAGTTCGTTTGGAGCAGAGATCCCAGTTCATTCCATATAAACACATCCCCCATCATTATGGAGCCACCACCAACTTGCACAGTGCCATGTTGAAAACTTGGATCCATGGCTTCATTGGGTCTGTTACAAACCTGATCCCTATCATAAGCTCTTACCAACGTATATCGGTACTCATCTGACCAGGCCACAGTTTTAAAATTGTCCAGGGTCCAGCCCATATAGCCAGGAGAGGTGCCGCAGGTGATGTTGTGCTGTTAGCCAAGGCACTTGCGTCAATGGTCTGTTGCCATAGCCCATTAATGCCAAATTTCGCTCAACTGTCCTAATGAATATGTTTGTTGTATGACCCACATGGATTCCTGCAGTTATGTCACATAGTGTTGCTTGTCTATTGGCACTGACAACTCTACGCAGGCACTGCTGCTATCGGTCAGTAAGGGAAGTGAGTGAGGGCCACCGGCCACTGCGTTGTCCATGATGAGAGGTAATGCCTGAAATTTGGTATTCTCAGCATACTGTTGACACTGTGGATCTTGAAATATTGAATTCTCTAACAATTTCTGAAATGGAATGTCCCAAGCATCTGGCTACAAATACCATTATGCATTTGAAGTCTGTTAATACCCATTGCAGGGCTATAATCACATGAATCAGCTGAGAACAAATGACAACTCTGTTGATGCACTGTCCTTTTATACCTTGTGTACGCGATACTAGCACCATCTGTATACGCGACTTTTGGCACTTCAGTGCAGATGAGACATCTCACACTCTTCCATCAATAGTAATCAAACATGTAGAGGAAGTAAAATGAAATAAGTACGAGCTAACAACTGAGATACATATTCTAATGTATTATTAATGAGCTGTGTGAGGAACTTAAGAGTTCCACTGATGTTCAAGTCACCACAAGCAGAGCATAGTCTTGGACTGGACAAAGAGGGAAAGCAAATTCAACCAGTCTTTTTCAAAAGAATCATTCCAGCATTCACCGTAAGTGGTTTATGAAAATCATGGCAAAGCTGAATTGCAATGGTCAGCTGGGGCTTTGAAACACATTATTCCCAACTGAGGGCTGTAACTACTATACCATCCAATACAGTGAATAATCAGTAATTAACAGATTAAAGACCCAAACTAGAAAAAGGAACGTTAAGGACTGAATTACAGAAATGTATGCAGAAAGAAATAGATATTACAAGAGGCTGAGCACTTAGTTCCCATGACTACAGCCAACACCCTGTCACACATCCTGATACGGAAAATAAAACTGAGTTCTACCTTTTTAAAAAAAAACCTGTGAACAGTTTTTAATAGTAATTCATTGATTGAATCTGTGTTACCCTCTTGTTGCTTTATTGCAATGCAAGATACCAATATGTTTGGCGGAGTGAAGCATATACTAGATAGATCAGCTATGGCTCATAGCACATTTTTTACACCTCATTATGAGGCTACTATATTTTACCATTAATTCTCTACTGAGTTACATACAAACAAGTTCACAATGATGTACTCTCAAAAGAAGTGATGCAGAATTGTGATGACAATATAAAATTAATTATGCTCAATATTACTTTCTTCTGGTCTCTGAAACAAATAGACACACCATCATCTATTTAACAAAAAAAGTGAGCATCATGAACAGTAAGTACACTGAAGGATCTAAAAAGAAAACCAAATCGAATGAGAGTGGTGATGGAGGAGGAGGTGCAGGTGCAGGTGCAGGTGGAGGTGGTGGTGGTGGTAGTGGTAGTGGTAGTGATAGTGATGGTGGTGGTGATGGTAAGGGATGGGGGGAGGGTAGGAGCACCAAGCTGGGAAGAGTGATTCCTTCATGACACAAATTTTCTGTGAAGTCCTATTTCACTGTTACTCTGAATGTCTAACCTATTCCTATCTTCACCTGCCTTTTCTTCTCTTCTCCTGAAGTTCAAGATTATCTTATACTTTTGCTGGTGTGCTGTCTTCGTAACTTGCATTTTTTTGATATGCCTATTTCATCTCTCTTCAAAAATTATGCGAACTTTTATTTTTCAACACTATAAAAAAATATATTTAATTTTGGAAATATTTTGTACTTCATTATTTTTTAATTAAAAAAAACTCATTATCACTGGACAAAATCACAATGAAATGCATTGACAGAATATTCTTCTGTTTACCTGTGGCAACAAAGAAGCAAACGCCAATGTAAATGGTATAGCTTTCGAGACCAGATATTCATTCAGGAAATGAGAGAGAAGAGGGTTACATAGGAGCAGAAATCTTTTCATATTAACAGGAAAACCATACACAATGTTGAGTAAATGAAAATAGGTCAGAAACAGGTCGAAACCCACAGTGAAATATTTACAATTGGTGAAATTGGAACACAGGTCAGAAACAGTGGAAATCAACAATAAAATGCGAACAACTGATGAGATTGGAAAACATAAGTAGTTACAAGTGTTATGTGTTAGAGATAAAACTTAAAAATTCAGAAATAAAAGAGGTGCAGAATGGAATTATAAGCATATAAAAAGATTACCGACAGAGAAAAGGGAAAGCAGAAGTATACAGTGGAAAACAATCCAAATGAACAAAATCACAACAAGGTAAGCTATACAATATAAGGGAGAGGGAAACAAGAAAATATACACCTGTAAAGAATGAAAGGAAGGCAGCAGAACAAGGAAAAGGAACAGAGGGAACAGGGAGAGTAAAGCAGAAAGAAGGATAAAGGCAATCACATGTCACACAGGAAGCAGAAACCAACCATTTGTGGTAGAGTAATTGCCTTATAAAACATTCTATCAACTACTACTGCCTGGTAGAAAGCTTTTCCATCTATAATTGACAGTGTGCTTCTTTTGTAGATTAATTTCTCCTATATTCCTTTTTAAGTAAGATAGCGTTTCACTGTATCCTTGTCAAGAAATTTATAATGCTGTATTTAAATTATCATAGTTTCTAGGCAACAGAAATACAAAAGCTGAGTTCACAATGCAACAGTGAAATATAATGAACACAATTTTCAACTTTTGTACTCCTGTCTTCCTCAGTTGCGTGAAATATTATGGTATATTGATAATTTTTATTTATGAAGAACAACAAAATACTTGTGAAATACACATAGGACTGACAAGAGAACTAGTAAAAGAAGAAATAAAAGGCCTCATAAAACAAACACAGCAGACACACAATAAGAACAACCAAACAGAAGCTGCCACTATGAAAAGGTTAAAACAAAAGTTAACAAACAATAACATATTAATAACAAGAGCAGACAAGGGAAATGTAACAGTACTCATGGATAAAGAGCAATACATCACAAAAACCAAGGAATACATAAACACCAATGCCATACAAAAACTGTAGTCAGGTCCAACTACACGATTCCAGGCAAACGTGAAAGAGCACTGAAAAACATTGAGCACACACTCACAGACAAACAGAAATACTACATAACACAGAAAAACCCACAAGCACCAACACTCCGCAGTTAACCAAAAGTTCATAAAGACGGAATGCCAATGAGAGCTGTTATCAACTTCAAGAAAGCTCCAACATACCACATAACCAAACACCTCCAAAAGTTAGTTACAAAACACTATAAATTAGAAAACAACAGAACAGTGATAAACACAGGAAACCTAATAGAAAACATACAGGTACTACACACAGCATCACTGGTTTCATTCAACATAGAAACTATGTATACCGCCATCCCTATCACAGAAACAATAGAAATCATAGAACAAAAACTCTCATCCCACAGCAAACTCACCACAGACGCAATAAAAGAAATAACAAATATGCTCAGACTGACAACTGAACAAAACTACTTTCAGTTTGAGAAAGAATATTATCTACGAAGTGATGGACTGCCCATGGGATCCCCAATATCAGGAACATTAGCGAACATTTTCATCAGTCATCTAGAAAATCAGTTTCAAAATCATATATTGCTACAGATATGTGGATGACATTATTTGTCTGGTAGATGAGCCAAGTGAAAAAATAGATAAACTCCATTAGGAAATCAACAAAGCTCATCACAACATAAAATTCACACTTGAAAAAGAAAATCAAATAAATTTTCTTGACATTACAATAAAAAAAAAGAAAATGGCAAACATACATTTAATATCTTTAGAAAACCAACAGCTACAGACACAATAATACATTCCACATCTAACCATCCCCACAGACAGAAACTGGCAGCACTAAGACATATATTACATAGATTAAACAGAATCCCACTCAACAAGAGAAACTATGAAAAGGAAATGAGTACAATCATACAAATAGCTAGGAACAATGGGTATGACACACATGTAGTTCAAAAAATAAAAACACTACTACAAAACAAAACACAACATTTCCAGAATACAAGAGAACTCACAAGCTGAAAACTTACAAACACATTCAACAAACACAATGACAATGCCACACAGTAAAGAACCAGATGGTTCACCATTACCTACACACATAAACTAACATACAGAGTTGCAAACATCCTAAAGAGACAGGGCTTCCAAATAGCATATAAGTCTGGGCAAACCCTCCAATCACACCTAAGCCAACCAGCAACCAAGAGGGACAAATCTCAACAATCAGGAATATATAAACTTGAATGTCAAAGTTGTGATGCAGTATACATAGGCATGGCATGCCGAAATTTTAAAACATGATACAAAGAACATATCAGGTGTTGGGAGCATGAAACAAACCATTCCACATTTGCAGAACATTTAAAACTCTACGTCCACGATCCTAAAAACATCAAACAAGAAACGAAAATAATGAGAATAAGCAACCGTGATAAACATCTTACACAACGCAAGAAAACTTCCACATTCATAAAGCGATCACTGAAAACAAACATGTGATAAATGAAGAAACACACATCTACATCTACATGATTACTCTGCAATTCACATTTAAGTGCTTGGCAGAGGGTTCATCGAACCACAATCATACTATCTCTCTACCATTCCACTCCCGAACAGCACGCGGGAAAAACAAACACCTAAACCTTTCTGTCCGAGCTCTGATTTTGATGATTATTCCTACCTAAGTAGGTTGGGCTCAACAAAATATTTTCGCATTCGGAAGAGAAAGTTGGTGACTGAAATTTCATAAATAGATCTCGCCACGACGAAAAATGTCTTTGCTTTAATGACTTCCATCCCAACTCGCGTATCATATCTGCCACACTCTCTCCCCTATTACGTGATAATACAAAACGAGCTGCCCTTTTTTGCACCCTTTCGAGGTCCTCCATCAATCCCACCTGGTAAGGATCCCACACCGCGCAGCAATATTCTAACAGAGGACAAACGAGTGTAGTGTACACTGTCTCTTTAGTGGACTTGTTGCATCTTCTAAGTGTCCTGCCAATGAAATGCAACCTTTGGCTCGCCTTCCCCACAATATTATCTATGTGGTCTTTCCAACTGAAGTTGTTCATAATTTTAACACCCAGGTACATAGTTGAATTGACAGCCTTGAGAATTGTACCATTTATCGAGTAATCGAATTCCAACGGATTTCTTTTGGAACTCATGTGGATCACCTCACACTTTTCGTTATTTAGTGTCAACTGCCACCTGCCACACCATACAGCAATCTTTTCTAAATCGCTTTGCAACTGATACTGGTCTTCGGATGACCTTACTAGACGGTAAATTACAGCATCATCTGCGAACAACCTAAGAGAACTCCTCAGATTGTCACCCAGGTCATTTATATAGATCAGGAACAGCAGAGGTCCCAGGACGCTTCCCTGGGGAACATCTGATATCACTTCAGTTTTACACGATGATTTGCCGTCTACTACTATGAACTGCAACCTTCCTGACAGGAAATCATGAATCCAGTCGCACAACTGAGACGATACCCCATAGGCCCGCAGCTTGATTAGAAGTCGCTTGTGAGGAATGGTGTCAAAAGCTTTCCGGAAATCTAGAAATACAGAATCAACTTGAGATCCCCTGTCGATAGCGGCCATTACTTCGTGCAAATAAAGAGCTAGCTGCGTTGCACAAGAACGATGTTTTCTGAAACCATGCTGATTGCGTATCAATAGATTGTTCCCCTCGAGGTGATTCATAATGTCTGAATACAGTATATGCTCCAAAACCCTACTGCAAACCGACGTCAATGATATAGGTCTGTAGTTCGATGGATTACTCCTACTACACTTCTTAAACACTGGTGCAACCTGCGCAATTTTCCAATCTGTAGGTACAGATCTATCGGTGAGCATGCGGTTGTATATGATTGCTAAGTAGGCAGCTATTGTATCAGCATAATCTGAAAGGAACCTAATCAGTATACAATCTGGACCTGAAGACTTGCCCGTATCAAGCGATTTGAGTTGCTTCGCAACCCCTAAGGTATCTACTTCTAAGAAACTCATGCTAGCAGCTGTTCGTGTTTCAAATTCTGGAATATTCCATTCGTCTTCCCTGGTGAAGGACTTTCGGAAAACTGCGTTCAATAACTCCGCTTTAGCGGCACAGTCGTCAGTAACAGTACCATCGGCACTGCGCAGCAAAGGTATTGACTGTGTCTTGCCGCTTGTGTACTTTACACACGACCAGAATTTCTTTGGATTTTCTACCAAATTTCGAGACAAAGTTTCATTGTGGAACCTATTAAAGGCATCTTGCATTGAAGTCCGTGCCAAATTTCGCGTGTCTGTAAATTTTAGCCAATCTTCGGGATTTCGCGTTCTTCTGAACTTTGTATGCTTTTTCCGTTGCCTCTGCAACAGTGTTCGGACTTGTTTTGTGTACCATGGTGGATCAGTTCCATCTATTTACCAATTTATGAGGTATGAATCTCCCAATTGCTGTTGCTACTATATCTTTGAATTTGAGCCACATATAGTCTACATTTGCGTAGTCAGTTCGGAAGGAATGGAGATTGTCTCTTAGGAAGGCTTCTAGTGGCACTTTATCCGCTTTTTTAAATAAAATTATTTTGCGTTTGTTTCTGGTGGATTTGGAAGAAACGGTATTGAGCCTAGCTACAACGACCTTGTGATCACTAATCCCTGTATCAGTCATGATACTCTCTATTAGCTCTGGATTGTTTGTGGCTAAGAGGTCAAGTGTGTTTTCGCGACCATTTACAATTCGCGTAGGTTCGTGGACTAACTGGTCGAAATAATTTTTGAGAAAGCACTTAGGACAATCTCAGAAGATATTTTCTGCCTACAACCGGTTTTGAACAAGTATTTTTGCCAACATATCGAGGGAAGGTTTAAGTCCCCACCAACTATAACCGTATGAGTGGGGTATTTGCCATGCACCCTTTGAGATTGCAGCCCACCCCGTACTTTCCCCGAGGCCTTCTAACCTAAAAAACTGCCCAGTCCACGCCACACAGCCTCCGCTACCCGTGTAGCCACCAGCTGAGTGTAGTGAACTCCTGACCTATTCAGCGGAACCCGAAACCCCACTACCCTATGGCACAAGTCAAGGAATCTGCAGCCAACACGGTCGCAAAACCGTCTGAGCCTCTGATTCAGACCCTCCACCCGGCTCTGCACCAAAGGTCCACATTCGGTTCTGTCAACGATGCTGCAGATGGTGAGCTCTGCCTTCATTTCGTAAGCAAGACTGGCAGCCTTCACCAAATCAGATAGCCGCTGGAATCCAGAGAGAATTTCCTCAGATCCAAAGCGACACACGTCATTAGTGCCAACATGTGCCACCACCTGCAGCTGGCTGCATCCTGTGCTCTTCATGGCATCTGGAAGGACCTTTCCACATCAGGAATGACTCCACCCGGAATGCACACGGATTGTACACTGGATTTCTTCCCCTCCTTAGCCGCCATATCCCTAAGGGGCCCCATTACGCAGCTAACATTGGAGCTCCCAACTACCAATAAGCCCACCCTCTGCGATTGCCCGGACCTTGAAGGCTGAGAATCATCCTCTGAAACAGGGCAGGCAGCTGCATCAGGCTCAGCCAGAGACAGTACCTGAAACCTGTTTGTCACACGCACCGGGGAGGCTTTCTGATCAGCCTCTGGGGACGTCTTTCGCTGCCTGCCACACCTTGGAACGGCCTCCCAATCAACCACAGGCGAGGGCTCAGCCCCACTGCGGGCAGCAACCAGGGCAACCACAGCGGCAGACCAATCTGGGGACAGACGGGACGAGGTTGGCATCCCGTGATACCCAAGTCCGGTTCCCCACAGTGGTGCCCGTTGGCAACAGCCTCAAGCTGCGCGACCGAAGTCAGCGCCGCCTGCAGCTGTGAGCGAAGGGATGCCAACTCAGGCCTCATCCGAACACAGCAATCACAGTCCCTGTCCATTGTAATCGATGTTGAACAACAGTTACTGAAACATCTTTCTGCGCTGTCGATGTGCACCAACTGGGAGCTCAGGCCAAAAGCTCCCTACTACACTTAAAAAAGTAGAGGAAGAAGAAGAAAGAAAGAAAGAAACCAATTGTTCCCCTCACACAACCAGAAAAATAGCTCTTCCCCCTTTGCCTTCTGGACACACACACACACACACACGCGCACACACACACACACACACACACACACACACACACACACACACACAAATGCATACACGAACAGACCACATATACTTCAATAATTACACTCAGAAGTTTGGCAATAACATTCGATCTTTGGCAAAAACATCCGACAGCTGGCAGCAGAAACCAAAACACTGCATCGAAACAAGTGCTCAGTTCATAGTACTGTGAAATGTGGGGGAAAAACCACAAATTGGCATTTATAAGAAGAAGAACAACACCAAAAATTAAATAGAAAACATATATACATATTCCAGGCCACTGATGATGCCTTGCAGAAAATAAAGGCTAAACGCATATGGCACTAAAATTGTGTTTTATTCAGTTGCTGTCCATAAGTAAAAATAATCAATATATTGTAATAATGAACACAACTGTAACAACACTACAGAAGCGTATCAAACTACAAGAAGCTCCAGGTAGTGGGCAACCTACCATACCATAGCCCA
Source organism: Schistocerca serialis cubense (assembly GCF_023864345.2). Taxonomy (NCBI): domain Eukaryota; kingdom Metazoa; phylum Arthropoda; class Insecta; order Orthoptera; family Acrididae; genus Schistocerca; species Schistocerca serialis. The sequence goes on from NC_064646.1 coordinate 266,629,138, forward strand.
TAAAATGACTAGCAGCAACAGTGAAAATAGCATCTTTATCAGTTTCATCTTCATACGAGAGAAAATGTCTACAATCTCAAAATAACTATGTAGTGTTGATATTACATAGTTTAATAGCTAAATCAACAATATGAAATAGATTGCTACTCATCACATACAGAAGGTGTAAATAGCACGCGTTTGCATGTGCACGCACATGCATGCGCACTTGCGAGTGCGCTCAAGCGCACGCGCGCGCCCACACACACACACACACACACACACACACACACACACACACACACACAGGGACACTGTCATCTCTGGGTGTAAAGGCCCAACTCTGACTGCAGTGAGCAGCAATCTCTGCTGTGGTGGATAGCAGAGTAAAGAACATGTGGAGGGTAGGGAGAGACAGGAATAACTAGGTACAAATGGGGGAAAATACTGCAATGTATGTAGAGACATAGAGGTTACGGATAGTAGGCAGCTAGGTGCAGTGTCAGGAGGCTGTGCTGTGGGGGTGAAAGGAGAGGAGCAGAGAATAGGAAACAACTATGTAGGTGTGCTGGGGAAGATAGATGGCTTGTGTGAGGCTGGACTTGAAATAAGAAACACAATTATTCCATCCTGGATTTTCCATCATTTACTAGCCAAATCTGAGCAAGTGGCTTGCAGTGCTAATGTATGTGATAGCAAAAACAATATGCTGTCTGACATATGTACAGAAAGTCATGTTTCATGTGTACTAAGATTACACTATTTAGTTACAAATAACCAAGATGAAGTCTTTCATGTAAAGTGATAAAATATCTGCTTTGTCTGGCATATGGAAATGTAAAACTGTGGTATATTTTTAAATGTAACATCATGCATAATGTTATGAAAATTAGATTCAGTAAACAATATTCATCCAATGGTGTTATTCTGAACCAAGCAAAACTCATCTGTCAATGGATTACAAATCAAATCTCGGTTTGAAAATACTTGGGTTAATAAAAGAGATTAGAGACACATATAAAGTGAAGCATTTAAATAATATTAAAGACATGCAAGTTCAAGTGATCCTAATATAACTTCTAACTTTTGTCACAATTTTCTTATGTTTCAACATTCTGGTTGATGACACTGAGGCTGAACAGTAATCCGTATTTCTCAGGCACCAATGAAAACTTTGGCTGTTAATATATATCACTCTAATAAATAGGGTAACTCTTGTAATATTAGTAAACATAAATTTGAAGATTGAATACTTGAATGACACTGAGCTATTAGACTATCTCTTGTTAAACAAGGGCTTACAATATGGCACTGCTCCTCACCTAACTCAGCAGTCAATTAGCAAATGTTGCTCCTGAAATTGAAAGTACTTGTGAATAAGCTGAACTTTCTACATGGAGAAAGACTGAGACAGTGATTGAAGCTAACAGAGCACTTCACCTGGGTACACAATACATGCATGGTCACTGCAGTAACAGCCATACTATAATGGTCTCAAAATTACCCCTTGGTGCATTAGTACTCTTTATTTTCATGTTATGTTACATAGGCCAGCAAAGTTAAACCTTAGCCATGATGCACATGATCAGCAACTCAGTACTATTATCCTAGTTGACTAGGTCACTGGATATAATGTAAGAAAGATAAGTAGTAGGTTTTTGCATTCCATTCTTTCAGCAATAACTGCACAAAAACCATCTGCGCCTCACCAAAAACAAAAAGAGTGAAATGTTCTGTTCATGTACTACAGAACATGACACCATTGCAAAGAATGTTGGGTTCATGTCTCCAACCAGGCTGGCAATGAGGGACTAACAGAGTAGGCATTTACAAGTTGAAAGTCTCGCCAAGACTGTTATATTGAGTGGATGGCATGATTTCAACACGTATTTCAGGAGGCCCACTTATGTTAATAATTTGAGTGTTATGATGCCATCTTAGAAAAAATAATTACATACTACAGTCTAATGAAGGAAGTATGGAAAGTTTACATTCAGCACTGAAGGGCACCACATTTGACGTCCTCGAAGAAACTGAGATCCTTCCACACCACAAAAAATAAGATGATCAGGTTATAAGAGAAAAAAAAGTGGCTTCAGCATATTTTTTTCCATGTGTGATGGTCACTTGGATGAACTCTGATCCTCTGTAGGTTAATTAAACAGCACTGCACTGGATTATCACTGTATGATAAAACTGGTCACCAAAGACACATTTTACTTACCTTTTTGAACCATACACAGTACTTGTATTTTAAACATGATGTTTCATGTTATATTTTGTTCCTTATCTGCCTCATTTCAAATTGTATAATATTTTCCTTAGAAACTGTTTAAACACTTACACAATTTATATTGTTTTAAGAATGTGGTGCCCTACAGTTGGTAAATATTTGAAGAAGTAATTCACTGCCAAGAGCTGGTGACAAAAATTTCTTTTTTGTACCACCAGTTTCAGTCCACAGACCATCATTAAGTACAATGATATTTACAACAACATAAAAGGCAATATAAAATCAATGGTGCCAAATAATATAAAAAAATTATCAGCAATTCTTGGTGGTGAGTCATGACTTTTTCAATTTAATTTTGTGTTGGGTGCTGTGTGCTGTAATCAGCAGTACTTGTGGTGTCACTGATGTGGCTCTGTTCTGTTTCATTTGGGGTTGTTAACAAAACTGTAGTAACTGATCAATGTTTTGTAGTACAATGCAGCGACTGTTGATCACTATGTTACAAGTGTAACTTTCCACTAAGCCATATTTATGGTTGTTCCTTTTAATTATAATAAATGTGACTTTTCCCTTCCTTTATCATTTCTTTTTTTATCTTTTATTATTTTGACTGTTACATACTATTGTTTTCAAATATAGTGGAGACTCAATTACATGGACATGATTTATATGGATTAGCAATTATCGAGATTGTCAACTGCGAGGGAATATCTTTGTACTCTAGTCTGTGCGTGCACTGACATGTCGCACTGGCACCACCCTCCTACACCAAGCATGATCTCTGCCCCATGTATTTCATTATTGTTTGAATTAGACAGCACATGTTTCATTATTGTTTGAGTTAGAGAGCACATGTTTCATTATTGTTTGAGTTACAGTTGCCAGTAACCATGCCACTGCACCAAGTCGCATCTGTACTTAAAAATGTCAAGTGCAAGAGAGTGGTGTCAGCACTTAGAGAGAAAATAAAACAGCATTCATTCATTAAAAAGAAGAAACTGGTTGTAAGTTAGCTGTGAAGTATGATGTAGGTATTTCTATAATTAATGATATTCAGAAGAGTACCAATTCAGTTTTGACGTACACCTGCAAACCTGATAGTGAAGATATCTGATCCACTGCTCTTTGAAAAGGCATTACAGATAAAATAAGAAAATAGATGACGATGAATCATTTGTGGCATGTAACAGATGGTTGCAAAATTTAAATCTTGTAAGAGAATTCAAGAATTGGAAATATAAGGAGAAAAAAACATCAGTTGATGTAGATTCAACAAATTCTTTTACATGTGGTTTTAAAAAAGAAGTGGACAAAAATGACTATGACTTGGACTTTGCTTACAATGCTTATGAAACCGGATTAAATTAGAAATCATTACCATCACAATCTTTGGCAAGAGAGTTCAACTCCAGGATACAAAAATAGTAAAGAGTGATTAATGATATTTGTTTGCACAAACGCTACTGGGACCTTCATGGAATACCTTTACTCCTCATTGGTAGATCCAAAAGCCCCAGTTTCTTCAAAAATACAGGATCCCTTAATTTATAAAAACCATAAACGCACACGAATTAACACCAAAATATTCATTGACTGGTCCGAGAACATTTTCATCCCTACAGAAAATAAAATTCAAAACAAACTAGGTAAACATGAATAAGTCCCACTTTTACTGGCTGAACTGTTAGAGAGAGCAAACGGGATGTTAACAATACAATTTTTGCCTTCTAATGTAAAATCCTTGGTCACAACTAATGAATCAAAGTGTTATTGAAACATGAAACAACTATTACATAGATTGTCATCTGTTGATGAAGATAATATAGAAGTAGTTTTGTCATTTTTCAGGCAAACAAATTTAAAGGAGTGTTGTTACATGTCTGTAGATGCATGGGAATTGATTGAAAGAAAGACTCTGAATGAAGCCTATAACAGAATACTAAAATGGGAGCACGAAAATTCAAAAACCTATCTGGTTGATTCTGTTTTGGAACAAAGAAATGAGCTAGGAATATGATGGTGATTATAAGAAAGAGTAACTCATTTGTAACAGTAATTATCAAGGTTTTCAGATCATGATGGATGCCAAAATTGTTGAAAACATACTGTAGGGAACTGAACAGCGGAAAATGCAAGAAGAAAAATGCAGAAGAAAATGTAGGCACAGAAAATTATGCAGGACCATCTCATGCAAAAGCATTTCAAGGCCTAGAAATGGCTTTCAAATGGTTCAAAAAACAGACAGGCTGTGATACCAAGGGTCTACTACAACCAAAACGGGTTTATGATATAGCAGCAATGAAAAGAAAAACTGTTCCACTTCAAATGACAACCACAAATTATTTTGAATAAAACTGAACTACAGTGACTGTCCTATGTGACTTGTGTTAGCTATTTCATGAATATGTTTACAGTATTCTAGTAATTTGAAGAAAGTAGGTGTATACACACAAAAGTGTTTATTAGATTGATTTTTCTTGATTTTAATAAGTTGAATTTGTTTTTGTTGTTTTGAATAAACACCTAACATTATGTATTAACCTAGAAATATAATCAGAAGCCAACATAACTAAAAGATAACTATGTGCGGGTGACATGGGTTATCTTCCTAGTGTTAATAATACAAAAACTGCCTGTCTTCATACATGCAATTATCCAGATTTTTGACTACCCAAATGGCTTACGACAACAATTAGTCAGGTTAATTGAGTCTCTACTGTATATTGGTTGAAATTCGCATACTGAATATTGCCATATGTGCATATTCTTACATTCAATTTCAGCAGCTTTAACTGCTTGAGCAATGACCTTATTGGCAGAAATTTTTAACTGCAGTGACCTTTTTTTGTTTTGTTTATAATTACCAACCTTGATGTTATAAACACTTCCTGCTACTACATCATTAATGGCTGTGGTAGAAATTTTAACTACAATGACTGATAATTTTTTTGTACTGTGGATGTAATGCCAAACTCAATGTTACAAGCATTTCCTGCTACTACATCACAAATGGTAATGGTTCCTTGCAATCGTAATACGTTCCTGTTCCTTTTCTTCCACATCTTTAAGTTTGATACTTATCGATCTATTTGTAACCCCAATTTTGCAATGTATCATTGCTTTTAACATTTTGGTTGAAATTTATGTACCATTTAGATTTGTATAATTTTTTACGTTCAAATTCCAGCAACCTTGAAATGTTGCAGCTACCAACTTGTTAGTACAATTTGATTCCTTCATTAACAATTTTCCTGATTTCATAAGCATTACTCTCACTACAATGGTATGCACGGGAAAAGGTGTGCGAACACTGCACTGGGCCACTGTTTCTGCCTCTGAGCCTCCCTAGTGTTATATGCTCAGAAAACTCTTGCTGTCACTTCTTAATACGATATTTTTTGTATCTGTATTATGGCACACATAACGAACGCTATTGTGGCTGAGTGCTGTCACCATACTTAAACTAACATGAAAAACAACACTAAACAGCCTATATGCATCTAGAAGTGCACGCTACAGGCACATCTGGCACAGTGATACTATTTGCTGGAGTGTCACGTAGTTCACTGCTTCTTGCCATTGTGCATTGCCTCACTGTAATAAGTTACAAATTACTGCACCTCCACTGCATCCACTGTGTCATGTGCCACACATCTTATTTAAGTGTCACGCCATTAAACTGCTCCGCCTCCAGCTGACAGCCAATAGCCCCTGGTAGGCAAATGCTTTTGATATTGCTGGGTACTGGCTCTGGCTGGCAGTCTTGTACATGTCACTAAGCTGTGTTATACTACTTATGTGTATGCTGTCACACTGTGATCTAATAAATAGTGGATTTCTTATAACCATGTCTTTTATTGTGTTCAGAGTTAGAACACAAGTGACGATGAGTAGAGCTTTTGTGTACTCAACTTCAGTGACTATTTTTTCGTGTAACTTCTCCATGGAGGCAGTACTTCAACCACTTCTCCACTAGCAGCAACTTACTACAGCCGCCTTCGAAATACTCGTGCCTACATTGACTGTTCAGGCTCCACCATCTCAGGTGCACCTGCTGCCATTTTGACTGTATGACGACTCTGCTGTGAAAAAAGTCTGCACCAACACTTTGTTGCATTTAGGGTGACAGGCGTGGACAATTGCACGGCTTTGTTTTTGTCATAGATTGCTCCTTGCATGCACCAGTTGCTGTGTCAATTAGTCGATTTGCAGGAACCGGCCTCGTTCTCTTTTGACATCATGTTTAGTTTGTTGTCCTCTTATCATCGCAAGCATATCAACGTCATTGCTGCCCACACTGAATTTTACCAGTGCCACAAGCAACTACATCAGTCTTATCGGGTTTGGTTGGTGGAACTGCGAGGATTGAGCCATGTCACTTTATTACTAAAACCTCCAAGGAATCCTATTCAGACTCCTTGGAACACAATGTGTTCAGGCACTGAGCTCTCAATAAGGAAGTTCATCAGAGAGCACATCAATTTGATGATTCTTCCTTGGAAGAAGTTTTAAACATTGCTCAGTCTTTTGAGGTTTCCCATGTTACAGGCCGCCAACTCAAAGTGAGGGGGGAAGTCGAAGTCACTGATAATGAACCACACTTCTGCACATAGCAACAGGCCACAATGGGTAACACAACTAACATCTTTATACTGAGAATTTACTTGGGTTAGATGTTTTTGTTGCTTTTGAATTTTCTATTACTGACACTACATCTTGTATCAGTTCTGATTCCTTATGAAGGCATCGATTCTATACATTCTGAATTTTTGAATTTGTTTTCTGAGGGATTAGGGTGTGTGAACAACTTCACAGCACACACCTTTGGCTTGGCTGCATTTTTTTCCGGGCGTGCTCATACCTGTGTTCTTATGTGAAAAAGTTAAGTCCAAATTTGATTGGTTGACATCTCTATGTGCCTCTTGACTGATTTCCACAAGGGAGTGGGCTATGGGCTATGCATTTGGTGATTGTCAATAAACTGTTGGGTCAGTTCTGACTTTGTGGAGACTTTAAAGGTACAGTCTGTTGCTGACATTTACCCTCTGCCTTTTCCAAAATTGTCTTAGCTGAGGCTAACCTGCAGGTTTCATTAGGTGATGAATCCAAACAACTGCTTGCCATGAACACTCTCTTTGGCATTTATCAATATCAATGTTTAATGTTTGGCGTGGCTAGTGCCCGAGCCACTTTCCAATGCTGTTTGGAGCAACTCAAGGTGGAGGTTCCTCACAGCACCAAGTATCTTAATGATATTGTAGTAATGGGCGCTACGACAGAAGAAGACTTATGTAACCTCTGTCCTCTGTTTACTGTTTTGCAACCGCAGGCCGTACAGGGTGTCATACAAAGTCACAATCTCTTCATCCTGCTGTTGTGTATCTCGGTCACGTTCGGCAACTGGAACAGCGTGTCACCACTGTTACAGCTTTGCCTCACCTGACCAATTAGTGGGAACTACAGGTGTTCCTTGGTAAAATAGCATACTACCACAGGTTTCTACATGTGCAGCTACTCTCACCACCTGCAACAGTTGCTTCATAAAAACATTCTTTTCAAGTGGTCCTGGCCTGTGAACATGCATATGAGACGCTTAAAAACAAATATTGTTCCACACTTTCCCCTGTGGCCTTACAACTTGGTAAACATATATGTTTTCAACTTGACCCATAAGCAAGGCAGACTACTGATGGTGTCTATTAACAGCTCCAGGATTGCATCAGCAGCCGCACTTACACAAGTTGCGCATCTGATACGACACAGGTGGCCTGACTGTCTGCCAGGCCAGACATCCAACCCATTGTGGAACTTCTATGCTTTCCATCATTGTCTTTCCTTGTTAGTTGGTGTCTCTCCTGTTGACAGACGGGAGGGGGGTTTACACCCCATGTTCTTGCCTGATACTGATTGCAAGGTGGAGCACCTGATCATGGCCTGTCCAAATCAGCAGGCAGCATCACACACTATTTTTTCTCCTCGGTCAGTGCACACACTACCTTGGTAAAGAACCCATACTGACTTTGCTGGACCTTTCTTAGACACTTCTCAGTTGTTAGTTCTTGATGCCTTTTCCAAGCTTCCTTATGTTGTTCGCTGTCCCATCTACCACAGCAGATGCAATGGTCGACGCATTGTCAGCAATTGTTTCTATCGAAGGCCTACTTTGTACAGTGGTTTCAGATAATGGTCCTCATTTTCGGTTCTATCTTTCAACGATTTTTGTTCACCCAATGGCATCTCCCTTTCATTGGCAACCCAATAGTGAGGCAAATCATCTTGTGTGGACTTTAAAAATAGTATGTTATAGAATTTCTGGCAGAAGAGGCACTTACATTCAGTCTTAGTTCTTACAGAACGGCCCCAAACTGGGACAAGAGCCCAGAGGAACTATTGCATGGCCGGCAGATGCAGATGCTGCTCAATCTTCTGCTGCCAGACAGGCGTCCTGAAGCAGTGCCAACATCATCACAGGCTGCGCCCAGAGCTCCCAGTTCCACACATCATCCACAGCCAATGCAGGCACCATGTGTTCATGGTGTGTACCGACGAGCACTTTGTGGCATGCTACTACAATCAGATGCATCCTTAGATGGATGCTGACACCTTCTACTTGTGGATCGCTGTGCTGTCCCCTCCTCCACCAGCATCGCTGTTTGTTGTGGGAAATAAACCACATAGGCCGTGTACGCTCATCGTGTTCTCTAGCTGCTCCGTCAGTGAGCTAGCCTCATGCAGATATTGCAACTCACCTCTTGACACCTCTGTGGTGCCTTCTCTCACAGGAGAGGTCGCTGGGGCCTCACTGGCACACCCTCAGGCTCAGGCACCTCATATACCACCAGAGGTGCCTCCTCCACTGAGACCAACATCTCCTACACTGACACAGGCATCACCTCCACCAACTCTACCTTCCAGTGCCACCTACACTGCCTCCAGTCACCACAGCTGCCTGGCTCATGCAATCTCACAAAGAATCAGATGTCGACATGATTCCGCATACAGGAAACACGGGTCATATCTTTGTACTCCTGGAGAGGACAGAAGATGTACATATTTGCATTCATGCCATTTCTGCTCCAACTCACAGGTCTACCTGCACCAGTAACTGTTTGCACCCAGTACGACCACTTCTGACATCATGGATTTGTCAACCAACAATGCGTCATATTGGAGTCGACCTAGGATAGCTCCCCTCTCCCTTCCTGCAAAGGAAGGAGTTGTGTATTAACCTGCACATTACTAGACCTCTGCCCCCACAACCACAATGCATGTCGCACATTCGAGAATCACACCATTTGGCCACTGCTGGCCCACATTTGGCCACTGCTGGCCCACATCATAGGCCGCCAACTGTGGATGTGACTTAATCACCTGAAGCTGATAGCCAATGGCCCCTCATGGGTGAATTGAGTAAATTCTCTTTATATTGCCATGCACTGGCTCCATCAGGCGGTCTTTTACATGTCATCAAGCTCTATTATACTACTTATATGTAAGCTGCCACTCCACGACCTACTGAACGGGGGATTTCTTACAACCATGTCTTTTATTGTGTTTGCAGTTAGTTCACTCACCATCTGCTTTCTTATGTTCACACCCCTATAATGCCACCTACTAGCAAAATAGATTTACTTGTATTATGATGAACTGCCTACATCAGTTGGGCACTGGTGGTGTTACAGAATGGAGTAGGAAGCAGCTGTACTGATTTTACAAGACGTGTTTCTTTGCTTCACTGCATTGCTTCATTATTTCCTTTTCTTTTGAAACACATCACACAATGTCATAATTCTTTTGGTGATGGAGACAACTGCATTGCTGTTCAACTACGAAGAACACAGTAACACAAATTTGAGAAAAAATTATGACAGAAAACTGAATACATTTTCTTTTATCTGTAAGGTCATAGAGCAACATCCTAGGATCTCATTCATACAATAGGGGCTCTAAAAACCCTATCCATGGTACAGAAGGCTGCCACGGCCTGAATAGTTTGGTAACACAAGTGAAGGTGTTAAATCTAAGCAGAGTCATGCTCCCAGCAGTCTCTGTATAGACCTGAGTGTTTCTACGATTCAGATCCTCGGATCAACAAAATCAGCTTGCGAGCCAGTCATGTAACAAGAGAACTATCCACTCTCGAGTCAATATTATCTTTTGGCATTCAGTGAGAAGTAGAAATATGTGCAAATGCAACATAAGTAAGCCACATTTGTTTTGCAGAAGACACTGCACTGTCTGCCTGTGCTGCAGATCAACTTCAAAAACAAATGGAAGAACTTGATGCAGCAAGTTTGAAAATAGCCCTAAAAATTTAATCAGTATAAACCCTAAAATACTGTATAACAAACACAAAAAAGGGTTGAGAGACACAGAAGGGAGTGATGCAGGGTTGTAGCCTATCCATGATGTTATTTAATTTGTGCATTGAGCAAACAGTAAAGGAAACCAAAGATAAATTTTGAGACAGAATTAAAGTTAACAGAGAAGAAATAAAAACTTGACACTGTAATTCTGTCAGAGACACCAATGTGCTGGCAAGAGCAGTTGAATGGAATGGACAGTGTCTTGAAAGGAGAATATATTATTAATATCATCAAAAGCAAAACAAGGATAATGGAAAGTAGTAGAAATAAATCCAGAAAACGAGATACTAACAGTAGAAGATGAGTTTTGCTATTTGAGCAGTAAAATAACTGATGATGGTCGAAGCAGAGAGGATATAAAACGGAGACGGGCAACACGAGAAAAATATTTGCGATGAAGAGAAATTCATTAACACCAAACATAGATTTCAGTGTTAGGAAGTCTCTTTGAAGGTATCTACCTGGAGAGTAGCTTTGTATGGACATGATACAGGGGTGATAAACAGTTCCGACAAGAAGAGAATATAAGCCCTTGAAATTTGGTGCTACAGGAAAAATGTTGAAGATTAGATGGGAAGACCATGTACCCGATGTGCATGTACTGAACAGAACTGGAGAGAAAAAAAATTTGTGGTGCAACTTGACTAAAAGAAGGGATCGGTTGACATTCTGAGACATACAAGGACCACCAGTTCAGTGCTGATGGTAAATGTGAGGGAGACCAAGAGATGAGTACAGGATTCAGGTTCAAAAAGCACTTAGGTTGCAGTAGTTTTTTGGCCATGAAGAGGCTTGCGCAGGACTAAAATGAGTAGTGTAGACAGCTGCATCAAACCAGTCTTTGGACTGAAGACCACGACACCAACAAACACAAAAAATTGTTAATTAACAGTGAAGTCAAAGGATCTGTCTAGGAGTTTTGACATTCAGGGCAGTCGAGGACAATGACTGAATTGGTAGTAAAAGAAATAAACAGATGAGTAAAAATAGCCTGGATTACTTTTGACAAACCAAACAGAGTATTCAAAACTGAGCTTCCAATGTGCCCAAGTGTCTAATATCAGTTTTCACTTGTAGCAGTATGACATGACCTTTTACTGCAGGAACCTTGGAAAACAGAGAATTGCTAAGTCAACAATCAAGAGATTCACATCGGGAATTACGAAAAGGGATGGGAAACAAGCTAACTGATCAGTGAACAGTACTGAGAGGAAGATATATAATGTATTTGAATTAGAGATGGACAAGGCATGTAGCCAGACAAATGGAGGATAGATGGATCAAGCAAGAACTATGCTAAGTTCAGACTGATAGAAAAAGAGTGCAAATATGATCCTATGGGAAGTGGGCAGATGAAATTAGAAAATGTGTAAGAACAACAAATGAGCTTATAACCAACTAAAGACCATAATCTCAGAAAAAAATCTTGAGCAGGCCTTTACTATCCAGCAGCTTCCTTGTATATTTGATATTTCTTTCCTTGTGCTTTCTTTGTACTTGCCACATCTTTTACTATTTGTATAACTATCTTTCTCAAATAATTTTTCCCTTTTGTCTGTTTCCATATGCCATGTGTGTGTGTGTGTGTCTGTGTGTGTGTGTGTGTGTGTGTGTGTGTGTGTGTGCGCGCACGCGCGCGCATGAACTATACTGACTTCACATATAAGTACTATACAATCTTCATAATACAGAGTAAATAATTATGCTTACCTGTATCACCAACATCAGATGCACTGAAATCTGTACAGTCGAGAGAGAGTATTTCATGTGCTAAACTGTCACTGAGGTGTTTGTTGAAAACTGAATGTGAAGCTTCTAATACAAAATTCTTAAAAAATTCTTGGTGCCCAGGAAAAACAGGTGCTGGACATGGTCCAGATCCCTTTGATGGTGCAATTAACCGAGCTTTGAGAAGAGCATATTTCTTTGGATTGACATCCTTAAGCATTGCTAACATGCTATCATCTACCTCGTCATCTTCACACTGAAACAGAGGAAGACACCATCACTATATTTCTATAGTCAGTAATTATTAACTGTAAAAACATGGTGTACCAAATAAATGTATTTTTCCACAGGTTCTAGAACAAACACATGAAAAGCAGTAGTTAAAATACAACTACCAATTAGAAATTCAAGTTCTTTCTGTTCACTCTCAAATTCATAAACAACCTTTATTTTATGGACATAAGGGCTTATAAGATTTTTGTGGGGGCTGAACTAGTGTCAGGACATCTATGAGGAAGTACAAAGGATCAAAGATTTTTCAAAGCTGGGTCAGCAACATTTGCTGACACTTAACACAAACCTTATGATGTCAATGAGGTGACAGAACTGGTATAAAATAATTACACATGTATTTTTCAATTATCCTTATAGTTCCTCCCACAAACTATGCACTTTGGCTTGGTGGGAGCTGTTCATGCCTCAATGCTACAGATAGCTGTACAGTAGGTGCAACCTCATTTGAGGGAAAAGGCGAAAGTCACTGGGTGCCAGGTCAGGACTGTATGGAGGATGATCAAAAATGCCCCACTGAAATTGTTCACGGAACTGTTGTGTTGTGACAGCAGTCTGTGGATGAGCGTTGTCATGGATCAACACAATTCCTGAAGTCAAATGCAAATTTGATCATCCAAAACAAATGAAGAGGAATGCTGAATGAAGACGTGGGTAGGAGGGCAGCACTTTCAAACCAACGAAGATCTTCAAAACAACATAAATGCTCATTTGCAATCATTGGCAGCAACATATTTTGAAGACAGTATTGCAAAGCTTGTCCACAGGTACAAAAAGTGTCTCAATCTTTTCAGTGATTAAGTTGAAAGGTAATCATAAGTGTACAAACTTTTGGTAATAAAATAATGGTTTTCTATGAACTTGTCTAATTTATAGCCTATCGGAGGTTGGGGGGAAAAAAAAACAGCCCACGCATAAACAGGTCTAGACTAACATATGGTGTGCTACGTTGGTACTGTGAATGGCTGAAAGCATAGGGAAACAACAGTCATTACATTTCTTGAAGACATGTAGCTCTGCTGTATGGTTTAATGATGATGGCATCATCTCATTGTATAAAATAGCCCCACAATCGGATCTCTGAGCGGGGATTACCTGAGAGAACATAGTTTTCAGGAAAAATGAATCTGGTGTTGTATGGGTCATAGTGTGGAATGTTGAGAGACTTTAATAAGACAGATAGGTTACAGAAATTAAAAAGAGAAATGGACAGATTGAAGTTAGAATACAATGGGAATTAGTCGGGTACAGTAGTAGGAAAAACAAGACCCCTGGTCATATGAGTACATGGTTATTAACACAAAATCAAATAGGCGTAATGCTGGCGTAGGCCCGATAATTAATAATAATAATAATAATAATAGATGCTGTTGAGTCACTATGAACAGTACAGTGAACACATTATAAAGGCTGGGACAGATACAAATCCATATCCAGCATGATAGTATAAATTAGTATACATAAGTATGCATGCTACACCGAAGTGCCAAAGAAACCGATATAGGCATGCTTATTCAAATACAGAGATATGTAAACAGGCAGAACGCGGCGCTGCAGTTGGCAATGCCTGTATAAGACAAAAAGTGTCTGGCGCAGTTATTAGATTGGTTACTGCCGCTACAATGGGAGGTTATAAAGATTTAAGTGAGTTTGAACATGGTGTTATAGTCGGTGCATGAGTGATGGGACACAGCATCTCCAAGGTAGCGATGAAGTGGGGATTTTCCCATACGATCCTTTCACAAGTGTACCATGAATATCAGGAATCCGGTGAAACATCAAATTTCCAACAACAATGTGGCTGGAAAAAGCTCCTGCAAGAACAGGACCAACAACGACTATAGAGAATTGTTCCACATAACTGGAGTGCAACCCTTCTGCAAATTGCTGCAGATTTCAATGCTGGGTCATGAACAAGTGCAGCGTGTGAACCATTCAACAAAACATCATCAATATGTGCTTTTAGAGCCAAAGGCCCACTTGTATACCCTTGATGACTACACGACACAAAGCTTTACACCCTGCCTGGGCCCATCAGCACTGACATTGGACTGTTGATGACTGGAAACATGTTGTCTTGCTGAACAAGTCTCTTTTTAAATTGTATCGAGCAGATTGAGTGTATGGGTATGGAGACAACCTCATGAATCTGTGGATCCCACATGTCGGCAGAGGACTATTAAAGCTGGTGGAGGCTCTGTAGTGGCGTGTGCAGCTGGAGTGATAAGGGACCCCTGACATGTCTAGATATGACTCTGACAAGTGACACATAAACATCCTGCCTGATCACCAGCATACATTCATGTCTATTGGGCATTCCGACAGACTTGGACAATTCCAGCAGGATAATATGACACCCCACACATCTACAATTGCTACAGAGTGGCTCCAGGAACACTATTCTGAATTTAAATACTTCTTCTGTCCACCAAACTCCCCAAACATGAACATTATTGAGCATATCTGGGATGCCTTGCAACATGCTGTTCAGAAGAGGTCTCCACCCCTTGTACTCTTACGGATCTTTGGACAGCTCTGCAGGATTCTTGGTGTCAATTTCCTCCAACACTTCTTCAGACATTAGTCGAGTCCATGCCACATCGTACTGCGACACTTCTGCGTGCTCGCAGGAGCCCTACACTTACCAGTTTCTTTGGCTCTTCAGTGTACAACAGAAAATTTCCACTGACATCAGTCATCATTATGACAGATGGTTGAAGTATTACTGTAGCAGGCAATGTTGTCATTTAATGAAATTGAAAAACGTTATATGACTGCCTTGAAAAAGACCTGGTTCCTTAAAGGTGACCAATAACTTGCTGAATTTTTCTTTCGGCGATAATGATCATAACCATGACGAGAATTAAATTATCAGCAAATGAATCCATACTGGTAATCTGCTTACCAACACAACATATTTTTTCCCTACGAGTTTCAAGCTTCAATGTTATTCCAGCTTTCTTTTATTTCTCAAACATTTCCTTGACAATCTTCACAACAGTGTTTCTGTTTATGTTGAGAGCTGCAGCAGTTCTATTGATTAAAATTGTTCATGCAGACAGTGGGCCACCATTAAGTTTTTCATTCTCACAGTAGGCACATAATGTACAAACCATTTCTTTCAGTTGACCTCATATGGCAATCCTCGGGCCACGAGAATGACATGGAAATTTTCCGCTTGTAACTTTCAACACACTTCTTTCTGACATTGTTCAGTACACAATGAATAACAGTAACAACAAATAAAATAAAATAAAAACTCATGAAACAATGAAAATGACAACAAACCAAATCACAGGGAGCAATGATCACACAGGATATTAAGCTGCCTGAAACTCAAACACAGCGTAAGCGGTAAGTGATGTGGTGGTGGGGAGAAGGCCTGGCCACTTTGGGTCGTTGTTATGGCTAGAGGTATCGTGGGATTGGCCAAATGCGGTCCGTGCCTCCCGTGTGGGTTGCCTGCAGCTCCCCCCCCCCCCCCCCCCCCCCCAACTAGCTGTTAATCTTAAAGTAATTTTGAAGCTCTCTATATATGATAAAGAGATTACAGGAATGTATGACGAGATACAGAGAAATTATTCAGATCATTAATGGAGCTAGTACTGAAATTGTGATGGGAGCTGTGGGGTGTGGTAATAGGTGAAGGAAAGGAAAACAAGGAAAAATGGTTGGCAGGATTTTGAACAGAGATCAATTTAATCATTGCAAACATTCTGTTTAACAGAAATGAAAGAAATCTGTATACCAGAAAGACAAACGAGAAACATCTATATGAGAATCAAGGGTTTTGACAGCAAGCCAATGTTAAGCAAGTAAGTGAAGGCTGAATGGAATATACAGAATACAAAGGAAATGAACCTGAAGACAATATTATGAAAAGGGAAGTAGGTAAAAAAAGATGGAAGATATGAGATTGCAAGAAGCAATAGACAGAGCATTGAAACCAAGCAACTGGGATGGACGACAGTCCCTCTAAATTATTAACATCTCTGCAAGAACTAGCCAAGAAAAAAGCCTATTCTTCCTAGTATGCAAGGTATATGAGACAAAAGACATACCCTCATACTTCAAGAAGAACATAATAATTCCAGTTCAAAACAGTCCTGTACATGGAGTATAAAATATAAACTGGTAATGGCAAGAAAAGCATTTCTGAAGAAGAAAATTTTATTAAATTCATACTTAGCTTAAAGTGTTAGGAAGTCTTTTCTGGGGTATTTGGCTGGACTGTAGCCATGTATGCAAGTGAAGCATGAACGATGAACAGATAAGGCAAGCAGCAAATAGAAGCTTTTGAAATGTGGTGCTACAGATGTATGCTGAAGATCAGATGGGTAGATCATGTAATTATTGAGGAGGTACTGAACAGATTTGGTGAGAAATGTGTGGCACAATTTGACTAAAAGAAGGGATCAGTTGATATGGCACATTCTGAGACATCAAGGGATCACAAACTTAGTATTAGTGAGAAGAGTGTGTGTGTGTGTGTGTGTGTGTGTGTGTGTGTGTGTGTGTGCGCACACACAAGGGAGGGGATGGAGGGGGGAGGGTTAAAATTGTAGAGGGAGACCAGGAGATGTACACAGTAGGCACATTGAAAAGAATGTAGGCTCCAGTAATTATACAAAGAGGAAGAGGCTTGCACAGGATAGAGCAGCATGGAGAACAGCATCAAACCAGCCGTTGGACTAAAGACAATGACAAAAACAACAACTACAACATATGCATTCAGTATTTGAGAATGAGAGCACTCGGCAACTTCCAACAAGATTTACACATAATTTCTTACCTTTTGGAAACTCTTTCTCACTGACACCTCCCACAAAGGAAAAAAGAAAAAAAGGTTGCTTATTACATTTCTTCTGTTCATGCTATAAAATTTCAGCATTGGGTATTATGTTGTAATTTATTATTTCTTCACTAAATTCTATTTACAACACATTTTGCAGACATTACTCACATACACCACTGAATGTCCCTGAAAAATTATACCATTGTACGAGACAATTCAGGAGACATGATGTCACAAAAACATTGAGACGTATGAAAACTAACTTTTCTTAAAACAGAGATGTTTGATTTAAGTGGAACAATTGCTAATCTGAGCACTCTACCTTAGCATTTTCCAATACTCTATCAGTATCATGCCAGGACAGAACACTCCAATGGAGATGCTGACCTTGACTCTCAGGAAGCATTTGAAAGTATGATTGTCACTATTATGGATTCAGTGCTATTACATCCTACAGAGGTGGTTGGAGCATTTTGCCATAGATCCCAATCTTCTCCTACAGTGAAATAACCTCAACACACTGAGAGGTCACCCCCTGAGCTCTCTGCCAGCAGGTGTTGCAACAGCTTCATTGGTCCCAACAGGACATGGTGCAGGTGAAGAACTTGGGCTGATATTACACTTGCTAGCTGGGCATCAATGCAGAAATTGTGAAGATGGTCTAGATGGGCACAGATCCAGTCAGTACCATTATTCTCTGAGGTCAAGTCCACAAAGGCCATCAGAGAGGCCAACACTGTTTTAAAGTCTCCTCCTTGGGCTCCAAATGGGTCTTGGTACCAGATGCCTCATTCAGTTTTTCAGATCGCACTCCATACTACAACAGCAACCACCAAAACTCTGCAATCATTTTTGCCATTAGAGATGCCACTATTACCATTATTTTAGATACAGCCGCCCTAGTCACATAAACCAATTTGCTTCTATCTACTTCAGGAATGGTATTTAACAACTAACAACTATACCATTTCACCATGCATCAGATTCAGAAGCTGAGATGAAGAAGGAATTACAGATGACAAAAAAGGACAAAGCCTCAAACTTCATGGCTACATACAGATGACCCACACAGCTCGACTGGGGTTTCACACAGCTGCTCCCAATGCCGTCTGCTAGACCTCCTGTGCACATACCCCCAAGAAGATGTTTTCCTGAGTGGGGCTCCAGGCCAGGTGCACACAACTGGACCCAGGTACGGATGAACTCTGGGCAAGATAACTACTCATGAAAGACCTTAGATGTTCTCTTTCAATCAATGTGAAGACCTGGTGTGCCATTGGAACCTGCTGATGCTGGTATATCAGAGGAAGCTTCTGTGCATCACCATTTCAGGAGCACAGGTGACCCGTAAACTATATTGCCACAACTGTGATCAACACCACTGTCTACCAAAGCCATCTTCCCTGCTGCTGTCTTGGGACCATGGAGACCCATTACACCAGTTTTGGACTGTGATGGTGACACAGCCGTTAGTCTCAGCTCATTTCCTGTCAACGTCTACAGTGCCCTTGATGGTTGCTACAGGGTATTTGCAATGGCCAGCAGCATTCCCTCTGCTGGCACCTTATGCAGAATCCTCTGGCAGGGACCTCCACAGGTTCTTCTCCTCACTGACAATCCAGGTTCTACCACTGCAAAATCCAGTTAAAGACAGCAACAAGGATTGTTTGGATTAAAATTGAAACAAATGAGCCCTCAGTCACAATTTTCTAGTCTTATTAACCAGGTTTCAACACTTCTAAGAGTGCCTTCACCAGCATTTAGACATTTAAAGTACAGGTGTGAGCAGCCCTTAGAGGTTCGCCTTCACACATTCCTTTTAAATATTTTGTGACTAAAGCCATTCTAGCCTGTTACTTATTTTATATGTGACATATAAGTACTGTCTTTGTCTTGTATTGTTAGTCAGTACTTACACTTTTTTATATAAATTTTTTTTTCTCCCCTTAGATTTGTAATTATGTTACAGACCACTTTAAATGTCTAAATTCTGATGAAGACACTCTTAGAACTGTTGAAACCTGATTAATAAGACTAAAAAATCATGACTGAGGGCTCATTTGTTTCAATTTTAATTTATAAACGGTCACTGAACCAAGCAGCCATGTTCAAAACTTTGCTATCTTGTGGATATTTGCACATGCTAACAGTCTGAGAATTCAGGTACTGCCAAAGGGCCACTCTCATCATGTCTTGTGGGCAATACCTTTGGCCTTGGACTGCAAACATGGTGGCTATCTCTAGCTCACAACTAGTATGGTGTTTACATGAAAATCAGCAATACCATCTCACTACACCTACTATCAGGTCATTGTTATGAACTTGTTTACTCTTGGACTGTTCTTCATTCATCTGTTGGCAACACTCGTATAGGAACTTGTGTTACAGACTTGTGTTGCTTGGAACATCCCTACATCACATTTTTTTTCTTTAGCCAAGCTTCTACAATGGTACTGTGTTAAATTTGTATTGATTCATATGTGGAAAACATAATATCTGAAATGACCAGAGCATTATGTTGGTAGCATCTGCCATAAAGAATACGTTATTTGTTAACATATTCTTACAGATAAAGCAGGAGGGCATAGTGCAACTGAAAATAATACTGATTACATTTTATCAAATAATAAAGAAATGCAGATAATGAGAATTTCTTGAAAAAATTGTGCAAAAAGTTTGACCTATTAGAAAACAAAGCAATGCAGACACAGATAAAAGAGGACATTATTTAACAAAGATACTTCTGCAAACAACAAAATATGTTGCAGGTACAAAGAACTCAAAAGAAAAGAAAATCTAAAATCATACATGACATCTATTAAAGTGAAAGTTAGAGACTGGAGCAAACAATAATATGAAAATGGAAGGATACACTGAATTAAACAAAATTATTTTCTTTGGGAAGATGTAATAAGATACAATGCCAAAGAATATGAAGAAAAAAAAACAGGAACTTACTTAATCAATTAAGATGGCAGATGGAAACTAAAAACAAAGAAAGATTTGTACAAGTATTCCAAGATCTCTTTAGGTGGTTGTATAGTTCAAAAGAAGAATGAGAAACATAGTTCTAATGAAAATAATTACATTGACACACACACAGACACACTTCTACTGCAGACTGAACACACAATGCTGGGAATGCAATTCCACAATTACATTGTGGCGAGGGGTCATGTAGGATGGGGTGGGTAGAGGATGAAAGGAAGCAGGAGGCACGAGGTGGGGTTGGAGAAGGATGGCTGATGGCACAAAGGGAGGCAGCAGGTAAGTGGGAGGGATAGGTAGCAGGTATATGGGATAGGAATGCAACACACGGGCACCAGAGCTGGTGAGCTCATGCAGCGCACAATGATGTAGAACGGAGGAGTGGACTGGGAGGGGGTGACAGGACAGACGAAGGGAAGTGGCAAACTGTTGGGCAGAGAGTGTGGGTGCAGTGTGTTAGTGGAGACTGAGGCCAGGAGGATTGCAGAAATGAAGGATGTAGTGCAAGGACAACTCCCATTTATGTAGTTCAGGAAAGCTGGTGCTACGGTACAGGATAGCATGTGTTCGTGAAGCAGCCATTGAACTCGAGTATGTTGAACTCAGCAGAGTGTCCCACTACTGTATGATCAACACTGCTCTTGGCAGCAGTTTGGCATTGGTCATTCATTCAGATGGATGATTGGTTGGTGCTCATATTGACATCCCTACATAAAATCACTGTGTAGACACTGCAGCAAAGGTGGTATATGACATGACTGCATCCACATTCAGCCCTGTCTCTGGTGAGACAGGGTCAGCCTGCGACAGGACTAGAACAGGAGTGGTGGGAGAATGACTTGGATAGGTCTTGTGCCTGGGTCTTCCACAGCGATATGACCCTTGTGATGAGGGATGGGAGTAGCTTAGGGATGGATTAGGGTGTTGGGTAGGCTGGATGGGCAGCGCAATATGACTTTAGGGGTGAAAAGGATCATGGGTAGGGTATCCCTCACTTCCAGGCATAATGATATATAATTGAAGCCCTATTAAAGGACATGGTTCAGTTGCTCAAGTCTGGGATGATATTGGCTGATGAGGGAGATGCTCTGTAGGAGCTGGTTCTTGAGGTTGTGTAAGGATAAGGTATGGAAAATCTGTTTGAGTACTGTGACACGTGAAAATTCCCCAAAATAGGAACAACGCCGTAATTATTGCACTTTACAGGAAAGACAGATGATACATGAAAAACTATACAGCTATCAGCCATCTTTCTATAATGTATAACATATTCATAAAAATAATAAACAACCACACAGTAAAAGAAAAGACACTTTATTTTGATCAAGCAAAGAAAAAGCTAGATTTAGAAGTAGGTATAGAAAAATGGAGCATTTGTAAGTCACAAATAAAATTTTAGAATGAAGCAATGAATATCAGTTGCTGGTTAAATAGCACTTACACTATTGGCAGTTTCTCTGTGGCATGCAGTTGTTGGAAAACCAAGACAGTCAATCACGAATCAGCTGCAGTTGGCCAATGAGAATGTCATTCCTCATTTCTAAGATTTTAAAATTAAATTACGAACAGTGTTCACTGCAATAAAATATTTATTGGCAATGGTAGCTGGTTTCAGTCAAAATATGACCATCTTCAGATCACATACACTGAAATATAAGTATAAAATGGATTTAGAGGGAAGTCTGATAATAACAATAAAATATAAAATACAGAATGCATAAAACATGTTAAACAAAGAAATTATATCCACGATGGCAGGCGGTGACAATGAACAAAGCACATATCGTGAATCCACAAATGTCAACTGCTGGAGGGAGCAACAGAGTTGTTGCTTGAGTGCATCACAGTCCACATGCCATGAACCACATTATGCCTGTAATAGTCAATCAGGCATACAGGAAGTTAAACAGTTATTGTAATATCATGTACACAGAATAGTTATACAAAAGTTAATAAAACATGAATAAATAAATACATTACATTACATAAAATAGTGAGTATAAAATGCATTTTGTCAATATGTGATAAAAATATCTACAAAAGACACAATCAATGATAATCGGCTATGAGAACATAGATTGCCATCAGTGAGGATTTGTAAAGAGCTCGTAGATCGTATGCCACCAAACACAGAGATTGAGTGGCAAAGGTTCCCATGGAGACCGTGTGTAAGTATCGATATGCACTATCCAGTGAAAAATGATTTTAGAGCTGTGACAGCAACTGGATATGAAAGTGTACTGGCATGCAGGCAGGTAGGCATGTAGACGTGTGTGTCAGATATTGCAGACTGCTTGAAGATCGTAGTGTAGGCAAAAATACGCTTTACATCCAGTTGCTGTCATATCTTTGAAATAGTCTTCCATTGGATAGTGTATATCGATACTTCCACACTGTTTCCATGGGGACCATCAGCTTCACTCAAGCTCTATCTTTGCTAGCATGCAATCTACAAGGTTTCTACAAATCCCCACAAATGGTAATCTACATTCTCACAGCCAATTATCATTGGCTGCATCTCTTACATATATTTTTATCTTACACTGACAAAATGCTTTTTATAGTTGATATTTTGTATAATGTAATGTAGTTATTTCTTTATTTGTTATTAACTTCTCTATAACTGTTCTGGCTACGCCTTATTGTAATAACAGTTTTGCTTCTTACATGCCTGACTGGCTATTACTGATGTAAAGTAGTACGTTTATTCAAGCAACAGCTCATTTGCTCACTTCAGCAGTTGTTCGTGGATCCATGAGGTATCATGCTCCGTTCACCATTACCATCATGGGTATAATTTCTCCATTTAACATTATTACATATTATGTATTTTATATTTTATTATTATTATTATTATCAGACTTTCTTCCAGACCCATTCTATACTTAAATTTCAGTGTATACAGTCTGAAGATCATCACATTTTGACTGAAACTGGTTACCATTGTCAATAAGTATTTTATTGTGGTCAACCCTGTATCTAATTTAATTTTAAAATACACTATAAGGAATTATCTGAAAGGAATAGAAATCAGTAGCTGTAACATACATGTACAGACACACAAATGATTAAAATTTCAGAAAAGTTGGATGATTTATTCAAGAGAAAGAGCTTCCCAAATAGAGCAGCTCAATAACGCGTTGGTCCACTTCTGCCCTTATGTAAACAGTTATTTGGCTTCACATTGACATAGTTGTTGGATGTCCTCCTGAGGGATATCGTGCCAAATGTTTCCCAATTCGCCTGTTAGTTCATTAAAATCCTAATCTGGTTGAAGGGCCCTGCCCATAATCCTCCAAACATTCTCAAACTAGGAGAGATCCAGCGATCTTGCTGGCCAAAGTTGGATTTGCCAAGCACAAAGACAAGCAGTAGAATCTCTTTCCATTGGTGGATGGGCATTATCTTGCTGAAATGTAAGTCCAGGATGGCTTGCCATGACAGGTAACATAATGGGACACAGAATATCATCACCATACAAGGGGGGGGGGGGGGGACAACAACAACAACAACAACAGAATAACGTTACTGTGGGCAGTGTTTATATCATATGCATTTCTGCCAGAAAGCGTTTACAGTGCAACTCAGTGGCAGTTCCGTGCTGCCTGTGTTGTCGATCTAGGTTGTTCTGTTCATCTGCAGTGATTGTTTTTGCTTGCAATGTTTTGTCCTTGTTTCATTTTTTATAATGGCAAGTTTAAGTCAACAATATGCAGCTGTGAAATTTTGTTTTTTACTTGGTAAAAATACTTCTGAAACTGTTTTAGTATTGAAAGCAGCTTACCAAGATGAAGCTAAGGGAAAAACTCAACTGTAGGAGTAGTCTGCACGATTAAAAATGGCGACATGTCAATTGATGACAAACATTGTCCTGGACATCCATCAACTGCCTGAATCAACGAAAATATTGAAAAAATTCGAGAGCTTGTGCTCACAGACTACCAAAAGCCAGTAGATCAACTGCCAGAGATTAGTGGTTTATGTTGGAGCTCAGTTCAGGCAATTTTAATGAAAGGTTTGGGAATGGAAAGGCTTGCTACCATATTTGTTTGTTGGGTTCTGATTGACAATCAAAAGAAACATTGAGTTGAAACATGTCGCACTTTAAAGAACAGCTCCAAACTGATCCAGATTTTCTGTCAAAGGTGATGAGTAATGGTGCTGTGGTTAAGACCCAGAAACAAAGCAACATAAAAACAATGCTGATTTTCTTTTTTGATACCAAGGGTGTAGTTCATTCAGAGTTGTTCCCCCAGGTCAGACTGTCAATCAAACCTATTATTTGGAAATTTTAAGATGATTTTGCAACAGTGTTTGCAAAAAGACACGATCTGTGGCAGATGGGAGACTGGTTCTTCCACCACGACAACACACCTGCACACACAGCCATCGCTCTTAAGATAGTTAATGGCTAAAAATGGCATGGTTCTGCTGCCCCAAGCACCTTACTCACGTGACCTGGCTGTGTGTGATTTTTTCTCATTTCCACAATGAAAAGGGGCATGAAAGGACACTGATTTAACAACACTGAAGAAGCCTAGAAAAAAATGAGGGAGAAACTGTCAGCCATTTCTAGAGATTACTACAAAAAGTGTTTTGAACAGTGAAGGCACTAGTGGGACAAACATATTAGTTGTAATGGAGTGTATTTTTTTGTAAACAATTTGAAAATATATAGCTTTTAAATTTTTTTTACCCCTCCACCCCCCATATCACTGTCCTGTAAGGGTGCAGCAATGACAGCCAGCATCCCAGACAATCACTACTGGTTTTCAGGCCATAATGTGTGTGACAGTCTGATTGGTTTCCCACCACTGTATCCGGATGCATCTTCACTGGTCGTCAGGGCTCAATTTCAAGCAGAACTTATCACTGGAGATAATTCTACTCCAGTCAATGAGATTTCAGGCCAAAGACGTGTCTGAAGTCATGTCGGCCAGCAATCAGATATCAACTTGACCGTTGCCTGCCATATGACCTGACAATCAGGAGTTATGGTCTGAGGGTTCCATTTCCCTTTTGTTGTCATCCACATCAGTCTTACAGCACATCAGTACATCAACAATTTCCTACACATTTTGTTACGCTCCATGACTGTCTTCCTGGTCTTACATTTCAGCAAGATAACTTCCGTTGGCAAATGGCAAAAACTTTTTATGGCTTGTCTCCGTGCTTGCCAAATCCTACCTTAGCCAGCAAAGTCAACGGATCTCTTCCCAATTGAGAATGTTTGGAGCACATGGGTATGGCCCTCCAACTAGATCAGGATTTTAATGATCTAATGCTCTAATTGGACAGAATTTGGCATGATATCTCTCAAGAGGACATCCAACAACTCTGTCAATCACCATGAAGCCAAATCGCCTTGCATAAGGGCCAGAGGTGGACCAACACATTATTGACCTTCTCAATTTGTGAAGACCCTTTCCTTGAATAAATCATCCAATTTTTCTAAAACTGTAATGATTTCTTTGTCTGTGCATGTACATCACCTCTACTGATTTCTGTTCCATTTGGATAATTCCCTCAGGGAGCACAGGTTTTGAGACCACCGATGTGCCCCACAAGAAATGTTCTCAGCAATTAGGAACCAAAGAGCACAGCTGTGAGTAAAATGAGCAGCAATATTTATACAAAAGCACATTAGTAAATTGAAGTAAACTCTCAATTCTACAGATTCTAAAAATGTTGTCAGAATAGTGGAACATTCATAATTGGAGGTATATTAAGGCAAGCAGATTTCATATCAGCTGAACTTTTTTAAGCAGCATTAGAGGAATTTTTTGATCTCCAAACTGTGATTTAGCTTTACAAATAGATGGACGATTGGTCAAGGAAGATCTTTTCTGAATTTCGACAGGCAAGAAAAATCTGACATGATGATCTAATTTAAAGTGGTTATATGACATTAAAAAGACACGTAGCAAAACACTGCTGAATATTGCATTGCATGGCAAGTTTGGAAGAGACCTTTTTCCAGTTGTGGTTGTCAACTGATTCCTGCTGCTGATGAATATATGTTCATTGTGATGGCAACTATGGTTTGCTAAAATAAACATGTACAAATGCTGACGAATATGTGATGGACTAAACACCAAATTGCAAGGACTTACCAAACAGTTGAAAACAAATCTTGGGACTTTCACATTACAGAATGTTTGTCTGCTTTTGTTCACGTATACAAGCACCCCATATTTCTAAATTCAATACTTGTAAGTACATAACAGTAGGAAATAATTTTCATTTTCATATTCTTACATTAGATACTTACATCAGTTTCTGGGACTCGCCACGTGGTGAGCAACTGTGAACGAAATAAACGTGCTAGATGAATATAATTTGATGGATCCCTGTGCAATGCGAGAAGTGATCGAATCCTAGCTCCAAGAGCTACACTAAATGACCAGTTACGCTGGTTGTGTTCAGCTTCCCACACCTGCCACATTTCATAAAATGCATCACGCTGTTTCCGGAAGGCATAGAATGCCTGATCAGTGGGAAAGTTATCTCTGCTGTCTTCATCTGGCCGATAAGTGACATTGCCAACTGATGATTGCAGATTTTCTGGGGTCTTCAGTTTCTCCTCCAAGTCTCTTTCCTGTAACTTCCTCTGCAAATGCTGATGAAGATCAGGTGAAAATAGTTCTAATGCTTTATTAGAAACAAGTAACTGGAGTGTCGCGCAGTCTAAAAGTCCCAGAACCAGTCGCAACTTATCAAGTACCGACACTGCAAAAAATACACAATTGTGCACAGTGCCAAAGTAACCAACACACTTTTCTTCACCTGTTCTCTCCTCTGCAACAAGCAGTGAGGTAATGAAGTGCATCTCGGCAGTGACATTTGGAAGTAGTCCAGAGTTGAGCAACTGGCTATACAGAGTGGACATAGAAAGAAGCTGTTCATGGCAAGTAACTTGATCTGGTTGGGGAAGGACAGGGTTCAACCTTTGCACTGACTGTGGTGACACCGAGGCAGGGAAACACTCTTCTCTCCCTCCATCATCATCACAGTTCTTCAGTGACACCTGTTTCTTCTGTCTTTCTTGCCGCAGCAGGTCACGTTCTTGTTGGAAACTTGTGCTGGAAGGCTGAGGCTTCTCTAAAACTTGAACTTCTCTGAAAGGTGTGCTAGGTTCAATGGGTCGCTTGATAACTCCAAAGCCTCCGACATCATCCCCTCCTGAAATAATTTTAAACTCCTTCACAAAATGATAGTGTAATAAAATAATGCTACAATACGATACAAACAGTTCAGCAAATAAATTACAACTCACACTGTTAACAAAAGCTCTCATATGTTTCATTGTTAAACTAAACAATGCCATGAAGATATTAAAAAAAACATATGTCATTAATTGCTTGAAAAATGTAACTGAAACAACTGACAATGAGGAACTTAAAGTATTTTGGGAATCAATCAATAATGATGACGATGATGATGATGATAAGATTTCTTCAGCCTCCCAACACTGAGGACTTTCAAACCCATTTTAAAATATTATGAGACAATTTGGTTAAAAAAATAAAACAGTAACAATTTCCACACAGTGAAAAATCAATCCATATACACAGCTGATTTTAAAATTTGTGGTATAGGAAAAAATGATATAATAGCAAATGCGGTATCGATAACTACAATGCTACAGCGTAGGTGCAAGTTCTTAAGTTGGCACTATGACAGACACCAACGACAGTGCCCTCTAGCTGACGCTGTGCACCTCTACGAGCTACGCTCCAGATTCAGCCCATTTGATCAAGAGCAGGCAGCTGGGACACTTCGCTTCAGCTTCACTTCATATAGAGAATTTGCACTACTTACGACGGGTCTAAGACTTTGCACCTACATGCTCATCGTTACCAAAAGTTACATATATGTCATTGGCTAATATTCTCTATTAAATGTGCTTTTACGTAAAAAGTTGTACCGAGAGATTTTCACCTTTTTCTGCTCCTACTCACTTCCTGCATTCAGCCTACCCTTCAGTTTACACGAGCAGACCCACGCGCCGCCTTCGAGGTGGGATACAAAAGCTGGCAACGAACAGGGACTAAAATTTTTTTTCCTCTATCATTTCCTTTTTTGCTCAGTACTGCT
Source organism: Schistocerca serialis cubense (assembly GCF_023864345.2). NCBI lineage: Eukaryota > Metazoa > Arthropoda > Insecta > Orthoptera > Acrididae > Schistocerca > Schistocerca serialis. The sequence goes on from NC_064646.1 coordinate 266,657,615, forward strand.
TTAGTTTTTTTGTGATATCCCCCTGTTACTGAGTGACTGTATCTAAGTGCTCCCACCTTTCGCTATATAGACTTTCATTTGTGTAAACCATGGCTTCACCACAGGAACAGGCTTTGCTGTCTGATCTTGTACGTTTTCAGGCACAGCAAATGACACAGCTGCTTGCTGCCATTAATGGACTAGTCACACTACAAACTGCAGCTACTTTGGCACTGCCAACACCACTGCCTGTACCGACGCCATCGCTGACAGCACCGCCATTTCGTGCCCTCAATCCTGACGTTGAACGCTGGCCACAATATATCGCCCAGCTCGAAGCACACTTCGCAGCGTACAACATATCAGGTACAGAGTGGCTTGCTTTTTTCATTGCCAACGCAGGTGTTGTGTTATACCGTGTGCTCGTCAAGTTGTTCCCAACCACCCGCCCAGAAACTAAAACTTACGACGAAGTGATTGATGCTTTGAACTCCCACTTCCATGACAGTGTACATGTGGTAGCTGCACGCTACGAATCCTTCGCCTCCGGTGTGGCCCTACTCAGACCAATAAATCTTGGTTAGTGGACCTTCAGGTACTAACTTCTGATTGTGACTTTTAATTGCTTGTGTGGACGCTCATATGCAGATATAATGATTAAAGACACTATTGCAAAGAATGTAGCGGATCACCGCATCCGCGAGCAGATTCTCAGGTTTAAAAACCTGTCCTTGCAGGAAGTAGTGGACTTGCTAGACAGACAAAATACATTAGACATGGCTACTTCCGCGTTCGACGTGACCCCGGGTGTGTGTACTGTTAGCAAGGCACAATACGTGGCCTCCCGCCCGGCCCCAGCATGGCCAGCCACACCGCACCACTCACGAGCAAGTAAACAGGTTTCAAACCAGGCATCTACCCAGAAACTGGAATCATGTCGGAACTGCTTTCGTGCCCACCCATGGGACTGTTGCCCATCCTGTCAAGCACAGTGTTATTTTTGTAATAAGAAAGGACACATGCAAGTGCGTGTAGTAAGAAAAACTCTAATTCACAACTTGTCTCCCATTCGCATGACTCGAGTGGGCGTCACCGCAACGGCAACTGCCAAGACCATGATTCACATCAGCCTATGGACGTTAATGCCATTTATTCCAAGCCCTCTGCTTCATGTGCTTCTCCAGCTCATTGTGTGAATCAAGTTTTGCCAGACACTTCCTCTCACCTTCAGCATGATACGAGGAAACTTTTTGTGACTTTGCACATTTGTGGACGTTCTGTTCACATGCAGCAGGACACTAGTGCATCAGTTTCTTTACCGAACAAATCAATGTATGACTTGCTTGGTTCGCCCCCGCTTCATCGTTCGCATTCCACACTGATTGCATTTACTGGACAGGAAATCTCAATGCTCAGTGTGTGTAGTTTGCTAGCCACGTATGGTGCAACAACCCGTACAGTGTCTTTCCATGTGCTCCACTCTAGTGATGCTACAAACATTTTTGGCATGGACGCATTTGAACTTTTTTGGTCTCACCTTTCGGGAAAATGTACTTTGCATCAACTTTAGTGACCGTGCAGACAGTGTTGCTGCACTATGCGATGATTTTGTTGAACTCTTTTCTGCTGGCCTTGGTTGAGCCAAGGACTATGCAGTGCATGTTGTTGTTAAAGATAATGCTGTGCCTGTTTCCCGCCGCGCACACCAGGTACCGCACGCACTGCGCAATGCCGTAGCTGCTGAAGTTACGCATTTGTAAAACAGTGGTGTTATTGAACCTGTTTCTGCTTCACCATGAGCTTCGCCTATAGTGTGTGTAAAGAAACCAAACAGTCGTCTCCGTATTTGTGCTGACTAAGTCTACAGTAAATCCCTAGACAGTGGTAGATACGTTTGCCTTACCGCATCCTGAAGACATTTTTGATAAGCTTGGTGCAGGAAAATTCTTTCCCACAATTGACTTGCGGGTCGCATACTTTCAGATTCCGCTCGACGAACAGTCACAGCACTATTTTGTGATCAACACCCACCTTGGATTGTTCAAGTTTCGTTGCCTTCCGTTCAGTTGTGCTTCAGCTCCTGCTATTTTTCAGTCTTACTTGCAGCAGTTGTGTGCCACTGTCCCTGGTTGTTCCAATTATCTGGACGATATAGTCATATCAGGTCGCACCCCTGATGAACATTTGATGAATTTGTGTGCCTTATTTACTGTATTTTTGCAGGCAGTGTAATCTCCCCACGGAAAATTACCCTCTACCACGCAATAATTAATAATGGTCAACCAAATCATCCACATGTATTTACGTTTGAAAAGTATCTGATCAGATTTTCTAGTAATATATGCGCCGACAGCTCGTCGACGCCAAGGTATTTTTCTAGTACGTTTATTCTTTGGAACAACAGAGGTACAGAAATGTATGCTCCATGGTTATGATAGAGAGAGAGAGGAACAGCTTCGGAAGTATCGGTTGGAAGATTGTCGGATTGCTAAAGGAGATTTATTTACTCTTCTTCGCGCTAAAGCGAGCTAGGAAAGTTTGTGCCACTAGCGTGATAGATAAAGAGAAAGAAAAACCTGTAAAAGAAAATTACATGAGACTTGGAACCAACAGAAAACGGAACATGTACGGAAATGGATTCAATATACAATTTTCCTCAGAAATAAGGTTTGTGACCATTTTATTCTAGAGTGAATGACGAATGAGTTCTCTGTCTGAACCATTGATGATTGTCTGGGCCCTGTAATTAATTGGGAAGTTTCAGCTGTGACGAAGAGAGCCTGCAATCTCTGAGTTTTTTGAAATCGTCCAAAAAGGCTTCGTCCACATCTGAAATTTTAGATCTGTCGTAAACTGAACGAATTGTTCAAACGATCGATTTTCCCAACTGAATGCAGCGCTTAATAATAATAACAAATGTAAAGATCTTTTCTAGCAAGCCAGCCGCTGAATATTAAGACGAAGGGCTCCACCAGAGATTCTACTAGGCTGATTTCACGTAAATAATATATTTAAACTGTACACAGTTAAGGACAGAGAGAGAGAGAGAGAGAGAGAGAGAGAGAGAGAGAGAGTGAGAGAATCCTCCATTAGCATAATTGTTTCTCTGTCTTTTCACGGATCAGCCTAACTAGAAAACACGAAGCCCTGACTTTATTGTACTGATTTATGTGTGAGAGGGAAAGAGCGATAAAGGCGACAGATACACTTCTGTACAGACAAAACATTACACCAAGTTAGCGGCAAGCTGCATTCACATAGACTTTCATCATTTACAAAAGCAGAGTAGAATTCATTATAGGAGGACTAAAGTGTAAGAGAGACAAGTGCAAATTTTTTCAAACTGAGATTCAGTATTTAGGACATATGATTAACGGACAGAGTATCCACCCCTCGCCGTTACATTTCAGTGCGATTAGAGACTTGCCAGCGCCCAGGAACTTGAAAGAACTTCAGTCTGTGTTGGGCAAAATTACATATTATATTCGGTTTATACCAAATGCAGCGCAGATTGCAGCGCCTTTGCAGCACCTTCGGCGTAAGAACGTTCCTTTTGTTTGGTCTTCGGAATGTTACGCTGCTTTCCACAAGATCAAATCTACTTTGTTGACTGATTGCTGTTTCATTCCTTTCGATCCCTCCAAACCAGTTGTTTTGGCTGTCGATGTATCTTCTCATGGCATCGGAGCGGTTCTCTCACACCGCATTAATTCTGTCAATCACCCGATCACTTTTGCATCCAAGTTGCTCAATTCTGCCTAGCAAAACTATTCTCAAATCGAGAAAGAAGCTTTAGCTATTGTCTATGGAGTGACAAAGTTTCATGATTTTTTTGTACGGTCGAAAGTTCTATTTGGTAACTGACCATAAGCCTTTGACATCGTCGTTCCACCTGTCAAAGCCAGTTCCAGCCTGTACTGCACAAAAGTTGCAATGTTGCTCTTTGTTTTTGTCTAACTACAATTACAAAATCTTGTTTCGGCCTACGGCCCAGCATGGCAACGCTGATGCTTTGTCTCGTCTGCCGATCGGTACATACGAAGTGTTTGATTCTTCCGAATTGTCCTGCATGTTTATTGATTCACAAGATAAGGAATTCGCCGATGGTTTTCCAGTGGATTTTCATCGCATTGCTTCTTTGCTGATTCTTTTGCAGTATCTTCATACTCAATGGCCTCCATCTGCTATGCGGATTCATGATCCACTTGTTTGATGTTACTTTGCGCAATGTCACAACTTATTTGTACACCATGGTGTTATCTTGTAACGAACTGACAATGATCAGTCTCATGTGGTTGTACCTTGTTCATTGCAGTCAGAACCCCTCCGTTTACTGCACGCTGGTCATAGGGGTATAGTGCGGACGAAACAATTAGCGTGTCGTCACTGCACTTCGTTCGGCTTTGATAAACAAATTGAGAATTTGCTTGCTAACTGTCGCTCTTGCGTGGAGCATCAATCTGCTCCTCACCAACGCTTCTTGGCGTGGCCGACTCCTACTGCACCTTGGCGGCACATTCATATTGATTTTGCGGGTCCTTTCTGGGACATCCACTGGTTGACAGTCATTGATGTGTACAGCAAACTTTCCGTTTGTTGTACCTATGTTTTCTACTACATCTGCGAGTACTGTTTGGGCTTTGACGTCTATTTTTTGCATTGAGGGTCTTCCTGAAGTTATTGTCTCCGACAATGGCCCCCAATTCGTGTCCTCAGAGTTTGAAGCATTCTATGCTGCTAATGGCATTCGCCATCTGACCTCAGCCCCATTCCACCCCCAGTCGAACTGCGAGGCTGAACGCTTTGTGCGTGCGTTTAAATCGCAGATGAGCACGTTGCGTGCCACGCACTCTCGTGAGCGTGCGCTCTGGACCTTCCTTGCTTCATATCACTTCCAGCCGCGCGGCACCCGTTCCCCAGTGGAATCGCTACAAGGCCGCGCCCATTGGTCGCTCCTGCAGCTATTGCACCCGCTCCCGCTGCTTCGCCGCGTTCTGGATTGGCACCGCGTGATTTGGTGTTCTATCGCGTTTTCTCTGGTAGGCAGCGCTGGGAGCAGGAGCGCGTTCTTCGCCAGCTTGGCCGCGCCTTAGTTGTCATTTCTGGTCCCTCCGGCACTGTCAATCGACACACGAACCAGATCCGTTTGTGCCGTCCTCGGTTTTCTGCCGCTGGTTATTTTCTGGCAGAATTGGGAGCTTAGTGGCTTCCGCCGCCTCAGCCCACAACTCCTCCGACAGCGCCTCCACCACCCGCGCCTCGACCGCGGGTGCGCCTGCTGTCGTCGCCGCTGCTGGTCCGGTTACCTGCACTGGACGGGTGCCTCTCGCCGCCGCCACGGCCCCACCTCCGGCCGTCATCACCGCCGCCATGTTCCTCCGTGGTGCCAGAACCGATGGACGCTGAGGCTGTCGTCACGCTGCTGGTGCCGTCACTGCCGCCATTGCCTATGGAGGTCGTTGTTCCGACTCCTTATCCGAGCTTACCCAGTGACGGTGTACAGCCTGAGCAGGTTTCCCAAGGGGCGTTTTCCTCACCCCCTCATGAGCAATTCGGGGTCATGGGTGGACAGCGTGCCCCTGCAGTTCTGCTGTCCGCCCCCTCAACTGCGCCGCCCCTGGGTCCCTCCACCCGTCGTCAGAAGCCATACTCAACGACGGTTCGTCGTTTCAAGGGGAAGGGATGTGGTATCGATAGCTACGATGCCATGGCAGAGGTGCAAGTTCTTAAGTTGGCACAATGATAGACACCGACAACAGCGCCCTCTAGGCGGTGCTATGGAGCTCTATGAGCTCCGCTCCAGATTCAGCCCATTTGATCAAGAGCAGACAGCCGGGACACTTCACTTTAGCTTCACTTCATATAGAGAATTTGCACTACTTATGACAGGTCTAAGACTTCGCACCTACATGCTCATCGTTACCATATATGTCATTGGCTAATATTCTCTATTAAATGTACTTTTATGAAAAAAGTTGTACCGAGAGATTTTCACCTTTTCCTGCTCCTAATCACTTCCAGCATTCAGCCTACCCTTCAGTTTACAGGAGCAGATCCACGCGCCGCCTTCCAGGCGGGATACAAAAGCTGGCAACGAACAGGGACTAAAATTTTTTTTCCTCTATCATTTCCTTTTTTGCTCGGTACAAGAGCAGACCCATGCACCGCCTTCCAGTTGGGATACAAAAGCAAATCAACAGATTAAAAATGAGTGAGCCAAAAAGCTTTAATCTAAATGTTAGGCTGCAGCCTGGATAACAGATGAAATTTTAAAATTTTTGCCCAACAAGTTTCATGGCCAGATATCAAAGAAACAATTGTGTTGTATTAAAAGGAGCTGAAATTCTTAGTGAAGAAGTGCTAACATTCACTTTGCATGACTGAAAATAAAGGAACACTGGAACCTGAAAGAACAACACTATAGCTCTTGTAGTACATACAAAAAATTAGCATAAGTGACATCATAAGAGTACAAACTAATTTCAAATAATTGGACAATTTCATTAGGTTATATCTCACTAAACCTGTACTTGAATTCATGACCTTATCGCCATACAAAGTGGTGTAGTTGGGTTTCTAATTCCTGGTTTCACGTCAAGTAAATCTGCAACTATTATTAATGTCCCCATATACATAAAAAAAGGTAAGAAAATATACTCTCAAATTTATCGGAAACCTCTCCCTCTCTCAGTATGTTCTGTCGATCTTTGTGTATTGTTACACTCCACCTTCTCAATTTTTATATAGGCTCATATTTAACTTCATTAGGTGAGCCTGAACTGAAACAAATCCAAGAACTTACCACAATCTGATTACTTCTGTCTTAAATGCTTCACATTAATGTAGCTCTACAAGCCACTGTATGTCTGCTCTTTAGACTCTGTTACTTCCAAGCTTTTTGAAACCAGCTTGTGAGCATCTGTGGTGATTGCCCATTATCTTACGCTCAGGTGTTAAAGACCTTGGCCACTGTTCTCCCACACCCTATCTGTTTGATCTAGTCCATTTTAATTTCTCTCACTTAAAAGAAATTCTGTTTCAAAGGGCACTTTTTTATGACATCAGCTTTCAAGATATACTGAACATACTAAAAAGCCAGTACAGTTCCAACAGTGCTGCTAACAAAGAAAAAATCAAAGAGAAATTTTTCTGAAAAATCTCACAGCAAATTAATTTATTACACATTGTATTTCAGCAATCAGACTTGATGAAGTCTTGAGAAGACCCATGAAAACAGTTTATCACATATTGGGTCTAATGGTGTGGCAATACTTCCTCACAGTGTATGCCACCTATCTGAAAATACTACTTTATGCCCAAATGCCAGAGTGTATGGTGTTAAAAATTTTCAATAAAATAAAAGGCAGTAATATATTTAAAATGGAGCTTGGTTCACTGAAAAGATTGCTCTTTACTCTTCTGGTGGAAAAGTGTTATTATTCTGTCAATGAATTCATTGAGGACAGCCTCACAGTCTGAACACAGGGATTGTATTACATGTATTATTTTATGTACTTTTGTAACTGTAACTTAGAAATGTAAAATATAATGTAAACTTTTGTATTTCTCTTAAAAAAAGTGAAAAAAGTTTCTTTTGTAAACCCTGACATGTCTTCTGTACATCAAATCGAATGATTTGAAAATTGTACGTAATGAGATGAATAAATCACATATCACATTATCACTGCGGTGCTTGCTTTTCACTTGCAGGAGCTAGTAATATAGAAAATTTCAACAGCTTTTTTTGTTGCAGAGTCCTAGCAGGAAAACTGATTATTACTTTTATCATCCCAATTCCATAGTTAAATAGTGCTCTCAAAAATGGACACAAACAGTCTCGACTGCAATAACATTTATTTTGATCGCAACTGGATTAGGTCAGTTTTTGACCATCCTCAGACACTTGTACCGTGGTGGAAGGCGGTGGTGGTGAATGGAGCGGGTGTTGTTTCCCATGGCTGATTTTATTCACTGGTGTAGCTGTATAAGGGGTGCTCAAAAAGTTTCTGTTCAACGACTGTACTATTAAGAATTGGTACGCCAATCAGGCAAAACTGCCGTGAGCATTGAGCCAATCGTCTCACGTACACACCAGGATGATGGTGCCCATTTGGTAAAACACCATGTCCTGCTGCTTGAAGAAGTCCGTAGCTTCCTGCTGCACATCCATATCCAACAGGAATTGTTAACCATTCAAGGCCTTTTTTAAGGGACCCAATGCATGAAATCACACAGGGACAGATCACGACTACAAGGCAGGTGCTCAAGTGTCTCCCACTTGAGTTTGCGTACTTTCTGCATTACAATATTTGCGATATGGAGACTTGGGGTAATCGTGAAGGTGACACATCATTCCACAACAGTGGTTTCTGACAGACATGCTGCCTATATACATTCTTGATTCTCCAATGGATGTTTACTGGCATTTGTCTCTCTGCAGCCAAGAAGAGAATAACATGATTTTGGTGCTGTTTGGATGTAAATAGAAGTAACTTCACCATAGTTCACATTTCCACATTTATCACACACAGTGCTCTTATACCTGCATCAGAGACGCACTACGTTGCATATACACTACAGCAACGCCCTCCAACGGAAACTTTTGGATCGCCCCTTATATGATGAAACCTGGAATTTTTTTAAGCACAACCTCACCTTCATATCTAACTCTGGCAGGGTAATAATGTATTGTCAATTGGAAAAGCCCGGGTCCTTCATTTGAGAAACAGCTCTGGCATGGGGTAACAGGAGAGTAACATTACATTAGAGCATCCCCCAGAAATCATTGACAGCCACCAGGAATAATTTGAAGATAGCAAAATGTCCTGTTTTTGAATTGTCATGGATAATAATATTACATGACTAAACACTTTAAGCAGAATATGTTGTTCTTATGGTCTTCAGTCCAAAGACTGGTTTGATGGAGTTCTCCACACTATTCTAGCCTGTACAAGCCTCTTCAACTCTGCATAGCTGCTGCAACCTACATCCATAATTCATTCCACTGTAGCTCAAAGTGGTTATTTTAAAAGAGACAGTAAGAATTAGGGAAAAGGTGAAAAGTGTCTAGTATTTTGGCTAGTAAATTTCCGTTCAGCTTGATATGCAGATTTGATTTGTATAATTATACTTACATGGATCATGCAAACAAATTTATTCATGCTGGATAAAACTAGAAGAGTGATTTTAAGGGGAGATTACACTACTACACTTAATCTAGCACATGCTGTTATAACGATTTCTTTGAGTACATATGAAAGCGAAGGAGCGAACGCAGGCCCAGCAGCTCTAGTGTGCAGAGGCAGTGACTTAGGGGCTGTATGAGCTACGGTGGCAGACAAATATAAAAGGACAAAAGTCCAGCTGTAGAAAGGTGCTTATTATGGCTTTCACCATGTAAGAGAAAGGTGCCATGAAAGGTTTAGTTCTCCAGTGATGAATTCAGAATGGCAGTCGGGTATTCTGAAAGATAGATACCTCTTAGCTGCCCTAAAATACATGGAAACAGGGCTCTAAAAAAACTGTAAAAAGGTGTGCTGAAAAGTAATGCTTCTGAGGTGGTAGGAGATGGTTGGTGTCACAATATTTAATTACATTTATTATTTATTACCAACAGATGCAGCTTGTACACTTATGCACTTATGATACAAGCTTTATTCTGAACTCTGCACTTTATTGACTGGCATGTATTGTTATATGAATAATAGTTTTAAGTTTGAAGCATGGAGTAGCCAGAATATATCACTGCAAATAATTGTACTCTGAGACAAGTTTTAGCTACTATGGATTCAATTCAATAGATTTCTGTCTCACATCAAGGTATATAAACATGATTAAACTTGTAGCTACCCCCCCCCCCCTTTTCTCTCTCTCTCTCTCTCTCTCTCTCTCTCTCTCTCTCTCTCTCACACACACACACACACACACACACGAGAGAGAGAGAGAGAGAGAGAGAGAGAGAGAGAGAGAGAGCTAGATTGTTCTAGCTTTGCAGCCAAACTGGGCAACAGGGAAGGTGGACACTGTCTGAAAGCTTTGCTACAAGGTGGTATTTTTTTGTCTACCAATCAATGTCTCTACTATAACATGAACGGTTATTTCTATTTATTCCACTATTTGTATGCCATGCAGAAATTACCCATATCCCACAAATAGATCCAACAAAACACAAAGACAAAGGAGATTAGAAAGGGGGAGAGGAGAAGATAAATGAAATATACATGTGAATATTACCTTTCTGATTATCATTTGGTTTTTCACTCTGATTAGTAATTAATCTTGTAGGCTTTATTCGTCGTTTCTGGCTCCTTGATGGCTGCACATTTTCTTCGTTGATATTGGAGAACCCATGACCATGAGTTTGATTCCTATGGCCCCTCTTCTTGGTCAAACTCCTGCTACTATCCTTGACAATGAAGTCATTGAGACTAAAAGTACTACATGGCTTATTGATTTTTCCAGTGAATTGAATTTTTTCCCAGTGATGAGATGGTGAAGCAGGATCTGATGAACTCCTGGACAAGGGTGACACAGAGCTAAAAATAGACCGTGTATGTTCTGGACTATCAGTTGGACTAAAAATTTGTGAGCATCTATTTTTTGGAGTTGATGGATCAACTTTCGTCAGAGCTACCTTCTTTTTTGTTTCAGATTTTGGACTATCTATGTTCTCTAGGAGACAAGTTTTGGTTCTCAACTCGTCTTCTAAAAGCTTTTGTCCAGAATTTTGTTTCCGTGCACTATGACAATTACATACGGTTGTCTCTTCAGATGCACGATTCCCTATGTTGTTGAGCTTATCATTTTTGATCACTTCACAAGTATGTCTTGATTGCAAGTTGCATGGAAACAACTCTACTTTCTTAGGTCTTGAGACTTTATTCTCACTGTTCCGTCTTAAAACTGAGCTGGAACTAAAATTTCCATTTTGAGCTCTAGCCTTTGTTGGTTTTAGAGGAGTTGTTGCAGAAGGAGATGGTTTAAGAGCACTGAAAAATAAATGAATGAATGAATAAATAAATAAAAAGAACAGCACTTATAAATAATGACTTATACATTAAACAATGGAAAATCTCAGATGGAATGTAAGAATATAATGAAAAGGATAGTTGCTAGTCACCATTTAACTGAGATGCTGAGTTGCAGATAGGCACAACAAAAACACTGTCACACAATTAGCTTTCGGCCAAAAAGGCTTTTGTCAAAATTAGACAACATACACACATGCACACACTCACCCAAACATAACTCACACACACATGACGACATTCAATGGCAACTGGAGCCAGCCTGTGAGCAGCAGGGCATTGTGGGAGAGGCAACTGGGTGGGGGTGAGAAGGTGACTGCAGCAGGAAGGGGAGTGGCATGGGACGGTAAAGTGCTGCTGGGAGTGTGCTGGGCGAGCTGGAGAGTGGGGCAGCTAGATGCAGTCGGGAGGTTAGATGGAGGGCAGGGGTGAGAGGAGGGGGCGGGGGAGGTTAGCAGAAAAGGAGAGAATTGAAGAGACCGGGTACCTTGGTGGAATAGATAGCTGTGTGGTGTTGGAATGGGAACAGGGAAGGGACTACATGGGTAAGGACAATGACGAACGAAGGTTGAGACCAGGAGGGTTACGAAAATGTAGGATATATGGCAGGGTGAGTTCCCACCTGCGCAGTTCAGAAAAGCTGGTGTTGGGAAGGATCCAGATGGCACACACTGTGAAGCAGTCATTGAAATCAAAGACATCGTGTTGGGCAGCATGCTCAGCAACAGGGTGGTCCAGTTGTTTCTTGCCCACTGTTTGTCGATGGCCATTCATGCGAACACACAGCTTGCTGGTTGTCTTGCCCACATAGAATGCAGCACAGTGGTTGCAGCTTAGCTTGTAGATCATATGACTAGTTTCACAGGTAGCCATGACTTTGATGGTATAGGTGATGTTTGTGACAGAACTGGAGTAGGAGGTGAAGGTCTTTCAACTAGGTCTATTACAGGGAAATGAACCACGAGGCAAGAGGTTGGGAGCAGGTGCTGTGCAGGGATGGACCAGCATATTGTGCAGGTTTGGTGGATGGCATAATTCCACTGTGGGAGGAGTAGGAAGGATAGTGAACACGACATTCTTCATTTCAAGGCATGACAAGAGGAAGTCAACACTCTGGTGGAGAATGTAATTCAGTTGCTCCAGTCCGGGGCGGTACTGAGTCACAAGGAGAGTGCTCCTCTGTGGCCGGACAGTGGGGCTTTGGGAAGTGTTGGGTGACTGTAAAGATAATGCATGGGAGATCTGTTTCTGTACAAGTTTGGGAGGGTTATTACGATCTATAAAGGCCTCAGTGAGACCCTCTGTATATTGTGAGAGGCACTGCTCATCAATAAAGATGCAACAGCCATGGGTGGCTAGGCTGTATGGAAAGAGAGTTTTTGGTATGGAATGGGTGGCACCTGTCAAAGTGGAGGTGTTGCTGGTGGTTGGTAGGTCTGGTATGGACAGAGGTACTGATATAGCCATCCTTGAGGTGGTGGTCAACATCAAGGAAGGTGGCTTGATGAGTCAGTAGGACCAGGTGAAGCGAATGGGGGAGAAGGTACCAAGGTTCTGGAGGAAAGTGGATAGGTGTTCTCAAACCTGATCCAGATCATGAAGGTGTCATCAATGAATCTGAACCAGGTGAGTAGTTTGGTATTCTGGGTGTTTAGGAAGGATTCCTCTAGGTGGCCCATGAATAGGTTAGCATAGGATGGTGCCATGCTGGTGTCCATAGCTGTATGCTGGATTTGTTTGTAGGTAATACCTTCAAATTGTGGATGAGAATATAGTTGGTGGTGGCGACTAGGAAGTAGGTGGTTGGTTTGGAATCTGTTTGCAGTGGGAAAGGTATTGTTCAATAGCCATGAGGTCATGGGCATTAGAGATGTTAGTAAGGGAGGTGGCACCAATAGTGATGAGCATGTCATCGTGTGGTAAAGGGACATCAACTGTAGAGAGTTGGTGGAGGAAATGGTTGGTATCTATTATGTACACGGGTAGGTTGCGGGTAATCGGCGAAAGGTGTCGGTCTACAAGAGCAGAGATTCTCTCAGTGGGAGCACAAAACTGGCCACAATTGGGCATCCTGGATGGTTGGGTTTATGGACTTTAGGAAGCATGTAGGAGGTAGGAGTGTGGGGAATGGTACGGGTCAGGAGAGAGATGAACTCTGGGGAGAGGTTCTGGGATAGGCTCACAGATTTGAGTAAAGATTGGAGATCCTGCTGGATTTCTGGAGTGGGTCACTGTGGCAGGGTTTGTAGGTGGATGAATCTGACAACTGATGGGGTCTTTCTGCCAGGTTATCCTTGCAGTTTAAAACAACAGTGGTGGAGCCCTTGTCAGCAGGTTATACGGTCGGTGTTAGATTTTAGATGGTGGAACTATGGACCTCGAGGAACTAGAGCAACATGCACAATGCCACCTCAAAAAACCCTCCAACCTGCTCATTTCCTACTCCTGCCTTGGACTACCACTGTCCACCACCCCTACAACAACCTCCAAACCTCTCCCACACCCCCTCATAGCTGAAAATACCTGTCTCGCAGACCTACTACATTTACTCCGCCCTCCAAAACTGCCTCACACCACCACAAAGAATCCAGAAACTAAACAGACCTGAAACACAGTCACAAACCTTTCCTCCAAAAGCTTTAGCCCTGCAACAGTATCAGTCCTTTCCAAGGGCCACACCTTTTGCCCCACTTCGAAATTCAATCATGCCAGACCTTCTCTCCTCCTCCGGGTCCCTACAGTGGAAAAACTTTTTTGCCACCAACCCTACCAATCAGACTCAACCAAAGACCAATGTTGAACCCTACCTGACTCAGTTTACACCTCCAGCCAGCTGTGATACGCCCCACACTGTTATCAAATCACCCAGTTAACCTTCCAGAATTACTTAACCCCAAACTCCTAATTCCTCAACATACAAACCAACCTTGTAAATGCAGAAAGATCCGCAAACCACCACATAAAACCTGTTCCTGATCTTATTATTCTACCTGCTGACAAAGGCTCCACTGTTGCTGTTTTGAACCACAATGATTACCTGGCAGAAGGACTCCGCCAGCTGTCAGATTCATCGACCTACAAACCCTGCCACAGTGACCTATTCCAGAAATCCAGTAGGATCTCAAGTTTCTACTCAAAACCTTAGGCCCATCCCAGAAAATCTCTTGGAGACAATCGCTCTCCTCACCTCTAACATTCCCTGAACTCCTGTCTTCTACACGCTTCCTAAAGTCTATAAACCCAACCACCCTGTATGCCCAATTGTGGCCAGTTACTGTGTCCCCACTGAGAGAATTTCTGCTTTAATAGACCAACACCTTCAGCCTATTACCCACAACTACCCTACTACATAAAAGATAGTAACCATTTCTTCCACTGTCTCTCCACAGTTCATGTCCCTTTACCACATGGTGCCCAGCTCATCACTACTGATGCCACCTGCCTTTACACTAACATCCCTAATGCCCATGGCCTTACTGCTACTGAATAATACCTTTCCCAGTGCTCGACGGATTCCAAACCAACCACCTCCATCCTAGTTGCCACGAACAACTATGGTGCAAATGGCTCTGAGCACTATGGGACTTAACATCTATGGTCATCAGTCCCCTAGAACTTAGAACTACTTAAACCTAACTAACCTAAGGACATCACACAACACCCAGTCATCACGAGGCAGAGAAAATCCCCGACCCCGCCGGGAATCGACCCCGGGAACCCGGGCGCGCCACGACCAACTATATTCTCACTCACAATTACTTCTCCTTTGAAGGTATTACCTACAAACAAATCCAGATTACGGCTATGGGCACCAGCATGGAACCATCCTATGCCATCCAATTCATGGGCCATCTAAAGGAATCCTTCCTAAACACCCAGAATCCCAGACCCCTCACCTAGTACCTGGTTCAGATTCGTTGATGCTATCTTTGTGATCAGGACTGAGAGTGAGGACACCCTATCCACATTCCTCCAGAATCTCGACAACATCTCCCCCATTTGCTTCACCTGATCCTACCCAACCCATCAAGCCACCTTCCTTGATGTTGACCACCACCTCAAAGATGGCTATATCAGTACCTCTGTCCCTATAAACCCACCAATTACTAGCAATACCTTCACTTTGTAATTGCCACCCATTCCTTACCAAGAAGTCCCTTCCATACAGCCTAGTCACCCATGGCCATCGCATCTGCAGTGACAAGCGGTCCCTCTCACAATATACAGAGGGTCTCACTGAGGCCTTTACTGATCATAATTACACTCGCAACCTTGTACAAAAACAGATCTACTGTGCCTTATCTTTCCAGTCATCCAACACGTCCCAAACACCTTGCTTCAGGTTCTTATCCCTGTAACAGACATAGATGCAAGACCTGTCCCATACATCCTCCCACCGCCAGCTACTCCAGTCCTGTCACAAACATCATCTATCCCGTCATAGGCATGGGTACCCGTGAAATTAGTCATATGATATACATGCTAAGCTGCAACCGTTGTGTAAAATTCTACGTGGGCATGACAACCAGAAAGCTGTCTGTCCAGATGAATGGCCATCAACAAACAGTGGCTAACAAACAACTGGACCACCCTGTTGCTGAGCACGCCGTCCAACATGACATCATTCATTTCAATGACTACTTCACAGCCTGTCCCACCTGGATGCTTCCCAACATCAGCTTTTCTGAATTGCGCAGATGGGAACTCTCCCTGCCATATATCTTACGTTTCTGTAACCCTCTTGGCCTCAACCTTCGTTCGTCATTGCCATTGCCCTTACCCATGTAGCCTCTTCCCTGTTCCCATTCTAGCACCACGCAGCCCTCTATTCCACCAAAGCACCCAGTCTCTTTACTTCTCTCTTTTTCTGCTAAGCCTCCCCCCCCCCCCCCCCGCCCTTCTTCTAATCTCCCAATGCATCTAGCTGCCCCACTCTCCACCTCACCCTGCAGTAATCTACCATCCCCCACCCCTTCCCTTCCCCTCCCCGCCCCAGCCTCCTCCTTACCCCCAACCAATTGCCTTGTTGGCCAAAAGCTAACTGTGTGACAGTCTTTTTGTTGTGCCTTTCTGTGACTCAGCATCTCTACTATATGGTGAATAGAAACTATTCTTTTCATTATGCTGAACTTAATATATATAAAATAGAGCTATTGATGTACTACAACTTGCTATGTTCAGGTAATGAGGTTATTTTAAGACTAGTTATTTCAAAACTTAAGGTACACTAAATGTTTCTGGGAAGTCATGTGAATTAGCTACACGTAATACCATTTCAATATGTATTTGTTACTCATGATTCTGTAATAAGAGGATTAATTGACCACTCTTGACACAGTCTGGTGTGACCAATCTAAGAAAGGATAATCTGTTGCCACAAAACTGGACAAGGGGACATGACTATAAAAGTGAACTCACAATAGTTATTAAGTACAAGCAAAAAACACACAAACACACTTTATATTTGTATATGACAAGTCAATAACAATAATGGAAAATCTAAGGTTGGAGTATCAACAATTATGAGATGAGAGTTGCAGATGGAAAGACTGTCTGCAACTCAATCTGTCATCTTTATGGTGAGTAGCAGTCTATCCTTCATACAACAGCAATTACAAATTACGGTATGGTGCAGTTTTAATTAAGAACCGAAAATTTCAGTTTTGTATTGGTTTCAGTCATAAACCAGCCAAATCATCAGCTTGGCCAAAACCAGCTTTTGTGAACTCATCCATGAAGTCGAGTCGCACTCGGAATGGATTCAGTCAACAACAGTGGTTGACTTCAGTTGGCGGGGTGCTGTTTAACTATTAGGAGATTCTTTCCTCACACGTAAAAAGTGTCATTAAATTGTTGTTAATCACAATTCATCATATCTTATAGTGATATTCTTATACTGAGTTAATAACAATTTAATTCACTCATTATTGTACTTAATGGAATGGGTTATCATATTGTTATGCTGAAAGGTTTTATTAACGAGTCTCCTCGAAAGCAAGTGGGTTTTTTTTTTTTTTTTTTTTAAAAAAAATCAGCATGGTGTCACAATCCCCCAGAAGATGTCAAAATGACCAAGAGGCATAGTTTGTCAGAGAGGGATGACTCACACCGAAGTGTGCAGAGAAACACAGGCAAGTGTGTCACTGACTTTATTGCATCGAAGATACACAGTGGGCCTTCTACTGAACTCGGCGATGGCGCTGCGCACTGTGTGTGTGTGGAGGCCAGAATCCGCAGTGTCAGCTCCCAGTCACCTAGCCTTGCTGGTATAGCGCTCCACCCATAACACAGCCAAGTGGCTGCCGTGTGTGTTGCTGCGCCCAGTGGCCCAGAAAATGGTTGACTGCTCTGTCAAGGGCAACTCCTGGACCCCACATAGAGGCCAAAGGGAAACAGCCGACCACCGTCACTGTCGTGAGCCTTAGCAGTTCTGGCTGTTGACCCAGTGTAGCTCGTTCAGTGCCCGCAGACAGCTCAGTACACGGGACCACAAATTTACGCCCCAGCCCTGGCCCTGCAGACAGCAGCTTGCCGTCAACTGGATGATGCCAACCTGGGAGCGGAGGCTAGTAGCTCTCTCGCTTCTTGCTTCAGTGTAGCTACAAGGTGTGACACATCCCGCCACAGCAATGATGTTTCCATGCAGTGGAAGTTGTAAGTAGAGTAAGCGAGCCGGTTGGCCACCGATATCCATCACAAAAAGGTCGTTGTGGTTGGTCTGCAATTTAAATAATCATCATTTTCTCCAGTTCTAGATGCAGACAGAATGGTGACACAACTTCCCACTTTGAGCCTTTGGGCTTGTTTATTTATATGTCTTTTCTCTATGCCTTTGCTGTAGTTCCTATGGAGGGGACAAGTGGAATGCTCTTTGATAATTACTACAACAGCTTTCCTCAGCCCACTTTGGCCCCTATACACAGGTCACTAGGTGCTGTTGTAACTGCATTGTGTGGATTCTTTACAGCACGTCAGTGCCCTGTGCTGCCCTGATTACTTTAAATTTTTATGCACTGCTTGCCGGGCGGTGCTTTCTAGCCTGCGAACGGTGATGTAAACCTACCTCTCAAATTCACTTACAAAATACCAACATCTCCCCTGCCTGCCAACTGATACGCCAATTGATCCCTTAGCTACTGCCTTCCAGCCATAGCTGTGCAAAATTTACAAGAATTCCCTAAATCAACCCCTGTATTTATTCATGATGTAGCATACCTCTTCCCTTCTGAGAAGATTCATCCCATATCTTTAACGTTGCTCTCCCACTCAACTACCTTAACTCTAATAATCTACTCATTGAGGACAATCTCCCAAATTTACCATACTGGACTTCCATTTACATTTTATTACTACCATGTATCCCTTATCATACCCTTGTATGTGAATTAAGACATTAAAACTAATTGCTTTCCTGACCAACAATTCTACTGATGACTGGTATGCTGGCACATCCACAGTCAGTACCCTCTTGCAACTTAGCCAGAAGTACAGTGCACAAAAGCCTGCTAGAAACATGCCACAACTGGTGGCTGATATGCTCAAGACTAATACTTTGTGAGCCTGTTATTCCCAGAAACGGTTTACATGCTGCAACATTTGTTCCATCAAAATTCCCCCTTGGTGAGACAATATTACTCTGTCCAAGGACTGAAAAAGCTTTGGATTGAGAGCGTCATTTAAATACACAAATTTTGAAGGGTAATGCCTTCAGAGATCCTTCTGGTCAATATAATGTACTGTGCGACAATGTCATAACAGCTGAGCCTATGAGCATAGCTGGAAGACAAAAATCTGTCCCGACTACCTCACAAGTCGCATTAGTGATCATTTTGCTTTCCTGAAGCTTGAGTTTTTTCAATATTACTGGTCTGTCTCCTTCATAGCAGTTCAACCATACATTTTGCAGCATGATCATGGAATATAACCAATGAGAACCCACCCTCTGGAAGTACGTTTGGGCTGGCAGAAGCTCCTTCCCACAGCACATCCCATTTACTTACCCCCAGAAACAACCTCGCTTCACATGTCCGCATATCAGTCCATACTTGGCCACCTAGACAGATCACAAATTACTCTATCACCCCCTTGCTTGTACACAAAATCAACAAAGAAAAACAATATCAGTAGTAACGACATGAAAAACTAACAACTCCATGAAGAAAAACAATAAATATCCCTACATAAAAAGAAAAACCATATGTACATTTCACCTCCAGATTGGCTGCCGATAACTGTGGTATCCCCTCTACCATCCCTTTAAACGGTTTTATGTTGCTGACATGTATAACAGAAATTTTTGGGGGAATTGTATCTTCACGTTGAACAATGAGGTCACTTCCACAACCTAATATGGTCCCTGGCATTTTGTTAAAAATTTCTTCATTTTCCTCTTTGACATATGGCATTTTCCTGCTGTACACTGTCTCAAATGGCGAGAAGTCCGTTGCAGTAAGAATTTTCGAATATGCAGACTGTACATATGGTAAATAGGTGTCTAAATCATCATTCTGGAACCTACATAATAGCTCAACATCGTTGGAATTTGTGCATGTGTTCCATTCTTTCGTTAGTCTACGGATGAAACGAACTTGTCTGTAATTTCCTTATACACAATACGCAGCATAGTTGCTTTATTAATTCCGAGACAAAATTCGTACCTTGGTCTGTAATTATAGTCTCAGGAAAAGTAAACTTTAATATCCAGTTGTTTACTAATGCCTGCCCTATAGTACTAGCCCATTGGTCTGCCATCGTTACCATTACCACAAATTGAGAAAAATGATTGATTATCACGAGAACATACCTATTTCCTGCAAGTGTCTTGTTAAATGACCCAAGGCCATCCAATCCCAACATAGAAAATGGACTGGATGCCTCTGGTAACCTTTGCAATGGCACTTTCTCATGTGTGATTTCAGCCCTTTGCATGCATGGCGCACAGTCCTTAACATACTGCTCCACATCACACTTCCTGTTCCTCCAACAAAACTGCTCTGCTCTATGTCTGTCCATCACACAATGCCCACCATGACTTGACAACATATGGTCACGAGCTTGCTGCAAAACTTCCTTCCGAAAACCCTCTGGAACCACCAAATATGGGCCACACCTTGTCATTCTACACAACAAACCCTCAAGCACAACAAAATGTAGCTGTGACTTAAATGCCAGGCGCTCCTTATTCCTTGCTAGTGCCTACTGTCACTCTTCAACGTTCCTCCCTACCATACTTAATATTTCAACCCCGTGGCTTAATGAATCTGCATTTGCGTGAGACCTCCTTGGCTTATGGATTACCTCATACTTCAAATAGTTCAAATGGCTCTGAGCACTATGCGACTTAACTTCTGAGGTCATCAGTCACCTAGAACTTAGAAATAATTAAACCTAACCAACCTAAGGACATCACACACATCCATGCCCAAGGCAGGATTCGAATCTGCGACCGTAGCGGTCGCTCGGCTCCACACTGTAGCACCTAGAACCGCACGGCCACTCCGGCCGGCTTACCTCATACTCAAATTCACTAAACGTAAGTGGCCACCGAGTTAATCTACTAGATGGATCTTTCAAACCAAGCAATCATTTCAATGGGGCATGATCTGCCATGACCTTAAACTTCCTACCATACAGAGAACACCAAAAATATGTAATATCATATATGATCACAAACATTTCTTTCTCCATTGTTGAGTAGTTAAGATCCACCTTGTTTAACTGTCTTGAAATGTTTGCTACCAGATGTTCCTGACCATCCACCATCTGTCCCAAAACACAACCGACTGCCTCATTTGAAGCATCACACGAAAGGAAAAACTCTTTCTTAAAATCCATAAAAACCATAACTGGAACTGAAACTAATATTTCAACTTTTCAAACACTTCCTGACATTTCTGTGACCAATGGAATTTTGTCCCCATTTTCTGTAGCTTGTTCAACGGTCCGGCTGTTTTCGCAAAGTCTTTCACAAACAGTCTATAATAATTACAGAGTGCAATGAATGACTGTACACGCTTAGTTGTTTGTGGTATTGTATAATTTTCTCTGTAATACGAGGATAGGTCCGTATCCCACACTCACTAATCACATGCCCCAGATAGTTACTCGAGTTTGCGCAAAATGGCACTTGTCTACACTTAATGTCAAATGTGCCGATCGTAGTCTACTAAAGACATCCTCCAAACATTTCACATGCTCCGATAGGTCCTTTGAATAGACAATTATATCATCGAGATAGACTAGACAGGTTTTTGGCTTTAATCCTCTCAGTATCCCATGTAACAACTGCTGAAAAGTTGCCAGTGTGTTCTTTAATCCAAATAGCAGGCATTTGTAATGAAAGAGTCCTACTGGGATGGTAAATGCTGTTTTGGCCTACCTTCAGGCACCACCTCCAATTCATGGTATCTGCTCCTGATGTCCACTGTTGTAAAGAAGTGACACTGACCCACATTATCTAAACTTTCCGTGATGTTTGGAATAGGATAATCATCCGAAACGGTTCGTGCATTCAGATATCTGTAGCCACAGCAAAATCTGTATTTGTATGTCCCATCGGCTGATTTTTTTGGCACAATGACAATATTTGCATTCTAGGGACTATCATTCGGTTCTATCATCCCCTGTACATCTACATCTACATCCATACTCCGCAAGCCACCTGACGGTGTGTGGCGGAGGGTACCCTGAGTACCTCTTCGGTTCTCCCTTCTATTCCAGTCTCGTATTGTTTGTGGAAAGAAGGATTGTCAGTATGCTTCTGTGTGGGCTCTAATCTCTCTGATTTTACCCTCATGGTCTCTTCGCGAGATATACATAGGAGGGAGTAATATACTGCTTGACTCTTCGGTGAAGGTATGTTCTCGAAACTTTAACAAAAGCCCGTACCGAGCTACTGAGTGTCTCTCCTGCAGAGTCTTCCACTGGAGTTTATCTATCATCTCTGTAACGCTTTCGCGATTACTAAATGAGCCTGTAACGAAGCGCGATGCTCACCGTTGGATCTTCTCTATCTCTTCTATCAACCATATCTGGTATGGATCCCACACTGCTGAGCAGTATTCAAGCAGTGGGCGAACAAGCGTACTGTAACCTACTTCCTTTGTTTTCAGATTGCATTTCCTTAGGATTATTCCAATGAATCTCAGTCTGGCATCTGCTTTACCGACGATCAACTTTATATGATCATTCCATTTTAAATCACTCCTAATGCATACTCCCAGATAATTTATGGAATTAACTGCTTCCAGTTGCTGACCTGCTATTTTGTAGCTAAATGATAAGGGATCTATCTTTCTATGTATTCGCAGCACATTACACTTGTCTACATTGAGATTCAATTGCCATTCCCTGCACCATGCGTCAATTCACTGCAGATCATCCTGCATTTCAGTACAATTTTCCATTGTTACAACCTCTCGATACACCACAGCATCATCTGCAAAAAGCCCCAGTGAACTTCCGATATCATCCACCAGGTCATTTATGTATACTGTGAATAGCAACGGTCCTATGACACTCCCCTGCGGCACACCTGAAATCACTCTTACTTCGGAAGACTTCTCTCCATTGAGAATGACATGCTGCGTTCTGTTATCTAGGAACTCCTCAATCCAATCACACGATTGGTCTGATAGTCCATATGCCCTTACTTTGTTCATTAAACGACCGTGGGGAACCGTATTGAACGCCTTGCGGAAGTCAAGAAACACGGCATCTACCTGTGAACCTGTGTCTATGGCCCTCTGAGTTTCGTGGACGAATAGCGCGAGCTGAGTTTCACACGACCGTCTTTTTCGAAACCCATGCTCATTCCTACAGAGTAGATTTCTAGTCTCCAGAAAAGTCATTATACTCTAACATAATACGTGTTCCAAAATTCTACAACTGATCGACGTTAGAGATATAGGTCTATAGTTCTGCACATCTTTTCGACGTCCCTTCTTGAAAATGGGGATGACCTGTGCCCTTTTCCAATCCTTTGGAGCGCTACACTCTTCTAGAGACCTACGGTACACCGCTGCAAGAAGGGGGGCAAGTTCCTTCGCGTACTCTGTGTAAAATCGAACTGGTATCCCATCAGGTACAGTGGCCTTTCCTCTTTTGAGCGATTTTAATTGTTTCTCTATCCCTCTGTCATCTATTTCGATATCTACCATTTTGTCATCTGTGCGACAATCTAGAGAAGGAACTACAGTGCAGTCTTCCTCTGTGAAACAGCTTTGGAAAAAGACATTTAGTATTTCGGCCTTTAGCCTGTCATCCTCTGTTTCAGTACCATTTTGGTCACAGAGTGTCTGGACATTTTGTTTTGATCCACCTACCGCTTTGACATAAGACCAAAATTTCTTAGGATTTTCTGCCAAGTCAGTAGATAGAACTTTACTTTCCGCAGCAGTTTTCTAGCTCGGTTGTTGTACCACGGTGGCTCTTTTCCATCTCTTACGATCTTGCTTGGCACATGCTCATCTAACGCATATTGTACGATGGTTTTGAACTTTGTCCACAGATCCTCAACACTATCTGTACTTGAGACAAAACTTTTGTGTTGAGCCATCAGGTACTCTGTAATCTGCTTTTTGTCAGTTTTGCTAAACAGAAAAATCTTCCTACCTTTTTTAATATTTCTATTTACGGCTGAAATCATCGATGCCGTAACCGCTTTATGATCGCTGATTCCCTTTTCTGCGTTAACTGTAGTAGTAGTTCACTAAATTCTTCTACCATTGGTTGAAGCTGCTTTGCTGTAAAGTATGGCTTCCTATAAATTGGTGCACTATCCTCTGTTGGTATGTGATCATGCATCAGCTGGGCTGCTGGTAACCTTCCATTCCCACAAAATAAATCTCTAAACCTCAAAAACAAGTTCTCCATAGTCATTCGATCACTGCCCTTCAAATGATCTACTTTCCCTAGTAATACTTCCTTATCAACAGTTTGCTTGTGGCTTTCCTCTGGGCTCAACCTATC
The DNA here is from genome assembly GCF_023864345.2 of Schistocerca serialis cubense. NCBI lineage: Eukaryota > Metazoa > Arthropoda > Insecta > Orthoptera > Acrididae > Schistocerca > Schistocerca serialis. The sequence continues at coordinate 266,681,590 of NC_064646.1, forward strand.
AAAGTCCTTATCTTCCAAGATTTCTAGAGTGGCTATTATTGCATCCTTTGGCAGAGTCACCTCCCCTCTGCCAAAACTATCCACACTAACACTATCCACATCTAATCCCGATTACTGTCACTCACATGTGCTAGGCCTCTGTGGATAAAACAATGTGAACTATCCAACTCTTCATTACTTAAGAGTGGTTCAACCACATATAATGTTTCCCTCGGCAAATCGGTTTCCACTGAAACCCACACTGTCTTTCCTGTATCTGCTGGTATTTTAGCTTGTTGATCGATCTTTACTGAAAATGTACACAGTTTAGCTGGTCTCACCTTCAAGACAGGTGAACCTTGTGCCATTGTCTTAGTTGCAATTGTTTCCCCTAGTTGAAATACAGTCTCAAGGAATTTCACTGTGCATTGAAAAAGATCAATCTTAGCGTGATGTTTGTTGAGAAAGTCTACCTGAGAATCACTGAACAACCTTCGCCTATGCATGGCAACACCTTCATGTGTTCACTGAACTTAAGTTTCCCAACTGAAAACTCCATTACTGCTGTATCCAATGATTCCACCCTATTATCATATCTCGCAAATCCCAAGTAACCTATACCATGGTGGCCCGTCTCCTTCTTCCCAGGGGGTCCAGACTGATAACTCTATTTCCTGCCACCCGCTAAGCCCACTAAGCTACATTCTGTCTGTGCACTAATTTGTGCCATGTTACGGTCTATTGGGACTGTCTTCCCAACTGCTGAAGCAGTCCTGTTTGCATTTAACAGCTGCTTCTTTGCTGGTCCTTTCCACCCTCCCTACCGCTATGCTCAAATACCTGGTGGCCCACTATGCCACTTGCTTAGCACTCTGGTTGCCCACACTGTTTCCTTACAGGCTCCTCCTGACCACATCTATAACACTTGACTTCAGAAGCGAACATTGGACTGTCCACTCTCTGCTTTGTACCCACATCCGCCCCTTTTATAAGTGTTGCAATCCTAATAGGTGACCCTAAGTCCTCTGGGTTCTCCATTCATACCCTCCATGACATTTCAGTGGGTATACCACGCAATAAAACATACACTGTTCTGTTTTCTGCCTCCTGTAACAGTTCCCTAAGAGCTTCTACAGTCTGGGTCTGTACATATGTCTTTGCATTTAGATTACAGACTTGCTACATTGCATCGACAACATACTTAATTTCTCTCGATAAAATCGCACACTGTTCTGCTTTTAGTTACCACTTGCACAATACTGCGGCCCACTCCTGAAATATATGTGCTTTACTCAATGTCTCATGACAGACAACATATGCTTTGGCGTTCCCTGCCAAATGCATATTAGCTACGTAGAGGGTTACTTCATTTACCACCCATGTGCTTCTACAGCATCCCTAACATCCTAACGAAAACTGCCACGTTCCCCACTGCCTTGCCCCCGAAGGGATTAATCCATGCGACCACTGCTGCGTCATACAGAACAGAAAGCACTCCGATCCAGACTTACTTTCTGTGAGACCCTGATTGTGGCTGATCATGTCTCTCCTTATGAGCCCCTAACTCACAATTAAGTTCAAAATTTCTCTTCTTCATGCTCTCAAAATACTCTGCCGATGCTTGCACTTGCCGAGTTAAAGCAGCACCTGCATCTGTGGTAGTAGCATATCTTTCTACCACTTGACCGTTTTTTTTTTTGTTTTTTTTTTTGTGACACTCTTTTTGTTGTCCTTATCTGTGACTCAGCATCTTCGCACTGTAGTGAGTAGCAACTATCATTTTCATAATATTGTTACTTTCCACCACTTTGCGTACTTAATGCATTTTACAAGAAGGACTTTCCTTCTCACCTTGTCTGGTAAGTCCCCCCTGACCCATGGTTCTGGGTGACTTTCCTGAAATGTACCCCTTTTCCTAGACCATTCCAGTCCTTCCTTCACCCTTTTTCCTTCACCTTCAAGCTTTCTGCCTGTTGAAGGAACCACTGGCTCTAAAAGCTTGCCTAATTATAATCTTTTACGTGTGCATTCTGCCGCCGCTTGGTGAGTAGACTTTTTAATCTAAGAGAGAGAGAGAGAGAGAGAGAGAGAGAGAGAGAGAGAGAGAGAGAGAAGAAGAAGAAGAAGAAGAAGAAGAAACTAAAGAAATCAGTAATAAATAATTTAGGAGTAAAGGAGACCACTCACCAAATAGTAGAAACGTTGAGCTGTAAATAGGCGCACACAAAAGAGAAAGAACATAAGAAGAGGGGTTGAGGTGAGTAGCTAATGACTTGGAAGGAGGCAGCCGGGGTTTGCTGGCTAGGAACGAGGGAGAGAGAGGGCAGGCAGGTGTATGGGCTAGACACGTAATGCATGCCTGCCAGAGCTGGATGATGATCATGACGACGATGATGTTTGGTTTGTGGGGCACTCAACTGTGCAGTCATCAGCGCCCGTACACAGTCCCAGTTTTGACACAGTCCAATTTTTGCACAGTCCAATCAAGTCACTGTCATGAATGATGATGACGGTGATGAAATGATGAGGACAACAGACACACCCAGTTCCCGGGCCAGAGCTGGAGGGGAATGGCACACAACGAAGGTGACACGAACTGGGAGGGGGTGACAGGACAGAGGAAAGGAAAAACTGTTGGGTGGATGGTGTGGGAATGGTAGGTTAATGGAAATTGAGGCCATGAGGATTATGGAAGTGAAGGATGTGTTCCAAGGATAACTCCCATCTGTATAGTTCCAAGAAGCTGGAGGTCAAGCAAAGCATCCAGATGGTCCGGATTGTGAAGCAGACATAGAAATTGAGTATGTTGCATTCAGCTGCACGCCCACATTTTGACAGTGGTCATTCAATCTGGTGGACTGCTGCTAGGTTGTCATACCGAGATAACAAGCTGTGCAGTGACTGCAGCAGGCTTGATATACGACTTGCCTGCTTTCAAAGGTGGCCCTGCCCATCATGGGCATGTGATGAGATTGGATAGCCCTGTGATCAGACTGTGGTATGGGGGGTTGGGGGAGGGGCAGGGGTTGAATCGGGCAGGTCTTGTATTTGGGTCTTCCACAGGGATATGATTACTGAAGTGATTCCCGTCATCTTTATTGTGCGCAATTACACACTGCCTCCAGCAGTTGTGCATCATATGCCTAGCCCATAAACATGCCATCCCTCCCAACTGCATTCATAACCAGCAAACTGGCTGCCTCCCTTGAAGCTGCTGGCTACCCACCCCTAACCCTCTTCTTGAATGCTACTCTCTCTCTCTCTCTCTCTCTCTCTCTCTCTCTCTCCCCCCCCCCCCCCCCCTCCTTCTACCCATCTCACCTGGCACATCCACTTCACCCAGTTCAACTGCTAAACTGCACTGAGCATCCAGCCAGCACTATGTAGGGCACAGGCATGTGTGCACAGATGTGCTTTGTTTGTGTATTTGTACGTAGCTTGAGAAAGGATCGATTCCAAAAACTACAAATTTTTCTCTCTCTTTTGTGTGTGCCTGTTGATGACTCGATATTTCTGCTATTCAGTGAGCGGTGTTCTTTACTCCTAAATTATTTACATTCTACCACAACTTTCCTACTATTGAAAATCTAGTTATTGTTAAGTCACAGTAAATATAATATAATAAAACAGCCACAGTTAATATACTGCACAGCTTTGCAACAAAGAAGAGAAGTCTGACAGAAACAAGATGGTCACTAAAAGTTAGCTCTAATGGATAGCTGTAGTGTTGTCGAAGGGAAAGTATCCTGTAAACATGAGAAACATTTGCTTCCTGCAGGTCAAAATATGACACACTTTTAACTAGTTAAGTTTTCAATTCGTATATAATCATGAAGTGTTTCTTTCTCTAGCCATTTCACTTTAATGAATAGAGCTGAATTAATCGCTCTTTAGGAGAAAAATGGATTTGTGTCTTATACGTTTCACATGATATTTCTTTCTTCATTACTAAACAAATAATCCTAATAAATGCCTGATAATATTTATAGTTATAATAGAAGATTATTCACAGATTTCAATAATGCTTTCCTCAGTACAAGCCCATTGCCTTAATCATTGTGACAGCTATGATCTACAAAATTCTTAAAGCACATTTTACTTTGCAAAAATCTATTTATTATACATCAAAGGGAATACAGAAGGCAAATGGCCTCAAAAAATTGATATTTAGATTTTTGTGTATTTCAAATGCCGGCTGTTAACTGCGCAGAACAGTTTCTGTTTCATATAAATACAATTTTTTTGTGAGTTATGATCCTGACACTTCGAGCAAGTATAGAAGTGCAACATATGACCACAAACATTCTTTACCTGCAGCAGTAATGAACGAAATTAAACCCATATTTAGAGATCATTGTAAAGATACTTTGTTGGAGAAATGTCTTCGTATGAAAATGCAAAATTTAAATGAATATGTGAATTCTGTCATTTGGACCCAGCTACCAGAAACTGTATTTGTTTGGATTACAACCCTCAAATTTGGTGTTTATAATGATATTTTATGCTTCAATGATAACGTAACCAGAAAACTGGATGTTTTGGGTATATTGGGAAAAAAATCTAGTGGAAAATTGCAAAATCCTTGGTGCAAATAGATAAGAGAGAATCCATGAAGCAAGAATTACTAATTTAAAAAGCACAAAAGAAGCTAGACAGAAAACAAGATGGACCAAGAGAAGAACTATACTAAAATTGCAATACTAAGCCTATTAATTTTTCTCAAAACTATATTTTTGACTTTCACGTGCCATTATTTTCGAAACTAATTGGGCTAGAAATCTCAAATTTGATCAATTTCTACTCAGGATGGTAATAAGTTATTACAAGTAAATTGAGAACCACTAACCTGACAGAAACTTTTTTATAATAATTAATCCATTTTTAAAAAGTGGAAATTTTATTAGTAAAGAACAAAAAATTTCAAATCTGTAGAAGGCATTTAGTTCATTTTACTTGTAAATGCAGGCATATATATTATATATATTCAGTAAAAATTTCACTGTTTTAACAATAAACAAACAATGGAAAATCCGGGCTGCCCGCAGTGTAGTTTCAGCTCTCTGAGACTGCAGACGTGTGTGCAAATTGCGCGCGCGCGCGGGTGTGTGTGTGTGTGTGTGTGTGTGTGTGTGTGTGTGTGTGTGTGTGTGTGTGTGTGTACTGCTGACAAAGGCCTTAATGGCCGAAAGCTACAAGTATGTGAATCTTTTTATTGTGCCTATTGCGACTCAGCATCTCCGCTAGGTGGTGAGTAGCAGCTTTCCTTCTCTGGTGTTGTTACATTACATCCTGGATTCTCCATTGTTTGACTTTTGCCTAACGGCTTTTCTTCGATCCTAACCCTGTGCTGTTTTCCTTTGTAACTACTTTCTTTTGCATAGGGTACACTCTACTTATGAGCCAGAATGTATCAACCGACTTGGTCGTGAGCAACAGACGGCCTCAAGACCATGCTGATTGTCGGTGCAGCATCTTATGTCCCACATTACTCCCGCCGATATAATTAAGCCTATTCCTTCAAACTGATCATGCTCCCTGTGTCATTTCCCGTATTTTTGCTTGTTATCTCCCGCACTTTTCCGGTGCCACACGATCTTACATCTCTAACTACGAACCCCTCCGCACCCCCCAAACTTTCTCCATTCTATCCCTGTTCGCACGCACTAAACCCACCTCATCCAGTCACATCTGCCGTCCCCCTTCTTTACGCTTATCTGGCCTCAAACCTGCTACCCACAGTGATATACATATATTTATTAATGATTAATTATTCTCTACTGCGACCTTTGTGACTTCTCACCAATTTTTGTGAGTTATCGCCCTACACTATCGTCGTCTTCCTCAAATTGCATCTCTTTTCTTCCCCCTGTGCATCCATTTCGCCCTTTTCACATGTATTTGGGTGTATTTTTAAATACTTGTTCGCATTTTTCCACCACCATGGATCCTTGCTCCTTCCATCTGCATCAATACAGAAAAGTTTCCTTATCCCTAGCCAGATCCCAGTCCCACACACTGTTCCTGCGTTGTTGCTTGGCTCATGAAATCCCCCCCTAATGGCCTTACCATAAAATTACCCATCTCTGGTTGCCACCCCTCCTTCCACAATGACCTCCGCCTGTCCAGATTCCACCAATACTTAGCCCTCACCAACATAGTCCTGCAAAAGCTCTCCATCCTGCTCACTTCCTACTCCCGCCTCGAGTACCACTGTCCACCTCTTCTACAACAACCTCCAAACCTCCCCCACGCCCCCTCATAGCTGACAAACCCCAGACCTACTACACTTACCCCACCCTCCAAAACTCCCTCCTCCCACCACCACACAGAACCCAAAACCTAATCAGACCCACAACAGTCATGAACCTTTCCTCCAGAAGCCTTAGTCCCACAGAAATATCAGTCCTTTCCAAAGGCCTCACCTTTTGCCCCACTCACAAATTCAACCATGCAAGACTACTTAAAGACCTTCTCTCCTTCTCCCGGTCCCTACAGTGGAAACACTTTTTCGCCACCAAGCTGACCAATCAGACGCAACCAAAGACCAATATTGAACCTTGCCTAACTCAGTTCACTTTTCCGTCCAACCGTGATCCACCCCCACTGCCTCCAAACCAGCCCCTGTTAACTTTCCAGAATTTATTATCCTTGAACCTTGCCTCACCATCATTCCCCAAATCCCTCAACATGCATACTAACCTTACACCCGCAGAAAGAACCACAGTCCACCATCTAAAAACTGATCCCGATCTTATAATCCTACCTGCAGACAAAGGCTCCACCAATGTTGTTTTGAACCGCTATGATTACGTGGCAGAAGGATTCCGTCAGCTGTCAGATACTTCCACCTACAAACCATGCCACAGTGATCCCATTTCAGTAATCCAGCAGTATCTCCAGTCACTACTCAACTCCTTAGGCCCATCCCAGAACCCCTCCCCAGAGTCCATCTCTCTACTTACCCCTACTACTCCCCGCACTCTCACCTTCTACATGCTTCCTAAGTTCATAAACCCAACCACCTAGCACGCCCCATTGTGGCCAGTTACTGTGCCCCCACTGAGAGAATTTCTGCTCTCACAGACCAACACCTTCAATCTATTACCTGGAACCTATCCTCCTATATAAAAGATACCAACCATTTTCTCGACCGACTCTCCACAGTTCCTTTCCCTTTACCACACGGTGCCCTGCTCGTCACTATTGATGCCACCTCCCTGTACACTAACATTCCTAATGCCCATGGCCTTACTGCTATCGAACACTACCTTTCCAGACACCCTATGGATTCCACACCAACAACCTCCTTCCTAGTCTCCATGACCAACTATATCCTCACCCACACTTACTTCTCCTTTGAACGCATTACCTACAAACAAATCCGTGGTACGGCTATGGGCACCTGCATGGCACCATCCTATGCTAACCTATTCATGAGCCATCTAGAGTAATCCTTCCTAACAACCCAGAATCCTAAACTGCTCACCTGGTTCAGATTCACTGATGACATCTTTGATATCTGGATTGAAGGTGAGGACACCTTATTCACATTCCTCCAGAACCTCAACAACTTCTCCCCCATTTGCTTCACCTGGTCCTACTCAACCCAACAAGCCACCTTCCTAGATGTTGACCTCCACCTCAGAGATGGCTACATCAGTACCTCCGTCCCCATCAAACCTACTAACCATCAGCAATACCTCCATTTTGACAGCTGCCACCGATTCCATACCCTTCCGTACAGCCTAGCCACCCGTAGTCGTCGCATCTGCAGTGACGATCAGTCCTTCTCTAAATATACTGAGGGTCTCACAAAGTCTTTTAATTTCTCTCCTTTCCTCCCACTTTCTCTCCTGCCCTCCATCTAAACTGCAACACTTCACTGTCTGCCACTCCCACCATACTATCCCTCCCTCTCCCCGCCCCAGCCTCCTCCTTACCCCCACCCAGTCGCCACTCCCATCATGCACTGGTGCTGCTGCTCACAGTGTAGTTTCAGCTCTTTGAGACTGCAGACGTGCGTGCAAGTTGCGTTTGCGTGAGTGTGCGTGTGTGTGTGCGCGTGAGTGTATGCGTGTCTATTGCTGATAAAGGCCTTAATGGCTGAAAGCTACGAGTGTGTGAATCTTTTTATTGTGCCTGTCGCGACTCAGCATCTCTGCTATATGGTGAGTAGCAACTTTCCTTCTCTGGTACTGTTTTAACACTGTTCTTTTCAAAAGTGTATCTATTCAAAGGATGAAATAGCATTGGCAGAATAGACATAAAAATTGCATTTCGCCTCCCCATTATATGATTTCTCAGCATTTTGCTTCAACATATGACAGACGTACACAGAAAAAACAATTCATGTACATTTCATATATGATTTAAGATTGACTTTTTAGGACCACCAAAACGATGAATGCCTAAAACTGATGTGATCGCAATGTCAGACAATGAAGTCACACTCACGAGGATGACAGTTCAGATCCCCCTCAGGCCAGCCACATTTAAGCTTTCCATAATTTCTCCAAATCGCTTAAGACAAATGAAAGGGCATACCCACCTTCCTTCCTTAATCCAAGCTTATACTCCTCAGCTAATAATCTCATTGTTGATAGAATATTAACACCAAATCTTCCTTCCTTACCCCAATGTCCAAAGAAGTCTAGAAGTGACTTTTACGCAGCATTTAAAATTGAATGACTGATGATTATTATGATTATATATTGTCACTAACTTTGGTCCAGAGACCATCATTTGGTGGACATATTATGACAGACAGATGATGGTGTCTAAACTGAAATTAGTTGTAAATTCGAATATAACATATATTGGGTTTAATATCTATGTTTTTTCTTCCTTTTCCTCTATTTCTTTAAACAAGAATGGTCTTTCTTTTGTCACCTTTCTCTGCCTCATTCACTTGTCTGCACAAGATAATCTGAATAAATAAAGTTAACAAATTTCAAGAAAACTGACATGTTTATGTATTACTTTGTTTTATGATGTCATAACAATTGTAAGACTATTTGTATAGCCCTTACAAATAAATTGTATTTTCTGGACAAGTCGCATATTCCGAAGTGCTGACACAGTTCAGAGTATCGGTAGGTAAAGACATAATCCTTTATGTGGGCAGGAAAGAAGTTTGGTGCTAGAATACACCATGATCATACAATGCAGCACAAATGGAAAGTAAATAATTTATCTTAAATTTTATAACAGAGGTGATAGATAGGAACATCACAAAATTAATCTGAACACCATTCCTCCTGAGTAAAACTCCCATTCAGTATTCACAACATTACGTCAAACAGTTCCCTTAAGTTATAGATTTTGCAATATTCTGACAAGAAATAGTTGCCAGCGTGAGTTCTACATCTACACCTGTACTGATACTCTGCAAAAAATTGAAAAGCGCACAGCAGAAAATATTAAGGTGCCTTCGTGTTCCATTTGGATACATAGCCAATGAAGAATAGTTGTTTAAATGCTTCTGTGTGAATGGTAATTAATCTAATCTTGTCTTTACAGTCCCTATGTGAATATCACGTATGGGGCTTTAGTGCATTCCTCATTTAATATTGGTTTTCAAAACTTTGTAAGTATGCTTTCAGAGCATAGTTGGCGTCTGCTGTGGATGAAACACATTTGTGATCATTCGTGCGCTGTTCTTTGTATACATTGAGTGTCCTCCATTAGTCCTATTTGGTATGGGACCACACATTTGTGCAATATTCTAAGATGGACCACATGATTTTTTTTTTTTCTTAATTTTATGTAGTGTCATCTTTGCAAACTTGTTGTCTTTTCCCAGTGTTTTATCAATGAATCAATGTCTGCCACCTTATTTACCTAAGAGTGAGCCTATGTCATCATTCTATGAAGAGGGTCATTTTGTTCCAGATATCTTGATAGATATCTTGATAGATATCTTGAGCTCAAATTATGTTTTGTGGTTCTGAAACAGCTAGATGCAACATGTGCTTGCTTCCTACAGATGGTCAAAGTTGGTAGTTTAATGGATCTCTGGTACATTACAAGTAATAGAGGAGCTCATTTATACACAACTTCTCTGTAGAATCTGATAGATTTTCCATCATGCTTGTAGCTTTATTCAATTTCAGCAAATTCAGTTGTTTTTCAATGACCCTGGCACTAATATTTGTATCAGAGATATTTCAATGGTGTGAAAATTAAACTGGGGCACTACTCCTGAATTTTCCACAGTACAGAAACACTTGACAATGGAGTTCAGCAATTCTGCTTTTGATTTGGTACCCTCAGTTCCAGTTCCTGTGTCATACTCAGGTATCTGGACACTAACTTTGATGCCACTGAAGCCTTTAGACTGCAACCAGAATTATTTTGGATTTGTTAGAGGTCTTTCCATGAGATTCTGCTACTGCAGACATTGAAGGTTTCGGGCTTTGCTCTTTCAACTGCCAAGTGCTTTTCCTTTATCTATGCCATGAGTAGTCAATCTTTCTTACCTACCACCAACTTGTATATCAAAGTTAGTAGTAAAATTTTCCAATCGCCCACAGTTAACAGCAGTTCTGGTTTATAAAGAAGGGAAACAACCTTATTTTGTAAAATTTATAAAAGCAGAATTACAGCAAGTTAAAGCAGATACATAACAGTCATTACTTAACATATACTTTCTCAACATTTTTATGAAAACCTGATGAACATTTTTCTATAATCCTCCTACCCAGCATGACAGATGGCACACCCACTGGTGGAGAGATGGGATTAGGTTAACTACCACTGATGTATACTGTTATACCCTGTGTTATGCCTCAGTCACTGATAACAGTTTCGTAATGGACATGCTTGAAGAAGTCACATTTATTTGTTGCCATCAGATCCAATATACACTGACAGAAAAAAATTGCAACACCAAAAAGTAGTTAAAGTGGAGTAATAAAATTTCGAAAATATGTGTGTCCAGGTAATGTGTTTAAGTGATTAACATTGCAAGATTACGGGTTAATGTAAGTGCAAGACAAGCCATTGTAAATGAAATGCAAATATGCACGCATTGTGTTGTACAGGTGCCAGATGTCAGATGTCAGTCCATGGGATGGAATTGCACGCCTGTTGCACTTGGTCGGTCAAAAGAGGTACAGTTAATGCTGTTTGTGAAAGATGCTAGAGTTGTTGTCCAATGATGACCCGTATGTGCTCGACTGGAAACAGATCTGGTGATCAACTAGTCCATGGCAACATGTCAACACACTGTGGAGCATGTTGGGTAACAACAGAGGTATGGTGACCAGTTATCCCATTGCAAAACATCCTGTGGAACACAGTTTAGTAGCAGCAGTGCAACAGGTCCAATAACCAGACTGGTGTGCAAATTTACAGTCAATGTGTGCAGGATAATCACAGGAGTGTTCCTGCTGTCATACAAAATTGCACCCCAGACCATAACTCCAGGTGTCGGTCCAGTGTGTCTAGTACACACATAGGTTGGCCGCAGGCCCTCAATTGGCTTTCTTCTAGACAACACAAGGCCATCACTGACACCGAGGCTGAACCAGCTTTCATCAGAATACACAACAGACCTCCACCCTGCCTTTGAATGGGCTCTTACATGACACCACTGAAATCACAAATCATAGTAATTTGCGGTCAGTGGAATGCAAGCAACAGGGCATCTGGTTCACAGCTGTCCTTGAAGTAATTGATTCGTAGCAGTTTGTTATGTAACTGTTGTGCCAACTGCTGCTCAAATTGCTGTCGCAGATGCAGTATGATGTGCAGTGGCATAAGCCAACATTATGGTCTTCCCTTTCGGCACTGCCATATGGCCATCCAGAGCTTCTGCTGGCTTCTTGCGACATTCTCATGTCCACCACTGCCAGCAATCATGTGCAATTGCTACATTTCTGACAAGTCTTTCTGCAATATTGTAGGAGGAACATTGATCTTCATGTAGCCCTATTACGTGACAGTGTTAAAACTCTGTGAGGTGTTAATAAGGGCATCTTTTGTCATCTTACAGGCATTCTCGCTTAACATTAACTCACCGTGTCCAATTTCAAAGGTAACTAACGCTCACAACTGTTACAGTGCGTATTTGAAGCAAACCTGATTTGCATCTTCACTGTGGCACTACCAGCGTAACTCTTATGCAACTGGCATGAAATCTGAATAGACATAATCTATCGGGTGTAGAAACACACCTATCTACTTTCATTTATGGTGCACAACTCTTTCTTCGGGTTGCAATTTTTTTTCCATCAGTGTATCTGTTTTATCTACGTCTACAGTACATGGATACTCTGCAAATCACACCTAAGTGCCTGGCAGTCCATTCATCGAAACACCTCCACAATAATTCTCTATTATTCCAATCTCTAACAGCATGCGGAAAAAATGAACATCTATATCTTTCTGTGCAAGCTCTGATTTCCCTTGTTTTATGATGATGATCATTTCTCCCTATGTAGGTCAGTGTCAACATATTTTCACATTTAGAGATTTGCAACTTAAATTTTGTGAGAAGATTCCACCACAATGAAAAACGCCTTTGTTTTAATGGTGTTCATTCCAAATCCTGTATCGTGTTCATGACATTCTCTCCCCTATTTCACAATAATACAAAACGTACTGCTCTTCTCTGAACTTTCTCGATGTACTCTGTTAATCATGTCAGGTAAGGGTCCAAGAGACCACACAGCAGTAATCTGAGAGGATGGACAAAAATAGTGTAGGCAATCTCTTTAGTAGATCTGTTACATTTTCTAAGTGTTCTACCAATAAAAAACAGTCTTTGGTTTGCCTTCCCCACATTTTCTGTGTATTCTTTCCAATTTAAATTGTTTGTAATCATAATTCCTAGGTATTTAGTTGAATTTATGGCCTTTGGATTAGATTAGGTAAGGTATTTAATACTGTTTCACAGGATGCCTTGTAAAGCCCACCACTAACAAAAAAGTAATTATCTCAATCAATTGTTGGATGCCTGAAGTCTCCAATAATGACAGAATGACTGGGGAACATATGTACTAATGAGCTGATGTTTTTCCTAATGTTTTTGATTACATCTGTGAGTGTGTCTGGCTTTGATGGAAAGGCTCATACAAGTTTATGCTCACTCTTGATACTGAGTCTTGCTCAAGCAATCCTGCAAGTAGCTTCAATTTCTATCTCATTGGATTTGAGTTTTTTGTGTACTGTGACAAATACATTACCTAAATTTTACATTAGCCTATCCTTTCAATATACAACTAGATTTATCTCAAAATCTTGCAGAAGTCAATTTTGGATTTAGCCAGCTTTCTGAGCTCCACCGCTTTTTTTGAGTGCCTCATACTTTGGCTCTTTGTTATGAATGCTTCAGCAGTTGGCGGCAAGGATTTTAATAGTCCCATCTGTGGGGAGGATTTCACATCTTACACTAATGAGCACCATTCACTCTGAGAATAAAGAGGGAAAAAATGTCAAAACAGCTTCATTCCAATGTATACAAAGGGGGATGATAATTTAACATGTCATGACATCAAGATCATTAGAGATGTGGTATAATCTTTAATCTGAAGAAGGTGTGGCGTCGATCCATGGATCGATAGGCCAGGACATCATATGTGTACTATGTCTTCAAATTAATCTTTGTTTTGTATACTTCTGGGACCTCAGTTCCCGCCTAGTCTTCGACCTGTACATTTGTCGTGTAATAAAAGCACTGATGATTAGAAAAGAGAACCGTGGTCATTACCTTACCACCTTGATATCTCCTTCAGTGGTGACCCCGAAGTTCAAATAATCCATCGAATCGAGTACAAAGTGACTACCGCGCTAGCTTCCGCTTGGACCTTAGTCCTCTACAAAATGGCCTTCTACAACACGCCGCCGCCGCCCGGTTTTCACCAACAACAGCCAGACGTGAATTTCCTCAGTCCTATAGCCTCGAGAACCCAAGGACCTCATCAGGTACAGTGGTTTTGAACATGACGCCTCAACTGCAGTCTGCTGACACTGAAACTATGGACCTTATTTCCAATCACAGCTTGTCCTCAAACATGTGCGATCCACCTTTGCCAGTGTCATAGGCGAGGTTTGGTGTGACGAATCAACTGGTACGCTGTGTCCCTTCATACCCAAACCTCTACAGAGACAAGTGTTCGACAAATTACACAACCTAGCTCATCCAGGTGCGAGAGCCTCTACCAGAATTATTTCAGAGCGCTTCGTCTGGCACGACGTGTGTCGGGTCTGCCAAGCCTGCACCCATGCCTGCATTCCGTGCCAACAAAATAAAGTTTCGCGGCACACATCGCCCCCACAAGGCAGCTTCACCACTCCCCCCAGTCACTTCCAGCATGTTCACATCGACTTGGTGTGCCCCCTCACCCCCTTAGAGGGTTACAGATACGTGCTATCTATTATAGACAGAACCTTTCGTTGGGTGGAAACTGCCCCGCTACCCAATATTACATCCGAATCAGTAGCATGATCCTTCACAGACACTTGGATTTCACGCTTTGGCTCCCCTGTTTATCTGACGACCGGCCAAGGCCATCAATTTGAGTCTGCCTTGTTTTCTGAACTATGTAGGCTGTGCGGCATCAAGAAAATTCATTCAACAGCATACCACCCCCAAACCAACGGCCTCGTGGAACATTGGCATAGGACACTTAAGACGGTCCTACGTTACCATGGCCTCCATTGGATGGAAGCCCTGCCATTCATCTTACTCTGTTTGCGGACCACTTTCAAGGAAGACCTTAACGGCTCAGTGGCAGAGTTCGGACCAGTCCCTTACACTGCCAGACAAACTTGTTGCTCCTACTCCAGTCGCCAAACAGTCTGAACTGCCATTCTTGGTAGAACAGATGAGGTTACACTGTAACAAGCTTCAACTCCAGCCCCCATCCAGCCACACTCCGCTGCACACATATGTTCCCAAGGCGCTCGACACTTGCGAATTTGTGTTCCTTCGCGATGACACTGTAAAAGCCCTGTTACAGCCCCCTTACACAGGCCCGTACAGAGTTGTCAAACGAACCAGTAACACAATGGACATCGAAATTAAGAGCTCAGTAACTACTGTCTCCCTCAACAGGGTTAAACCTGCTCGCGTCGAGTTTTCCCCTTCCTCACCCACCGTTGAAGAGACCACGCTCTCTGGCCACTCTCGGCCTTCTTCCTCTGCTCACGATTCGAGTAAACTCACGCCTATACCGGCCCCATCAACGAGTCCACACTCATTCTGGGGTTTTCCGCCTCCCGGCTCCAATACCAGAGGGCCCCAGCTCCCAGGGCTCTAATATAACAGTTCCATCTTCATGTGACAGCACACCGCGCCACTCTTCTAACCGGTGCAGCCCGCAGGTTCCTGCCACGCCCACTAAGACCTCACCGTCTGAGACTCACCCCTCTATTCGCAGCACACCACCCTCATCGTGCTACGGTTTCCCCACCCCACCGGCTCAGCATACCTCTCCGTTAGCAGGCGCCACTTACGAGCTCTCTACCCACGTTCATCCTAATGACATTTGTGGTTTATCTGTCGTCGTTAGTGGTGATACCGCATTAGTGCTGCTTATGTGTGATGATTAGTGTGACTCGTTAAGTGGTGTGTCACAACGTGTAATGAAGCGTTTCAAAATCTCTCGAAGTGCTGCGTGTGGCAACCTACGTGCTTACGTTAGGCCAATTGGAAAGGTGATCATTAGGTTCCCTGCCGACAACACCCTTCCACACCAGCGCTCCGGCACCGGACGACGACTACAACCGTTGACGTCGCTTCAAGACTTCAGCATCAGCATTCCAGGATTTGCTCCATGCTCTAAGCTGATTTCAGGGAAGTGTGACACCTAGCAAAGTTCTGAAGTATGTTGTTTAGAATTGCTATAAGTTTGCAGATGCCTGTGAAATAACATATACAGAATCAATGTGCAAGACACTGTTGCTGTCACAAATTGAACTGTACTAACCCGTAAAGCTAATTCTCAATTTAATTTGATTTGAAACATGATCATGATATCACAAAACTCTCATCAGCTACTTTTCCACTGATCAAAATGTTAGCTATAGCCTATGTCAAATGATACGGCTGGTTCATTACTAACTCCTACAAGTCCAATGCGCCTACTGTATTCAGTGGTCTTGCTAAACAGAGAGGTCTATTCAAATTATGTTAAGTTTATTTCCATTTATACCTTCTAACAAGATATAACCTGCACTTCTCTCGTCTTATTTCAAGAGTATACAGTTCTAGCTTTGCTGATAACATTTTGTCCTCTAAACTAAAATTTACAACTACATTATTCAGAAGTGAAACGGCGCTTGACAAACCAAAATTTCACAAAGTAAATTAACATATTTTCAAAGGTTGGGGTAACTCACTGATAAAAATCACATTTGTATCGTTTGATTTGCAGATGACAAGCTATCAGTGCTGGGCACCATATAGATGGTCCTGCAAAACCGTATAATGTAAAATTACGGTAAGAACAAAACCTGTCTTTAGGCCTCATTTTGTTAGATCAGTTACATCCTAAATTACGATACCTTTATACTGTTTTCAATAAAACAAAACCCACTGAGGGTGGCACAGAGGTGCTGGAACATGCTGGGGTAGCAAGAAAACACAGTATGTTTGCATTAAAGGCAGAATCTATATCCAATAATTATCTGGAGTTTGGGCATTTGTTCTCTGCTGTCTTTACAACATGAATCTACATGGCAGTAAGATAAATGCAACAACACCAATTTGGTGGTGTGCAACTGATATTATTTACTTGCCCCTATTAGTAAAAAGCATATAGTAATGAATGCTACAAAGAACTGTCCGTTAAATTTTACTTACAGCAGTGGCGGCGTAGTGTGCTAATGTTGGCAATGTGCAATCTATCTTCACAAGCACACTGAGAATGTGAATCAAAGTTTTTCAATTAAATCACGGGAGAAGGTAGGTGGCTTAACATTTATTCGTAACAATGATACACTTACCACCTCCCACAACTTAATTTAGAAACACTGACCCACTTAATTAGTGTGCTCGTCCAGATCAATTGCACACCGCCAACATCAGTACATTATACTGCAGCTGCTTTAAGTAAAATTTTACCCACAAAATATTTAAACTTGCCATAGACACTGCAAAAGAAAATATGTCCTGTTATTAAACAATACAGAGAAAATAGACTATAACATAAAAAGAACAAAAATGACAGAGACAAGCAACCACCAAAAGACCATTCAGTAAGAGACAAATTGTCTACCATTTCAGCCAATGTAATGATGAACTTCCCAAATGACTGTCAAATACACTTATTTGAAACTTTAATGTAGAATTTCGGACTACATTAGGAAAAGCTATATGCTAGGATCCAACATTGATGTGTGTATAATAAACTGAAAATACTGTTTCACGTGAAAAGCAAACAACCCTACACCCACTGTGTTTTGAAGACATTTATTGCAGCACAGCAGCAGATAGAAAATCAGTTGCATAATTTGAAGGCATAAAAGCAGCATATCTTTGCTGCACTAAAACCATGTGTGTTCAAATTTCAGATGATAATCAACAAGCATAAAATTTACAGTAATGATTCATTTAGGTCTAACTAATGTACATATCAAGATATAAGGATGACACATGAAGCCAGCAGGCAAAA
Organism: Schistocerca serialis cubense; assembly: GCF_023864345.2. NCBI lineage: Eukaryota > Metazoa > Arthropoda > Insecta > Orthoptera > Acrididae > Schistocerca > Schistocerca serialis. The sequence continues at coordinate 266,699,187 of NC_064646.1, forward strand.
AAGAAATAAAGCAATCTCATGATAGCGGAAATAAATCTCACACAACCATTTTTTATGTTAAAATGCTTTTTAAACCAGAAACCTTCCAAACATGTGACATCTTTTGAGTAAGTTAACACACAGTAGCACATCACTATGCCTTACACGTGCTTTTATCTGTATAGCCTCCTCTGTTAGCAGTTATACATTATACTTCTGAAAGAGTGGAATACTGTGAGACAACGCAAGAAAGAAAGATCTGTCAACATTTTATTACTATCATGCAACGAATGACACTTTTGAAGCATTATGGTTAATATACAGTGAAAACGTTTGACTTGTAGGTGATCCCTGAAGACAAACATTCTTTGCTTTCAGCAGTATTCATTTTCTGTTTACCATGCATGACAACCTCTTAAGCATTGATATTAATTGTGTATTTACGGACCTCGATGTCTCTTCCCTCAAATAATTTAGATAGTGCAGAATAAATGCTCCTCTCGTGCATTTTGTCTCTTGCAGCGTCGATGACCATTGTCCCTACAAAAAGAAAACTAGTTACAACCGTTTAGGATCATCTTCCCAATATGTTATTCGACACTAAATACATGAAAATATGACTCATTATTTGAAAAAGAAAATTAAATTACTAACACTACAGTCTCTTAATGTCAACCAGGCAATGACATCCTCCACAACAACATTCCCGGCTAAAACTTCATTCAATATTTCCGCCGCCATCCCTTCTTATTCATATGACGTTGTTTTAATACTACAGTGGCACATGCAGACTTCGGTGAAAAATAAAAACCATGAAAGTACATGTGTTATTTAAGTAAATGTAGTACTATGTTCACATCTGTGTTAACCAAATACTTTTTTTTCCCTCATAGCGCTTCTAATTTTAATCTTTGCATTAAACAGCTCCTATAATTCTTTGGACTCGAAATCTCTGGAATTCCCGCGAAAAACAGGACAGAAGCGTCTTTGGCGGCGAAATTTTAAAGTGTGTGTTTGTAAATGTTATAATCGCAATATTGGCAGACAATGCCGAAAAGAGTGTGTCCATTCGATTTTGATTTCTTCCCACAGCAAAAAATTCATGTTAGCGAAAAAGAAGTGAACTCGGGCGTCCTAATGGAAAACCACATGAAACAGGTACAAGGTAATGGATATGTTTCTGAGTCTGTTCTGACGTGAGTGCAGGTGACAGTGCCCATCTATTTGAGCTATTAATAATCACCATTATTTTTTACAGATAAAACGATTGCCCTGTTGTATAAGGGAGCCAGGCAGTTTACTGATAAATTGAACGCAGCCCATGACAAAAACAATGGGGTGAAAGATTGTACGCATAGCGTACCTGACTCATATAAACAGTTGTTTCTAACCAGTAGCTGTCGGTTACAGACATATGGGAAAATTGAGGTAACTTTTTAAAATATACGAACACATTATAAGTCCCATCTCATTTGATGATAGTTCGAGAGGTGTACGGTGTATTAGCGGACGGATTACCGCCTGTCAACGACAGGTTGTAATTATTTCCATCTACTATACACATGGAACTAATTCAGAGTTCCTTAAAATATATTACTGGGTCTACAGTGAAATACGTGTACTATTTAAATAATGTTAACTAATGGATGAGCATAATTTAAAACTGACTTTCACATCTTTTAATAGTTAAACTCATTGAATCATAACTGCAAGTTAAAAGAAAAGTTTAACTTTTTCATCAGAAAAGAATAATTTGCTTTAGCTTTGATTGTAATTATTATTAATTTTTTACACAATGTCTTTTCACACCTAGGGATGCTTGATCTGGCACATCTGGAAAGTAAAGACTTTTCCCCATGTCTGTTGTATGAAGGTATGACACCTTCAAACTGCCTGTCTCTGTAGAACTGAATAAGTTTACAAAATGTGTTACACCTTTTTTGTCAGGAATGTTACTGCAACAAACATTCCAACGTCTAGTTTCGTAAGATCCGGGGCCATTTATGAGATAAATTTCATTATGTTCACGAATGGCTGAATTACGATCCTCTTCACAGTAAAAAGTGAGATCAACTAACTCCTGACTACCTATTTCTTCCATGTGTTCTGCATATTGTTAAGGTTCAGAGTCAGGTATGTCATGTAGAGAAAAAGCACAGTCAGATTCATTGCTGCTGTGACGGTTATTCCTCTGAGTGTTCTTCATTCTAAGAGTCCTCTTAATTTGTTTCATTGCAGAGGCACTCAGAAGAGATTGGTGGTTTACCAAGTGTGATTTGTCAACAGCTTCTCCTGGTGCCGCAACAGCTCTCCTCCTTCATTCATCTCCTCTTCAATGGACTCTGACTATAACTTCTGTGACAGGCTTGAGGATAATTCATGAGTGAATCACCAATTCTGGTAGGTGTACTGTTACCATCAGCTCTTTCTGCATCTGGGATTCAAGAACAAAATTCTTCTGCATTTAGTGGCACAATGCCACATTTCTTGAACCCAGATATGATGTTCGCTTTCATTTTCTCTCCTTTCTTCAAAGCAATGAGAAGTTTTGACAACTGTTTGGGAAATGCTGTTTTTTCAAGTGACTTGGAACTAGATTAGTTTCTCATCTTATAAACTGACAGTATGGCTCTCCATTTCCTACTACAGGGAGCAAAGACTGAAACATCCAGAGGTTGACACGGATGAGTGGAGGCTGGGGACAAGAACACAAAATGAATGTCATGAGTTCTGCATGCCTTGATTACTCTTGTATTCACAAGGTTACTAAGAGTGTCTCCTTTTAATCATTTGGGGCCAGATAGATTTTTTGCCCATGCCACAACAACATAAACCACTTTTCAAAATGCAGAGCATGAAACCATCCACTTGCTGTATTGCCATATTTTGTTCCTTTCAGTCCTCCTAAAAATCCACAACTCTGATAGCTGCTTTGAATGATAAACCATGAAAGGAGGAAGCAGTTCTCCTTATGCCGAAGGCGCAAACCTTAAAGACATAATAGCTTTGGTAGAGTTTATAACTCTTTCTGGATAGTTACATCCCCTACGAAATCCCCCCTTTTTTTTTTTTTTTACCCAGTGTAATCGGTCAAATTTGTATTGTCATAATTGAATATGTGGGATGGAGGAGTTCCTTCTGACGAGTCTTTCAAGTGACTAAAGTATGCTTTAAGCTGATCTTTTTGAGTGCTAGCTCTAAATGGGGAATATTTTAGCACTTTTTTACATTGTTTCACAAAAGAATAGTACCAGTCATCACCAGGTAAGTTAAAGTGTGAAATCTGCTTCCCCATCAAATCCAAGAAATTTTCCATGATGAGCCGTAGATCAAGGGCATCACGAGGCATTCCCCAATCTGCACACATGAGGATTTGTTCAAGGTTCTCCTCGTCTTCTTCACTTCTCAGTGCAGTCTGACATTGCCAAGTTATGTTATTATACTAAATACACCACACAATTTTATTTTTAAAAGTGATTCTGAAATGTAGTTATGTACTGCACTGAACAGCGTAAGGAGGGCTATGCGTGAAGCGTTCATTGAATTCGAAAGTAAAATTCTATGTACCGACTTGACAGAAAATCCTAGGAAGTTCTGGTCTTACGTTAAATCAGTAAGTGGCTTGAAACAGCATATCCAGACACTACGGGATGATGACGGCATTGAAACAGAGGATGACACGCGTAAAGCTGAAATACTAAACACCTTTTTCCAAAGCTGTTTCACAGAGGAAGACCGCACTGCAGTTCCTTCTCTAAATCCTCGCACAAACGAAAAAATGGCTGACATCGAAATAAGTGTCCAAGGAATAGAAAAGCAACTGGAATCACTCAATAGAGGAAAGTCCACTGGACCTGATGGGATACCAATTCGATTCTACACAGAGTACGCGAAAGAACTTGCCCCCCTTCTAACAGCCGTGTACCGCAAGTCTCTAGAGGAACGGAGGGTTCCAAATGATTGGAAAAGAGCACAGATAGTCCCAGTCTTCAAGAAGGGTCGTCGAGCAGATGCGCAAAACTATAGACCTATATCTCTTACGTCGATCTGTTGTAGAATTTTAGAACATGTTTTTTGCTCGCGTATCATGTCATTTCTGGAAACCCAGAATCTACTATGTAGGAATCAACATGGATTCCGGAAACAGCGATCGTGTGAGACCCAACTCGCTTTATTTGTTCATGAGACCCAGAAAATATTAGATACAGGCTCCCAGGTAGATGCTATTTTTCTTGACTTCCGGAAGGCGTTCGATACAGTTCCGCACTGTCGCCTGATAAACAAAGAAAGAGCCTACGGAATATCAGACCAGCTGTGTGGCTGGATTGAAGAGTTTTTAGCAAACAGAACACAGTATGTTGTTATCAATGGAGAGACGTCTACAGATGTTAAAGTAACCTCTGGCGTGCCACAGGGGAGTGTTATGGGACCATTGCTTTTCACAATATATATAAATGACTTAGTAGATAGTGTCGGAAGTTCCATGCGGCTTTTCGCGGATGATGCTGTAGTATACAGAGAAGTTGCAGCATTAGAAAATTGTAGCGAAATGCAGGAAGATCTGCAGCGGATAGGCACTTGGTGCAGGGAGTGGCAACTGACCCTTAACATAGACAAATGTAATGTATTGCGAATACATAGAAAGAAGGATCCTTTATTGTATGATTATATGATAGCGGAACAAACACTGACAGCAGTTACGTATGTAAAATATCTGGGAGTATGCATGCGGAACGATTTGAAGTGGAATGATGATATAAAATTAATTGTTGGTAAGGCGGGTACCAGGTTGAGATTCATTGGGAGAGTGCTTAGAAAATGTAGTCCATCAACAAAGGAGGTGGCTTACAAAACACTCGTTCGACCTATACTTGAGTATTGCTCATCAGTGTGGGATCCGTACCAGGTCAGGTTGACGGAGGAGATAGAGAAGATCCAAAGAAGAGCGGCACGTTTCGTCACCGGGTTATTTGGTAACCGTGATAGCGTTACGGAGATGTTTAATAAACTCAAGTGGCAGACTCTGCAAGAGAGGCGCTCTGCATCGCGGTGTAGCTTGCTCGCCAGGTTTCGAGAGGGTGCGTTTCTGGATGAGGTATCGAATATATTGCTTCCCCCTACTTATACCTCCCGAGGAGATCACGAATGTAAAATTAGAGAGATTAGAGCGCGCACGGAGGCTTTCAGACAGTCGTTCTTCCTGCGAACCATATGCGACTGGAACAGGAAAGGGAGGTAATGACAGTGGCACGTAAAGTGCCCTCCGCCACACACCGTTGGGTGGCTTGCGGAGTATCAATGTAGATGTAGATGTAGAACAAAAGAAATAGTTTCCAGTTACCTTGGAATGCTTAGGCAGACTACAGAAAATGTGTTTCACAAGTTGAAAGAAAAAGCACTGACAAAGACCAGGAAACAATGAATAAACGTAAAATGGGCACCAAATGCATCATTCATTGTTGTCTTGTGCAGTGAAAGCATTGGCACCTCTATTGGATGATCCAGGGACTTGCTAGGGTGCCAAAGGTGTTCTTATTCAAAAAGTGGCAAAGTTGCCCCAGTTTACAGTACACACTCTCTAGGCTTCAACTGTGAATGTATAAAAAATGTAAAGGAAAATTCTACTCACCATATAGTAGAGATGGTGAGTCACAGAAAGGCACAACAAATATACTGTCACAATATAAGCTTTCGGCCATCAATGCCTTAATTGATAGTAGACGACACACGCACACGCTGTGGCTTCAGCCAGAGGCAGCAATCGTGTGTGTCGGTTGCATTTTTGTGTGTGTGTGTGTGTGTGTGTGTGTGTGTGTGTGTGTGTGTGTGTGTGTGTGTGTATTTTCGACAAAGGCCTTGATGGCCAAAAGCTTATATTGTGACAGTGTTTTTGTTGTGCCTATTTGCGACTCAGCATCTCTGCTATATGGTGAGTAGCAACTGTCCTTTTCATAATATTTTTACATTCCGTCATGGGTTTTCCATTGTTTAATTTATCAAAAATGGTTAGCGTAAGGACAGTGCTATTTGGCAGTTTTTCTATTAAGACATGTAGTTATCTATGTACCATATGAGACTAAATCCTGAATTGGTCACCTTAGGATCCATGAAAATATCCATGATTTTACACGGAATGACCCTTAGACCATACATCCTTTGGGTGCCACAGATGATGTCTTACACAAAAATGTGTTTAGTCAGACCTTGTCAGCCTGTATTATGAACCATAATAATTAACTCACATCTGAATATCAGAAGTTTACGAAGTACGCCAATAATCATCTTCAAAACTTTGTCACTAATGGGACAGCAAGTGAGCATAGCATTGAATGTCCACCATTATTTTACAAGAACTATCTAAATTATGCACATATTTTCTTTTGAAAAATATTGAATTAACACTAATAAAACAATCCTCTACACAACAAAACACCAATAAATGTTACATTATTAATATTTACATATAAGAATTGCACTGTTCAAAAAGATTTCGGGCTTGCAGCCGGTCGTCGTAAACTTCATTGCACAATATTTCGGCTCGACAACTGCCAGCCATCTTCAGGTGAGCTGAACGAGGATTGACGAAGGCGTTCTCCGCTCCATCTTACATAGTGCGCTGATAGTACTGCACACGTGTGTTGCAGTCACGGAGACAGAAGGGCCACACTGCCCAGCGACAGTGCCCTCGCTGGTGGAACTGCAATACTCAGCTGCTGTCGGTATTGTCGCCGGCCATAGCTATCAAAGTCTTCTGGCGTCTTTGTCTCGAGCAAATTTCGGAGATTACGGGATTCCGTGAGTTATTCAATTAGTAACAATTGTCACGATTCATTAGATTTCCCGCAATGGGTATTTCAACGTATTCTTTGATAATGGAGTCCCAGAAAGTTGCTGTGGCCAAAATCGAAGTTTTGTAGTACTCCATTGAATGTCTGTTAGAAATACAATGTTCTGCAACGACAGACTTACTGGGTTGCAGTAGACGAGTGCAACATTGATGTTCTGTACAACGCTCTTCCACTGTACGCGTTGTCTGTCCTATATAGGCCATACCACATTGACGCGGTATTTTGTGAATTCCCGCCTTCCGCAGTAATAAATCATCCTTCACTGATCCCAGCAAATCCGAAACCTTAGAAGGTAGACGAAAAACCACTTTCACATGAAAATTATTAAGAATCCTCGCTATCTTGAAGTAGATATTTCCAAGAAAGGAAGAAAAGCTAGGGACTTGGCTGGTGCATTCTCCTCTTTATCCACTTCCCAGTTCCTGGCTTTAGTTGAGTAGGCCCTGTTAATTTGATGGGTCGAGTATCCATTGTCTCTGAACACCGTCCTTAAATGTGCAAGTTCCTTAGGCAAATTCTCTGCATCCGACACCATATGTGCCCTGTGCACAAGGGTTTTAAGTACACTCGTGGTCTGGGATGGGTGATGGCAACTTGAAGATTGCAAGTACAAATCAGTGTGAGGGGGCATACGATAGACAGAATGTCCCACCGAGCCATCACTCTTCTGTTTAACCAATTCCTGAATGTTTTGGTTAAAATAAGAAAACTATGAAATCCCTCAAAAATTAAAGCTCATCCGGTTTTGATGGTGTTTCCAATAAAGTAATAAAGGTTCATTCCCATGTAAAAAGCCCAGTCTTACCTGAAATATGTGATACTTCACTAACTCATGGTATTTTTCCACAGAGACTGTAATATGCTGTTGTCAAACCACTCTTTAAGAAACATTATCCTTACCACCACAGAACATTCCATTCCTCGCACTTCCTCTTTATTGCGCAGTGTTCCAGTCCCTTGGTGGAATGAGGCATGCCGCAATGCACAATTCGTGTGCGGAGACATGCTCTCCACATTTTTAACCGTCATTCTACAATGGCAAACTGCATTCGTTATAAACAGTAGCGTGCACATTGTCGTCACATTCTTCGGGATAGCAAAAAAGCTGGCTGGATTTCATTTACTAGTTCTTTTAACAGTTCCACTCCATCTTCCATCACATGGGCCAGCTTCAGACGACTCTCTGGGACCAAGGTCCAGTCCCCAGTTTCCAGCCTGACATTAGCACATGATGTCATAGGGACCCTATTGCTATCTCCAACACCTTGCGCTGCCATTTTGCGGAGGTTTCGAGCTCCTCACACTATCATCCTGCCTTCCTCTGTCAGAAACGAGTGGAAGAGGCTTGGGCAGTACCCTCATCTTCTCAGAATCGTGTGTGCTATAATGCCGCCTTTACTATGAGGGGGCTAAATCATGCTCTCACCTCGTCCTGATCCTCTGCCCCAGGGCCGGATGATGTTCACATTCAGATGTTGTAGAACCTCTCTCTTGCAGGCAAGCACTTTCTCCTTCATACGTGCAATCCCATCTCTCTACATGTGGGGCTTCTTTGGCCACATGCCTCATTTCCTTCAGGAATTTTTAAAAGACCGCGTTTTCAACGTATGTGTGGGTTCTGCCTTGTCGGACACCTTTATCCAGGAAAACGGTGTGCCTCAGGGTTCCGACCTGAGCGTCGTCCTCTTTGCTATCGCCATTAACTCTATTATGGGCTATCTCCCACCAGGCATCTCGGGGTCCCATTTTGTTGACGATGTTGCCATCTATTGCAGTTCTCCATGGACTTGTCTCATTGAGCAGCATCTTCAGCAATGTCTCGATCATCTTTACTGATGGAGTATCAACAGTGGCTTTCGCTTTTCCACTGACAAAACCATTCATATGAATTTCTGGCAGTGTAATTGGTTTCTTACACAGTCTTTGTCTTTGGCCTGTTGCTCTTCCATTCGTTGAAACTACAAAATTCCTGGAGCTCTTGCTTGATAGGAAACTTTCTTGAACCTCCCATGTGACTTACCTGGCCGCCCACTGTACGTGGTCCCTGAATGTCGAATGTCCTATGTGTCCTCAGTGGTACTTCCTGGGGAATGGATTGGACAGCCCTACTCCATTTATAGTGGTCCCTTGTTCGTTCAAAACTATACTATGGGTGTATCGTTCATGCATCTGCACATATGTCCATCTTATACAGTCTCAATACGATCTACCATCGTGGCATCTGTTTGGCCACTGGTGCCGTGTACACTAGCCTGGTTGAGAGTCTGTATGCAGAAGCTGCTGAACTACCATTGTCATACCGCTGTGACTCTATCGCCATAGTTTAATGACCTTCGCATGGAACTTCGTGATAGTATCTATGAGTACCCTGATGGCTGTCGGACTGACCATGGTGTCGGATGTGCCTTTGTCATTGGCACTGTTGGTTTTCGGTATCAGCTTGCAGAACACTGCTCAGTATTTACAGTAGGCTTCACCCTGTATCCGACCATGCAGTACATCCAGAGACACAGGCATTTTAATTGCGTCATCTGCTCCAACTCTCTCAATGCCCTTCAGAGCCTCTGTGTGCTGTACATCAGCCATCCCTTAGTGCAACAGACCCAGGAAAGCTGTCACTTGCTCACTCTTGATGGAGCCACTGTGATGTGTATGTGGGTTCCTGGTCACATCGGTCTGATGGGAAACAAGGCTGCTGATGTTACTGCTAAGGCTGCAGTCCTGGTACCTTGGCCTGCTATTTCTTCCATTCCCTCCAATGATCTCTGTGTGGCCACCTGCCTGCAGGTGTTGTCACTTTGGCATCACCCTAGTCCTCCCTTCATGGGAACGAGCTCCAGGAAATTTAACCTCTCCCTTCGGCTTGGACAACCTCCTCTCGGTCCCCTCGCCATGAGGACATCATTTTAGCTAGGTTGCATGTTGGGCACTGTCTTTTTAGCCATCGCCATTTGTTACATGGTGCTCCCCCATCAATTTGTGCTCATTGTTCTCAACCTTTGATGGTTCACCATTTCCTAATGGAATACCCCTTTTTTAACCACTATGTTCCAATTTATGTTTACTGTCTGAGTTATCAGTCTTTTTAGCAAATAACGCGTGGGCAGTAGACCGCGTTTTACTTTTTATCTGTTGTAGCAATATGGTGAAGGACATTTAATCTTTAGTTCAGGACCTCTGTTTCTTTGTGGCATATTTTATGAACCTTTCTCCAAGTACCTGTTTTCAACTGTCTTTCCTTCAGTTTCTTGGGCTTAACGTGTAGTTGCTTTTACCTCTTCTTTTCTTTTTTTCCTCCCCCTTCATATTCTACGGTTCTGACATGGACGCATATGACCCTCATTTTTGTCCTCTAAAACAAAACAAGCAACAATATTTGCAACAATAATAACCTTAGCAAATCACAGTTTGTGTTTCAGAACGGTTGCTCTACTGAGAATGCCATTTACATGTTCACCCACCTGATTTTAAAAGCATTAAAGAATAAAATAGGGCCAGTTGGTATTTTGTGCAACCTGACTAATGCATTTGACTTGTGAATCACAGTATTCTCGTAGATAAATTGAACTTTTATGGGGTTGATGGTATAGCCAACCAATGGATAATGTCACATCTGATCAAAAGAATGCAGATAGTTGTCCTTAGTAATTCAACCAGTATAGTGGCCAAAATGGAAAAACTGGTAGGAGCCGACCTCGGCGAAGATCAGTTTGGATTCTGCAGAAATGTTGGAACATGTGAGGCAATACTGACCCTACGACTTATCTTAGAAAATAGATTAAGGAAAGGCAAACCTACATTTCTAGCATTTGTAGACTTAGAGAAAGCTTTTGACAATGTTGACTGGAATACTCTCTTTCAAATTCTAAAGGTGGCAGGGGTAAAATACAGGGAGCAAAAGGCTATTTACAATTTGTACAGAAAGCAGATGGCAGTTATAAGAGTCGAGGGGCATGAAAGGGAAGCAGCAGTTGGGAAGGGAGTGAGACAGGGTTGTAGCCTCTCCCCGATGTTATTCAATCTGTATATTGAGCAAGTAGTAAAGGAAACAAAAGAAAAATTCGGAGTAGGTATTAAAGTGCATGGAGAAGAAATAAAAACGTTGAGGTTCGCCAATGACATTGTAATTCTGTCAGAGACAGCAAAGGACTTGGAAGAGCAGTTGAACGGAATGGACAGTGTCTTGAAAGGAGGATATAAGATTAACATCAACATAGGAAAACGAGGATAATGGAATGTAGTCGAATTAAGTCGGGTGATGCTGAGGGAATTAGATTAGGAAATGAGACACTTAAAGTAGTAAAGGAGTTTTGCTATTTGGGGAGCAAAATAACTGATGATGGTCGAAGTAGAGAGGATATAAAATGTAGACTGGCAATGGCAAGGAAAGCGTTTCTGAAGAAGAGAAATTTGTTAACATCGAGTATAGATTTAAGTGTCAGGGAGGCGTTTCTGAAAGTATTTGTATGGAGTGTAGCCATGTGTGGAAGTGAAACATGGACAATAAATAGTTTAGACAAGAAGAGAATAGAAGCTTTCGAAATGTGGTGCTACAGAAGAATGCTGAAGATTAGATGGGTAGATCACATAACTAATGAGGAGGTATTGAATAGAATTGGGGAGAAGAGAAGTTTGTGGCACAACTTGACAAGAAGAGGCGACCGGTTGGTAGGACATGTTCTAAGGCATCAAGGGATCACAAATTTAGCATTGGAGGGCAGCGTGGAGGGTAAAAATCGTAGAGGGAGACCAAGAGATGAATACACTAAGCAGATTCAGAAGGATGTAGGCTGCAGTAAGTACTGGGAGATGAAGAAGCTTGCACAGGATAGAGTAGCATGGAGAGCTGCATCAAACCAGTCTCAGGACTGAAGACGACAACAACAACAACAGTCTGGGGGACATAATTCTGACGACTGGTTCCCCAAGGTACAGTCTTAAGTCCACTATTGTTCTTCATATATGTAAACAATCCTCTGTATAAGAAACACAACAATCAACAATATTATGGAAGGGATAGTTGTTACTCACCGTATAGCAGAGATGCTGAGTTGCAGACAGGCACAATGTGAGGTTTCGGCCAACAAGGACTTTGTCGAAAAAAATAAAACATACACACACTCATGCAAATGTATTTCGCACACATGGTTGCAGTCTCTGGCTGTTGAAGCCAGACTGCAAGCAACTGCAAGCAGCAGTGCATGTTGAGAGAGCCAATTGGGTAGTGGGGGGTAAGGAAGAGGCTGGGGCGGGAAGGGAGACGGATGGCAGGGTAGGGGTGGGGGACAATAAAGTGCTGCTTGTGGGAGTGTACAGGGACGAGATGGAGAGAGGGTAGGGCAGCTAGGTGCAGTTGGGAGGTCAGGCAGAGTTGGGGGGGGGGGGGGGGGGATAGTGCAAAAGGATATAAGTAAAAAGACAGAGGGTGCATTGACGGAATAGAGGGCTGTGTAGTGCTACAATGGGAACAGAGAAGGTGCTAGAAGGGTAAGGACAATGACTGACAAAAGTTGATGCCAGGAGGGTTACTGGAACATAGGATGTATTGCAGGGAGAGTTCCCATATGTGCAGTTCAGAAAGCTAGTTTTGGTGGGAAGTATCCAAGTGGCACAGGCTGTGAAGCAATTATTGAAATGTCCCGCTGTTCCTTGGTCACAGTTTGTCGGTGGTCATTCATGTGGGCAGACAGCTTGTTGGTTGTCATGCCCACATAGATTTCAGCACAGTGGTTGGAGCTTAGCTTGGAGGTCACATGACTAGTTTCACAGGTAGCTCTGCCCTACAACAAGCATAATTAGTTGTTTTTGCAGACGACGCTAGTATTGTAACCACTCCAAGCATACATACAGAAACAGAAGAAATGGTAAACAAAAATCATTGCAAATCTTGGGGAGAGAGAAATCAGTAATTTTACATATTTTGCATATTTTCATTCAGTAAAGTCATTTGGAATAATCTTCTGGGGTAACTCATGCTCAAGAAAGAAAGTCAGTCTTCATTGCTGTGAGAATTGTATGGTGCTCACCCATGATCATCATATAGACATCTGTTTAAGGACTTGGGCATTCTGATTACTGCTTCACAGTATATTTATTCCCTCATGAAGTTTGTTGTAAATAAACCACTACAGTTTGAAAGGACATAATTAAAATACCAGAAGGAACAATGTCATTCATTACTCCATACTAAGGTTGTCTTTAGCACAAAAACTGATGCACAATGCTGCAACAAAAACTTTTAGTCACTTACCAAGTGATATAAAATGTCTGACAGACAGCAAAGTAAAATTTGAAAACTGAGAAAGTTTCTCTTTGACAAACCCCTCCTATTCCGTTGAAGAATATATATTGTCGTAATGTGTGTAGAAGGTGGTGGGTGGGAACTGCTAACTCACATCTGTGTACAGTATCCTTTTTCTTTAAGGGGAAAAAACTTAGAAATGTTCAGCACATAACCATATGTACAAATTAATTTACAATGTGAATGTAAAAAGAGTCATTTCACATCATTTTGTTCTATTGTGCAAAATGATCCTTGGAACACAAATCTAATTAACTAAATAAACAAGTGAAGTTTTTCATAAAGTTTTGGTTCTGTTCTTGAAACTGAACCAAAGAAACATTGAATGAATTTGGAAAGACAATAGTTTTGACTCAAACATTATCATATTGGGATTTTGTTACAAAGGAAGTGACTGAAATTAGAATAAACAGTGACAATTTTATCGGAGACCTGAGGTATACACTTATGCCTGCCCCCCAGGCAGGCTTTTAATTTATTTATTGCTTCCTGCAGACCTTCTCTCTCTCTCTCTCTCTGGTTTGATTGATTACAAAGTTATGTCTCAGTATAAAAATAGAAATTAATATTGATAACAGTGATCAGTAAGTAATAGTTATGAAAAAAAATAAAGGGAAACATTCCAAGTGTGTGTGTGTGTGTGTGTGTGTGTGTGTGTGTGTGTATATATATATAAAAACAAAGATGAGGTGACTTACCGAACAAAAGCGCTGGCAGGTCGATACACACACAAACATACACACAAAATTCAAGCTTTCGCAACAAACTGTTGCCTCATCAGGAAAGAGGGAAGGAGAGGGGAAGACGAAAGGAAGTGGGTTTTAAGGGAGAGGGTAAGGAGTCATTCCAATCCCGGGAGCGGAAAGACTTACCTTAGGGGGAAAAAAGGACAGGTATACACTCGTACACACGCACATATCCATCCACACATACAGACACAAGCAGACATATTTAAAGACAAAGAGTTTGGGCAGAGATGTCAGTCGAGGCAGAAGTGTAGAGGCAAAGAAGTTGTTGAACGACAGGTGAGGTATGAGTGGCGGCAACCTGAAATTAGCGGAGATTGAGGCCTGGCGGATGACGAGAAGAGAGGATATACTGAAGGGCAAGTTCCCATCTCCGGAGTTCGGATAGGTTGTTGTTGGTGGGAAGTATCCAGATAACCCGGACGGTGTAACACTGTGCCAAGATGTGCTGGCTGTGCACCAAGGCATGTTTAGCCACAGGGTGATCCTCATTACCAACAAACACTGTCTGCCTGTGTCCATTCATGCGAATGGACAGTTTGTTGCTGGTCATTCCCACATAGAATGCATCACAGTGTAGGCAGGTCAGTTGGTAAATCACGTGGGTGCTTTCACACGTGGCTCTGCCTCTGATCGTGTACACCTTCCGGGTTACAGGACTGGAGTAGGTGGTGGTGGGAGGGTGCATGGGACAGGTTTTGCATCGGGGGCGGTTACAGGGATAGGAGCCAGAGGGTAGGGAAGGTGGTTTGGGGATTTCATAGGGATGAACTAACAGGTTACGAAGGTTAGGTGGACGGCGGAAAGACACTCTTGGCGGAGTGGGGAGGATTTCATGAAGGATGGATCTCATTTCAGGGCAGGATTTGAGGAAGTCGTATCCCTGCTAGAGAGCCACATTCAGAGTCTGGTCCAGTCCCGGAAAGTATCCTGTCACAAGTGGGGCGCTTTTGTGGTTCTTCTGTGGGGGATTCTGGGTTTGAGGGGACGAGGAAGTGGCTCTGGTTATTTGCTTCTGTACCAGGTCGGGAGGGTAGTTGCGGGATGCGAAAGCTGTTTTCAGGTTGTTGGTGTATGATTCAGGGATTCCGGACTGGAGCAGATTCGTTTGCCACGAATATATAATTTTTCCCACGTGGAATGTTTCCTTCCATTATATATATATATATATATATATATATGGTTATAATAGAGGGAAACATACCACGTAGGAAATATATATCTAAAAACAAAGATGATGTGACTTACCAAATGAAAGTGCTGGCAGGTCGACAGACACACAAACAAACACAAACATACACACAAAATTCAAGCTTTCGCAACAAACTGTTGCCTCATCAGGAAAGAGGGAAGGAGAGGGGAAGACGAAAGGAAGTGGGTTTTAAAGGAGAGGGTAAGGAGTCATTCCAATCCCGGGAGAGGAAAGACTTACCTTAGGGGGAAAAAAGGACAGGTATACACTCGCACACACGCACATATCCATCCACACATACAGACACAAGCAGACATATTTAAACATATTTAAGGTAAGTCTTTAAATATGTCTGCTTGTGTCTGTATGTGTGGATGGATATGTGCGTGTGTGCGAGTGTATACCTGTCCTTTTTTCCCCCTAAGGTAAGTCTTTCCTCTCCCGGGATTGGAATGACTCCTTACCCTCTCCTTTAAAACCCACTTCCTTTCGTCTTCCCCTCTCCTTCCCTCTTTCCTGATGAGGCAACAGTTTGTTGCGAAAGCTTGAATTTTGTGTGTATGTTTGTGTTTGTTTGTGTGTCTGTCGACCTGCCAGCACTTTCATTTGGTAAGTCACATCATCTTTGTTTTTAGATATATATATATATATATATATATATATATATATATATATATAAAAAACAAAGATGATGTGACTTACCAAACGAAAGCACTGGCACGTCAATAGACACACAAACAAACATACACACAAAATTTAAGCTTTCGCAACAAACTGTTGCCTCATCAGGAAAGAGGGAAGGAGAGGGAAAGACGAAAGGATGTGGGTTTTAAGGGAGAGGGTAAGGAGTCGTTCCAATCCCGGGAGCGGAAAGACTTACCTTAGGGGGAAAAAAGGACGGGTATACACTTGCGCGCACACACACACACACACACACACACACACACACACACATATATATATCCATCCACACATATACAGACATCTCTGCCCAAACTCTTTGTCTTTAAATATGTCTACTTGTGTCTGTATATGTGTGGATGGATATGTGTGTGTGTGCGAGTGTATACCCGTCCTTTTTTCCCCCTAAGGTAAGTCTTTCCGCTCCCGGGATTGGAATGACTCCTTACCCTCTCCCTTAAAACCCACTTCCTTTCGTCTTTCCCTCTCCTTCCCTCTTTCCTGATGAGGCAACAGTTTGTTGCGAAAGCTTGAATTTTGTGTGTACGTATGTCTCTGTTTGTGTTTCTATAGACCTGCCAGCGCTTTCGTATGGTAAGTCACATCATCTTTGTTTTTAAATATATTTTTCCCGCGTGGAATGTTTCCCTCATCTATTATGAATCAGTACCAATATTGGTTGTGAATGCTCTTGAATGGATCGGAGCACATTACCATTCTATTTCTGCTGTAGTAGTAACTTGAAATGGGGGTGGGTTTTGTACATCGAGCGAAAGCAAAGACGGAGGCTTGATGTATGTAGGGAGGCAACAGCGGCAGATTCAAGTGTAGTGCCAGCTCTTCACACCACCAGACATCATTAGGTCCCTCAGTGGGATGGAGCTGCTGTGGGCTGTCCAACTTGCCTTCCACACAATGCATCACTAGGGCCCTCTCTGGAAGGTTTCAGACACTTCCACTGCATCTGTACAAGGTCTGTTCAAAACATTATGGGACATTCACAATTTTGCACCAGTGATGTGTTGGAGGGAAATGCGGTTAGATCCCTGCACACACCTGTGTTTAATGTGTAACTGCCAGAAGTTTCATTGTTGCATGTCTGTTAGATGATGTCCAGTGCTGTATTGAGTAGAACATGGTATCACACAGTTTGTGAATTTCGAGATGGCAGAATTAGAGGAGCAATGTGTTTGTATTACATTTTGCATGGTCCTCAAGAAAACCTTCTCAGAGAAATACCAAATGGTGCTGGAAGCCTATGGTGATGAGTGTTTAATCTGTAATCAGTGTTATGAATGGTTCACACAGTTTAAAAATGGCCAGACAGCAGTTAAAGATGCCCCTTGTTCAGGACACCCTGGTGTCTGTCGATGACATTCATATCAGGCCCATCAACGAAATTCTGTGTTTGAATGGAAGACTGACTGTCCAAGAGGTTGCAGAAGAATGTAACATTTCAGTTGGATGAGGTCATGAAGTCCTGACACAGCATCTTGGAATGCATCATGTTGCCACAAGTTTGTCCCACAGCTCATGAGTCAAGACTAGAAGACCTTCGCCTTGCAATCTGTGAAGATATTTTCCATCACACAGGTGAGAATGGGATGTTCTTTAAGAAAATCATAACTGGTGATAAGATGTGAGTCTACTGTTATGGTGTTGAGACCAAGTTTCAGTATTCTCATTGGGTTAAAAAAAGGTTCTCCAAGACCAAAAGAAGCTCGCCAGGTCAGGTCAAATGTCAAAGCCATATTAATAGTTTTGTTTGACATTGAAGGGTTAGTTCATCATGAATTCGTGCCACAGGTACAAACTGTTAATCGATAGTACTATCTGGATGTGTTGCAGTGCCTGTGAGAAAATGTGAGAAGGATCTAGATTGAAATGTGGTGAGACAATTCTTGACTGTTTCATCACGATAAAGGACTCGCGCATTCATCCCCGTTGGTGCATGTCTATTGCCCAAAAAACGAAATCACTGTGGTGCCTAATCCTCCTCACTCTCCAGACCTGGCCCCCACATATTTTTTTTATTTTGAAAGGTGAAAACCCAGTTGAAAGAACAAAGATTTGCAAAGATAGACGAGACAAAAGAAAATTTGCAGAAGGTGCTTTGCACGATCCAGCAATAGGCATACCAAGATGGCTTTGGAAGTGGTAGCAGCATTGGGAGCGGTGTATCAGTTGTGAAGAAGAGTACTTCAAATGAGACCATGTACAATAAGTAAAAGGTAAGCAAAGAAAAATTTTGTGGACAAAGTTTTGGAGTTTTTTGAGCAGACCTTATATAAGCAGAATACTGGTAGTTGATGATGTTGGTGGAGATGGGTCCTGAAAGCATGAGTGTTTTATTCAAATTGATGTGGCTTGTAAATTGAGAAGATTTTACTGAAACATGTTACCTCGAAAGACTCCAAGAACACAGGAGTTTCTTTTAAACAGCATTTTAGCACTGTCTGTAATGAAATGTTACTTTTTTTCCATAGGTGAAATTTACATTTTGGTGACACACTAATCTTTGTCATAGCCCAAGGCCTAGGTTAGGCTGGAAAGCGATGATTTGTTTGAGAGTTGGTGAAGCCTACAAATGTGAATGTGAAATCTTGGTTGAGGTGTCAGACTGATCTGTAATGTAACCAGAGGTCTAGGTTAGGCTGACATCTGATCGTTTCATTTTCCATTACTTTCTGTTTACTTGCATCCAGAGTTATGCAGCATACATCAATAACAGAAGTACCAAGATGCGGTGAAAGCAGGAAACAAAAACTCAGTGTAAAATTATTTACTATGTGTCTGTGTGTATTTGTATGTTGCGTTTTTCTCCAAATATTCAGTTTAATCACACTCTAGTGTCTAGTATGTTAAGTTTTTTTTTTTTTTTTACATTAAATATTTCACTTTTTCCAATGACCAGGTGAGATGGTGCAATGGTTAGCACACTGGACTCGCGTTGGGGAGGACAGTTGTTTGTACCCATAAGTTTCACAGAGATCTGTATTAACTTTGTAAATTAACAGTAGGTGAAATCCAAAAGACTCCCTTTGGCCTAAAAATGTTCTGTCTGCAGGTTGAATTGCCCCACAATATTGCCCCATGAAATCAAAGAATGAAATTGTCAAGGTAAACCAGTTTAAAGATAGCTTCATTTGTCTCTTGCAAGAAGTTGTAGATATGCCTTCCACAGGACCTTCTTAGCCTATATCTTGTGCTTCCCTAATTGTGCCATCATTTTAAAAGAGTGATTGTCAATCAGAACACAATTGGTGGGAATCTGGATGGGCAGTTTTTTTGTAATTAAGAGCCAACCTATTAGCTGTAGACGGAAGGGCATATCTCTGGAACAAGTTTGCTCTATCATTTGACATTCACATATGTAGTAGAGCCTAAGATTCTGGTTGACTTTGAACATGAGAAGTCAGCTTATATTCATCACTACAGGAGACATCCTGCTATAATCTCATTAGCTACCAGAAACTGAATCTCAACACACAATTTAGAATCCCTCCCCTCCATTCTCCTCCTGTCACCTCAAGGTGAACACTGCTAAACAATACTCCATAAAACACTCACATTAAAATGCATGCTCTGTTCTCAGCATTTGGTTTATAATATTACTGCTCAATGCATTCATTTATTATTTACTTATTGATGTAGTATGTTCTGTTTACTATGGGAGTTAGTGACTTGTTTGTTCCATTGATTATATTTCTGACCTCTTGTTACGATGTGGAACAAGATAAATTTACAATTATAGTACACTTTCTCAGTGAGAAACGTGGCAACATGCTAGTGATTTACTTGATTTCTTGAGTTACTTATATTTGTCCTGCACGCATTCAGTAACATTGGGAACCTGTATATGTAGAATACTAATGTATTTCTCCAAATGCAGATGGGGTTTGTATCAGCATCTCAGATTCTCCAAAATTTACTGTAAGAGCCACAGATTTATTCATTGTTCTGAAAACTGTAGAGTTAAATAATTCATGTAATCTGTACAGTATGCTGTGCTAAAGGTTAGGAAATATTCATCCTGATGTGTGTTCCCCAATAAGAATAACAGTTATTCTCATATCCTCACATTAGTTGGCTTTGCCAGCTCACAGCCTGTTTATCACTTTCCAATCTAACTTAGTTCCTGGGGGGCTACAATACAGATTGGTATGCCACCATGTGATGAAGCAAGCTGGGATCTCTTTACTTTCTCTCTTGTTTTGCCCTCTGCCTCCTTAAATTCATTTTATTTTCGTTTTTGCCTAATTACCATTAACGTGTGTGAGTATAATCTGCATTACCATAAAAGAGAAAGGTTAGTCCTTAGTCTTAAGAAATATAGCACCAGGTGTAATTTTGTGATTTCCTAATTTATTTTGTCCGTTCCTAGCTAACACCTTTGTTATAGGGTGAAATCAGTAATTGTTTCGTGACATAGATTCTATTGTTGACTTATAAACAAATACAAATTCTGCACTAATTATAAACCTGTGGATGAAGAACTACTAGGATTCTTAAAGTATTTATTTGGCTCTATTCAAAAACGTATTAGCAAACCCAGCCCTTAATTTAATTCCAAGTAATTACCAGATTTGTCAAAAGTGTGGTTTGTATAACTATATCTGTTAATTTCATTATTTAAACAAATAATTCGGCCTAACCTTTGTGGTAGAAGAAAATGTTAAAAAAAGGATTTTTTTGATGTATTTAGTTAATTGAATGAATTGTGTTTTAATTGTAATTTCTGTAACTTAAACATCGAACAACATATAATTTCAGGTGCCTATTTTTGTGAGGATATATAAAGGACTGATTTTTGATCCCGAGACAGCCAGTCCATGGCCGATTATCAGATGGGAGTTATGTATTGTTTAAATTAACAACAATGCATCAGCTTAACAGTGGAATAAGTGTAACACTAATAAGCCGTGTATTAAAACAATGGCAATGAAGTAGGTTTTTTACTGCCCATAGATGTTCAACTGCAAAAACTCTTGTAGCAGTATGCTGATGTTTGCCTGCAACCTATTAATGAGGCTTGTTAACGTTTACCAGTAGTGAACTGGCCATATAACTGTGTAATATTGGGGGGGGGGGGGGGGTTGTGAACAGTGAAAGTAAAGAACTCTGAAAGGCAATTGTGAAACTGTTGGCTACATCAGTTTTGAACTTCCAACCCCCCATTTTTCAGCTAGTATAACAATGCAGTACGTCAACACCAAGGACTGTCAACGAAGAAATAAAGCAGGCGAATGTCACAACCACAACCTCAGTTCCAAAAAATGATATAGAAGCAAAATAAATATTGTTGGTTTTCTGTTATATCACTATTAGCACAAACATGATGTCACTTGCCACATCATCATGATGTCGCAAATCAGAGATGATATTTGGTGTTGATAGGCTCGATTAACTCAAGACTGGCAAAGTACTCATCTATATTTGTTGTTCTGAGGTTTTTGTACTTGATTTTATAAGGTTTCACTCATTTATGAAACGTTTTTTCTTCTTTTGTTTTCAGCCTGTTGTCATAAACACTTGCCAGTCATGCAGACAACCTGTGGATAATAGTCCTGATAAATGTTCATTCTGTGACAAGATGGTCTGTGGTTTATGTGGTAGCAGTTGCATGAAGTGCTGTGAAGTGTATTGCCGCTGTTGCTCATTACCAGAGTGAGTAAATTTTCACATAGTATTCACTGAAATTCTCATCAAAACTTGAACTAAATAGCAATGTAATGTAAGGTTTAGGCAAGGGACATAACACGTCACTCATTGGTGTGTGGATGTTTGTATATATTTATAGTAGCCAGAAACCTCCTTATTTGGTAATTTAATGAACTTAGCAGTGTTTCATCATTATCCTGTCCAACCTTCGTGGTTTTTGTTTTCGCTGGTTTCCCTAAGTTACTTCAGATAGATGCCAGTATGGTTCATTTATGAGGACACAGTTAACTTCCTTTACCATTCCTGTACAAACCAAGTTTGCTCTCCATTTCTAATAGCTTTGTTGTCAGTTGGATGTTCAACCGTTTCTCACTTCCTGAGTATATTAAGGAAATCCTTGTATTGTTGGTGTTTGCTCTGAAATAACTTTTAATAACTAATAGGTAACATTTATTACTGAACATTCATAATTATTTTAGAGATCAGTAGTTTATCTGACACAAACTTTCAGCTGTAAATACTCACCACAGTCAGTCTTACTCGCCACTGAAGCACCCTCATGCAGCGTTATTATAAATGTCACTATTTAAAAATTTAGCTTGTTTCAGTCAATGGGTTAATGACATAGATGTGAGAAATATAGATAATAAGCTGAACTCTGTGCCTGCCTTTTCGAACAGAGCATTACAGACTGTGTCATCCACACATAGCTCCCAGACAGATGGCTACTCATTCTTCTCCATTCCTTTCTCAATTTTTGAATATGTTGCCAGGTCCAAGCGACAGTTGTGGTATGCACGTAAAGGTGCTTTGCGCTTGAAGAAAGCGTATATCCTGCATATTATGTATCTCACTTGCTTATGTAGAATTTGTCACTATCCACCATCAGCGATGAGCACTTCTGAACCTTCGTGGGTGGTCAGAGAAAGTGTCACATAGGTGCACAGGACAAGTCTAAACTCAACCCCAATACAAGTCTAAACTCAACCACAATTGTTCCTGACCCCCAACTATAGTTTTACAATATAGAAATAGTTTTCAACTTTCTTCTGGTCAGGTCAGTACAGGGTTGTTAAAATGAAACCAAATAGGGCCTAATAATGAATAAGAAAATGTGAACATGGATAAAGTACTGTGAACACCTTAGTGAAAGCATTACAGTACAAGATAAACACAAAGCTGATATCGGCCACAGTAGTATCATTTTACATGCCAACTAGCACTGCAGATGATGAAGAAATTGAAAGACTGTACGATGAGGTAAAAGAAATTATTCAGAAAAATTGAAAGATTGTATGCTGAGTGAGGCGGGATTGTAGCCTATCCCCAATGATATTTTATGTGGATTTGAGCAAGTTGTGAAGGAAACAGAGGACAAATTTGGCAAGAAAATTAAAGTTCAGGGGGAGAAATAAAAATTCTATCATAAACAGCAAAGCATTTGGAAGAGCAGTTGACTTAGATAGATGGTGTCATGGAAAGATATTATAAATTGAACATCAATAAAAGTAAAACATGGTTAATAGAATGTAGTTGAATTAAATCAGCTGATACAGGTGGGATTAGATGATAGGAAGGAACACTAAAAGTAGTAGACAAGTTGTGCTATTTGGGCAGGAAAATAACAGATGATGGTCAGAGTAGGGATGATACAAAATGTACCGTGCCAATAAAAAGAAAAGCATTTCTCAAAAAGGAGGATTTGTCAAATGAATTGAATTGGGGATAAAAGGGATTTGTGGTACAATTTTATTAAAAGAAGGTATCATTTTATACAACACATCCTGAGGCATCATAAGTTGTCAATTTGCTAATGGAAGGAAGTGCGGAGTGTAAAAATTGTAGAGAGATACCAGAGGTTGAGTACTGCAAGCAGCTTCAAATGAATGTGGGTTGTGGTACTTATGCAGAGATGAAGAAGTTTGCAGAAGATAGACTAGCATGGAGAGCTGCTTCAAATCAGTTTTTGGACTGAAGATCATAACAACAAACAACATGATGAGACTGAATGCTGCCTGGTAGTGTTGCATGTACATGAATGGTAAGAAAAGTATACAAGGGGAACAGAGATGAACGGGTAATCTGTCATGTCCTGCCCATTCGTCTCTTATAGGGTGCCTGAAGGATGCTTCTTTCGTGGATAGCTGTACAATAATTCAAGCAGATCTCAGTAATGGTTTTATTACAATAAAGTAGATTGACAATACTTAACTTAGGGTCACAAGCAAATGGCAACATGCAAATAATCAATGTCCTTCGCTATATACAATGTCCATACAATGGACATGGATCACTAATAACGGCTTTTCTAGGGCCTCTCTTCTAGCGCGTGGTTTCTAGTCCGGATCTGCTACTGTCCATCTCCTACTGTCTGGCCGAGGCTGGCAGGAGCGGCACTTATATTGTCTTTGGGCAGAGGCTCCTCCTGTCGTAGTGTGGTGCTAGTCAGCGTACTATTGGCTGACATCGTCTCTCAGCCTTCTCTGCCCATGCGTTCTTCATCTTTGTGCCGGCACTTGTCGTTATGTTGAAACATTCCCCCCAACCCCTCAAAAGAGGCGGACCGTCGTCATGCAGGGAGTGCGACTGCATTGGGGGCGGCAGGAGTGTGGGCGCATTGCTGGATCGGTAGCTGTGGCAGCAGGGGACGTCAAGCTTCCGGTTGTACCCCACCTTACAGGCTTTGCTCTGGCGCAAACATGCCCCGGGAAACGACCAGAAGGGTACGCGTCCACATCCTGATGCCATGAAATAGATGAAGGTGGCGACTGCTGTGGTGTTTGCAGGTCCAGCTGCATCGGTAGGACAAGAGGAGGCGAAGGCTCCATCCCCATGGGGTCGTCCCACGGTGTCTTGACGACACCCTCTGCCGGCTGCTGTGGCTGCGTTGTCCTCTGGATCTGTGAATCTGGGGGAAGAGACACTGAAAGATCATCGTGCTCATGACAGAGGTGAAGTTGATTTTGATGGTGGTGCTGCATGCCATCTGGACCTGAAATAATATACATGCACTGCCAAGTCGACAGACGATCTCGTCCCCACACACCGTCTTCTGCCACTAAAAACTCTGTAAAAGACAATATCAGGTGGCAAGAAGCAATACTTGTGGCCTTACGCCAGTGCTGGATGCCGAGGAGGGTGGAGCAGTGCCCTATGGTGGTCGCTGTGAAGCAATTCCGCCGGCGATGGTCCATCTCATGGAGGTGAGAAATAGTTGCAATGCTTGATCCCGGTGTTTGCAGAGTGAAGTTTGGCCATGTGTTGCTTGAAGGTTCTGACAAAATGTTCCGCTTTATGTTTGGCTGCGGATGGAACGGTGCACTAGTTAGATGCTGTATGCCACTGCGTTCACATAATGTTTCAAATTCATTTGATGTGAACTGAGGGCTGTTATCTGACACTAGTGACTTCAGGTAAACCTTCGAGGCAAAAAATAGAGGACAACACCTGAATTGTGCTTCGTGACATTGTCGAGTTCATTAGCACAACAAAAGGAAACTTGCTATATGAGTCAACCACAATCAATCAGGTGTTCCAAAAAGGTCCTGCACAGACGTTGCCATGGTGACTGTGGCTTAGGCCAAACAGATAATTTTTGTGGTGGAGCAGGCTGATTTTCCACACATGCGTGACACTGTGACGTCATCCGTTCTATTTGGGTGTCCGTACCCTGCCAAGTACACTGTTTCGTAAGAACACCCCCCCCCTGCAGTGTCCTTGGTGAAGTAACTGCAACACTTCTTTTTGCGAAGCTTTAGGGATCAACAAACATGACTGTCCACTGTCATTTTGAACAAAAATCACTCTTTTTCTGTACAGCAAGGCAAAGTATCGGTGCACATACAGAATTCTTTATGCTATGCTATGCAACGAATGTATGTTAGAAAAATGTTAAAATCTGAATCAACTTCTGTGGCCCGTGCAATTTTCCTTTAGTTCAGAAGAAAAGATTGAAGTGATTCAGAATCCTAAGCATCGACGTGACAACAAGATGCAGCAGAAGTGTTAAAGTGTGTAGTATGGCCAATCGGAAGATGGGAAAGTGCGTCTGTATTACCATGTTGAGCAGTTGGACGATACACAATCGCATACTGGTATTGAGACAACAACAAAGCCTATCTTTGCAATTTTTGGGCTGTTTGTACAGGAACTGGTTTTGTCAGATGAAACAAGGACTGCAGAGGCTTGTGATCCATCACAAAGCAGTATTTTCTGCCATATAGAAAGTAGTGGAATTTGGTGACTCCATACACAATAGCCAAAGCCTCTTTCTCAATTTGTGAATAGTTACAATGAACTTTGGACAGCACTTTTGATGTGAAAGCAATAGGTCTGTCTTTATCACCAATTCTGTGCGAAAGCACTGCACTGATTCCGTAAGAGGAAACATCAGCTTGCAATAAAACTGGTTTTTCAGGATTAAAGTGAACTAAGCATCGATCACTGAGCAATGCATCTTTAAGTTTTTGAAAAGCTACTTGGCACTCATATGTCCAAACAAAGGGGACATTCTTGCGATACAAGTGATGCAAAGAAGCTGCGATTTGTGCAGCATTCGGTATGAACTGAATATAATAATTCATTTTCCCTAAAACTGACCGCAATTCTGTGACATTGCGAGGAACTGGTAAATCTCTTATGGCTAACAAATGTGACTGAAGAGAATGTACACCTTGCCTGTTTATGACATGACCAAGATACTGAAACTCAGGTTTAACAAAATCACACTTGTCCAGTCTACACTTTAGTCCTGCTTCGGATAACACACAAAACAAAGTATGCAAATTTGCAATATGCTCTTCATGTGTACAACCTGCTATGACAATGTCATCCAAGTAGTTTGAACAGTTTGGCACTTGTGCAGCCAGCTGTTCCAAATACTGGGAAAATGGTAGGTGCTGAAGCGCTGCCAAAAGGCAAATGCAAATGTTTAAACAAGCCCAACTGAGTATTTACTACACACACTTTTTGAGATTCTTCATCATCAGGTGTTTGAAGATATGCATCATGCAAATCAATTTTTGAGAAGTGTTGTCCAGCAACTGATGTGTCCATGAGATCCTCTGGGCGTGACAATGGATAAGTATCAATTACAGTTTGTGGGTTGGCTGTAGACTTAAAGTCAACAGAGGCAAATGTGACCTGAAGATTTGGGGAGCAAAACCAGTGGAGTTGCCCATTGACTAGCTTGTATGGGCACAATAGCTCCGCTATCTTGCAATTCTTTAAGTTCAGCCACGACTCTGTCCTGTAATGCAGTGGGAACAGTTCTGGCCTGGCAAAGTTTCAGCTGAGCATTTTCTTTCAGAGTACTATGTACAACAAAATTGTTAGCCTTGTCTAAACCTTCAAAAAAGAGTTCCAGGAACTCTTTTAGCAAGCTAGCTACACTGTATTTTGCATGGAATGCAGACCCTGACAACACATTGTCCTGAATGTTGTAGGCAAACAAATCAAAAGAATCAAGACCAAATATGTTCTCACACTCACGTGATTGTAGCTCTGTAAAGGTCACTGTTCATGTATGTGTGTGATACATGGCAGGCAAAGTACACTTTCCAAGAACGGGAATGTCTTGTCCTTTATTAGCCATCAGTTGAGTGCTAGTTTTAGACAGGTGTGGGGAGCCTAACAGTTCATATGTGTGACGATTTAGCTATGTGACACAGGCACCCATGTACAACTGAAATTTCCCACAAAGAGATACATGAACAAAAAGTATGTTTGACTGGCGTATCACTGAAGAAACTGCATGCTTGCTAGTTTTGCTAATGCCTATTGCAGACTTTGAATATACTGCATTTATAACATGGGCCTTGTGACTAAATTTTGAGTGGGCCAAATTCTTATGTTTGTTCTGTTGCAAAAATATTGATTGTACGCATCCCTTAAGACCACAAGCATAACATTGAGCTTGTTGGGAGGGGCAGTCTTGCCTTTTGTGCTGTGAATAACACAAACAAAAGATGAAAAAACCTCACTAGGTTTTGGAATAAATCCATTGTCGAGCTACACACACACACACACACACACACACACACACATTGCGAGGATTGCATTTTGGCAGGTGGACTAGGGTGCTATGTGGGGTATGTAGGGTGGGATGAAGGGGAAGGCAGGGGAGAGGGGTTTGTATGGGTAGCTAGCAGCTTGTGAGGGAGGCAGCAGATTTGGTGGCTAGGAATAAGGGAAGGAGGGGTTGCAGATGCATGGGTGAGGCATCTGATATGTGGTTCTGGAACCAGTGGGGTGAAGAATGTGTTGTAGAGGCAACTCCCATCTGCATAGTTGAGAAAAGCTGGTGGTGGAGGGAAGGATTCAGAGACCTTAGTTGTGAAGCAGATGTTGAAATTGAACATGTTATGCCCATCTGCATGTTGTGCCACTGGGTGGTCAACTTTGTTTTTGGTCACAATTTGGCGATGGCCACTGATTCTGGGGGATAGCTAGCTTGTTGGAAAAAAGTTGCATAATGATTACAGCAGAGTTGGTATATGATATGGCTGCTTTCGCAGCTGGCCCTGTCTCTGGGAGTAAAAGATAAGCCAGTGATAGGAACTGCTGGTGAATTGGGCAGGATCTTAGGTATGATGTCCCTCCTTTCTGGGTACAATGACAGACAGACAATCAAAGCCCAGAAGTCTTTCCATATACAATCTCTGTTGCAATCACTGCACTGCTCTTAATTTTGGTATGCAACCAACCAGTTGTCCTCTGGAAGGAATGGCCACCATGTAGTTGTGGCCAGAAACAAAGTTAGCCACCCAGTGGTACAATATGTTGAGAGTTTAGTGGCTGCTGTACAACCAGCACCATCTTCAGTAGCAGATGGCCCTGCTTTCCTGAACTATCCGGGTGTTGAGCAATACTCACAACACATTCATCACTTTTGTTACCCTTGTGGGTAATCTCTACCTATCAGTTTTCGCTTCCTCTGCCCTGTCACTCCCTTCCTCATCAATTCTGCCTGTCACCTACATCGTGCGCCACTGTCCACCAGTGGGTTTCGTGTATCCCAGCCTAGCCCATGCAGCTGCCACCTCTCCTTCCTGCATTTCTAGCCAGCAAACCTGCTGACTTGCTCCCAGTCGCTACCAAGCCCAACTCTTCTTCCTGTCTGCTGCCCCTCTTTTCCCTAACACCCCACTACATACAACACCCATCCCCCACCCCCTCTCTCCCACCTACCAAAATACAATCCTGGCATTGTGTGTCCAGCCAGCACAATGTGTGTGTGTGTGTGTGTGTGTGTGTGTGTGTGTGTGTGTGTGTGTCTCTCATTAAGTCACTGTTCTTGCCCTTTTCATCTGCTTTCACATAGTTCTAAGATGTCAGTGCTGTTATTGCTCATAATAGTTTTGTGTTTTTGTGATTTTTCTGCTTTTAGCATGTCCTTATATTCCATGTTCATGGTTTTGTCCCTGTTTTTGTACAA
This sequence comes from Schistocerca serialis cubense, assembly GCF_023864345.2. Lineage (NCBI taxonomy): Eukaryota > Metazoa > Arthropoda > Insecta > Orthoptera > Acrididae > Schistocerca > Schistocerca serialis. Next base: position 266,728,030 of record NC_064646.1, read on the forward strand.
CGATGCTTTCATTGGATCTCAACATGGAGCACCACACTTGTACCCATGCTGGATCCTGGCTTTTGAGCTGCATGATCACTACTGTAAAAATTGTTCTCTTTACTTAGGATATAATGTGGTGTTATCCTGTTGCCTTCTGCATCGCAGTTTTATTGCCATTCTAATCGTCCTGATCATGCCAGTAAATATTCAGCCTCAATCCAGGTGGACAGCCTCTCTTCCACATTATGCTGATACTAATGGTACCATTTCCACCATCAGGAGAAAAGATTTTCTCCTTTGCTGCCTTTGAGATTATCTTATTCAGCTGTTAAAGTCATTGGTGATCTTTATGTAGATCAGGGCCTTTACATGATGTACCATGTGGAGCCAGATGAACCATGTGATGTAGGTGTGCTGTTACTCTTTCATCCTCCTTGTTTTGCAACAGTATTTGTTACAGTTTATTAAAGTATTGATAAAAATTTTAGTTTCAGCAGCACCGAAGAGAGCTGCATTTGCATTGGTTGTGCCTGACAGTGAGCACTATAAGGATGTACAGGGAATATTGAGACCAACACTGCCACTTTAGACAGCAATTTGAGGTGTTTGTCATGAACTTTTGTGTTGGACTATCTGTTAATTGTCCGTAATAATTTCATTTTTATTGTACAGTATTATAAGTGTTGACCAACAGTACCTGTTATCAAATAATATCATTGTATTTAAATCAGAATTCAGTAAGGATGATTTTGTAAGTGTCTTGTGTATTTTTTAAAATAAATTTTAATACTTTTAATTGCCATCAGTGAGAAATATCACAGTGTAAAAGTTAAAATAAAGTTTCTATATGAATTTCTAGGTACTATAATCTTATTTCTTTACCCAACCTGCTAATTGCAGTGCTTGTATATTTTTTAAAATGATTGCAGATTAGGCCAGCCTCTTGAGTACCAGTAGGAGTCTGTCTGTCCAGTGTCAGTGTTAGTGCATTCACTGAGCATAGCGTAAGATGCTGGACTGACAAGGAGATGTCCCCAGCAGTGGGATTGACTGTTTTAAACCAAATACATGGTGATGTAGGTTAAGATCCCAGGTATTGCACCCAGCAGCCATTCACCCTGATGGGCTCTCATTCGCAAGAAATTGCCGAGAAAAATTTAAGAGTTCTGCATGGCGCTTGATAAAATTAAACAAGTCGAATTACATAGTCTGATTAAGTGGTGTAATGGATAGGATGATAACTTCACATGCAAGAGATTGTTGGTTTGAATCTCGTCAGGTACTATGGACTTTTTTAATTTTAAATCTCAAAATTCCGATGATTTTTGTCGTTACTCGCAAATGAGCGCCCACCAGGGTGAATAGCTGCAGTGCCGCGTGATACCTGGTATCTTAACCCACATAATTGTATAGATGGTTTCAAGACATTGATCCCACTGCTGGGTACCTCTTCTTGTAAGAGTTTTCAAATCCCCATCCTGTTATCCATATTTATGTTCTCTTAAATGCAGTTTCCTGTATCATTCCTCTCATTGCCAGTGTTAATTTGCGTTCATTTTTTTGACATTGTCATCAATGGGCTGTTTAACTTTAGCTACCTAACAGCATCATGTTCTCGGACACCATTCATGATCCAAGTTAATGACAGTCACACACTTAAGATTCAACGTACCCTTTGAGTGTACATTCAATATATAGTCTCGCCTGTACAGAACTTCCTTTCTGTAATGGACATTACCATAAATTAAAAGAATTAAATATTGATACAGCTTCATATTAGGAATGAATGGTGCCTTAATGAGTGTGATTGATACAGGGCACAATTACATAGTATACTAAGTCAAGTTGAAAAGTTTACTATTCATACAGTACAGGCCTTTTGTGGCCGGTATTTATATTTCCAATAGTTTTCATTTCATGCGCACTAGGCATGTGGCAGGGAGTAAGATATAGTGTTGCCTATTGGAGAACGCAAGGATGTAAGAGGGTGGAGAGACAGACAGGATGGTGGGCTGCAAGATGCAGCACAATGGTGCAGTGCTTGGGGTGGGAGGAGTAGCAGAGAAGGCAAAAGGCACAATGCAGTGCACTGGTGGGATAGGAGGTGTGTGTGAGAGGCTATGTGGGAATAGGGAAAGGAACAGAGACAGGTTGTGGCCAGGAGGTTTCAGGATCAAAAGATAATTTTCTGGGAGAGTTTCCATATACATAATTCAGAAAGCCTGGGATTGATGGTAAGAGTCCAGATGACGACAGGCTGTGAACTAGTTTTTAGAGTCAAGCTCACCACGTTGTATGGCATGCTTGGCAACTGTGTGGTCCAGCTGTCTTTTGGCCACAGTTTTGGCGATGTCATTCGTGCAGACAGCCAATGTCTTTGTGATAAAGCCCGTGTAGAATGTCGTACAGTGATTGCAGGTAAGTTGGTAGACCACGTGGCTGCTTTCAGCTTTGGCCCTGCCTTTGGTGGAGTAGGAAATGCTGTGAAAAGACTAGAGTAGCCGGTAGTTGGAGGACATATGTGACAAATTTTGGATCTAGGTTTTCTTTTAGAGGGATATGAGGCATGGGGCAAGGAGTTAGGAGCAGGGGTGGAATGAAGATGGACAAGGATATTGTGTATTGAGTGGGTGACTTAGGAGGGGTTGTGATGATATTTTTCATTTCAGGGCATGACTTGGTGGAGAGATTTTATTGCAGTTATGGGAAGTAGTGTCAAGAGGTGGGCACTTCTCTGTTGTCAATAGTACATATGAAGGTTACGGTAGATGACCGGGGAGACAAGGAGTGGGTAATCTGTGACTGTCACTCAGTGATGCCAATCTGTGACTGTCACTCAGTGATGCCAATCTGTGACTGTCACTCAGTGATGCCCTTGGCATATTTTGAGGGACTTCTTATCACTAAAGATGTGGTCAGGCTGTATGAGAGGGACTTCCTGGAGTGGAAGGGGTGGCAGCTGCCAAAATGGTGGTATCGTTGGTTGGTAGATTGAATGTGGATGGAGGTTCTAATTGAGCCATCCAATAGGTGGAGGTCAGCATTGCGGAAGTTGACTTGTTAGGTTGAGGAGAACCAAGTAAAGCGAATGGGTTGGGTATTGAGGTTACGGAGTAATGCAGATAGGGTGCCTCACTCTTGGTCCAGATCATGAACACATTATCAGTGAGTTTGAACCAGTGATGGTGGTATCTATAGGGCACTCAACAGCAAGGTAATCATTGTCCTTACTAAGGTAATTGGAGGTGAATGTGATTATTTCTATTTATTTTTTTTTTTTTTTTTTTGTGAAAAGTTTGCATCCAAAGATAAAATATAAAATGTGATTGTCAGCCACCCTGCGACACATTTTTACTGTAGCTCTCGTACTTTCACACAGATGACCAAAAGACCTTTGCCTCAAGTCATTTTATGGTTAAAATTTACAAACTATAAGTGTACGACTGCTAAAATACCACCGTGCGACACATTTTTACTGTAGCTCTCATACTTTCACACAGATGACCAAAAGACCTTTGCCTCAAGTCATTTTATGGTTAAAATTTACAAACTATAAGTGTACGACTGCTAAAATACTGAAACAGGGAACCATGTCTAGTTGATCAACAGGAAAATAAAAGATGAAACAATCACACTGGAAACATCGCAAAATCCTCTGCCTAAGAAACTATTTAGAAGGTTGGACATGACACAGAATCTTAATACACAAACCAAATTCAATTCATTGTCTCCTAAAATAGAGGAAAAGTTAGCTAGTAAGCATATCTTGTTATAAAATGAATTCAGTTAAATGGTGGTATACAGGTGTGCCTGTATACCACAAGCAAGACATACTGGTGGATCCTTCCACCGAAGGAGGAATGCATGCATCTGAGGTCAGTACCCTAACCAAAGATACATTAAAGAGTTCTTATTCCTCACATAGTGGCTGGTAGGAAAAATGCTACAGCCATTTTGTGCGTCATTGACTGCAGCTTGTTCCTCAATTCTAACCATTCCTACTGCAACAGACACGCAATCTTGTCTCTGGAAAGAACAAGACAATAGCAATAAAGGGCAAGAACTTGATCCAGGAAAATGATGGGATCATAACCCTGGCTTATAAAAATAACTTTGAACAATAGCTGATAATTGCTATTAGTGGGAACAAGAGACTCCCATACTGGTAGTGAATACCATGGGCAAAATTCTTCATGACCAACATTTTTTTCTTTTAGAAATATAAAAATACAATAACAACGAATCTCAATATACAACCTGAAGGTATGGTAAGATACAAAATTAAAATCCTTTTCCGTAACAATGAATTTAGTGACTGCATGGAGAGCCCAAGCTATTAAAGGAAACACTCCAAAACTGTGTCACAGACTTTGTGTGGTAGTACAAAATGAATACAGTTTATCTTGTATATGAATTCCATGCATGGAGTGGGCTCCAATAACACTGTCCCATACAATGGTAGACACAGTTAATGTCTTGCTAGCACAGCCACCTGGCAGTCACCGGAGGGACAAACAGTGTAGTGATAGACTACAGGTATGTGAAACAAGGATCGCAAGCCCCATCAGGCTTGAACATTCCAGCCTGTGCATAGCAGTTCAAGGCCCACAGGCAATCAAGTTTTGCATAGATACGTAGAGTACAATGCATGCTTTAGTAAATATTAATTACGGACATCCCAACCGTGTGCACACCAAATCAAATTAGCATAACTAAGCCCAGAAGACCCCCAAGGAAACTCTTCAGTGACACAATTTCAACGGCAAAGCCACATCAAAATTGCTGTAAGACTAGTTCCCAAATATTCAGTTATAAATCTGCCTTACAGTCATTGCTTATCCGGTGCAGAGGCAACACCCAAAACTCCCCAGAAAATATGTGCTGGAGAAACAACCCTGTAAAATATGTCTGCTTGGCAATACACAGTGCTGGGCTGCGATTCTCTGCCCAACTTCTTCTCTGAAGATAAGATGCTGTTTTGGGGAAATTTTTTATACTCTTAAAATAACTCTGTACACTCAGGATACTTTTAAACCAATCTCACTATATTTTCACTTCCACAAACAAGACACATATTTGTGTCTGTATATGTGTGGATGGATATGTGTGTGTGTGTGCGAGTGTATACCCGTCCTTTTTTCCCCCCCTAAGGTAAGTCTTTCTGTTCCCGGGATTGGAATGACTCCTTACCCTCTCCCTTAAAACCCACATCCTTTCGTCTTTCCCTCTCCTTCCCTCTTTCCTGATGAGGCAACAGTTTGTTGCGAAAGCTTGAATTTTGTGTGTATGTTTGCGTTTGTTTGTGTGTCTTTCGACCTGCCAGCGCTTTCGTTTGGTAAGTCACATCATCTTTGTTTTTTGATATATATATTCTTACTTATACTCTGCTTGTCCCATTATCTTACAATTTATCAAAATAGTTCTTAGACTGATATCAAATCTGAACATATTTCTGTACACTTAGGTATACGATGTAGCATAATGAATCACAATATGTATCGTCATAACAACCATGAATACTCTTAGTTCTTACATATATAAATATATCCCTGTACATCCATGTATGTGATGTGGAACAGTCACCTCACATAACCATGTGCGCATACTCATCATTATGTGCACAATTTTCCCCCTCCAACAGTTCTCACATTGTCTTTTTCTGTTTGTGTCTTTGTGTTTCATTGTATGTATGTGCATGTGTATGGGTAGTTGTGTAGCATCGTTCTTCGGCCTGCTTATGTAAAATAAGTTGAAGATTATAGAAAACCACAGAAATTGAGAAGGACTTCAGCAATAGAAATGTATGCATATGGAAAGAGGGAAAGATAGACCGGTACTCAGATAAGAAGTAAGAAAGGAAAAGATAGAAACAGTTGCTAAGATTGAAGAAGTGAAAGAAGATAGCCCCAAAGACAGGAAACTCTTCCCACATCCCTTCCCAGGATCCCTACTTCGCCAGTTCTTGAGTGAGAAGCCGGTGTGTGTGTGTGTGTGTGTGTGTGTGTGTGTGTGTGTGTGTGTGTGTGTGTGTGTGTAGTGTTAGTCATGTTTGTGCCTACACTACCCACCTCTTTCAAAATTTATATAAATCCTCCCCATTCACATCACATCTCACAAAAGGAATAAAATATTCACTAGTAAGGAGAAAACTATGTATCATATCATCACAAATATATAATTATTCGTATTACATCGTATCGTATCATTCACATTATTTCTCACAAAAGGTATAAAATATTCAGTAGTAAGTATTATATTATCACAAATATATAAATATTCATATTAAATCGTATCCTCCAATAGTTTAGGCCAGAAACAGACCTAACTATACATTGGTTGGCTACGCAAAAATATGACCTAACTATACGCTGATGGCCGGAGAGACTGGCTGGTTAGGCAAAAGTATGACCTAACAATCTGTGGAGACTGCGTTGGCTGCTGTCGACACTACAGTCAAGACCCCAGGACAAGTCACAAAGACCAGCAATGGGGCTCCTGGAATAACCGAGGAGGACATCATAAAATGTTCCAGCAGATATAATTTATTTTCCAATGCCATCCATGAATACCTCTGCACACAGGTTCGTATGGAAAACGGATGAAGAGATTATGTTCAAAGATTACTTTCGGCAAAAAAAAAAAAAAAAAAAAAAAAAAAAAAAAAAAAAAAAAAAAAAAAAAAAAAAAAAAACCTAACTATGATCAGATTCGAGATCCTTGATGACCAGAGCGGAGCATGCTGTCCCCTCACTTTTACATCGAGACTAGAGCGGAGCATGCGTTTGACTTACATATTACGAGGTATTACCAAATGCTTCAGTCTTGACTCGATATAACAACAAATCCATCAAGGTGATTATATAACTGGGGATCCTAGCACCCGTAAAACAAGTAAGACTGCATATAATGACAAGATCACTTACTGCTACCTCCAAAAGAAGCAGTATGACCTTGATATCAATGATTTGCTGCAACTCTTTGCTTGTCCGCCAAGTCAAGACGAGTATGCTGAAGTACTAAACTATATGACAGTATAAGAGGATGAGAACAGAATACAGGATAGTATAAGACTTGAAGAGAATTCGTTGTGGGAAAACGAATATGGAAGTAACACCAAACTCAACTCGCGATCCAACGGTCGTCACTCCGCCTGTTAACACAGAAAGTTAATGTCCCCGAGGGAAATACCACTTTATATCCTTAACATTATATTTCCCTTTTTCTTCTCCTGTTGTAGGATCCACTAAAAACAAGGTTTTTGGGTGTATTACCGATTTCACTCGGTAAAGCCCCACATATTTTTGAAAAAAATTATGCGTTTCTTTCTTCAGGGCAGACCTTTGAAGATGCTGATTTACTAGGGCTAGGTCATCAACCTTATACTGAGGTTCTATAGCCTTTTCGTTATGTTTTCTTACTCGTTGTTGTGCTCTATTAACTAAGTTCTTAGCAACTATCGTTTGATTCAGTTGGTAATTAGTAGGTTGTTTTGGCCAAGTAAAACATTTAGTAAGTAGTTCACCTACAAAGGGTTTACTTACTACTTCCAAAGGTAGTCCAGTTGACAAATATGGTAATTCATATAAAATAAGCTCGAAATCTTTAATTTTTGTCACCCATGACATATGGTTTTCATGGCGGTAAGTGCGGCCTAATTTCCCAATTTCCTTCATAACTCTTTCACACGGGTTAGAAGATGGGTTATAATTGGACATTAATATTTGATGAATCCTTCCCATGCTAAAAACTCTCTAAAGTTGTTACTAGCAAATTGAGGTCCATTCTCAGAAAGAAATTGATTTGGCTTGCCTACTTCGAGAAAGTATTGTTGTAGACAATGTATAATTGTCGGTGTGTTTGCTTCTTAATAGGGTAGAACTTCACATACTTCCACCAACATTCTATGAGGACAGAAATGTAAGCTACTCCTCCCTTTCCTTTTGGAATTGGCCCAAAGAAATCTGCAGCTCTTAGATCATGTAACGCTTTAGGAATAATTGGATACATTTTATATTTAACATGAGTGTTATCCTCTTTTACCTTCTGACAAATCTCACAAGTTTTAATGACTGATACTATTTTGTGTCCCAGCTTTTTAAAGTAATAGAACTTATTCGTATGTGTAATACGTTTCTTTATACTGAAATGTCCATACCCCGTGTGAATGTACCACACTAACTCGTCTTCTACTAAATTCGCTGTACATAAATGCCAATGTTCCGTTGTCTTACTGTCTCTCCAGAACAGATGTCCTAAAATGTTCCACCTCCCCTCTTGATTAGGCGGTAGTGACTTCCTAACACACATAGCAAACATATCCGTAAAATAAGGATCATGTTGGATGTTCTCCATTATTTTCTGAGCCATCTCTTGCACCTCATTACATGGATATTCTACTGTTAGAAGATTAATCGCAACAATTACACCAGGTCCTTCTGTACACTTTAGTTCTTTCATGCCTACTTGTAGCTGAGACAAAGCATTGGGTACAATATTCTCCGAACCCTTTACATACTGGATCTTAACGTCATATTCTTGAAGAAACAACATCCAGCACATCAATCTACTTTGTAGTAATCGGCTATTCATTAGAAATGACAGTGCTTGGTGATCTATATAGACATATATTTCGGACCCCCATACCAGTGTTTGGAATTTTTGTATACCCCATACTATGGCCAATAATTCCTTTTCTGTTGCTGTATAATTCAATTCAAAAAGCAAAAGCTATTGGCCTATGGTCTATACTTTCTGTACCTGATTCACCTTGGAAAAGTTCTGCGGCGATACCATAGTCTGATGCATCAGTTGAAATCTTAAATGGTTCCCCCATCACTGGGTGATGCAATATCGGTGATTCACACAGGGCTCACTTTACATTTTCAAATGCATCATGTGCCTCTTGGTCCCAACACCATGGTATTCCCTTTCATGTTGTTGTTGTGGTCTTCAGTCCTGAGACTGGTTTGATGCAGCTCTCCATGCTACTCATACAGTAAAACTTCATGCCCTCGGGAAAAATTACGGCTGTAGTTTCCCCTTGCTTTCAGCCGTTCGCAGTACCAGAACAGCAAGGCCATTTTGGCTAGTGTTACAAGGCCAGATCTGTCAATCATCCAGACTGTTGCCCCTGCAACTACTGAAAAGGCTGCTGCCCCTCTTCAGGAACCACATGTTTGTCTGGCCTCTCAACAGATACCCCTCCGTTGTGGTTGCACCTACGGTACGCCTGTCTGTATTGTTGAGGCACACAAGACTCCCCACCAACGGCAAGGTCCATGGTTCATAAGCGCAAAAGTCGAGGGTAGTTCAACTCTTGACTTTGTACATAGTGTCTATAATACCCTGCCATTCCAAGAAATCCCTTCAATTGTCTTATGTTTCTATGTGGTGGACACTCCTTAATGGCCTTTATATGTTCTGGATTGGGTTTAATTCCTTGCACACCTACGATATGTCCCAAGAATTTTAGGTCTTGCCTTGCAAAGTGTGATTTAGACAATTTTATTGTAATACCTTTTTCTTTAAATGTTTTTAGGATTTTCTTCAAGGTTAGGCAATGCTTGTTCCAGGTGGGTGATATTATCAGTATAGCATCTACATATATAATTAAATCCTTTAATAACTCTCTCCCTATTGCTTCGTTCAGTGCGCGTATAAATACTGATACCGAGATATTTAGCCCAAATGGTAACACATTAAAATGATAGGATTTCCCATCAAATAGGAATGCTGTATATTTCCTTGAATCTGGATGTAACCAGATCTGCCAATACCCAGTAGTCAGGTCCATAAATTTTGAATAGTAATTCGTCGATGTTAATAGGTCTATCTCTTGTGGTTTCTATATGTTTGTTCAGGGTGCGCGCGTCCAGTACGAGACGCACACCATCTGTAGCCTTTTTCACTACTACCAAAGGATTATTTATAACACTTGTACTGCATTCTATTATTTTATTATCTACCATTTTATTTATCTCCTCCTTAAATGCTTCCTTTAAGCTCACTGTTCACCGGTATCGGGTATGGTTTACAAAAGAACGGAGTATCAACTTTGATCTTAAATTTACATACGTAGTTACTAATATTACCTGGACTATCCGAAAATACCATTTCATATTCTAATAGAATTTCAACTAAATCTTATTTTTGGTCGTCATTTAATATTGGGGATTCATTTACTTTATTTTTTTATGTCAGCTCATTGTGATGTGTGACGTACGTTTTCCATCTCTGGTGACAATTGCGCTGTCGCGATTAATCATAAACACTGGTGTTCAGTCGTTTGTTTATGAATATAACTGTCTGCTAGAAACTTAACACAGTACTTATCATGAAGACAGCTCTCTCCAAAATTCAATATGACATTAGACTCTGACAGCCAATCTAAGCCAAATAACACCTCTCTATTAATATTTTCTACTACCAGCACTGTTTGCTGGAATGTAATAATTTACTTGGGTTTCATATTTGACAACCTTACTTTTAGTTCCAATTATACCTACTATGTATACTCCGGTTACTGTTAATAGTGGTAAGTTAAGTTTAATTCGTAATGTATTAAAGAATCCACTAGAAATAAGTGAAACTTCACTACCAGAATCAATAAATACGTCGACTTCGAAATCTTCCATCTTTCCAATCATAAGCTGTGGATTAACTGTAGCTCCAGGTTCTTCTAGTAGCAACCAATCTTTTGTTGGTACTTTATGTGTAAAGCAAGCATACTTATTGTAAGGTAGGCCTTCTAATGTATTTCCATGACCTGGGCCCCGGCCCTGGATCCAGATTGCCCAACATTTCCCTTATTATTTGTAATCACCAGCTGGTTGCCAAACCTAGGTATGATGTTTCCATTTTGTACTCTATTGTTACCAGGTACAAACTCCTGTGTAGTTACTGGGCCTATATTCGATGGTGGACATCTTTTTTGACGATTTTCATTACCCCGATTCCGATTACCCCAGTGTAGGTCTACTCTAGCAAAATACATCTCTGGTCTTTTGAAATTACTATTATTACTGATATTATTATCCTGCCTGTAGTTTTGATTCTCATTTTGATGCACATTCTCATTTCGGTCCTTATTTATTGCATCGCGTGCGTCTACAAAAGATAACAACTCTTCCACCGTTTTCCACCCACTACATAATATGTCTTTCCTAGTGTAAATGGGTAATCGCCTTATCACAATCTTACCAATCCCTCTTCCTCCATTGATTTATCTAAATATTTTGCTCTTGTTAAATGCCAGTCAAAATATTTTCTCATCGTACCCCATGTATTGTTGTAATACTTTGTGTCCCATAAATCAGATATTAACTTCTCTTGGGCACTTGCTGACCAATATTTCTCCTTAAACTTTTTCTGAAAGTCTGCCCAAGATGAGAAATTCTCTATATTCACTGTGCCCCATTCTGAAACCTCTCCTAGAAGGTAACCTACAGCAAATTCTATCTTTTTTGCATCTTCCCAATTTTTCACTAAGGCTTGATTAAATTGTTTCAAGAAATGAGTTGGGTGTTCGTCGCCATCTGGTTTAAATTTGGGAAATTGTCTGGAGAGTCCAGAATTTGCTCCCCATTGTAAATCTGTCACTAACTCGCTAGTCAACACTACATTCTGTAAAGCCACCCCTTTCTCTACCTTTTTCTGGATAAGTGTACTCTCTTTCCACAAATTGTCCATGCCTTTCTTAGTATCAACAAGTTCTGAAGCTAAACATGATAGAACGTTGACTAGGTTTGCCCTCTCGGCAACTTTTCGGTCAATCAACTTTTCCTACAGACCGCTTATACTTACGGTGTCTGTGGTTGTTAGCTTTTCCTTAAAATTTCTCTCCACATTATCTACTCGAGTGCTGACTCCTGCAGTTTGTGATTGGACAATAGGGATCAGTTTATCCTGTCTTTTGATGCTATCTTTTAAGGTGTGTAATCTTTGTTTCACTGCATCGAATGTAACATTACATACATTTTGAAATGGTCCTAATTTTTCATTAAATTCAGACTCCATATTGTTACACTTGTCTTCAATATCAAATTGTAATTTCTAAGTCAACTGCTGAAATTGATCATCGAGCTTTTGGTTAAAGTCCGTAAACATATGATTTATTTGTACAGTTAAAGAATTACTTAATTCATTCTTTAAATCTACTTGTAAATTTTCCACTTTATCATTTAACACCTCAAATTTAGAATTTAAAGCTTCACCCTGTGCTTTTAATTTTTCACTTAAAGTTGTACTTATTTCATTTCTCAAGGAGTCAATTTGAGCAGTTGCGTTACACTTTGTCCCTCTATTCTTCCCTTAACAAAGCATTTTGAGAATTTAGTTCTGCATCTAATTCTTCACTTAAAGAGGAAATATGAGCAGTTATTAAAAAGGGATCTCTCTACTAATTCTGATGGCCATGCCTGGTTCAGAAGTTTCTGTAGGTTGTTGTTCCTGCTCCATATTTTTTATTCTTTTTTGACCTTGTTATAATTAAAAAAATCACCTCTGTGAATAATGACCACTCTACTTTATATTCAAATATTTGTTGTCTTTAGCTCACCCAGCATAGAGTTCTAAGCTGCGTCGGTGAGGTGTAGAATCGGCACCAGTGAATAGCATGGGTGCCGGCAGCGACGGACGTTGGTCGCGACGTCAGCGGGCACGAAGTCAGGAACTCAAATGGCAACCAGCAACGTTGGCTGGTTACTGCATGTGTGAGGATTGCTTCCTTCCCACACCCAAATCTTCTTAATCGAAACCTACGAACCAATTTCTCCATCTTCTGATTAAGGGCTGCTATGGCAACTCTCAACTTCTTCTTGTCTCAATTTACTCCAAACAAATTCCTCCTTTTCGAGTCCTGATCAGTTTGGTCGCCACGTTCTGGTGGTTTCTGGCGACTATAGGGAGTAGTGTGGTGCTGGTGTGCCAGACTCCCACTCCCACTGTATTATTGAGCTTACATTGAGTTGTTTCGTCGATCTTCTTATCAGGATTGCCGGCTGCAATTGTCTGCCCAACTTCTTCTCCGAAAATAAGATGCTGTTTTGGAGGAATTTTTTATACTCTTAAAATAACTCCGTACACTCAGGATACTTTTAAACCAATCTCACTATACTTTCACTTCCACAAACAAGACATATATACATGATTCATTTTTGTTAACCCAACAATTACCGGTCTGACAGATACTGTTACATACTTTATAACAAATACAACCTGTAAAGCTCGAGTAAGTCCACCATCCAAACCTCACGAAAGTAAGTGAATAAATAAGTGTCTTTTCTTTTCTTTAACAACATTCAACTGTTCTCAATAATGGCTAACATAGCACCATCACAGAGTACGTCGCATTTGCTCTTTGTGCTGGGCGTGTAACTTCTGAGGCGAGTGCTGCGGACTACCTGCCCCTGCCGATTAACCGTCCGATACACTCCAGTCCTGCACACACATAATCATGGTGCAGTAGACACAGTTTCACTTTCACACACTCATCTTTAAAATATCATGTGTTCGAGATGGTGAAAATACGAGTGTCTCTAGAATTTACCCTGAAATTCTCAAGGCACTACAACTGTTCAGCGACACTCTGAACTTAACGAATTGCAACACTGACCCACACAATCAATTGTGGATATGAATTTAGAGTTTCTATACAAAATGTACTTAAAACAACTTCAGGGTGAACACTCCAGTAGATAAAGAGGCCAGAAAACACATTAAAATAAAATGACATAAGCACATGATAGTCGCCTTGAAAAATTACCAAGTGTCCACACCTGGCAGCATGAATTCTCCAATTGGCAAGTAAGTGAACGAGGTCTACATAGCAACAGCCACCCCCCCCCCCCCCTCTCCTCCAAGTGCCTAGGCTCCCTGTCTTGACCACAACACACCCAATGCCAGCAAAATCAATAACTGCTTTTGCAAAACACTTGCTGGGCTTATAATGCCATGTTCTCTCCAGAGACCCCTTTTATTTCTACCAGAGCATGCCACCGCACATTCGAGTCACAACCAACGACTGAAAATCAGAACAGAGGGCAAGGGTCAGTGTCCTATTCCTCTGTATGAGCCCTAATTCTCGCATCTTATGTTCGTGGTCTGCAAGCACGATGTATGTTGGAGGCAGTAGAGTCGTTCTGCTGCCAGCTTCAAATGCCAGTTCTCTAAGTTTTCTCAATAGTGTTTCTCAAAAAGAATGTCACCTTCCCTCCAGGGATTCTCATTTAAGTTCTTGAAGCATCTCCGTAACACTTTTATGTTGTTTGAACTACCGGTAACAAATCTAGCAGCCCACTTCTGAATTGCTTCAATGTCTTCCTATAATCCAACATGGTATGGATCCCAAAAACTCGAGCAGTTCTAAAGAATAGTTGCACTGGCATCATATATGTGGTCTTATTCACAGATGAACCACACTTTCCTAAAATTCTCCCAATAAATGAAAGTTGACCATTCACCTTGCCTACCACAATTCTCACCAGCTCATTCTATTTCATATTGCTTTGCAACATTATGCCCAGATATTTAAATGATGTGACTATATCAACCAGGACACTACTAATGCTGTATCTGAACAGTGTGGGTTTGCTTTTCCTACTTGTCCACTTAACTTATATTTTTTTATATTTAGAGATAGCTGCCATTCATCACACCAACTGGAAATTTTGTCTAAGTCATCTTGTATCCTCCTGTAGTCACTCAACTTTGACACCTTCCCATACACCACAGCATCTTCATCAAACAACCAGAGATTACTGTCAACCGTGTCAGCCAAATCATTTATGTATATAGAGAATAATAATTGTCCAATCACACTTCCCTGGGGCACACCGGACAATACCATTGACTCCGATGAAAACTCGCCATCAAGGACAACATACTGGGTCTATAATTTAACAAGACTTCCACCCACTAGTAAAAATGTGATCATGTTCAATGTGCTCATACCTTTGTTGACAGCCTGCAATGAAGCGTCATATCAAAAGTTTTCCGGAAATCTATAAATATGGAGTCTGCCTGTTGCCCTTCGCCAATATTTCAACAGTGTGTCAACCAAAACTCCGACACAGTTTGTGTTACGTGTTGTCGAGTAAGATGTGCAAAAAGTAAGCATCTGACCCATGCACAACAGGAACATAACTCTGTGAGCATCTGTAGTGTAGACCTCCTGTGAGGAAGTCATACCAAGGGTCCTAGGCCGGAGCTGTGGTCATGCCAGTTTTGGAGTATATGTGAAATTGTTATACTGGAGAACATCTTCCTAACAATTAAAAGGACTGTTCGAGGTTTATAGCAATGTTCTATTGCCAGTCCACTTTCGCTTTGTTTATTTGAAAATAGCAAACCTATAGAGTACATTTGTAGTTTTCCAGAATGAACAGTCAGAAAAGGTGAGTAAAGAAACAATTGCATTACTTATGCCAAAGTATTAATGGCGGTTGTGGAAATAATAATAATAATAAGAAGAAGAAGAAGAATAAGAAGAATTACTACTATTAATGGCTTCCAGATGTGTGGTGCAGTTGTTTATGTTTATTTTGTGAAACTAGAAATGTACTCTATAAGTTCGGTACTTTCAAAGAAAGGCAGCAAAAGTGGACTGCCAACAGCAAATTGCTATAAACTGCGAACATTCCTTTTATGTGTCAGGAACATGTTGCACATAACAGTTTCACATGAACTTCAGTACAAAAACTGGCATGACCTGGTCTCGAATCAGGAACCCTTGGTACAACAAGGTCTACCCACATCCCCATGGGGAGCTCCGGACTACAGACACTCACATTTATGCTTTTCATGTTCTCTCCGGGTCAGGTGGCACTTATTACTTACCGTTTACGCACCTTCTCCTGGACAACAGCACATAGCAAATCTATAGTGGAGTTCTGGTTCATACTCTGTCAATATACAATGTTTGGTACTGATCTGACATCTGGAGGTTTAAGCGTTAGCAGGGTTGCCACAAGTCCTGGAAATCAGGGAAATTTGAAAAAAAAAGAAAAAAAAAACACTGGAAAATTCTCATTTTTGTCTCAGTGGCATGAAATTGTTTGTTTACTGAGATGTCATGCTTTTTCACTGGCTAGGTGCAACTGAGTACGTGGACGGCTTCCCTATGCCCTCTTTCCCACTGCTGATCCCCTTCCCACAACACAGCTTTCAGTCAGTGCTGCCACCACCACTTGCTGCTAGCCTAGCAGGGTTGCCACAAGTCCTGGAAATCAGGGAAATTTGAAAAAAAAAAGAACACTGGAAAAATCTCGTTTTTGTCTCAGTGGCATGAAATTGTTTGTTTACTGAGATGTCATGCTTTTTCACTCGCTGGGTGCAACTGAGTACGTGGATGGCTTTCCTATGCCCTCTTTCCCACTGCTGATCCCCTTCCCACTCCGCAGCTTTCAGTCAGTGCTGCCACCACCACTTGCTGCTAGCCTAGCAGCTGCCAACAAGATGCAGGGAGGCATTAGGAGGGGTTTGTTTTGATCTGATTCCCAGAGGTTGTTGATGCAGTGGCCAGAGATGGCAGTCATGTGTCCATGAGTTGTGTCTGAGTGATTGTGTGAACGTTTGTGCACTCTCATTTTCTGACAAAGGCTATAGCCAAAAATTTAGTTGTGAGAGTGTGGTTGTCTTTTCTGTGTGCCTGTCTGTGGCTCAACTGTCATCTTTATGGTGAGTTGCTACCTATCCTCATTAGCATTGATTCTCAGAGTATTTGCACAAGTTATCTCATTTCATCAATATGGTGTCTGTGGCACATGAATAGCTGGCCACACGAGTTGACTTCCACAACGAGCCACAACCGCAGACCATTTCTGTAGCTATCTCTAATGGATCAGGCCTGATGATCTGAAGCCCATAGTTTCCCACTAATGTGTGGGACCTGCCCATCGGATCTGGTCTCACCGATCTGCCTGCAGGCTGGGTCTGCCTGTCTGTGGCGTGTTGTGGCTGATTTTCATGGTTTATCCGTGGACCCGGGACTGTGGTGTTCCTCGGCAGGCCAGAGGCCGGATTTCAGGAAATGCAACTGTCTCACCTCAAGTACATAGTGCAGTGCAGCGTTTCACAGGCATTTTTATTCTAGTACATTTTGGCACTTTGAAAGTAGTTTATATATTAGAAAGTATGGATGATAAGAAGAAGAAAAGTGTGGCAGTCGCTGGCAGTTTGTATGCTATGTACTTGTGTATTTCTTGAAAGAAAAATCACACAATACCTGTAGAATAATAGACATAACACAGAGGGTAGTAACCGACAATAATGAACATAGTAGAACCAGTCACCTGTATTGTTGGTTTACACAACTCTTCCCCACCTTATATGTTTCGTTCATGAGGCCTACTTTTTTCTGAGGTTATTTCTAAAAGCAGTGAAGGTATTTTAAAATCTGTCTTGTGGCTCCAACGAAATGTGTATTTTTGTCTCCAAATGTGTTTCGCTTTATTGAAATAAAATACCATCAGTTGTCTTAATGAACCATATATACCATTTGGCTTGCTTTCTCCACCTAAAAACAGTTCATTTCAAAATACGTTGATGTTAGTACTTAAGATTTTTGCTCACATGTTTAGAAATACAGAAGTTGTACTTTTTTATTTTGCCAAACTGTGTCTTTACTTATCCTTGAGATCTCAAAATTTGTCAGGAAAAAATGCTAAAATTTGTCTCGAAATAAGGGAAATATCAGGCAAATTCACTTGGGTAAGCTTGTGACAACCATGATTAGCTCTTCGTTATCCTGAATTCCCACATGCCCTGATTCCAGCAGAATAACACGTCCTTCCTCTGCCACCATAAGTGAAAAATGGTTTCATGGATCATCTGAATATACTTTTCTGCTTGATACATGTGATGGATATCCTGAAGGATGCTTATGGAGTTTGTGCAATTGGGGAATTTGGTGGCAGAATTACACCGCATCTGCCCAGTACTCTGAAGATTATGTATAATTCAGTGTCCTACACTGTGAATGTACAAGCTCTGTCCAGAAAGTTCAATGAATAACGTCCAGAAAGTTCAATGAATAATGCCATACTGCCGAATCCCACACTGGACTAGTCAAGGCATGACTGAGCGATTCCTGAGTGGTGGTGCTATGAGTGTGCTTCTCATGTGTAACCTTTATGTTGTAAAGATGTTGCACACGTGATAGAAACCTGAAATGACAGAGATGAATGTGCTGTTGTGCTTCAAACTAGGAGAATCAGTGGAGGAGACTCATGAAATGCTGACAACAGTTCACGGAGAATGTGCTGTCACACTCAAGTGAGTTTATGAGTGGTTTAAACTCTTCTGACCACACGACACCATGGAAGAGGTCCCTTAAACTGGCCAGCCTGTAACATCATGCACCCTGGACGACATACAGAAAGTGAAGGAACTTTTGTGCCAGGATTGTCATGTGAGATGCGAACAACAGCAGAGGAAGTGGGAACTGGTTGGGAGATGGTATGGCATCAGTACGCCAAACAAGGCGATTAGACTCTGCTCCACAACAGTGCCCTGCCACTCACTGGGTTTGTGGTGCAGCAATTTGTCACCGACAGGGAAGTTGTGGTACTCACTCACCCACCCTACTACCCAAACTTGTCCCCCTGGATTTTTCCTTGTTCACCAAACTGAAATCAGCCCTGAAGGGCCAGAGCTTTTTGGACATCCAGTGCAATGTTACAATCCAGCTAAAGGTTATCCCTAAAGAGGATTACACTGAGTTTCTGGGACATGTACAGCCGTTTCCAGACTTACATTATTGACAGGGATTTACTATAAAGGACAAACTACTGTTTCAGGTATGTCAACAATCCATTCACAATATACATACTTTCACTTAAGGTTCTGGGCAGAGGTTGTCTTTGGTAAGCAAATGTTGAGAAGATATTCTGGACATAACACAGCACAGAATTCCCCAGATTAGACCAGTCAGTGTAAACTACAACACAATTGCAGTGCTCAGATAAAATTCTGTAAAACATTGGTTTAAAAACATAGCCTGGGGTGCAATTATTTTTGTACACTTAAAAATCTAAAATAATAATGGGACTCCTTATTAACCAGGGTGACTCCAATCTTTATGAAGCATAGAAATATGGTCCGTATTATGAGCCACTAGGTCCTGCAGCATGTGAATCCCAAACAGCCTCATTTCTAGCACTCTGTTTCTGAATAGTCACTTCATTGGAAGGTGAGCAACTGTGCGGAATACCAATAAATGTAGAGTCAAGATTCGATTGCATACATCCTGTATCACAAAGATCTGTTGCTGGATGAATGATTGATCGCTACACTCAACATATAGGACTGGTCCTCTATGCTCCTGTATGACTTTAGCTGATCTGTGAACCGTACATCTGCAGTCGAAGCATGATCATACAAATGCCTCGTCAAACTGGAGCAGATGTTCAGTGGCTTTAGGCTTTACATTCTTCAGATGTGGTAACCACATCAGCTTCTCATCAAATTTGAGACCCAGAAACCTTGTAGCGTCACCACACTCTCTGGTACATTAATGTCCTGTAATTTTTAGAAACAGCATCTATTCTGAAGAATTTTGTACTGGTAGGATATGACTAAGTATACTACTGAAAGTTACAGTATCAGTTAAACACGTTCCACTTATATAAAAATGGCAACTAGGAAAAAGTGAGAAATTGGATTAAGTGATTTTGAATAGCTAATGAGAATGTTATTAATTATGAGTTTCAAATTTTGTACACTGTAGTTTTTTAATGAAATAACATGTTTTCCAGTCCGTTTAATGGCAAAAGTTATGAAACTATTATGAGTGAAAATATGTTTTACATGACAATTACTGAAATTCATGTAAATGTGTGAGAGCTCGGTTGATACTGCAAGATCTTAAAAATGTTCTGAAAGTTATCGTGACAAGAACACTTTGGTATGATAAAATAACAAAAGTAATCTAATAATTGGAACACATTATAACAAAAATATAATGAATGAACACTGAATAGGTCACAATCAGCAGCAACAAGAAACAGGCAATGACAGAAGTACGAAATTCAAGAATAATGCAACATATAAATATGTAAAATAAAGGTGAGGCAACCATTCACTTATAGCTACTACCCAATCACGAAACTACTGCACTTGGCCTCAAGTGGCCATTACAAGAAACATGCAGTGATGTTACAGCAAACAAGTATAGGTGTGAATAAGAAATTAAGCTAACCGAAGTGTCCTCACACCCAGGTGCAATAATATACTGGTTGATTAACAATTGATATGTGGTGCATTTAAACATGCAAGAGGAAACAGTATTTGCACTAAATTTCGAGTTTCTCCTTTTTTTCTAGTGGAAGTGCATACATTCACATATGCAACTAACACAGACACCCAAACACGCATAGACACACCAGTGGCTAGACTGACTGTTGATTAATTAATTACTGAGTGCAGTTGCCTGGGAAGATGGAGGTGGAGTGTGGCTAAGGAAGGACACACGAGGCAAGGAGGGGAGTAGTGTCAGGCAAGTCTTACAGCAGATGACTCAGTGGTCTACCCTCTGAACTTCTTTTGTCTTGTAACGCAGCAACCAAGTCATTTGCTGAAAGTTCTGCCTCACACTGTCCCACTAGACCCTCCTTGTCTTGTCTCCCCTCTACCCACTTCCCAACTCTTATCTGGCCAAGCAACTGTTATCATAATCAACAGTCTTGCTGTGGCCATCTATATCTATGTATTTCTACTGCAGAAAGAACAAGAGCTCGAAAACTAATGTAAATACTGTTTGCTGTTGTTTGATTCTATGCATCATACATCAGTAAGCTACAGATGGGTGGCTGTCTTTCCGTATTTTACTTCTTACTTCCTCCACCAATTTCCACTGTGTACAACACATAAATAAGTGCATGAAATTATATACTGTAAAGCTTTTAATTAGTAATTTGGCTTCTACCTTGCCAGAAGTACTTGATCAGTCATTTCTCAGAAGGATAATGAATGAAGTCAAATTTAAAAATTTTGAAATATCACAAATCTCAAGATTTTAGTATACAAATCAATGTGACACTCAGTTATTAGAATGTTAGGAACAGGATCCTATTGTTGATAGTGCTGAAAATGATTATAATTGTGTCAGAATTAAAACTAACCAAAAATTGTAATGCTCAGGAAAATGAACCAATTACGCTGGTAAGCCTTTGACATTTCTGAACTTCTGAAATAGCACAGCCTCACTCTCAGGTGGAGCTGCTGTAAGTGTGACATAAGGATTTGATGGCAATTATTAGGCAAAATGGTCTTCTTCTCTTTATGAGCAGAATTAAACATATTTAGCCACACAGTATTCTTCTTCTGTTGATACTTGTGGAACTCTTCCCAAATTGTTATTGTGCTGCGGCCCATACTGTTACTTCTTATCTTCACAAAACTTTACCTGACATTTCAGCACCACAAAGTTTACACACTTAATTTTGCATGTACTTTTACACTTACACATGGCCAACCTCCATCACTGCCAGCCTATAACTTCTCTGTGCATGTGCTTCCTTGTATCAGCAATGTTAGTGTCACGCCAACATTATCCTTGGTTAAACATTGCTGTTATACATAGCAAAGGCCCTGACTATACCAGCATGTCTACTACATTTTTTACAACATTGTTTTTAAATGATTTGCAATAAGTCTGTGTTACAAAATTTTAAATAATAAGCATTAACAATGAAATGACAAAATATATATCAATGATCTGAAATTACTATAAAATGTGGAAGAAAACCTTTGAAAATTATGAAGTACGCTATGGTAAATTTTATACTGTCACTGAACTTTCAAAATTGAGGACAAGGTCCATCATTTTAACACCAGGCAGGTTAAAAGGGTGGCAAGAGGAATTAAAATTAACAGGAACGTATTTCCCAGTAAAAAATTAAAAACCTGTACTGGCTGTCCACTCCTCTAGCTATCTTATTGTGAGATGCAGCTGATGTATGGTCATTGTAAGGTTTGAACAGGAGCACAATATGGCAAAATTGTCCAAAAGCAATGAACATTGAACGGGAAACTTAACTGTGGACGTAATGCCTTTGATGGCAATAGCAGAGTCACGCTTGAAAAGATCCCTGACAGACATCATTCTTTTGTTTGGAAAGAAAGACACTGACATTATATATATATATAAAAAAAAATCTGGACAGGAAGGACTATATGAATATTCGTAGTT
The DNA here is from genome assembly GCF_023864345.2 of Schistocerca serialis cubense. Lineage (NCBI taxonomy): Eukaryota > Metazoa > Arthropoda > Insecta > Orthoptera > Acrididae > Schistocerca > Schistocerca serialis. The sequence goes on from NC_064646.1 coordinate 266,750,198, forward strand.
GTCCTCAGAAGCCCCAGTCATGGAGCTGTTCTAGGATGTGATACTTCCAAGCAGTCATAGGCCCTCTCAAGATTGAAGGCTATACCTATGTGGTGCTGACTGTGGAGGAAAGATTGTTGTATTTCCACCTCCAGTGAGGTTATGTTGTCGAGGGCTGAATGAGTCTGGCACTGGGTGACAATGCATCATACTGTTTTTTTTTTTTTTTTCCTACAAGCTAGTAATGGCCATGCTACAGTAACTACTGGGCAAATTGTTGGCATTGGAACCATTGCAAGGCTATGAGTCTAAACCTGATTATGGGGTGACACTTGTCATTCCACCATGGGACATTCTGCGTTTGAACTTGGGCTGAGGACTTTGGGATACATCCATCAGCAGCACGGCGGATCACACTGATAAGGTGATCCACCCAGTTCTGGACTCTACATCTATGCTCAAAAACAGCTAGTTGGCTGTACAGCATCCAGTTTACTCTGCTAAGCTTCCAAGGTGCTTCATTTCAGCGATAGCTCCATCTGAGAGGAGGATCCAAATAAGGAAGTCATCACTTGAACACAAGTCATTGAGAACTTCCTATTGAGCAACATCTATAAGAGCAGGATGACAGAAAGCAGGATCTATGACAGACAATAACCCCATTGCAGTGCCTAAGTGTATGCTGCCACTAGGGTTAAGAAGGCATAACTCTACCGACAAAATGAGGTTTTTGGTAATTCAACCCCTGGGGCAGGCCACTACAGGTTGCCGTAGCACATTAAAATCTCCTTCAAGCAGGAATGGTTGCGAGAGTTATGAGGACAGGTTACAAAGAACCCTTTTATCCAAAAACTTTGTTGGGTGGCAGATACATTACAAAATGTAACTTTGAATAAAATGTGCACATTGACAGCAACTGCCTGAATAGCTGTTCTAAGAGGGGCAGAAATGGAATGGCGTCATTCACGAAGATCACTACTCTGCCTTTAGTGCTGTCACCACTGAGGTAATCTTTTCAGTAGAGGTAGCACAGGGGCATCGGGATGTTTCAAGTGTGTTTCCTAACAAATAGGCACAGGGATCTCCTTTGAACAGAGGATTCATATAAGCAGACTTCAAAGTGCATGATCGAGAAATCATTATCTGTGTTTTTGAGTATCTTAGGGTCCACTTTATATGATTCCACCTTCTTGACATTATACTGTGCCTTAATCTTCCCCTTCAGATTTGATGACACAAGTTCAGGCTGAGGAAATTTTTTCAGTGATTTCAATTCCAACGCGGTATTGACGGCAGAGATTATAGTGTTGCTTATTGTTAGAGTTCATGTAGAGACAGCAACAGTTTCATCCAAAGTTTTGCTTCTGCAGATGCATATGCAAGATACTTTTTTGTGAGAACCCTCTGGTGATGTCTGTGAAGAGGTTACACTTTCAAATTGCTTCATAAGTTTTGCAGCAAATGAAGTTGTAAAGGCTGGGGGTTGAAGAGATTTTTACACCTTTTTTTCTTCAATATGTGGAATGTGCTGTCACCACAGTTCCTGGATTTTCTTTTCTCCCTTTCTTCATCATACTCTCTTTGCTCCACACTGGAAGTGAACCTGAGGAATTGACACAGGAGTCATGGGAGGTACATATAGTTCCTCGAACATTGATAACTGTACCATACAAAGCCCAACCTTTACATCCCATGTCCTGTGCTGCTGCTCATCGTCATTACTTGTTAGTATAACTGGAGGTTACAACTGGCCTGGTCATAACCTTATAAATTTGCAGTTTCGGCAGTCTATTTAATAATGTAGATGCCAACAATTTCTTAAATGTATGGAAGCATCTATTACACTTAGGATTTGCAGTTTTATTTCAGTTAACATGGAAATTTGTCCCATTAATATCACATCCCAGATATTGAAAGTTCAGCACTTGTTCAAATCTAAAACCTGCTGCTGACAATTTAATCGTGTTCTTTTTCTTCCTGGTGACATTTGTGTACTTAGTCTTCATTTCATTAATACAAGGTCTCTAGGTAGTGTGACTTCTTTTTGATCATCTATAGTTCTTTCTAATGAAACTACTACTCTTTTAATAATTTTTACATCAGCAAATGCACATATCTGGGTGACTTTTTGCCTATGTAACCAGATCTTCAAAGTTTTCAAAAGGCTGCTTCAAGAGACAGATTAAAAAGCTTGTAGAGAGGGCACCCCCTTGTCTTGCTCCTTTACTAATGCTGAACCATTTACTGAGTTCTGCATCCACTCACACTGCAGCCTTGCAACCAGCCAATGTTGCTTGAATAGGTGAAACATGCTTAGATGGTATACCAAGCAGTAGCATATCATTTAACTTTCTGTTGTATGAGACTATCTAAGGCCTGATGAAGTCTACATGTATTATACACATGCCTTTTCATGTATTTGCCTCAATACAAATATCTGATCTTCTGTTGAACCATTAGGCTGAAATCCACACTGATATTGTCCCAGAATCTCTTCTACATATGGAACTGGCCTGTTGTAAATAATACTAGAGAGAATCTTATATGTTATACTCAGGAGGCTAATTTGAACAAGTCTATTCTTATGTATTGGTTGGATTACATATAAGGTCCACTCTTCTGGGATTCTTTCCTGATTCCATATAACATTGGCAAGTTTTTGGATTCGCTTAGATACCAGTCTCCCATTTTCCAACAGTTCTGCCGTTATTCCATCAGCTCCAGATGCTCTGTAGTTTTTCAAAGAGTGCAATACTTTGTCTCTGGACGTGCAGTGCCATAGAGTGGCTGCTCATTCTTGGTGGGATTGCCCTCCAGAATTCTCTCCATCTGTCCAGAACAGTGCTCATCAAACTGTGGCCCATTGGCAGCATATGGCCTGAATCAAGGATTTGTGCAACCTGCTGTTCTCAGCTGTGTTTTACAACAACATGCATCAAGCAACTAACAGTTGAATTCTAAAATGTCAACTAATGTTAATAGCTCCTGAGGAGGTGTACCTGCTCAGTAACAAACAAAAATCCTAACAGAGTAATATTTTTAAGATGTGCTTGATTTTAATTGATGATTTTACCATTTGTACAATAGTTGGCTGTAGCTGATTCCTATGTCAAATCAAAAATGTACTGGAGGAATTATATTTGGGGGCAAAAAGTTGACGGGTCACTTTAGAGGCGAAGCTAGATACAGTGGAAGATACCGTATTTACTCGAATCTAAGCCGCACCTTTTTTCCGGTTTTTGTAATCCAAAAAATCGCTTGCGGCTTAGAATCGAGTGCAGAGTAAACGGAAATTCTGAAAAATGTTGGTAGGTGCCGCCACAAGTTAACTACTGCCGTCGAATATAAGTAGCGCTACACAGGCATGCTTGTGCAGACTCAAAGATAAATACCGGCGCCAAAACATCTGCGCCAGTAAATAAATTAAAAGAAAAGGTAGAAGAATGGAAACATTATGCCATGTATTCTTTCGTGTTTGCTGCTATCTCAGTTAAATCCCGTCTGCCTAATAAACTACGAAACTAGAGTGAGACAACAGCAAGTGCGGAAGAATATACATATCATGTCGTGTTTATATTCGTATTATTCTTATGCTGGATAGTGATACAGTCAGAAATGAAGCACGGCAACTGACTAGATTTATAAATCTAAGATGACTAATTTCTGTGCAGAATGTTATGTACTAAAGAGGCGTCTGCAAGGATTTTCAAACGGAGAACAATTTTCGCTAAACTCTCGTTCAGAACTTCTATCATATGCAATCTATTATTTGATTCTTGTCGATCATTATCAAAGAAAACAGCAGCGTAAGTAACAACAAATAACAGTCTCTTGTCATTGTTTCGCTTATGAGACAATTCCTCTCTTCTTTTTATTGTAAATGGCGGTAGCGCGCACAAAAGCAAGCCATGTCATTATCACTCATTATCAGAATGCGACAAACAGTGCATGACTAAGTACAACAATGCATTTTCAGCTTAGAGTGACGTAAACACCTATAACAAAGAGAACGACACTGATATGATTAAAGCAAAAACGTGAAAAAGGAAGGGTACCCGTATAAATACGGACTGAGCGCCTGACACGTAGCAATGGCTACTTGGTAAAGCTTAAATGTTAAGCTTACGACTCGAACCAAACTACTGTAGCTGTATCTTCATCCATTCGACCTAAATTGTGTTTCATGTTACAATGGACCAACTCTGTTCCGATTTGGAGGTGCGGTCTGAAACTTTTCTCTCCTCTTGAATTTCAAGTCTTAAATTTCAGGTGCGGCTTAGATTCGGGAAAATTTTTTTTCCTTGCTTTCGAGTCTCATTTTTCAGGTGCGGCTTAGATTCGAGTAAATACGATAGATGTATTATTGCAGGGTAAGGGGACATGATTTGTTGCCTTTAATGGTGCCTGTGGTACAAATTTGAAACGGAAGTAACATAGATTCATGAATTCACTTTATAGGGACGGTCACCTTCAAATGTGCTACATATTTGTAGCAAGGAACATAAAACTAAATTAAAGCTGCCCTAATACACCTCAAAGAGAAAAGAAAAATAATATTCAAAACATTTAGTAAACCACGTGTGATCGTGTCTCATATTGCATTTAAATACAATAACTGTTATTAATCAATCATTCGCTCACAGACAGCACACCACCACTTTGTCAGCCAGTTACGGTGTCATAACTCTTGGGTCACTAAGGTTGGCAGCAATCTGAAACCGAGACCAGTCATTGTGAAGTGTTCCAAATGTTGCCAACGTAAGGATCAGAGCTTGGGAGCCAGCAGCTAACTTATTGTGCTCTTAACTATAGCTAGTTTGTAGGGGTCTCGTAACATACTAATTTATGTAGTTAACCAGTTAATTGTAAAATCGATGTCTACCCCAAACCCTGTATAATGTCTGCGACACTCTCCGCCCTATTTCTCAACAATACAAATCTGAAACTTCCTGGCAGGTTAAAATTGTGTGCCAGACTGAGACTCAAACTCGGGACCTATGCCTTTCATATCAGCGCACACTCCGCTGCAGACTGGAAATTTCACTCTGGAAACATTCTGCAGGCTGTGGCTAAGCCATGTCAGTGCAATAGCTTTTTTTCAATGAGTGCTAGTTGTGCCAGTTTCACAGAAGAGCTTCTGTGAAGTTTGGAAGGTATTAGACAAGGTATTGGCAGAATTAGAGTTGCGAGGACTGGCCGTGAGTCATGCTCGGGTGGCTCAGTTGGTAGAGCACTTGCCCGCAAAGGCAAAGGCCTCGAGTTTGAGTCTCAGTCCGGCACACAGTTTTAATCTGCCAGGAAGTTTCATATCAGCACACACTCTGCTGCAGAGTGGAAATTTCATTCTGGAATACAAATCTGCTGCTATAGCAGCAGCGCATACCAGCCTTTATTTCTTAGTCTCTTTGTTTCTCCCAGTATTCCATTCACTGTTGTCAAAATTGCACTTTTAATAAGATTCATTCTTTGTCTATATGGTTTCCAATCTTTTATTTGTTACTTCTGTCTCCACCTGTTCAGATACTCTCTAACAGGAGACCTATCATTCAGTTGTTTGGTATTCCATTTCTTTATTCTGGCACTATTACTTTTGGCAGCCATAGCTAGTTTCTGCATCATTTTGGCTCCTACTAGACAATTATCAGAGCTGGAATTGGCGCGTCGGAAAGTGTGCGTATTTTCCGTATCAGATACCTATTTCTTTGATACCAATATACTAGGCCTGTCTAAAAAGTATCTGACCTTTGGCCTGAAAACATATTTAGAATACCTGACGTGGTTGGGACCTTAATCCCCTTCAAAGTAGGTCCCTTGTGCATGCACACACTTAGCTCACCGATCCTTCCACTGCCAGAAGCACCTCTGGAAGTATTCTTTTGGAATGGCGTTCAGGTCCGTCGTGTTCCGCAAGATCTCTTCTCTACTCTCAACATGGGATCCTTCCAGTGGCATCTTCAATTCTGAAAACAACCAGAAACCGCAAGGAGCCATGTCTGGAGAGTAGGGAGGTTGACAAATGGCTGTAATTACATGCTAGGCCAAGAAATTCTGGATCATGTAGAATGAATGTGAGGGGGAGTTGTCGTGATGCAGTTGCCAGTTTTTCGCCTTCCAGATGTTTGGTCTTTCGCGCCGAACTGTGTCACAGAGAACATCTTGATAGTACTCCTTTGTCACTGTTTGTCCTTCGGGTGTGTATTTGTGATGCACAATTCCATGGACATCGAAGATGACAGTCAGCATCACCTTGATTTTTCTTCGCATCTGCCACACTTTCTTCGACCTTAGAGACTCTGGATGCTTCCATCGTGACAACTGTCTTTTTGTTTCTGGGGCGTACCCGTACACCCATGACTCATCTCCAGTTATCACGGTGTTCAGAATCCCAGGATCAGTCTTGGTGGTGTCCAGAAGGTCCTGTGCAATGTCAAAACGGAGGTCTTTTTGTTCCAGCAGAAATTTCACAGCCACTTGGTGCACGTTCAACTCATCGCGCAAAATTGCATGTGCAGAATCTTTACTCACTCCAACCTCTTGGAGAATCTCCCACATGGTCAAACGACGATCTGCCATCACCAAATTTTGCACCCTATCAACAACAGGTGCACTCCGAGCAGTTTGGGGCCTGCCTGAACGCTGGTCACGCTCCGCTGATGTGTGGCCATTTTTGAATCAGTTGATCTGCTCCTTAATTTGTCGTACACCCATCACATCTTCTCCAAAAACCTGCTGAATCTTACGAATTGTTTCTCCTTGAGAATCAATAGCTTTTGAAAAAATTTGATGCAGTAACTTTGCTCAACATGTTCAGTCATCTTGAGAGAATTGGTAATCCAACGAACATGTGCAGCACCTCACTCAGTGACCCACAGGCAGTGACTGACGTGCTGGAAGGCAGGGACAAAATTCACGCATGCACATAAAGGTATCTTCCTTTACTGTGTACAGTAGCGCCGCGCTATCGTCTTTATTTTGCATGGGAAAATCAAAGGTCGGACACTTTTTAGTCAGACTTATTACAATCTACTTGGTCTGCTTCATTTTTTCTTGGTATTTTTCAGATCCCTTAGTAGATTTTCCTTGAAAAACAGGTACTTACTATCTTTAACTTGTTCACCGAGCAAACTGGGCAACTCTCGTGCAATTATTACTAGTTTCATCATGCAGCCGCCGGCCGGTGTGGCCGAGCGGTTCTAGGCGCTTCAGTATGGAACCGCGTGTCCGCTACGGTCGCAGGTTCGAATCCTGCCTCGGGCATGGATGTGTGTGATGTCCTTAGGTTGGTTAGGTTTAAGTAGTTCAAGTTCTAGGGGACTGATGACCACAGATGTTAAGTCCCATAGTGCTCAGAGCCATTTGAACCATTTTTTTCATCATGCAGCTTTTCTTTACCAAGCGTGCTTCTGAAAGTGTATTCTTTGCCCAGTTTGGTATGATAACCAGCAGGGACTATTTTATCTAGGTATTCCATCATAAACCTTCAGCTGATCACAGGAACCATTTACCATATCTCCATCTGACTTTTCTGTTGGTACATATGTATTCACGATTTCATCTAGGGAAATTTTCCTTTGATACACACAGTACATATTCTTTCATTATGTAGAGTGAAAGCCATAACAGATCTACATGTATCCTTGCAGACTAAATGCCAACTAAACACTTCCCTTGTCTTTAATCTTTTCCTGAGTAATTAGGGAAAATTTGGACTTACGAATCTCATCGCTTCCCTAACCTTTGATCGGAAGTGCAACAACTCCCATTCCACACCTTAAGAGTCTCTTCTGCAAAACTTTTCATGGCTCCCATCTGCAGCAGTGTACACTCTTTGACATAAAACTCAACCGGCGGCCGGCCGCTGCAGAGGCTAAGTCCGCGCCGATCGCGACATGGGACAAATAAACTGGCCAGCTCGCTAATTCTTCTAGTCCGGCTGTCTGCACAATCTGGCAACACTGTAGACTGCGGCACTTCCTGGAGGAAGGCTTGTCCCATATAAGAGAAACCATACACCGTTTACGCGCGTGGTATAGCGGTACCGTGCGTTCTTCGTATCTATAAAGTCTGTGGATCGAAACTAGCGGTCGCAAAAAATTTTTATAGCCTCTTCCAACTGAATGCTGAAGACGTGAATGTAATGGCAATTCAGATTCAATCTATTTCACTGTCTATCACACCGATAACAAACTTTTATCCAGTAGCCATTTTGCGGCAGATTTCTTGCAGAGTGTCCTCCTCTGGACGCCGCATGCGGCAAAGCTCCGGGATCCATTTGCTGGCTACTGGCAGCGGCCGTGGCGACAGCAGCGGCGCTGCACTCCCCCGTTCTTTATCGAAAGCGCCTGCTACCGCTCATCGCTTTTGATAATTTAAAACGCTTTATTATTATTATTATTATTAAATGTTGCTCCATAGAAGATTTCTACGATTTCCATTCTCGCTCGAAAGCAACAGAGACTGACGCCCTGATTAGTAGATGGGTACTGTATTACATTAATCAGCAAGAGCTGCGTATGGTCCGAAATTTATTTTATAGACTTGCACGAAATTAAACCACCTCTCTACATTCGATGAATTTATAAATGCTTCATATCTCTTTCTTTTCCTTTCAAAGTCAATTATTTGTGCAACTTTTGGCCAATATTCGGATGTTTTCGTCAAGCCAGAGTGAGCGTCTGTAGTGTAAAGTGTATTATAGTTTTTGTTTCATTCCTTATGGTAAGTCTATGCGATAAACTGTGTAAATACCTTCCAATGCATGCTCTGTAGCAGTGCAGGAACACTGCACACTTGGAGTTCCATGTATGGATTCATGAAGTATTTAACGTTAATAGGAAGTGATAGTTAAGGTCATCAGATTTAAGGCAGAAAAAGTTATCGATTTTGAGGTTTCATAGAATGGAAAGGAATTGCTAATGCCGGTGTCAGCAAACGTCTACAGTTAAATGCTATTGCAAAATGTAGAAGAGAGGAACTATATTTATCAACATATTCACTTCATAAACAACCTCCTGACATGTTAGACCCATATGACGAACAAAGCTCAAATTCGAATTGTTGACAGTAGGTTTGAATCTTTTCAGAAACAATTTTACAGTGAAGCACCTTGGCATTTGCAAAGCAGACATCCGTGATATTAACATAATTTACTAAGTCGAAATTGCAAGGAGATTTATGTGTAAAGGCATTCTTCAGATTTAGCAGTTTGCAACTCCATTAGTTAAAATGGAAAATAAAACGTTGTGTTCAGCGGCCTTCACCGAGATTGGAACTGCCATTTCATATAGCACTAGCATCGCAACGCATAATGGAATCGCTGAGCTAACAACACACTGGCGACAACAGGCGGACTATAGTCATTGCGATATTGCCTGAGCCTCAAAACGCAACATTAAACACACAAACAGGTGTTACTTATGTGAAGAATGCCGTTCTTGGAGTCCAGAAATTAAATATACTTCCTAAGTGTCTCATCTTACAGTGGATTATATCGTATGAGTCTTCGACGTGAAAAACGAATTCCAAGTGAATTTAGCGACGTAATGCCGGGCTACACCCGGAAGTAAATGCACTATCACGGTGTTGACAAATACTTGCTACGACGCTGCCAATTCTCAGCTCTCTTACGAGACAGATCTTTAGCGAAATGCTTGTCGTGATTGTCTGATACGGCTCTTCAGAGGGGAGACGCGCGCGCACATTTGGTTTTTATGGGCGTTCTCCCCTGATAATTTCTGACGTCGCCTTGTGGGCTATGTATACATTTGAGGCATTCAATTATCATTAATCCAGAATGAATTAAGTTTCAGCTTCCGGCGTGGAAGAAGGCTGTTGACGCCGACATTATATCATTACAACGCAGGGAGAGCAAAACGGATGATTCAGTGTTTCTCATTCAGCATAAAGCATGTGAGATAATTTTCCGTAACGTTCATAATCATCTCAAAATACAAACGAAGTAAAAATACATCGAAAGCGGTATTTTAATTGAATATAATGTAAGATATCAAACACTTTGCACCTCGATGTCGAATGTGTCCACGTACAATCTTTTGCAGCATACGTATAGAATGTCATGATTACCACGAGAATGAAGAAATATGTTAGTATGGATGGAAGCAAGAAGAGAAGCAATCAACAAATATTCGATTCCACATGGCATTCATTTCATTTGAGATTTAAGAAGAGGTAATGCGGGATATTACTTTCGTTAACACGAAAGATATGCCGCACATATGGACAACGAGGAAGTCTGTGTCTTCATAAGTTTCGTCCTTGAAATGTGTATGCTCTATTATATACTAAGCAGCCTGATTATTGTTTCCGTGATGTTATCCTCTTGTTTGGCCTCCAAACGATGAACAGATTCCAAATGCATGTCTCTGCATGAAAGTAGTTGTTCGAACCCTTCCTGAGTTATTTTTTGTGTATTTGCTTGGAATTCATGATGCAGACCGCTGTGCTTCCCCCCCCCCCCCCCCCCCTCCCGCCCCTCGAGGGTTAGGTCTCTAAACTAAACCGTTTTTTATCCATTGGCATAATTTATTCAGACAGCATCGGCACAAAACTGTCAAACAAAGCCTTCGTTTAATATCTTGCCTAATGACTGTCGTTTCTTTCTTAATAGTGATCCTTGACAAAGCATTTTGACGAAGTTAATATTTGTGTGTGACAGATAACTGAAAAAAGATATTCTTTTATTTTGTCAGTCTTCGTTTCTCCACTGAATTGTAAACGGTTCTCTTTATAAAACGCGTAGTAGCGTCGCAAGTGCAACTGTCGCAATGTAGTCGCAGTGGAATCGAGAGAGTAGGGTGCGTGTGGTTGCACTGATTGAGCATGGCAGCTACTCGACAAGAGAACCTGGAGAAAAGTGTGGAGTAAGGCAAGAACAGCTAGACGCTGGTGGAAAGGATACAAGGAAAGAGGCTATATAGGGCGGAAAAGAGTTGGACTGCTCCATGTGTCTACCGCAGCAGGTGATCAACGTGTTTTGGCGAATATACGAGCTAATCAATTCCTCAGTAGCCGTGCCCTGAAAGAGCTATCTCAATTTCCCGGCAGTGGAAAGACTGTTACGAGGAAACTGAAAGACGCAGGATTACATTGTCGGAGAGCTGCTATAAAGCAGCAATTAACCGATTATCAGAGGGCTGACCGCATGGCTTTTTCAGTAGAATATATCGACTTTGACTGGAGTAGAGTAATCTTTTCGGATGATAAAATATTTTTTTCCTGTAGCGACTCTCCTGTTCAAGTGAGACACGAAATTTTCTCTATAAAGTTATCAGTTTAAGCTGTTAGTGACATTACATTTGTAGGGCCTAGTGGGCACAAAATAATAAATATAAACAGTTCCCTATATCATGATTTTAGTAGTTCATCCCTCATCTGATAAATAAATGTGACCCTTGAATTTGTAAATATTTGCATTAACACGCAAATGTTTTTAGCGTTTGGTATACCGCATACGAGGACAATGCTTTCAGCCATTACATTTTCTCTTCTTAGGCTCCTCTCTACAGTTAATTCTTATACGACTCTGCGATTCGTTTCTATCTCCTTCTACCTTGTTTTGGTCATTTTCCGCTACATTAAGTATCCTGTGACCTGTAGGTGGATTCGGGAGGACGACGGTTCAATCCCGCGCCCTTTGAAAGGGCACGGCCGACTTCCTTCTCCGTCCTTCCCTAATCTGATGAGACCGATGACCTCGCTGTTTAGTCTCTTCCCCCAAACCAACCAACCAACCTGTAGGTGGACCATACTTTATTTTTTCAGATCCCATCTTTCACTTCCAAAGAAAAGAGTACTCCACTTCATCCATTTTGCAGTGTGTTTCTATATTTCTATCACTTGTGTGTTTACTTCAAAGAATATTATTCGTAAACATAAATGGTTTGCTATCGCTGTTCTTCGCTTTACTTTTGTTAAGCATCTATTTCTCTCTCATTCTGGTCCTGAAGTGCTGTACTTTTAATTCCATCAGTTTTTATTGCTGTGTTCATATGTTTATTACTTTTTCAAATTGCCATTACCATTTGTTGTTGTTCTCACATTCCAGTGTTATTCTTTTCTCGATTTTCGGATAATACCTGCAAAATGTTGTTCATTCTGTTTCTAAATCTGGAACTACTAGGAAATTGTTAACAAATGTGATGCAGCTATCTTTTCACAATTGAATTTAACTGTTAATGTTTCCTGTTCCGTTGGTTGTATTGCTTCTGTAATATATATATACACACGGTGTTAAGGAAAGTGGTATTCCATAATTTGCGAGTCGGTTGCATGGACTAAAAGAAGACAACCTGCATATTGTAAGAGCTACACGCACTTCTTCAGTAGACGATAAGCGTTTTAAGTAAAACAACAGATGTGTTTCACAGTAGTAAAGGTGAAGAAGTGCTCAGTGCTCTTCAAATATTGATTTCAGACTCATTTCTCTTGTTTAGTGGATATGTTTGTCTTGTTTCTGTCCATCCTATCAGCTCTCGAAATGTGGATTATTTGTTTTTAATAGCCTGTATATGAAGCAGATATGTAGACAAAGGACGTCCATACTCATTTCCAGACTTTATATTCCTATTTTATTCCATTTGTATTTGTTATTGGGCTCTAATGTATTCAAAATTTGGAACCAAACAACTCAGCCCAGGCCAGTTTTTTATAATAGTAAAATTATACCTTCCATTTCGAACCATTCCTATACCAATGAAGGAATTATTTCTTTATCGGTTCATTTCTGCTCTTTTAACTAGCAGCATATACAAACCGGTAACTGATTTAGTTATTCTTATTTTGTTCCCGAATAGGCCTGCCCCAATAAACCGATCTATATTTCCTTTTATTAAAGTTGTACGATATTCATATGTTTGTTGGAGGCATGCTGTACTTTTCACTGTTGAATGCCTTGGCTCATTTTTCTTTTAAAGTTACGATAAAATATACTTTACAGTACTTTACTAACATTACAATCGTGATCTGTAACATATCCCCCAAGGTATACACTCTTTTTCTCCAGGTCACGTCTCGTAACTTAGAATATAATTGCGCAGTAATGTCCAAATGTAAAATTAAAATGTGTTCAACGTTTCGTAAGTGTATTTCCTCACCTCCTGGCATGGGTGAATGATAACACATCTGTCAAACAGGAGAGGCGAGGTCTGTATCACCTAATTTCAGGTCGTTCGCGCTCGTTTATGCCAGCCACTTTGACATAGGAAGTGCCTGGTGACGTGGCTCGGAATCGGAGTGTGACGTAGTTTGTGGTTCCTGGTGTCTCAAATGCAGAACGAGAATATCTGTAAAATAAAAATCTATAAAAGTAGGTTGATCGTTGAGCTGGCACAATGCAAATACCTTCTTAGCATTTTTGTTACTGAATTTAGTTCTGGATGTTTGCAGAGAAAAAGGAAAATTCGGTACTTCTCGCTAGTGTAATATAATGTGAACCAGCAACTATCCTTTTCTTAGAACACGACTCAAGCAGGTCCCCAAGTAGTTACCAAGGTACTGCTGCTTTCTGCTCCCTGACATTGTTTTGATGACGGTTAATGTAGATAGTTCTGATTATGAAATACAAAACGTACTGCAGATTAGTTTCTAGGATCGTAATATTAAATTTGCGTTGTAGATGGCACTTGAACGTGACGACTAACCAGATGACTCATCAATATAAAAAGACAATATTATGACAATTTAGCAGGATTACTCAACATGAATTCTGAAATTGGATGACTGACCGCAAAGGAGCTAAACGTCGTCAAGAATATACGAAACCCCAATCACACTAATAATATGAAGATAGTCTTCGACAGCTCGCCACTTTCACACTGCCACCTCCACCCCACTCCAGGCAGCCCTCGGTGGAACTGCACTAAGTTGCCGATGTAATTGAAGGCCTTCAAACCGACAACAGACCACACACAGAAAAATACAAGAGAATTCTCTTGCAGCGTAAGCTTATTTTAACTAAACCTCAAATGATTGTCCTATTAAAAAAAAAGTAAAATGTCACACACTGTTGGCGTCAAACGGACATTATCTACGTTCTGTCTTGTGTCCTTCTCATCTATATTATCAGGTGTACTATCAAAATGATTAGATATCATGGACGCTAATGTAAAGCGCTGATACCAGATGGTGGGTTCACAACAATATTGATGCAAAAATAAAACACAAGTTCACAAAAGTGCAGTTGTGCATTTTCGTGCGTTTTCACTTCCAGATCTACCATAGATAATGCATACTAACAAACTTGGTCATTGTCCCTGTAATTTTTGCCCTCTTATTTCAGACCGAGTTGATGAACAAAGTAAAATTCGTGACTCTCATAGATGCTTCGAATCTGTTCAGTAATTTTATCAGTAATTTTGATGTGACTTAAGATTAGTGAGGTCTACGATCATGGCAACTCCTGCCAGTTTGCTAGGACACACATGTGACAGGTAGCACCTGATTTAAAACTTACCGAAAGGAATTGATAAGACACATCTTTTGCAGCAAACCTGGAACTGCATCCGGAGCCAACTACCGTTTTATAAAGTCACTACTTTACAACTATGATGTCAAGGAATTCCTGCATAAACTCTCTCATTGCCATAATCGCGGCTGCAGTAGATAACTGATAACTCACAACGTGAAAGATGAGGCAAGGGATAGATCCTGTATGAAATGACCTTGTACTCACAAAATATTACCAACTCAATAAGATATCATCAGAGGGAATATTCACAGTATTTCATACAGATGACAAGAAAATGTCAGGCGAATTTAGCAGGATAAATCAGTCCCACAGCTGCAAATCATTGTTATGCCAACAGGGTTGCCAAAGGATTCCTACAACGTTGCAGTCTGAACCACGCTGACAGTAAGAAGAACGTGTTTTCGTAGGCTAAATATTTCATGATAGGATCCAGACATCCAATCTATCGCGAGAGTGTCTGCTCTCCAAATTTTAGATATGTAGTGTGGCCATGTGCCTGTCATATACTTCCAGATAGGGTTTCCTGAGCATCAGATATACAGGGTGAGTCACCTAAAATTACCGCTGGATATATTTCGTAAACCACATCAAATACTGACGAATCGATTCCACAGACCGAACGTGAGAAGAGGGGCTAGTGTAACTGGTTAATACAAACCATAAAAAAATGCACGGAAGTATGTTTTTTAACACAAACCTACGTTTTTTTAAATGGAACCCCGTTAGTTTTGTTAGCACATCTGAACATATAAACAAATACGTAATCAGTGCCGTTTGTTGCATTGTAAAATGTTAATTACATCCGGAGATATTGTAACCTAAAGTTGACGCTTGAGTACCACTCTTCCGCTGTTCGATCGTGTGTATCGGAGAGCACCGAATTACGTAGGGATCCAAAGGGAACGGTGATGGACCTTAGGTACAGAAGAGATTGGAACAGCACATTACGTCCACATGCTAACACCTTTTTATTGGTCTTTTTCACTGACGCACATGTATATTACCATGAGGGGTGAGGTACACGTACACACGTGGTTTCCGTTTTCAAATACGGAGTGGAATAGAGTGTGTCCCGACATGTCAGGCCAATGGATGTTCAATGTGGTGGCCATCATTTGCTGCACACAATTGCAATCTCTGGCGTAATGAATGTCGTACACGCCGCAGTACATCTGGTGTAATGTCGCCGCAGGCTGCCACAATACGTTGTTTCATATCCTCTGGGGTTGTAGGCACATCACGGTACACATTCTCCTTTAACGTACCCCACAGAAAGAAGTCCAGAGGTGTAAGATCAGGAGAACGGGCTGGCCAATTTATGCGTCCTCCACGTCCTATGAAACGCCTGTCGAACATCCTGTCAAGGGTCGGCCTAGTGTTAATTGCGGAATGTGCAGGTGCACCAGCATGCTGATACCACATACGTCGATGCGTTTGCAGTGGGACATTTTCGAGCAACGTTGGCAGATAATTCTGTAGAAACGTGATGTATGTTGCAGCTGTTTGTGCCTCTGCAATGAAGTGAGGACCAATGAGGTGGTCGCCAACGATTCCGCACCATACATTTACAGTCCACGGTCGCTGTCGCTCGAGCCAGCGAAGATTGTCCACGGACCAGTAATGCATGTTCCGTAGATTCACTGCCCCGTGGTTTGTGAAACCCGCTTCATCGGTAAACAGGTAGAACTGCAACGCATTCTCTGTTAATGCCCATTGACAGAATTGCACTCGATGATTAAAGTCATCACCATGTAATTGCTGATGTAGCGACACATGAAACGGGTGAAAGCGGTGAAGATGCAGTATGCGCATGACACTACTTTGACTCAGTCCACCAGCTCTCGCAGTGTCCCGTGTACTCACGTGTGGGTTCATGGCAACAGCAGCTAACACACCAACTGCACCCGCTGTGACGGGCTTGTTACGGACCCGTTTGCGTGCTACGACCATACCTATTGCATACAGTTGGCGGTAGATGTTTTGCAATGTGTGGCACGTTGGATGCTCTCTGTCCGGGTACCGTTCTGCATACACCCTGCAGGCTTCAGCTGCATTTCGTCGACACTCACCATAGATGAGTATCATCTCCGCCTTTTCAGAGTTCGAATACACCATGGTCACAGTTCCTACAACACTACACTATCACAGACGTCTGGTAACACGGTGTACTACAGTTGGTCTGCGTGCGGAGACGAATGCAGAATAACAATAGCAGCAAACGCTACATGCGGACACTGCGACAGCTAGACCAAACCACAACAGTGCACTACAGCCACAGTCGTAAACACGGTCGTCATCGTAAACATGTCCCTGCAGATGCTGCCCGCCGACGGTGGCCCGTGTTTGTTACAACACGCAACTGAACGTCGGAAGTTTCAAGCGTCAACTTTAGGTTACAATATCTCCGGATGTAATTAACATTTTACAATGCAACAAACGACACTAATTACGTATTTGTTTATATGTTCAGATGTGCTAGCAAAACTAACGTGGTTCCACTTAAAAAAAACGTAGGTTTGTGTTAAAAAACATACTTCCGTGCATTTTTGTATTGTTTGTATTAAACAATTACACTAGTCCCTCTCCTCACGTTCGGTCTGTGGGATCGGTTCGTCAGTATTTGATGTGGTTTACGAAATATATCCAGCGGTAACGTTAGGTGACTCACCCTGTATATCATATTAGCATCCTTACCCCATCAAAAAGGATTTCTTGTTATTGAATTTTACATACATTTTACTATTGAAGGCCTCAGGTTTCTTGCTTCCCACATAGCAAACAATGGCTACCACTCTTGCTGTCACATGCCATAACCTAATTGCTTCATTATCATCTGGTTTAACTTCGACTACAGTTCGTTATCCTTAGACATATGCCTTTGCTTCAAAAACTACAAGTATCATCTCTAGGTAATGTTCACTGCGGGACTACTCAAGAAGCTTTTCGAATAGAAGCGAAAATCGTTTAGCGGATGAGAACTTTATTTCGTGTTACACCTCAGAACGAAAGAAACAAAATAACAGTAAGAGCAGAAGGCTCATCATATCGAGCGTGGGCACCGTCAACGCAGCGCCCTGAATTGGGCCACATTCCTCCGAATTTACTTCCTGATAGCCCAAAGGCGCTGTACTTCAAAAATATCAGCCTATTCGCACGGGAATTACTATCCACATGTAATTGCTAGAATATCTTGCTACGTCAGGTATCTGTAATCAGACGCTCGATCTGAGCTGTTGATTTTTATTGAACCAACCTGCTGTGTTTAGGAAATCGATCAGAGAAACTGGATGAGTTTATTATTTTGGTATAATGTATGAAAACCCACTTTTTCCACTTACATTATCCTAAGTAGCCCACGATTGGGTTGAGAGGAAGGTAAATAGTATGCATTGTGGATAGAATGGGAGTGAATATTGAAACGAAATTATTAGAATCATGGGAAGGCAATAATGTATAAATATGCAGTGACAGAGTTTTATGAGGTAAAGGTCTGTCTGACATTGGAGAGAAGGGGGCTAGGTTTGTCTGTATTCTTACGTTAAGGTCACTGACTAGAAAAGCGCGGGCAGATTTCATTGTGTGCTGGGAAGCAGGTTGTAGTCAAATTGCGTGCTCATGGGATAGCGACTCAGGTATGTGATTGGATTCGTGATTTCCTGGCAGAGAGGCCACAGTTCGTAATAATAGACAGAAGTCTTTTCTGGTGTTCCCCAAGGTAGCGTTATAGGCCCTGTGCAGTTCCTTATCTTTATAAACCATTTAGGAGACAATCTGAGCAGCTATGCTAGGTTGTTTGCAGATCGTGCTGTTGTTTATCATTTACAAAGTTATCAGAAGATCAAAACAAATTGGAAAACGATTTAGAAAAGGTATCTGAATGGTGCGAAAATTGGCAACAGACCTTAAACAATGGAAAGTGTGAGGTCATCCACATGAGTGCTAAAAGGAATCTGTTCAGTCACACGATAAATCAGTCAAATCTTAAGGCTGTAAATTCAACTAAAGATCTAGGAATTACAATTATGAACAACTTAAATTGATATTGTTGAGGGCACTGCAAACTGAACACTGCGTTTTATTGGCAGGACTGTGCTGGCGTAAGCTGGCGCCAGCACACCAGGCTACAAAGAGGTTGTGAGAAGATCGATAGAGGCCAAAGACAGACTCGCAAGAAAGGGGCCACCAACGCCCTCTCGGCCGCCCGTGTTTAGATCCGTTCCGCACGCTGCAGGGCCCAGTCAGTCAGTCATCCAGTGAGTCAACGAGTAGGACCATCATCAGTCGCAGCCCAGTGGGAGTCGCAGGTAGCTCAGACTCAGGTACCATACAGCGACCAGTGTAGTGTACATAGCGGGACTTGAAGCTAACGTGGACTATCTTGAGCTAGGTAACTTTCTGTTCTGATTAATAAAGAACCCCGATAATACATGCGTGCAGCTGTGTTGTAGAAAGAGGGTACTGGCCACCAAACGACATCCTCTCCTCGTTTCCCACGGTACAGCACTACAGGGACAACGAAACGACACAAAAAGAACACTTAGAAAATGTAACCGATCTACTAAAGAGACTGCCTACACTACGCTTGTCCGTCATCTTTTGGGAGTACCGCTGCGCGGTTTGGGATACTTAGCGGATAGGATTAACGGAGTAGCTCGAGAAATTTGAAACAAGGGCAGCATGTTTTGTATTATCGCGAAATAGAGGAGGGAGTGTCACTGAAGTTATACAGGATTTGGGATGGAAACTATTAAATGAAAGGCGTTTTTCGTTGCGGCAGAATCTTCTCACGAAGTGTCAATCACCAACTTTCTCCTCCGAATGCGAAAATATTTTGTTGACGCCGACCTACATAGGGAGGAACGATAATCGTAATAAAATACAGGAAGTCAGAGCTCGTTTTTTCCGCGCACTGCTCGAGACTGGAATAATAGAGAATTATTGTGAAGGTGAACGCTTTGCCAGGCACTTACGTGTGACTTGCAGAGCATGCATGTAGATGTAGGTAGATGTACACTACCGACCATTAAAATTGCTACACCAAGAAGAAATGCACATGATAAATGGCTATTCATTGGACAAATATACTAGAACTGACATGTGATTACATTTTCACGCAATTTGGGTGCATAGATCCTGAGAAATAAGTACCCAGAACAATCAGTTCTGGCCGTAATAACGGCCTTGATACGCATGGGCATTGAGTCAAACAGTGCTTGGATGGCGTGTACAGGTACAGCTGCCCATGCAGCTTCAACACGATACCACAGTGCATCAAGAGTAGTGACTGGCGTATTGTGACGAGCCAGCTCCTCGGCCACCATTGACCAGATGTTTTCAGTTGATGAGAGATCTGGAGAAAGTGCTGGCAGGGGCAGCATTCGAACATTTTTTGTATCCAGAAAGGCCTGTACAGGACTTGCAACATGCGGTCGTGCATTATCCTGCTGAAATGTAGGGTTTCGCAGGGCTCGAATGAAAGGTAGAGCCACGGGTCGTAACACATGTGAAACGTAACGTCCACTGTTCAATGTGCCGTCAATGCGAACAAGAGGTGACCGAGACGTGTAACCAGTGGCACCTCATACTATCACGCCCGGTGATATGCCAGTATGGCAATGACGAATACACGCTTCCAATGTGCGTTCACCGCGATGTCGCCAAACACGGATGCGACCATCATGACTCTCTAAACAGAACCTGCATTCATCTGGAAAAACGACGTTTTGGCATTCGTACATCCAGGTTCATCGTCGAGTACACCATCGCAGGCGATCCTGTCTGTGATGCAGCGTGATGCAGGGTAACCGCAGCAACGAGCTGATAGTCCATGCTGCTGCAAACGTCGTCGAACTGTTCGTGCAGATGGTTGTTGTCTTACAAACGTCCCCATCCGTTGACTCAGGGATCGAGACGTGGCTGCACGATCCGTTACAGCCATGCGGATAAGATGCCTGTCATCTCGACTGCTAGAGATACGAGGCCGTTGGGATCCAGCACGGTGTTCCGTATTACCCTCCTGAACCCACCAATTCCATATTCTGCTAACAGTCATTGGATCTCGACCAACGCGGGCAGCAACGTCGCGATACGATAAACCGCGATAGGCTACAATCCGACCTCTATCAAAGTCGGAAACGTGATGGTACGCATTTCTCCTCCTTACACGAGGCATCACAGCAACGTTTCACCAAGCAACGCCGGTCAACTGCTGTTTGTGTATGAGGAATCGGTTGGAAACTTTCCTTGTGCCAGAACGTTGTAGGTGTCGCCAACGGCGCCAACCTTGCGTGAGTGCTCTGAAAAGCTAATCATATGCATATCACAGCATCTTCTTCCTGTCGGTTAAATTTCGCGTCTGTAGCACGACATCTTCGTGGTGTAGCAATTTTAATGGCCAGTAGTGTACGTAAGACAGCAGAAGGGGCAAGTGCGGCCTCTCGCACACCCACTCTTGCACCGTCCTCGTTCTCGCGTCCATACGGACAGCGTGGTCCGAAATTTTCTAGTACTGGTCTGCGTGTAGATATGATCATTGCTTTGCCAAATGGTAATAAGAGTGATAGTGTGTTGCTGTGACGTTATGAATCAAGCATTGTGGGCTATCCTCCATTCCTTCCCGTGGGTGAGAAACCATAGCAAGTAAAATATCTTTATATGTGCTGTTACAAGATCAGCTGTTAGGACATTTTATCCTGTATGTTACTGGTAGTACCGTTATTATGTTTTGATAGAATGAAAGTAAGACAGAATGAAAAGAAATAGCTTACAGAACGGAGGAGTTATTATGCAGGCCCAGTTGCGATTCCTGTTACTTAGTATTTTCTTTAAACACAGTCGGGTGATTAACAGTGTACCAAATTTGGGGTTAATACTACAAAATTAAACATTTATCCATTGCGCATACGTTTATTTATTTCTTTGAGAAAAGAATTTGATTAGTAGTTGTTATGTGTAAGAATCACGCAGTGACACATTTAATGGGAATACACATGGACTATTTAGCATTAGTAGGTTTCCAGAACACTTTAGGACCTCGCAACTGCTTTGGGTTTTACTTTTCTTCAGTCATCGAGAGATTGTGATGATCGTTTATCTTCCACCATGTATCCTCTATATTTTCCCACAGAGTTTCTGAATTCATTGACCCAGGTGGTAATGACCTCGTAACCTCTGCCCACATATTTCCGTCGGCCGTCTAAGCCCAGCAGTTCTAGGCGCTTAAGTCTGGAACCGCGCGACCGCTACGGTCGCAGGTTCGAATCCTGCCTCGGGCATGGATGTTTGTGATGTCCATAGGTTAGTTAGGTTTAAGTACTTCTAAGCTCTAGGGGATTGATGACCTCAGATGTTAAGCCCCATAGTGCTCAGAGCCATTTTTGAACCACATATTTTCAGTGGGGTTGAGGTCTGGTGATTTTGGCACGAAAGGAAGAAGTTTTATTCTCTACTGACCTTGGAACCGGTTCTGGACGGCTCTGCTATTATGAAACGGGCTATGGTCCTGTAAAGAAATGATCATCCATTAACTTAGAAATGAAATACTTCTGACTAATACTACGAATTTCCATACTGTGAAAAAATTCGACAACTGCATTAGCTGTTTAGTCTAAGCTACAGGTTTATAAATTATTCGGAGTATTCCACATTGAAAAATCCTTTGCTGATAGCTGTTGACAAAAACCTACATTGACAAGGGGAGGGTGCTGGGACGGGGATCAGAATATAGTTTAAGGCGTCAGTTATAAGATGCAAGTAGGACTTGTTTCAGAATATGCTGTCCTCCTATGCTTTGGTAATGATGAGGTGGGGTGTAAGTTGTTCAATACAGTGCAGCAGTCTGTTGAACTGTTGGACTCTGTTGCATGGTTGTAAAGATAATCTGCTTCACTTATACAAAACGATTGCTAGCCTTCACTATACAATTCTTTTTTCTATCTTTCCACTGACAAAGATATATAGAAGAAAGAAATCTGTTTTATAGCGAGATATTCGCTACGGCCTTTACACCTGCTCGTTCGCTCAATGTGTTGCATTTACTGAAGGAGACCGCGGCCGCTGACGCCGCCTGTTCACACCTCGTGTCAACGCGGCCCCGCGCTCGAAGTAAATGCCTACAGTTGAGATAAACAGCTGATTTCATGAATGTTAGTGAAATAAGTCATCCCTTCATATTAGTGAAAACTAAATACCATTACGAGTACGTATCTTTATGTAATGCTCATTGCTCAAGAACAATTCGTGTATGCAGTGTTCCTGTTATGACTAAGATCATAAAATCTGTAAATCGTAACCCAGTTCATATATTTGCATGAGACTACGGAATATTAAACATGAAAACAATGTTTCTTTGTCATATAATTTTTAATCAATACAATGCAGGCAGTTGTCAGCTGATATCAAAATTGAATGTAAAGGAGGAATAAAGAAAATGATTTACGAGAAACAAATCTCGTGAACAACTGCGTACCATCTTGGAAACGTGCTGATGCGGCTATCTCACAATTTCAAAGGAAGAGAAAACTATCCTGTCCTCTTTCCAAGGATGATATTTCCTGACAAAGCACACTAGGGTGAACGGCTTTAGGTTGCAATAACCTTCATTCATTACTTGCTTGTTCTTGTTACGCTTATTATTGTCATTCTCTCACTCGCAAGAGTTTTCACATTCATATTTGGTATCGATGCACATGGAGAGTGGCTATGAAAGAAGGGAATAATGAATGTTACGTCATGCAGGGTACACTCATTTACTTCGGCATCTCGTGATCAACGCTTCATGAGAAGTGAGATACGTGAAGATGTCAATAGGAGGTCAGTTACGCTGGCACGACTCTGCAACTACTCCTGTTGATTTAACAGTGTTACCAGATAAACTGGTGCTGTGAAATCAAAAATGTAGTACAGACTATGCCACAGTAGCAGAGAGCTGCTAATTTCGGACCATGACCGGGAATTTGCATCTGCAAATGGAAGGCTTTGATTGATGTCTTGTGCTGATACTGTCTGAATAAATTATGCCAGTGGATAAAAAACGATTTAGTTTAGAGACCTAACCCTCGAGGGGGCGGGAGGGAGGAAGCACAGCGGTCTGCATCATGAATTCCAAGCAAATACACAAAAAATAACTCAGGAAGGGTACGAACAACTACTTTAATGCAGAGACATGCATATGGAATCTGTTCATCGTTTAGGGGCCAAACAAGAGGATAACATCATGGAAACAATGATCAGGCTACTTAGTATATAATAGAGCATACACATTTCAAGGGCGAAACTTATGAAGACACAGACTTCCTCACTGTCCATATGAGCGGCATATCTTTCGTGTTAACGAAAGTAATATCCCGCATTACCTCTTCTTAAATCTCAAATGAAATGAATGCCATGTGGAATCGAATAGGAGGAGGAGATTAGTGTCTAACGTCCCGTCGACAACGAGATCATTGGGGACGGAGCTCAAGCTCAGGTGAGGGAAGGATGGGGAAGGAAATCGGCCGTGCCCTTTCAAAGGAACCATGCCGGCATTTGCCTGAAGCGATTTAGGGAAACCACGGAAAACCTAAATCAGGATGGCCGGAGACGGGATTGAACCGTCGTCCTCCCGAATGAGAGTGCAGTGTGCTAACCACTGTGCCACCTCGCTCAGTGGAATCGAATATTTGTTGATTGCTTCTCTTGTTGCTTCCATCCATACTAACATATTTCTTCATTCTCGTGGTAATCATGACATTCGATATGAGATGATTATGAATGTTACGGAAAATTATCTCACATGCTTTTTGGTGAATGAGAAACACTGAATCATCCGTTTTGCTTTCCCTGCGTTGTAATGATATAATGTAGGCGTCAACAGCCTTCTTCCACGCCGGAAGCTGAAACTTAATTCATTCTGGATTAATGATAATTGAATGCCTCAAATGTATACATAGCCCACAAGGCGACGTCAGAAATTATCAGGGGAGAACGCCCATAAAAACCAAATGTGCGCGCGCGTCTCCCCTCTGAAGAGCCGTATCAGACAATCACGACAAGCATTTCGCTAAAGATCTGTCTCGTAAGAGAGCTGAGAATTGGCAGCGTCGTAGCAAGTATTTGTCAACACCGTGATAGTGCATTTACTTCCGGGTGTAGCCCGGCATTACGTCGCTAAATTCACTTGGAATTCGTTTTTCACATCGAAGACTCATACGATATAATCCACTGTAAGATGAGACACTTAGGAAGTATATTTAATTTCTGGACTCCAAGAATGGCATTCTTCACATAAGTAACACCTGTTTGTGTGTTTAATGTTGCGTTTTGAGGCTCAGGCAATATCGCAATGACTATAGTCCGCCTGTTGTCGCCAGTGTGTTGTTAGCTCAGCGATTCCATTATGCGTTGCGATGCTAGTGCTATATGAAATGGCAGTTCCAATCTCGGTGAAGGCCACTGAACACAACGTTTTATTTTCCATTTTAACTAATGGAGTTGCAAACTGCTAAATCTGATGAATGCCTTTACACATAAATCTCCTTGCAATTTCGACTTAGTAAATTATGTTAATATCAAGGATGTCTGCTTTGCAAATGCCAAGGTGCTTCACTGTAAAATAGTTTCTGAAAAGATTCAAACCTACTGTCAACAATTCGAATTTGAGCTTTGTTCGTCATATGGGTCTAACATGTCAGGAGGTTGTTTATGAAGTGAATATGTTGATAAATATAGTTCCTCTCTTCTACATTTTGCAATAGCATTTAACTGTAGATGTTTGCTGACACCGGCATTAGCAATTCCTTTCCATTCTATGAAACCTCAAAATCGATAACTTTTTCTGCCTTAAATCTGATGACCTTAACTATCACTTCCTATTAACGTTAAATACTTCATGAATCCATACATGGAACTCCAAGTGTGCAGTGTTCCTGCACTGCTACAGAGCATGCATTGGAAGGTATTTACACAGTTTATCGCATAGACTTACCATAAGGAATGAAACAAAAACTATAATACACTTTACACTACAGACGCTCACTCTGGCTCGACGAAAACATCCGAATATTGGCCAAAAGTTGCACAAATAATTGACTTTGAAAGGAAAAGAAAGAGGTATGAAGCATTTATAAATTCATCGAATGTAGAGAGGTGGTTTAATTTCGTGTAAGTCTATAAAATAAATTTCGGACCATACGCAGCTCTTGCTGATTAATGTAATACAGTTCCCATCTACTAATCAGGGCGTCAGTCTGTTGCTTTCGAGCAGGAATGGAAATCTTAGAAATCTTCTATGGAGCAACATTTAATAATAATAATAATAATAAAGCGTTTTAAATTATCAAAAGCGATGAGCAGTAGCAGGCACTTTCGATAAAGAACGGGGGAGTGCAGCGCCGCTACTCTCGCCACGGTTGCTGCCAGTAGCCAGCAAATGGATCCCGGAGCTTCGCCGCATGCGGCATCCAGAGGAGGACACACTGCAAGAAATCTGCCGCAAAATGGCTACTGGATAAAAGTTTGTTATCGGTGTGATAGTGAAATAGATTGAATCTGCATTGCCATTACATTCACGTCTTCAGCATTCAGTTGGAAGAGGCTATAAATTTTTTTTGCGCCAGCTAGTTTCGATACACAGACATTATAGATACAAAGAACACATGGTACCGCTATACCACGGGTGTAAACGGAGTATGGTTTCTCTTATATGGGACAAGCCTTCCTCCAGGAAGTGCCGCAGTCTACAGTGTTGCCAGATTGTGCAGACAGCCGGATTTAGAGAATTAGCGAGTTGGCCAGTTTATTTGTCCCATGTCGCGATCGGCGCGGACTTAGCCTCTGCAGCGGCTGGCCGCCGGTCGAGTTTTATGTCAAAGAGTGTACATGGGTTGTGTGTTCCAAATTTGTATCCATATTCCTGATCTCTGATGCTATTAATCTTCATAAGAGCAGAATAACACTCCTTGTGGAATAATTCATAATGATAGGTTTTTTTACAAGGCAAGGGTGTCAATCATGAACTCAACTCCCTATTTGGAGGGAGCAGGCTATCTGGCTCATCTGCTGGAACCAGTCTGGCTTAGGTACCCCTGTCAGCAGCTACGCAGCATAGCCCCTAACTTCTTCAGAGCTCATTAGCCTCCTTGCCCCGCAAATGAAGTGCCTTCGACAAAGTCGCACCCCCTGGAGAGATATCGGACATTCACAAACGCTACAACTTCCAGACGGGGACATAACATTGGATTTATCCATGGAGTTAATTTGACCATGGCACAATAGCCCAGAGTATTTGAATAAATATGAAATACCCAGCTGTGGAAGTTAACAGTAGACAAATGATTACCAGAAAAATAAGTTATTAAAATGTGATAATTTAGGTCCTGGGTGAAATACAAATAATGGAAGGAGGAAAGTAAACAATTCCTGATACACAGTAGGTGCTGACTGGCATATAAATATATAAACAACTGAAAACTTGGCTAACAACTAAAACAGAAAAGAACCCCCCCCCCCCCCACACACACACACACACACACACACACACACACACACACACACACACACACACACACACACACGCGCGCGCGCGCGCGCGCGAGATAAATTTGCTATGGACCACTTAGTTATGAAGTGAGTTTACCATTTTGACACTATCCACAGCATAGGTGCCAACCTTGAGAAGTGGCAAATATGAAGGGATGGGAGGGGAGGTAAAAATTGTTGCAGATAGTAACTTTACCTTCTGTTATCATAATTTACTTTTTTAATTGCTTTATTCAGTTTTGAACTACACAGATGGTGAACATTACACTGTAAAACATTCAGGTAAAAATGCTACAAAAATATCAGTCCTCTTCACATGCGGATCAAATATTGATACATATCTGTTTGCCTGTGACATACCTTTAAAATAATGTAAATCTAATAAATTACTGAATTAAATTGCGTACAGAAAATTTTACTTGGCTAAAACTGTTTTTCATCTAACTGGTCAGACCAAGACAATATTAACAGAAAATTTAAAGAAAACATTGGCATCCTTAATTTATTTAATCTTTTTGGCAGAATAGTCAAAAACCCAGTATTCATTTACAAATTATTCCAAAATCTGTAGTTTTAAATGACAGTTACACCATACTGGATATTCTGATTTTCAGAAAAGTAATATTTCTAATAAGACCACGTGACAACAAGCAATCAATGCTTTTAAACATAACACACAATATTTTACACAGAATCAAACATCTTAAACATCTGTGATATCAGATCATCATACAAATTGTTTGCATCAAACAAAGTGCAAGAATAACAGCATGTACAGGAAGCTTTTCCTTCAGATTTAAAACTGATAAACATCTTACAATTTTGTTGAAACTGCTTTTACATCTACACCACTGACACTGCAATCTTATGTTTACATAAATCTCTCGTTTTAGAATACATAACTTCAAAAGTGTATGTGAAAAGTGAGCTCCATGCTGTTTTAATTTTCAGCAAATCAGGTGACACTTTCAGTCATTTCGTGTAAAATTCAAACAAATATTAAGTGTGAGAAACCACACTGCATGTATAAAATCAGCAAAGGACTCGGGCATTATATTCAGTCTTAAATGATGAATTGTATATTCTTACATAGCTGCAGTTCCAATGCCTATCACTGAGACTGGAGGACTAAGCAAATGGAACAACTATATAAAAGTGCTAAAGTAATATAACAAGATGTACATATAAAAATAGTAACAATACCATTCGTCATCCTTCGTATAGGAGGTATATCACATATTTCATTAGGTGCAGTCATAGGAAATTTAAAACTTGTACTTGAAGTTAACTTTCATCAAATACTGAATGTTTACTTGCCCAACATCATATACAATGTATCTGAAAAGTTGTTAAGGAAGAAAATAATAAACAGCAATTGCAATCTACTATACTACACAGGACTTACAAATGATAGGAGATAAATGGCTTTAAGTACTTTTTGGCATCAATGTGTTACAACGTTAATGTTTTTCAAGAATTTTCTTTCCTTCATATGCACTCTACATCTGGCACATGAGCTTCCCACCATTATTTGTAGCACTAACTGGTAAGGTGAATTTGGTATGGTCAAGTTTCTGGCACTATATATTACTATGGGGGTTTCAAAGAAATGGACAGACTAATGCGTATACAACCAATGTTCATATTCTGAAAAGACTGTATAATGAGTCACCCTGCTCTAACATCACATTTTTTTTATATAGAAATAACCAATACCATGTATACTATCGATTCTTGCATAGGTTGAAGTTATCTCAGCTGTTTCACTTAAAGAATTCATATGATTTTGTATACGATGTATATTTCAGGCTAAAATGTATAAAAAAGAAATTAATGTGTGACAATTGATAATACTAAGAATTAAAAATATTTTTTTAAAGTATTTGAAACTACAAAATTTGTGGCATACTTAATTCATATTATTAATTGCACAATCTAATGCTAATTAATAAATTCTAAATTGACTAACAAAATAATGACATACTTTAGTGAAGATTATTCTTTGGTAAAGAAAGTCTGTAAACTCTTTGGAATAATGTACTGCAGAATGTAGGTAGTGGTAAGCATGCCTCTGATGGAAGTAGACTTTACGTAAGTTTGTCACCAACAATGTAATTTTTTTAAATGTGGAAAACGTAAAAACGGTGTGATGTTCAAAGATGTGACAAAGAATAAAATTCAAGAACAATACAAGCAAATCATCTTCAGTTATTTAGTCATCACGAACCTACAAAATTGAAATTTCAGCTGCAAGAATGTACTAGACAAGACTTTGAGCCATAGACAACAACAACCAGAAAATGATGAGTAAAAAGTTATTTTTTTGTATATCTTACGCCTCTTGGAGCTTACAAAATTTGCGCAAAGGGAGAGAATTTTAATAGTGGTGTGTGGGAGGGTAAGATTACAACTGGCAAAATGGACATCAAAATGTAGGCAGCAGTCTTCTCAAGGTCCATTCATCTTTACATTAGGTTTCATACTTCGGTAAATCCTTCATCCTACCATTATTTCCATAACGCAACAGATTTTGCACCTATTCTGTCTTCACGACAAATCTATGGTTAAAATCATCAAAAGTTTTAAGCCTTTCAACTGCAATGAGATATTCACTATTCATCTTAAGTGTTTCCAAGTTACATGATTTGTCCAGTTGTGGCATCTTGCCATTTTTAACCCATTCATTGACTTCATTTCTAATACAAGTAAGTCCTCTGCATATATAGAATGGGAACAACTATCAAATATCTCTTCTTACAATGATAAATGCACTTGGACAACTGTGTCTCATCCCTGTAACTCTTCATATTTTAGTGAAAGCGTCTTCAGGAGGGCTACCCTCCTGTAATAATTTGTCAGGTAAGATGTTACTATTATCAACCAGCCCACTGGGTTTGTTTTTATTTGATAATGCAAGATCCAAGGACATCTCACAGGCAGTTAAGAATTTTAACTCTGCCATGTTTGTTTATACATGAACAAGCCTAATACAGCTAAGGTGTGCCAGGTACCTCAGATGGTCCTCACTAATTACTTTTTCTTCTTATAGCAATCCACAGCATCATCATGTTATCACAACGTTCAGGCTTTTTTTTTTTTTTTTGCAGAAGTTTGTACCATCTTCATTACTTCACCAGTTACACTGAGATTGCCATCCTACAAAAGACAACACTGCAGGGTGGTTACATGAGTTATGACCACAGATTATAACTGCAGAACACAGGTGACACTCACCAGCCCTCCACTCAAGCTCCCTGTGTCTGCCAAACAAACTCTGCCACCAAAGACAGAACTCATTGATATGCTCACCTTTTTAGCACCACCCTGGAGGCTCATACAATTTACTGACCACCATGAAAGCAGCAATCCATGGAACAATATGTGAGGGCAAGCACTTCAACACATAGAAATCACTTTAAAAGATATGTTTGAGAATTGACAGATATATTTGAGTACCCACAACACCCCACCCCCTCCCCCCGATAAACAACAGGTCACAATAACTGAACGAAAAATACTACAGAAAGGGATCTGAAGTAATGATGGTACCTGAAGAGCAATGACATCCTGATGACACCTTGAACTGGAAGAAACATATTACTGACCTGCTCAACCAATTAAGTTCAGCTACTTTTGCTCTTTGTATAATTGCTAGTCTTAGAAACAAACAGATCAACCTCCTGACATTGTTAAGAGGACAACAACTGCATTGAAAGTACTTAAGAAAACTGCTGTAACAATAAGGAAAGAACAGCACAGTGCAGATTGTGGCAAGAGTAGCACGACACGACTACATATGAGGTGCTTTCAAGTTCTAAGGCCTCTGATTTTTTTTCTCCGGACTGGAAAGAGATAGAAACATGCACATTGTTTTAAAATGAGGCCGCGTTCATTGTCAATATGTCCCAGAGATGGCAGCACCGTACAGCAGATGGAAATTTACCTCCAGCAGCGAGAAAGAGAACTGTTTCAAATACTTAAAATGGTGACGTTTTCCTTACTTGAACAGTGTGCAACCATTCGTTTTCTGGATTTGCGTGGTGTGAAACCAATTGAAATTAATCAACAGTTGAAGGAGACATGTGGTAATGGAGTTATGGATGTGTCGAAAGTGCGTTCGTGGGCGACAGTTTAATGAAGGCAGAACGTCGTGTGACAACAAACCGAAACAACCTCGGGCTCGCACGAGCCGGTCTGACGACATGATCGAGAAAGTGGAGAGAATTGTTTTGGGGGATCGCCAAATGACTGTTGAACAGATCGCCTCCAGTAACGCCAGTTTCATCGATTTCGGGTGAGTAGTTAATTAGAAAAAAAATCGGAGGCCTTAGAACTTGAATGCACCTCGTACAGCAGGAAACAGATGGCCAAGGAAGAAGCAAGCAGTGATGATATCGAGAAGGACTACTTGTTATCATATATACAGGCAGTCAAGACAGCCCATCCTAAGTAAACCCAGAATGAATAAATGTATGCAAGTGCAGTTTTCACCATGTTATGGTGGAAAATATGGTGAATCCCCTGACATTCACAAGAAATTTTTAACATTTATAGTCACCGAATTACGACACCAAGTGTTTTTTTCTAATGGAGCTATATACTTTTTTTGTGGCATTTGAAAGACGCTTCCACAAGAATTTCAATGACATAACATGTACGAGGTGTGTTCAAAAATACAGACCAGAAAAATTTGCGTTTTGTGAGAAATGTGAAATAGATGTGAATTCTGTATCATAATGAAAACACAGAATTACTTAATAGACACTGTTTCACAACTAATTGTATCCAGATGAGCTATTTATCAGAGATAGTTTGAAATGACTATTTTCTGTATACAATATCAAAAATGTAAGTCGTTACTGGCATTGTACATCATCTGGCAAAGCTCAATTTCGAAAGATAATGTGCGCAAGAACCTATTTGCAAAATAAAGTGTACGAATGCAACAATGTATCACTGTGCTCAATGATCTGGTGCAATGTCAACTGTAGAATGGTCTGTTGAAAATACACATTACTTAACTCAAGTTAGCACTCGGCCATGGGACCTATCATTCTATAAGAAAGAAACACTTATGTCTGTTTGTTAGCTAAAGCTTGAAAGATGGTATAATGTGGACAGTTTTAATGTGGCAAGTTAGGTGGCAGATGTTTTGAACTGTAGCTGCATCAAATATTGCTTGAGGTTGGGTCTGAACTGTGTCTGCTAACTTCAACAAGAAATTATGCAGTAGCCATCCCTGAATGCTTTGTGTTGCGTGTTGCTCATTGTTTTCTTTTCTTCTTTTGAAATAAGTGAAGTGACTAATCCTGGTCCATCACGGATTTTGATTACGACCCATACAACACTAGAAGAAATCAGCGATCCCTGTGACAGTGTCAGTTTTGCTGCAGGTTGCTGGCCAGATAAATGGAGGCAGGATTTGTTTCCCTGCAATGGTATTCATCTCTCTGGTTTTATTCGTCTCTGTTCATATAGCTCCATCCCCTTTTGTTTGCGGGAAAGATTTTTTATTTCTTGACGCAATGGAGATGCCCCTGGCAGACACACCATGTACACTATGCATGCATTCAAAAGTCAACTCATGGTTCGGTCAGAAATCAACATAGAATGTGTTCCAAATAATATGAGTAGTCGATACACCAATGTGCGCAGGATGATAGGTGCTCAGTGAAACAAGGTTTTTTCCTTCAAGAACATGAATTTGGCACCCCCTAAAATGCCACTTGCGGCAGATAGCCTGGTTTGGCCCTCCCGTAGATCCAGGCATGGTCAACATTGCTGTTCAGAACGTGCATATGCAAAGGTCTGGCCAACCAAAAAATTCAAGTCCAGCTACCAGCAATACTGTGTTGCAACATTTTATTAGGTCACCTCAAGAATCTGTGAAGCAGGGTGCACGTGAAAGTGGGGTTAAGTCAATCAAATGCATGACATATTCTGTAGGCTGCAAAGTGGAAAGTGTGCACTCTGTGATCATTGCACACCACAAACAAAGACAACCCAGATAAACAATGAGTACTGCAAATGGTCTGAAGCCACGCTACACGAGGATGAATAGTTTGCATAGATAGTTATCTGGACCAATGGGGCGCACTTCAAACTGAACATCACTGTAAACCATCACAACTGCGAGTACTGAGCTTCTGAAAATCCTCACATTCACATAGACAAACGGGTTAATCTACCAGGTGTTAATGTGTGATGTGGTCTGTCATTGCTGGTTGTTTTTCAAGGAGTTCCTTGCATGGTGGGGGAGTGGCTATGTATGTAAAAAACAGTATTCTATTTGAATCCATAGATACATCACGGCACTGCACTGAACAGATATTTGAATCTTGTGCAGAGGCAGTTAAATTTAATGAAACTAAACTTCTAACTGTTGCTGTTTATAGGCCCCACAACTCTGACTTCAGAACATTTCTGCTCAAGCTACAGAGGGTTCTTGATTCACTTTATAGGAAGTACCAGAAATTAGTTATATGTGGTGACTTCAATATTAATTTTGCATATGATTGTGCAAGAAAAAGGATGTTGGTAGACCACAAAAATTCATATGATCTGATGCAGATTTTTTGTTTTCCTTCTTCACAACTAGGGTGGAAGGGAACAGTAGCACAGCCAATCCAACAGCATTAGAGTATTTTATACCTTGTCAAGGAATAAGAGTGGCAGGATGTTTATAGTGCTGATAACGTAGGTGATAAATATAATGCTTTCCTTAACACACTTCTCATGCTCTTCGAGAGTTGCTTCCCATTAGAACGTTCTGAAAGGGGTACTAGCAGAAATAGTCACAATCAAGCTACAGTAGTCCATTACAAACAGTATTGTAAGGTGCTTAAAAATGTTATTAGGAAGACAAAGAAAATGTGGTATGCAAATAGAATAGCTAATTCACAGGATAAAATTAAAACCATAAGGAAGTGTCTGGTCAGCAGCAAGAGGTCGACGATATGAAGTCAATTCTAATAAAAATATTTCTGTTACTTATAAATCAGATATAAGTACAGTATTTAACAATCATTATCTGAGCACTGCTGGTGATTTAATAAAACTTTAGTATCTACAGGGAATCATATAACTTCTTTGTCAAATGCCTTTCCAAGGCTGATGTCTGAAATACTCTTCTGTGATGCATACAAGGGGAATATTGAGTAAATAACTAAATCACTGAAGACTCTCATAGATATGATGGAGTGCCTAGCAGAACATTAAAGTACTGTGCTGCACATGTTAGCCCTGTATTTATCCATATTTGTAATTTTTCCTTTAGCTACGGTCAGTTTCCTGAATGATTAAAGTACTCAGTAGTAAAGCCACTTTACAATAAGGGAGACAGGGATAATGTAGATAATTTTAGACCTATTACTATACCATCAGTATTTGCTAAGGTTATTGAAAAGGCAGCGTATGTAAAGATAATTGATCATTTGGTATTGCACGATTTGCTATCAAATGTACATTTCGGCTTTAGAAGTCTTTCAACAACTGAAAATGCTATATTCTCTTTTCTCTGTGAGGTACTGGAAGGGGTGAACAAAATGTTTTGAATGCTATGCATATTTTTTGATTTAACTAAGGTGTTCGAGTGTGTTGATCACAAAATATTGCTCCAGAAGATGGACCATTACGGAATATGGGGAGTAGCTCACAATTGGTTCATCTCTTACTTTAGCAACAGACAGCAAAATGTCATTATTCACAATGTTGAGAATGGCTGTGGTGTGGGGTCTGAGTGGGGTACAGTCAAGCAGGGGGTGCCCCAGGGATCAATGTTGGGGCCACTCCTGTTCCTTATTTATATAAATGATATGCCTCTAATATTATGGGTAACTAAAGTATTTCTGTTTGGTGATGACACTAGCTTGGTAGTAAAGGATGTTATGTGCAACATTGGCTCAGTTTTGAATAGTGCAGTTCATGACCTGAGTTCATGGCTTGTAGAAAATAAACTAATGCTAAATCACAGTAGGACTCAGTTTTTACAATTCAACAAAACCTGCATTTGGATCCGACTTCCTTAACTCTTGTGCAGAAAAGTGTGCAGTATACTGCTGCATCCATTTTCAATAAGCTACCACTCTAATTCAAAAATCTTAGCAGTAATCCATGCCCTTTGAAATTGAAAATGACCCTCATGAGTCACTTTCTATTCCATCAAGGAGTTCCTTGAAAAATTAAGCTGATTCTTGTTATATTGTTAATTGATTTTACTTAAAATTATGGACTGACTTTTTTCAGACTAGTGAACATTTTATTATATCTGTTATTACTTTTATGTCGTAATTACATGTACTGACATGTTCCATGACTTTGGAGATTTGCTCCTCAATTTGGTCCTACAAAACTTTTCGTGTAAATAAATAAATAAAATTGCACAGTTTACCATAACTGTGCATCTTGATATGCTGCAAACTCTGATCTTACCTGCCGTCCGAGAGGTGTCTGGAAATGAAAGATTTTACCCACAACAAGATGGCGCTCCGTCTCACAACCACACATAAGTCAGAGCCTACTTGGATGAAAATCTACTTGGATGACGGAAAGGTTGAAGAGGAGCTGCTGAGTACTCACCACGGTCCCCAGGCCCTGCAAATATCTTCACTTCTAGCTACGGTGGATTTTGAAAAATGAAGTTTATCACCAGAAGCCAGCAATGAACGAGCTATGATAAACCACTGAGGTGTCATGTGCAGCTACTGCACCGGCAACACTGACAGCCATATTTCAGTCAACAGTTCAGCGGAACAGATGTCATTCGGCTGTTAATGGAAGTCACTTTGAATGCACAAAATCTTCCTACCCTTGCTCCCCTACCTCCTGCCCCGTGCAAGAATTTTATTCCATTAATATTGACTATCAAAGAGTGTCTTACATTTTTCTGGACCCCCTGTATGACTATAAGAGCATGATTTATTCCCACTTGATAGTGTGTGTAAAACACTTATCTCTACAGTATTGTATGAAATACTTACCTCTGTAGCACAGAAGATGTACCTTGAGAAATACACAACAAGTAATTATTAAAGGATTAAAACCATTACATTGCAAAGGATACTCATTGTACAACAATGAAACATTCTTCCGAGCAGTTGGGACTCCCTTCCCAACAGGGACGATGACACCATCAGATCTTACGTGCACTTCTTTTGGATTTGGCTCAGTGCGCCCCAAACCCAATGTGCTGTGTTTGCCAGGAGGAAGTTTCTCTATATAATCAGCCTGCGTTCTTTCGTACCTATAAAGCATATGACCATTGGTATACTAGCATATGCTGAAAGTGAACAAGACGACAAATTTTGGATTCCACGTTGATTGTCATAATACAGTAGGACCGTAATACATTATAGGCTCTGAAAGTCAGGAAAAGTAACTTTTTCGTTAAAACACAAATACCTATTTTGAAGAAGCAAGAATAAGCAAAACGGGCTCTGTAACGTGCCAAATTCTGAGGTAGATGTTAGGGGCAAATCTGTCATCTCAATTCATTGCGGAAATAATTTACAGACCAATTTTGGAGTAAAAGAATTTTGTCACTGTAAAACGTTTGGTTATTTTTATAAGTAGGGACAGGAAAATTCTGCAAAAACAATAATGCATAAAATAATGCTACATTAGAAGTTTTCAGCAAATAACATGAAATCTGTGACTATAATATACTGTGAAATTTGCAATTTTGCAATGTATAAACATGTTGTAAAAATAAGTAAAGCAATTTATTAATATTCATAACTGATAGTTACTGAATATTGAAACTTTATTTTGGTTTCTAATCTCTTCACGGCTGTGTGCTTGGGTATGATCTTCAATTCACAATCCATTTTCTGCATGACAAACTTTGATTTGACGATATGAATAGCACCAAAAATTAGCACGAAAACACAATCAAATTTGGCAAAAAGTAACAACGAACTTGGCCATGAAATGAAATGATTTTTTCCTGTTCCTATCAATAGACTGTGCTCCTATTGTAGAAAAGAGCAAGGGGTGGAAATGACACCGCTAATTTGGTGGTGATTACTGTTCTAGCCACGCAGCATCCTGAATGGCAAAGATTATATTAGAAGTGCAACTAAGTCATTACTTGACGTCATGACGGCTCACCAAGACAATTTGAAATTGTTGCAAGTGTTAATAACACAGTTTATTTAATCAGTTAGAGTACAATTAGTGACCCAATATTCTTGAATAGTGGTGTGGCCTAGAACACTTCACTGTGAAGAGTGTTATCTGACTATTGTGGGGACTGGCTGTATGCAGCTTGCATAGTTACAATTCACTTGCATTTTATAATAGAGGCTTGCACTATTCTTTGCATCAGTGGAAGTCTTGAAATTTAGTATAGCACAACTAGCCCAAAATTCTGTAAAGATTCTCACCTAATTTCATTGCATATTTTTGCAGCATCAAGAAACCATTAAGATGAGCCACAAACAGTGCTATTAACTACTGAAGGGGGAAATCAAAGGTGAGTGTTCGAATTTATTGCAGGAAGTGTTAGTCAGGAACTGTCACCTGAAGAGGCTTAGACTTTTGCTTACTATTGTTAAATGTAGGGTGAAAGTGGCTGTGTCAACTTTTTCGTGGTTCTTTACAGTCTGAATAGTTCTTTTGAGGTGCGTGGACACTCAGGCAAGTCGCAATTGATTATCCTGGCACTTAAACAAGAAAATAATGTTTATAAGAAACAAAAACAAAGGTATCTCCCTTCAAAATTTTTCCCATATAAAACATTGAAAGGAAAGATTAAAATTAATATCACGATATATTTTGGATACACATGGAAGTAGTAGAAGGATGCTATTAAAAAGAGAAATATAGCAGGGTGTATGTACGTGCAAGGATAGGAAAAGAATTTCCTAGACTTGCCGGTTAAAAATACACTGTTTCTCAGGTGATTATACAATTTTCCCATGTTAAGTGACAACATACTTTCCCTCTGAGCTGCAAAATCTGTCAATCCTTTGACTGGTACAGTTTTTATACACTAGCACAGAACTTCCCAGACCTTTGGAAATGAAACCCAGCAAAATACTACACGTCCTGGAAAGATCTTTGATGTGCAAAAAACATGTATACAGCATATTTTAATGTTAGAAAAGTATAAATACGAATCCCTCCAAATCCCGCACAGTAGCTTCTGAAGCACTGAAATCTAGACTGCACTGCGTTTTTGTCTGCCAATCATAGCTCGTGTCAATCTCGGTGGTCAATGAGAACAGATGTTACAAGCAATGGACATACAATTAGTCAGCCATAGCAACATCACCATTAAGTAGTGCAAACACACAAACAGGAAATTAATATTCATGCAGTATAACTACAAGGAAAGCTAAGCTTTAAGATACATCAAACACTAAAGTGCAACTAAAATTTTAAATAATGGCGTAAATGGCTCGTCTTCTGGGCCCAAAATTTTTCTAGGTGGCTGGCCTCGATAAGTGAAGTTTTGAAAGAGAGAAAAGCTCCGAGATTTAAGAAAATCATCGCACATTCTCACGCTCAACATCATTCATACTGCATAAAATGAAAAAGTTATATTTCTCAAACCACCATTCGCAATATTTTTCCGCAACCTACTAGAAATGAAAACTGTCGTGATTTCAAACTACATCTACATCTACATTTATACTCCGCAAGCCACCCAACGGTGTGTGGCGGAAGGCACTTTACGTGCCACTCATTACCTCCCTTTTCTGTTCCAGTCGCGTATGGTTCGCGGGAAGAACGACTGTCTGAAAGCCTCCATGCGCGCTCGAATTTCTCTAATTTTACATTCGTGATCTCCTCGGGAGGTATAAGTAGGGGGAAGCAATATATTTGATACCTCATCCAGAAACGCACCCTCTCGAAACCTGGCGAGCAAGCTACACCGCAATGCAGAGCGCCTCTCTTGCAGAGTCTGCCACCTGAGTTTGCTAAACATCTCCGTAACGCTATAACGGTTACCAAATAACCCTGTGACGAAACGCGCCGCTCTTCTTTGGATCTTCTCTATCTCCTCCGTCAACCCGATCTGGTACGGATCCCACAGTGATGAGCAATGCTCAAGTATAGGTCGAACGAGTGTTTTGTAACCCACCTCCTTTGTTCATGGACTACATTTTCTAAGGACTCTACCAATGAATCTCAACCTGGTACCCGCCTTACCAACAATTAATTTTATATGATCATTCCACTTCAAATCGTTCTGCACGCATACTCCCAGATATTTTACAGAAGTAACTGCTACCAGTGTTTGTTCCGCTATCATATAATCATACAAAAATGATCCTTCTTTCTGTGTATTCACGATACATTACATTTGTCTATGTTAAGGGTCAGTTGCCACTCCCTGCACCAAGTGCCTATCCGCTGCAGATCTTCCTGCATTTCGCTACAATTTTCTAATGCTGCAACTTCTCTGTATAATACAGCATCATCCGCAAAAAGCCGCATGGAACTTCCGACACTATCTACTAGGTCATTTATATACACTGTGAAAAGCAATGGTCCCATAACACTCCCCTGTGGCACACCAGAGGTTACTTTAACGCCTGTAGACGTCTTTCCATTGATAACAACATGCTGTGTTCTGTTTGCTAAAAACTCTTCAATGCAGCCACACAGCTGGTCTGATATTTCGTAGGCTCTTACTTTGTTCATCAGGCGACAGTGTGGAACTGTATCTAACGTCTTCCAGAAGTCAAGGAAAATAGCATCTACCTGGGAGCCTGTATCTAATATTTTCTGGGTCTTATGAACAAATAAAGCGAGTTGGGTCTCTCACGATCGCTGTTTCCGGAATCCATGTTGATTCCTACAGAGTATATTCTGGGTTTCCAAAAACGACATGATACGCGAGCAAAAAACATGTTCTAAAATTCTACGACAGATCGACGTCAGAGATATTGGTCTATAGTTTTGCGCATCTGCTCGACGACTCTTCTTGAAGACTGGGACTACCTGTGCCCTTTTCCAATCATTTGGAACCTTCTGTTCCTCTAGAGACTTGCGGTACATGGCTGTTAGAAGGGGGTAAGTTCTTTCGCGTACTCTGGGTAGAATCGAATTGGTATCCCATCAGGTCCAGTGGACTTTCCTCTGTTGAGTGATTCCAGTTGCTTTTCTATTCCTTGGACACTTAATTCGATGTCAGCCATTTTCTTGTTTGTGCGAGGATTTAGAGAAGGAACTGCAGTGCGGTCTTCCTCTGTGAAACAGCTTTGGAGAAAGGCGTTTAGTATTGCAGCTTTACTCGTGTCATCCTCTGTTTCAATGCCATTATCATCCCGGAGTGTCTGGATATGCTGTTTCGAGCCACTTACTGATTTAACGTAAGACCAGAACTTCCTAGGATTTTCTGTCAAGTCGGTACATAGAATTTTGCTTTCGAATTCACTGAACGCTTCACGCATAGCCCTCCTTACACTAACTTTGACATCGTTTAGCTTCTGTTTGTCTGAGAGGTTTTGGCTGCGTTTAAACTTGCAGTGAAGCTCTCTTTGCTTTCGCAGTAGTTTCCTAACTTTGTTGTTGAACCACGGTGGGTTTTTCCTGTCCCTCACAGTTTTACTCAGCACGTACCTGTCTAAAATGCATTTTACGATTGCCTTGAACTTTTTCCATAAACACTCAACATTGTCAGTGTCGGAACAGAAATTTTCGTTTTGATCGGTTAGGTAGTCTGAAATCTGCCTTCTATTACTCTTGCTAAACAGATAAACCTTCCTCCCTTTTTTTATAATCCTATGTACTTCCATATTCAGGGATGCTGCAACAGCCTTATGATCACTGATTCCCTGTTCTGCGCTTACCGAGTCAAAAAGTTCGGCTCTGTTTGTTATCAGTAGGTCCAAGATGTTATCTCCATGAGTCGGTTCTCTGTTTAATTGCTCGAGGTAATTTTCGAATTGTGCACTCAGTATAATGTCACTCGATGCTCTGTCCCTACCACCCATCCTAAACATCTGAGTGTCCTAGTCTATATCTGGTAAATTGATATCTCCACCTAAGACTATAACATGCTGAGAAAATTTATGTGAAACGTATTCCAAATTTTCTCTCAGTTGTTCTGCCACTAATGCTGCTGAGTCGGGAGGTCGGTAAAAAGAGCCAATTATTAACCTAGCTCGGTTGTTGAGTGTAACCTCCACCCATAATAATTCACAGGAACTATCCACTTCTACTTCACAACAGGATAAACTACTACTAACGGCGACAAACACTCCACCACCAGTTGCGTGCAATCTATCCTTTCTAAACACCGTCTGAGCCTTTGTAAAAATTTCGGCAGAATTTATCTCTGGCTTCAGCCAGCTTTCTGTACCTATAATGATTTTAGCTTCGGTGCTTTCTATCAGCGCTTGAAGTTCTGGTACTTTACCAAAGCAGCTTCGACAGTTTACAGTTACAATACCGATTGCTGCTTGGCCTCCGCATGTCCTGATTTTGCCCCGCACCCTTTGAGGCTGCTGCCCTTTCTGTACTTGCCCGAGGCCATCTAACCTAAAAAACCGCCCAGTCCACGCCACACAACCCCTGCTACCCGTGTAGCCGCTTGCTGCGTGTAGTGGACTCCTGACCTACCCAGCGGAACCCGAAACCCCACCACCCTATGGCGCTAGTCGAGGAATCTGCAGCCCACACAGTCGCAGAACCGTCTCAGCCTCTGATTCAGACCCTCCACTCTGCTCTGTACCAAAGGTCCGCAGTCAGTCCTGTTGACGACGCTGCAGATGGTGAGCTCTGCTTTCATCCCATTAGCGAGACTGGCAGTCTTCATCAAATCAGATAGCCGCCGGAAGCCAGAGAGGATTTCCTCTGATCCACAGCGACACACATCATTGGTGCCGACATGAGCGACCACCTGCAGATGGGTGCACCCTGTACCCTTCATGGCATCCGGAAGGACCCTTTCCACATCTGGAATGACTCCCCCCGGTATGAACACGGAGTGCACATTAGTTTTCTTCCCCTCTCTTGCTGCCATATCCCTAAGGGGCCCCATTACGCACCCGACGTTGGAGCTCCCAACTACCAGTAAGCCCACCCTCTGCGACTGCCCGGATCTTGCAGACTGAGGGGCAATCTCTGGAACAGGACAAGCAGCCATGTCCGGCCGAAGATCAGTATCAGCCTAAGACAGAGCCTGAAACCAGTTCATCAGACAAACTGGAGAGGCCTTCCGTTCAGCCCTCCGGAATGTCTTTCGCCCCCTGCCACACCTTGAGACAACCTCCCACTCTACCACGGGTGAGGGGTCAGCTTCAATGCGGGCAGTATCCCGGGCAGCCACAGTCTTAGTCCGATCGGGGGATGCGTGGGACGAGCTGGCCGTCCCCGACAAACCCCCATCCGGACCCCCACAGTGATGCCCATTGGCAACAGCCTCAAGCTGTGTGACCGAAGCCAACACTGCCAGAAGCTGGGAGTGAAGGGATGCCAACTCAGTCTGCATCCGAACACAGCAGTTGCAGTCCCTATCCATGCTAAAAACTGTTGTGCAAAGAACGTCTGAACTAATCTACAGAGAGCACAAACAATTCGACACAAAATTTAAACGGTTATTAAAATACAAGATTGCCTATTAAATGCAGTAATGCTGCTACTTGCGCACTGCTAACACACTGCTCGGCGGCAGAAGGAGACTACGCGATTTTACACTATTCAGGTACTAAAACGCGATGCTACAACTCTCAAATACTATAATACGCCCAAAATTTATGAATTAAACAATGCAAATACCAAAAACACGGAAAGAAATTAAGAATTAAACTATGTAACAAATATGTGAGCTAAGAGTATACGACTTGCTGCTGCAGCTGCTTATCCAACGGCAGCAGGGAGCACACCAATCAAAAGCAGTTTGTTGCTACTTGAGTACTGTACAGTCTTCGTTCCAAAGCCTTTGACATTTTGCCCTTGGCAGATGTTTGTGTGAGCATTGTGTTTTGTTGTTGTAAATGGTACATTTTCTTTGCAAATTAAGTTTTTAATGGAATGAAAGATCAGCCAACCAGTTGCAAATAAAGGTTTATTACCTCCTGACCATGGTTTCGCAGCCATGTTTAAGGTTTTGAACTTAAGTTTTATTTTGATGTTCTCTTGTTTATGCTTTATTGCTGCAGTATTATTCTTCAGAAGCAGGTAAAATTAAATTCTTTGTTAGAGTATCAGTTCTTACCAGCTAAAATTACAAATATTTATATATTCATTAAAACATGAAAAATTCCCAGAATTCTAAAATATTAAGTTTTTCCCAGATGAGAAAATTCCCACATTTTCTCCGGATTTCCCAGTTGTCTCAGGGTGTATATAACCTGCATAATCAAACAATGGAAAATAAATCTCAGATGGAATGTAACAATATGACGACACACACACACACACACACACACACACACACTACAGCCTCTGGCAGCTGAAGCCACATAACAGTCGCATGTGAGAGTTACGCGTGCTTGTGCGTGCTTTTGTGTGTGTGTGTGTGTGTGTGTGTGTGTGTGTGTGTGTGTGTGTGTGTGTACTTTCGAAAGAGGCCTCACTGTGACAGTATTTTTGTTGAGACTATTTGCGACTCAGCACCTCCGCTACCTATCATCAAAGTAGGCTTACATGTGGAATAGTCTCAACAGCAGCTAATAACAAAGCCATAGTACTAATATCTACAGTGAGTACAATTGCAAAATACTGGTTAAGACTGTGCCACAGAGAAATAATTCTAAATCATATCAATGAAAAGATATCAGAAGGATGGTATAAAAGCAAGTACATGAGATACTATTATTGAAAGAAATATTATTTGCACAATTAAGTGGAATATCAATATGAACATAAATAATACATCGCTGACTGAGATAAAAATATTTATGCTTGCTTGTTGTTATCATTAATGAACAAGACACAGAGTAAAGATATCCAGTTTTGTGGCAACGGGAACAAGCAGAAAAATCAGTAACATTAAAATTTAGCAATCGCTTGGTGTTTTACATCTCATTTTTAAGTATCTTAATGCCTAGTCATTTGAGTGATATTCAGAACCAGTGATATAAAGGCTAATTTGCAATTCACGCAAAAGAGTTTCGATTGAATATCAATAATAAGATAACTCATTTCCTTTGTAGTTATTTAGGTGTCTAATAACAGACTGATGAGTATCTGTAAATGATAAAAACTATTTTAAGGAGAAGTAGTAGTGAACAAAGCATCTTTTTTTCCCAGTGGCCAGCAGGCCCACACATTGAAACGTAAGTCTGCAGATAGTACTATGGTACAATACTGAAATACAAATAGAGATCCACTATCTGAACTGATTCACAAACAGTACCTTTTTCTCTGTTTTTGACTTTGTGCACAACAGTACACTATCAGGATATATTCTTAGACATCATTACAGTGTGTGTTTCCCACTGACAGAAGTTAAAGTGAAGGGCATACCCTTCATGTATCATTATATATCGTACTTGCATTAAACAGTGGTAAATTAAATAAATTTATATCTTCTGAAGAATGATGTAAAATGATTGATCTCATGACAGAAAGAATGAAAGAATTAAATTTCAAAATCAACTGGTACCTGTAAATCCTCTCGTCACTAATGAACATTGTAGTCATGGTGTGCAACAGTCAGCCTCCATAGGTGAGGTCACTAATGCATGTCTTTGCAGTAGCGTCCTATTCTGAGGAATGTCTGTACAAATCCTGGCAGTGGAAAATTTTCACTGTCAGCATTTGTCTGGCAAGGGAAGGAGGTGTGGTAGTATAAAGTTCATCATCATCATCAATCTCTATGATAATGTTCTGGGTTAAATTCAAAACCTATTCACAGTACCTAGTGTCTCATGAAGTGAGAGGTTGTAACACTGCTGATTGTGAA
Organism: Schistocerca serialis cubense; assembly: GCF_023864345.2. Lineage (NCBI taxonomy): Eukaryota > Metazoa > Arthropoda > Insecta > Orthoptera > Acrididae > Schistocerca > Schistocerca serialis. The sequence continues at coordinate 266,795,038 of NC_064646.1, forward strand.
CAGTCTGTGGTATGGCAACATTACCGTATTTACTCTAATCAAAGCCGGATTTTTTTTTCCAGTTTTTGTAATCCAAAAAACTGCCAGCGGCTTAGAATCTAGTGCAAAGTAAGCGTAAATTCTGAAAAAATGCTGATAGGTGCCACCACAACAAACTCCTGCTGTCTAATATATGTAGCGCTGCACAGGCATGCTTTGCAGGCACAAAGATAAATACTGGCGCCAGTAAAAAAAAGTGGGAGACGAGCTTTTTTTTTCCGCCCTGAGTTTCAACCACTGCATTTTCATACATTATCCAATGAAGTAAAGACAAATTCCGTATTGTTCATCTTCGAATGTAATAGCATTTCAATGTACTACGAAAATCCGACTGGCAAGACTGTTTGGGATGTTTGCCAATATGGCCAACTCTACTTTCTGAATTTTTTCCTACCTGTAAGAAGAGATGGTCGCTAATAGGAACTTTTATGAATTGTGAATCACAGGCAGTATTCTCTTCACCATGAGAATAATACAAATATAAACATTTTGTCATGTATTCTTTCGTGTTTGCTACTATCTCATTTAAGTCCTATCTGCCTAATAATCTATGAAACTAGAGTGAGACAACATCAAATGCAGAAGAATATTCATATCATGTCATGTTTATATTCATATTATTCTTATGCCTGATAGTGATAAGGTCAGAAATGAAGCACGGCAATTGACTAGATTTTTAAATCTAAGATGACCAATTTCTGTGCAGAATGTAATGTACTAAAGAGGCGTCTGCAAGGATTTTCAAACGGAGAAAATTTTTTGCTAAACTCTCGTTCAGAACATCTTCTATCATACCCAGTCTATTTGGTTCTTGTGATCGTTAACAAAAAAAGCAACAGTGCAAGTAACAACAAATAGCAGTCTCTTGCCAGTGTTTCGCTAATGAGACAATTCCTCTCTCTTTAATTGTAAGCAGCGGTAGTGTGCACAGAAGCTAGCCAGGCGCGAGCGGCAACAGGCCGTAAACACTCATTATCAGAATGCAACAAACAATGCACGACACAGTACAGTAATGCATTTTCAACTTAGAGTGACGTAAACACCTATAACAAAGAGAACGGCACTTATCAGATCAAAGAAAAATAAGCAATCGATTCAAACCAGACGAAGCACGTGAAAAAGGAAGGGTACCCGTATAAATATGGACGGAGCGCCTGACACACAGCAATGGCTACCTGGTAAAGCTTAACTGCTAAGCTTACAACTCGAACCAAACTACTGTAGCTATATCGTCATTCATTCGACCTAAATTGTGTCTCATGTTACAATGGACCAACTCTGTTTAGATTTGGAGGTGCGGCCTAGAACTTTTTTCTCCCCTTGAATTTTGGGTCTCAAATTTCAGGTGCGGCTTAGATTCTGGAAATTTTTTTTCCCTTGATTTAGAGTCATTTTTCAGCTGCGGATTAGATTCGAGTAAATACGGTAGACTCCATGGCCCCCTTGGTGCTCTTCAAATGCCCTTGTTGCTTCTCAAAAGATTACGCTACACACCAGCACCAAGTTTCACCTTCCCCTTCATTTTATCCATAACAATACAAACCCAACACTATATTGTTCATGAACTCATCACAGTCATCCACACAACACAAAAATGTAACTGACATATCATAACAGTTCAGAGATAGGCAACAACAAGCCACCTCCATTAAGACTTCGTCAAGAGTGGCAATTCCTGCACTGCTCTCCTTTGCTCATTTCATCAGCATAGGACAAACTCTGACTTGCCCATCAACCCATTATCATAAAAAATAAGGTTCTTTAAGTAAGAAAAACAAAATGCAGCAATCTTGTAAGTAACAGGAACTGTTGAAGGAAGGAAGGATAATTAAGGTTAACATCCCATTGGCGACAAGGTTACTGGATGAGCAGAAACTCAAATTGGAGAAGGAAGCTGGCCCAGCCCTTTTCAGTGGAACCATTCCGCCAAGTGCTGTAAAGATTTAGGAAAGCCAATCTTGATGGCTGGACTGAGATTCAAACCACTGTCTGCTCAGATGCAGGTCCAGTGTTTTACCACCATGCCCACTAGGTCAGTAATTCGAAGAAAATACCGATGGTAATTTGATGATGATAAATTCAAACGAACTGTTACCAGGCCCTTTGCTTCAGATTTTTACTTATGCTTTTAGAACTTACTGCTGCAGAAGCTTCTGAGCCCACATTTTTTTTCTTGATTGGTCACACACACACACACACACACACACACACACACAAATCATCAAGGCTTTCTGAACTCTATAACTACAAGTGAACATCAGTATAAATGATCTTGGAAAGTTACTTACATATTTCCCAAGGCAACTTCACACAACAGCAACAAGCCAACAGGGTTTGTTTTTGACGTGCAGCAATAGTTTGCTGACTTAGATACCATGTCAGCAAAGTATACACCTTTCCCAAACATGTACCCAGTCACTGGAGCTTCAGGTGGGGCAATCCGCAAGCCCTGCCGATTAAAATTAAAACTGCTAGTGCAAGCAACTTTTTATTCTTTGCAGGAACAAGGCAAGAGGAAATTTAACTAACCTGTGATAAAATTCCAGCAAAGTTTGTGAGCCTTGAACCATGCCACAACAATTTTCGGTTTGGCAATTTCTTGAATGGAGCATACCTCTTCACTTCCTCATGCCGTTTCACTTTGAATACCTTTAGCATTAAATACAAATTACAAATGTCAATCATGAACAGGAGAAAAGGAAGAAAACATTATTCCTAACCAGTAACTTTCCACATATGCTCACACCAAAACATAAAATGCTACCACTCATAGAAATGTACTGCTCCTAAATATTATAGAACTCCTAATGAGTGTTCAGAAATTGGTCCCATTACAGTAACTAGACTCAATTATTCACATGGATGGAAATGGAACAGTAACTCTCCTAATTTCCTCTGGAGCTATGTCTGCCATATTTAATTTCTCACATTTTTAAATCTCTTCAACTCTTAGTAGTAGTTTATTTCCCCTTTTCTAAAGCTTATCTCTCTTCCTTGACTTTTGTAAACTTTACTGCTTAATTTTTGAACAGCCTTATTTTCACTAACACTTTCTACTTTACTCTTGGAAAGAAATCCACTTGTTCTGAAAGTTAACATTTGGATCACTTTTTGTCTGTGCTTTGGGCTGTTGTAACTACAAGAAAGTGTTTCAAACTATTCCTATGAAAAGTTCCACACTCAAACATAGCTAATTTTTCCTACAAGCAAGTTGAGGCACAATTCTTACATAATTAAATAAAATGCAGAAATTCTGTTTGTTGGAAATTTTAAAAATTTAAAATAAACCTCTCTTTAAATGTAGTTGTTTTAGTAAATCTAAGAAGTAATATTTGTGTTTCACTAACACTTATGTGTACAATTCTAGACTTGTTAAATATCACTTTGCTAAAAGAATTGTTCAAATGATCTATGGAACATACAGCTAACTAACCAACCTCCAAAATTTCAAGTTCATATTGCCTGTGAGTTTCAGCATGAGTATTTTCCACATATTTCTGCAATAGGCAGAACTCTTCACAGTTTCTATCAAGCACTTCTACATCAGCATGTAGCTGCTTGTAATAATTATCTACAGGATGAACATTTTCTTCAGCTGTTTTGTTTGCATTGCTTAGCATACTGTAGGCAATTTCAATTTCCATCAGACTGTCAAGAAGCTCAATTTTTTGCTGGAAAGTGGAAAAAATATAATAAACACCGAGTCTTAATCTGTTTAAAGGTTAAGTGTATGGCCACATATTCGTTTTATTCAAATCACTACTACTACCCACAATACATTAACAACTTGATATATTGGCAAAATGATTAGTTTTATTCTAGGCCTCACTGGTAAATTATACAGAAAAGGCAACAAACACTGGCACACCAAATCAAAACTTAATAATGAAAAGAACCTACTTTAATTTAAAAAACCGTTTAACGTAATGGAAGGCAAAGACTTGTGTAACAATTGTAAATACAACAGCACTGAAAAGAACATACTTTTATTACACATCATTTACACATGAGTTCAAAAAGTTCTAAGAAAAACCAGTTGCATGCCTGTGCAGTCAATGCTAAATTATATATTTTACTGATAAATTCGTTACTTTTGAATCCAATAAACAGAAACAGCATTTACTGGCAAAACACAACATTACTAAAGATATAGCTATAAAGGCAGAATATACATACCTTAATAACTTCTTCAGTTCTGATTATTGGAGGATTGTCAATACCAAAGTCATGTGGAATCAGGGTGTAGAAGCGATTCGACGCATCAATGAAGCGTGAATCTGAACCGCCCTTCTTCACTAATTCTTGTAGGTCATTCAGCACACTGTAGGCTGCTTGTATCTGCTTCTTGCTTAGCTTTCCCAGAGGCATTTTCTCCAAATCCAACTGAATGACACACAAGTTCAAATGAATGTACTGCTACATAAAAACTAAAGCCTTATTTCATCACATAAATGCTTTATAACACAAGCTAACACAAATGGACAGACACTCTGAAGTTGCCCAACCAAAGAACCTACATTATAACTAGTGTTTTACCGTGAATGCAAAACTACGTTTGTATACAATTAGTCAATACTCAAACCATTTCAAAATGAATGGTAGTCTATGCACTACATTTGTAAGTAAGAATGTGTGTGCACACAAACACATGAAAGAAAGAATTCCCTCACATTACTGCCCAGAAACCTGCATATTTACTATTAAATTCATCAGAATTATTAATTAAATGACATCTCACAACAGCAATGTAGTCATTAAGGCTCAACAATTACAAATTCCCTTTGGCGTCCTGATAACATCATGCTGACCTTCATACAACAGTATAAGCCACAAAGAATACAATGCAATGTTTATGGAGGAAGCAGAATTAATTTCTAACCAGGTTTCATGGTTAGATTTTATAATGCATAATGATTTCTCAGTGAAGTTTTACACTGCAAGTTTTGATCCTATAGTTTGGTAGTGGTTTCTGCAACCCCACTTAATTGGTAGGAGAAACTTTTATAGGCTACTGAGGAACACGGTAGCATCATCACCTTCAAATATGAGACATACTGTTATTAAGAGGTTAGCTACAGAGAGCAGAGACACATCTAAGAATGAAACTGCCATCGCCAAGGGAGAGGACTGTCTTATGTATCTTACTATAAGATGAGTGAATAATATATGTTTTTGTTCTTGTTGTGTTCTTCAGTCCAAGGACTGATTTGATGCAGCTCTCCATGCTACTCTATCCTGTGCCAGCCTCTTCATGTATGAATAACTACTGCAGCCTCCATTTTTCTGAATCTGCTTACTTTATTTATCCTGTGGTCTCTGTCTACAGTTTTACCCCCCTCCACACACTTCCCTCCAATAATAAATTTGTGATCCCCTGATGTCTCAGAATGTGTCCTATCAACTGATACCTCCTTCTAGTCAGGTTACGCCACAAATTTCTTTTCTCCCCAGTTCTGTTCAGTATCTCCTCATAAGTTCCACGATCTGCCCATCCAATCTTCAGCATCCTTATATAGTACATTTCAAAAGCGGCTTTTCTCCTTCTTGCCTAAACTGTTTACCATCCATTTTCACTTCCATACGTGGCTACACTCCAGACAAATACTTTCAGAAAAGACTTCCTAACACTTACATCTATATTCGATGTTAACAAATTTCTCTTCTTCAGGAATGCTTTTTCTGTCTTGTGAATGTAAGATACCTCTTTTCTTTTTAAAGTGGCTAATTAAAATAGCAAGATATTTTGTTGATGAAGGTATCCACCTAAAAATGTAAACATTATACCTATTCTACACTTATGCCCTCTTTTGCCAAAATTTTGATAGTACAAGGAGAAATAAAATAAACTAAGAGAAATGATTTACATTAATTTTTATCTTAACTCCCTTTTTTTCTTACTAAGCTTACTGCGGTATCACCACACCAACCTGAAAAATTGTTCATATCTTAAATTCAGGGTGTATATGCAGAGAGAGAGAGAGAGAGAGAGAGAGAGAGAGAGAGAGAAAATAAATAATTAAAAATCCCAAATTTTCACCAGTTATAAAAATAAAAAACATACTTTTTCCCCCGTGAAAATACACTACTTCCATGGTGAAAAATGCACTTTTTCCATAAGTGACAGTATACTTTCCCTCGGAGCTGTAAAAATATCAATCCTCTGAATGGTAAAGATTTTATACACGAGCGTAGAACTTCTCGGCATTTCAGGAAAAAGAGGCAACAACATCAACACTGCATAGTTTTGTATTTGTATTACAAAAGTATACATTTGAATAAAAACTTTAATGCTCACCAATGACATAGTGATTCTGTCAGAGACAGCAAAGGACTTGGAAGAGCAGTTGAACGCAATGGACAGTGTCATGAAAGGAGGGTATAAGATGAACATCAACAAAAGCAAAACGAGCACAATGGAACGTAGTCAAATTAAGTCGGGTGATGCTGAGGGAATTAGATTAGGAAATGACACAAAGTAATAAAGGAGTTTTGCTATTTGGGGAGCAAAATAACTGATGATGGTCGAAGTAGAGAGGATATAAAATGTAGACTGGCAATGGCAAGGAAAGCGTTTCTGAAGAAGAGAAATTTGTTAACATCGAGTATAGATTTTAATGTCTGGAAGTCGTTTCTGAAAGTATTTGTATGGAGCGTAGCCATGTAAGGAAGTGAAACATGGACGATAACTAGTTTGGACAAGAAGAGAATAGAAGCTTTCAACATGTGGTGCTACAGAAGAATGCTGAAGATTAAATGGGTAGATCATATAACTAATGTGGAGGTATTGAATAGGATTGGGGAGAAGAAAAGTTTGTGGCACAACTTGACTAGAGGAAGGGATCAGTTGGTAGGACATGTTCTGAGGCATCAAGGGATCACCAATTTAGTATCAGAGGGAAGTGTAGAGGGGAAAAATTGTAGAGGGAGACCAAGAGATGAATATACTAAACAGATTCAGAAGGATGTAGGTTGCAGTAGGTACTGGGAGATGATGAAGCTTGCACAGGATAGAGCAGCATGGAGAGCTGCATCAAACCAGTCTCAGGACTAAATCAACAACAACAACAACAGATTCTAATTCCACCAAACACAGCACATTAGTTTCCGAAGCATTGAAACCAAGATTGAAATACGTTTTTCTAAGCCAATCATAGTTCATGTCACATGATCTTGTCAGCTAATGACAGCAGATTTTCAGAGCATAGGATACGTGAATTAGCCAGCCAACAGCAACATCATTACTAAGTATTTTCAAAACACACATAAGAAAAGTTAATGGTTTAAATTGATGTACATAGTGTAGCTACAAGAAAAGGTATGCCTTTTGGCTGTTACACTTTATGATACACCACACGAACGTATCAGTAAAATTTTAAATAATGACATCAACGTCTGGCCTTCAGGGCTCATAAATCTTTTAAGTGGCTGGTCCTCAATGTATTAAGTTTTAAATGAGAGTCAAACATTCTGTGATTTAAGAAATTCATTATAGCGATATGGCCCATCTGTTTGTATACTATTAAAAGATCTTGTATGACGTTATAAAAGAAATAGATAAGAGGATGCTGGAGCATTGGATTTCGTAAGCTACATTTGTATGTCCAGACTGGCACTTAAGTAGGCCCAATCTGATATTAAGCTTTTCAGTGCAGTTTCTGGGATACAAATTTTCTTGGAGTATCAGTACTGTAAGATGTTTGGTTCTTTATCATGGCGTAATGCCATAGGTACTAGACCATGAAACTGTGCACTTTAAATTCTATGAACGGTTGCAACTAGTCAATAGTGTGGAATGAAACATTTTGTTTCTAATAAATTGATTGCCTCTGCAGAAAAATTAATAAACGCCACCTTTATTTATCAAACCAACAAAAATAGCTTCATTGCTCTGCAAGGCAATTAATGCTTGACTGCAAAAAAAGTGGAAATAAAATAAAAATCAAAAACAAACTAATTACATATTTTAGCCTTCCATAATTATGTGAATGTATTTTAATTCACTTGACAGCTACCAGCCACAGAAATCAATTTTCTTTTCATTTGACTTGAGAACTGTAAACGAGGAGTAAACAGCAAAATTACTAAATGTAAAAACGGTTCACATAGGGACTAATCCCTCCTCACTACAATCCAGACTGTTCTGCACAAGCGCGAATATGGCAGCTTGGGCACGACAGAAAATTTTTTGCAGGTACTACTGCTGATACAGCTAACAGCCACACTTCAAGAAGGGGGAGAAGGTACTGCTCATATGCATATGCAACTCAACTTCGCATGGCAGCTGCTCAAACAAACTTAAACATTTGTGATGTCATTCTCATTGGCAGCTGTTTATTGTTATGAAGTATTCCATAGCCTTCATCCTAAATCCTTTGAGACATTTTGCTGTTTATCAGTTCTTAAGAGTCAAAATTACAAAAATTTAATTGATGACTAAATCAATGAAAAATTCTCAGACTTCTAAAAAAATCCTGGAATTCTAAAAAATCCCAGGTTTTTCCCAGTTTTCTCCCGAAAGAAAAAATTCCCGGGTTTTTCCCAAATTTCCTGGTTATCCTGGAGTGTATACACCCCGTAAATTCTGGTGAATAATATTCATTAAATATAAATTACACACTACATTAATACAGCTAGTATAAATACCTCGAACTCAATCATAAGCTTTTTCATGTTGTTCACATCAAAAATCATGCTGATCAGGTCATGGACAGGCTGGGGCAGTTTAGATTCAACTCCATTGGCAGCAACTTTCTGGACGCCTTCATCCTATAAATATTATTATTATTATTATTAATAATAATAATAGTAACAACATTTAGTAATTGTGATGTATCAAGAGAGGACTTTCATACAGGATTTGGATCACTACTTAACACAAATCAAAGTTAGGTTCTAAGCGAACAGATCCAGACCTAACAAGAACCAATTTCCAGGAGTTGATACAGATTGCATGAAGAAAAAAGCCAAGGCTACCACTCATGCCACAGAAGTACAAGATCCAAAGGAGTGTCCAGATCTCCGTAACACATTACATGCATCAGTCATGACATTAGGACAATCACACAGGAAAGGTAAACACAGGTGGTGGAACACGACCTGTGATGATACCATAGACAAGCGAACTGGTTCACTCGAATGGACATCAGACAGCTGAAAGATGGGAATCCTTCCTGAAGATACAAAAAGTCAACCTGAAAAACAATTTCCCATGAAAACATGCATATGACAAACACAGGCTCATATAAATAGACCAGTATTTCCAGAGAACACCACTCAAAGTTTCTCTAAGAGATTCTGTGAGGGCTTATCTTGGTATAAACCAGCAACACTGTGTTTTCCACCAAATTAATGGAAACAAACTAAGGGAACTGCATGAAACTTGTGTATAACTTTCAAAATTTATTGAACTGTGATCCTCCAACGGAAAGATTGCATTTAGAAAAACCTGAACCAAACCCATACTCCCATCCCCCAACAATTCACGAAATACGAGAGACAATTCAATCACTCAAAAATAATGAAGGGCCATGAGAGGACAACAACCATAACAATAGGTGGAGATGATCTCATAAGAAGAGTTTGTACACTTTTAGCAAAAATATGGAAAATAAATGACTCCCAAGGACTGGAAGAAAGCTATTATACATCCATGGCATAAAAAAGGCAATAGACCAGACCCCAACAACTACAGAGGCCTATCTTCTGCCAGTTATATATGAGTTTCTATCCAACAAACAGATTGGTTAGTGTCAATGAGGCTTCAAGAAAGCCATATCATATGCTGAGCAGATTAGGTGTTTGAAGACAGTATTAAAGACATGTTAATGTACCAACACATATATCACCTTTATGGATATCAAGGTGGGGTACAATGGTTGACAAACGGTTTTGAACATCTTAGAAGAGTTTAGAGTAGACAGAAAGACTTGAGAACTAATCTGCCAGACCCTCACAGACACTACAACTCAAATGAAGTTTCTGGTTGATAAGTCTGAAGTCTTGCCATCAGTTCAGCAATGAGATGGCTTCTCCCACTTCTGTTTCACACTGTGTTAGACAATGTCATCTGAGAATAGAGGAAAGAAACTGAAGGTATAAACATTGAGATCTCGGGGTAGATAGTCTAAGTGAATTGCCTAGCTTTTGCTGACAATCTAGCTCCCTTCACTAAGACTAGTGAAGAAACCAAGTTCACCATAGAGAAGTTATGTGAGACAGCATCAAAGACATGCATCCAAATATTGTATGAGAAGACTCATTTGATGGGAAATTTTATATAAAAGTATTTATATCAGAAAGATCCCACTACAAATGAAATATGGAACAATTTTACATGTGACCTCTTAAATATCTGAGAAATTACAGTACCTCTGGACTATAAAGTAAAACAAATTTAAAAAGGGCCATCAAACCCCAGAAAGTGTACAAAATAACCTAGAATCAGTACAATAAACAAGTGATATCCATAATGCTAAACTTTGGCATTACACAACAGTCATTTCCTGCAGTACTATATGCACCAGTAACTACATTTTTAGGAGGCATTCACAAACTGGCAAAACTGCAAAATGAGAAATGAATGCCAAGGAAGATAACATAGAATGCAAAGTCTTTGGCATTCTAGTTGCAAATTACACATTTGTAGAGAAAACTTAAAAATAATTGGAAACAATGAACAGAGGAACACAAGAGGCAATGCAGCAAATTCATGAGAGATTTTGGGAAGAGAAGAAGAAAACTAAGCTGTCAGACTAAGTGAACAAAGTCATACACGCTCTTTAACAGGGCACAACAAAAAGCAAATAACAACAACAACGTATAAAACTGAAAATCCCATTACCTTCACCTTTAAATACACTCCCAAAGAGGAGAGAACATATAGCAGATTAACTGTAATTCTTCAATCAAACTTCAAGCTTCTTGCAATTGCAGTCTTTGACGAAACTGGGGATGTCCCTGGCTCGCAATGAAGATAGAAAGGCAGAGTACAATAGGATATTAACAACTGTCCATGTGTGAAGTGTATAAGAGCAACCATATACACACTTTTCCTGGAAAATCAAGAGCCAAATGCGGTTTTTCTTTTCTCAATCATCATCAGCCTTCACACTAAATTGACATTGCAACCCATCTCTTCCTACACTGTTCTTATCATTTCATATCTACATACCAAATGTACAAATGTCTTCATTAATAAATTATATGTGTAGTCTAATCTTTGCTTGCTCTTACCATCTCTCTCCTCATTACCCATCTCTTCATTTTGCTTTATTTATCTGCTTGCATAATTTATCTTAAAGCAAAAAATTAATCTTACATATCATTTTTCCACTGTGTTTCACTTGTATACTGTGCCAAAGATGAATAATTACATAATAGACATTTGCACCAGAAAATTTTTATTTCTTATTTCACTTAAAAACCATTACAATTTTGTAATTGCAAGGTTTTCAGAACTCTAAAAAAAGTTGTGAAAAGACTTAATTTCAAAGATACATGTGTGGGTATATGTATTGATTAACCCACATTTAGCAACAAATCCTTGCTTCCTGTATTCTGTAACTCACCTGCCCATAATCCACATCAATTGGGTGCATTCGTCCTGGCAATTTCATAAAATTATCTCTGTTTTCCCACAGGTTACCAGTTTTCTCTTCATAAAGTGACTTGAAGTGCCCAAGGGCATCATGCAATGTGCCCATGTCTTCAAGCTTGTTGCCACCAATTGTTGTACCAATTCGACCCCAGGCTCTAAATACCCAAAATCTGCAGACATAATAAGCAATTATTCTTATGATGTAGTCAAGACTTAGCATGAAGCAGGAAAAGTAACTGCCCTGCATTGTATACAATACTGCAAAACAGTTTTTATGCTACTTCATTCACCTTTTTATAGTCACAAAATTTCAAGAGTGTTTCACTGTCACATTCATCTCATTAGAGTAATGTTTCAAAACAATCACAACTTAGGGCTACTGGAGCAAAACTGCACCACAAACTGTTCTGTATGGGCCGACTGAGTCTGTTAATATTTAGAACTATTTGTTTTTATGGGAACTGCGACAAATACACAACCAGGGTATATACGTGACCAAAAAAATTCATTGACAATGTTCATTGACAATACACTATCCCTTGAATCTGTAAAACTTACAAATTCTTTGAATGGTAAATGTATTATATACTGGTGCAGAACTTCCGGCGCTTTAGGAAATAAGCCCAGCAAAAAGCCATGTGTTCTGAAAAGATCTTAGATGCGCAGCAACATTTACACTGCACATTTTCGTATTGTGAAAGTATAAATCAAAACTCCACAAATTACAACAAGGCAGCTTTCAAAGCACTGAAGTTGAGATTACGATGCACTTTTGTCAACCAATCACTGTTCATCACGACTTAAGTAGCGTGACCACACAAATAAGAAAATTTACTTATTTATATTAATATACATTCAGTATAGCTACGTAAAAAGCAAAACTTTCACCTATTATACTGGTCAACAAAATTTTTTTGATTTTTTTTATGTGGGTGTGGTTAGGCAGGATCCTGAGAGCACAGCTTAAGTTGTAGCAGTTGAATATTTCTGACAAGCACAATTATAAATTTCATTGTTTTGTATTGAATGTTTCGTGGGTTACCTGGGTGAAAAAAAATGTTCTAACGAGCAGTTCAACTTTTACATAGGAAAGCCAATTAGGCATGAAATTGCTCAAAAATTCATCTTGCACTTTTTTTTTTGAAGGATAATTATACTTTTTGCCATCATTATTGCATAATTCGTTAACTAAGAAAGAACTACAATAAATATGAAAAATTAACATTGGAATTTGGTCTTTTTTAGTGTGTTACCCTTTAAGATATAACAAACACAAATTTTATTAAATAATGGCGTATGGCTAGTGTTCCATGCCCAAAATTTTTCTAAGTGACTGCCCCTCAAAGCATTAAGTTTTGAATGGGAGTCAAATGTTCTGCGATTTAAGAAATTAATTGCACATTCTTACAAGTAACATAATTTATTTAGTGTAAAAGGAAATTTACTTTGAAAGTATTGCTTCTCAAACTACCAATCACAAAATTTTCCTGCAACCTCTTATAAATGTAAACAGTTGCGACATCATCACGCCCATTGAAAGCAGTTGGTTGTTACGATGTATTGCACCATCTTCGTCCTAAGGCTTTTGACACATTTCACTATTGGCAGCTGTTTGTGTGCGCAGTTTGTTTTATTGTAAAAGGCACATTTTCTTTGGAACTAAAATTTTATTTTGGCATTATACTCCCGTTTATGTTTTCTTACATAAGTATTATTCTGCAGTAGTGAGCTAAAGTGAAATTCTTTGTTAGTCTTACCATTGACAAACACAAAAATTTAACTGAAAATTAAAACAATGAAGAATTCATGGTTTTCGCTGGATAAAAAATTCCTGGGTTTTTCCCAGTTGTCCTGGGGCATATACACACTGACAACTTATTTCCTACATAAAAGAGTACTCACTTTCAAAGAAGCTGCTGTTTCTAAACAACGATACTGCTCATGTTTATTTCCTAGTGTGAATTACACATTTAGGGTAACAATCCACAAAACAAAGACTGCAGCATCCAGTTAACGCCACCAGGAGCTTTGTATGCTACCTCTTTTTTCAGATGAACTGCAGACACTCAGTATCCTACCAACAAATGGAAGCCTGTCTTTAGCTTTATGACCATTCCACACTATATCCCAACACACAGTTATTCCCATGTGTAGGTATGGCACGACTGACTTTTAAGCAGTGACTTTAATGGATGGCATAATTCTTTATCTATTAGTACAGGTGTTAGAAAGTGGAAACTGTAGAGATGGTGCAGTCATGTCATCCTCAACAACTAGCTCCTAATCTTTACATACAAAAGGAAATGTCCTGACGGGCTCATCACTCAGCCCAAACCGCTCAGGGTAGAAACTTTAAATTTAAACAAGGATGTTGACCTTCAGCTGTAGTCATTGTTTAAGAAAAGATTTTTTGAAATTCCACTCCTATGCACATGAAATAGGAGATGAAAGACTTATTGAAAATATGTTGCTATTACAGCAATTTTGAAGCCAGAAGTACAAAAATTGGTATTTGGTTTCTCAGTCAGAAATAAAAAAAAATATTTGTTTCAGCATTATTTGGAAATTTAACCCCTTTGGGTGTGAAATAGTGCGTGAAAGTTTCCTTTTTTAAAAATGAATTATTATTTAATAACTACTGAAGTATTTTAAAAAATACATATATGAAAACTGGTATCAGAATTCTTAGTTAGAAATTACAAAATACATAGTAACTGCAGTTTTTGGAATATTGCCAAAAAACAAATCCTACATATTCCCAATATCCGGTCCCTATTAATTGGACATTAAGATGTATTGTAACTGAAGAGTATACTACTGTCACAGACAGCTTGATATATAACACATACATGTGCACACACAACCTGTCTCCTGTTAGTCAAAATGTTACGAAGCGCTCATATGTGAGTAGTATCCCAGTTAATGGTACTTTTTAGTCCAAGGACACACTGAGCAAAACCTGCAATAAAGATAGAACTCTTGTTTACTACGCAACTTGAAGGTGTTCTAGAAAGAGAGTGGCTAATTAAAATTAGGACAGATGGATCCAGATTATTTCATAAGAGATTTGGACAATTCAGGGTGCTATCATAGAGTTGTATGTAGCAACAGTAAAAGAAAACTAAGAGGAGCAGTTGAATCGAACAAAAAATGTCTTGAAAAGAGGTTACAGGATGAGGACCAACGAAGTAAAACAAGAGTAATGGAATGTAGTCAAATTAATTCAAGTGAAGCTGCTACTATTAGACACTATAAGTAGCAAAATAAATGGTGATTGCCAAACCAGAGGATATAAAATGGAAGGGCAATACCAATCGATGTTTTATGGACGTCAAAAATAGCTAAGCGTAACTACTGTTGTATAATCACCAAATATTGACAATAGTTCTACATAAGAACAGGAATAAATGTTAACAAAATGTATTATACACAGGTAGCAAGGGGACGGCACTGTAGCCGAAATAGGCCTAGCACAAAGCAATAAAGCACTAAATACTTTAAACATAGCAGCAATTTGGATTTCTCTACTTATAACATCTCTGCAAGACATATCACACTGTGGGCCCTCAAGAAAACAAAAAAATTATTTAACTGTTAGACAGACTTTTTTTGAATTATATGTTTGGAGCTTAGCCTTGTATGGAAGTGAAATATGAACAATAATCAGTTCAGACAGGAAGATATTAGTGTTTCCTATGTGATGCTATGGAAGAATGCTGCAAATTTCATTTGGAGACTGAGTACCTGAAGAAGAGGTATTACATCGAACTGGGGAAAAAATGAAATTTGTGGCACAACTTGAGTAAAAGAAGGGATCAATTGATAGGACACATTCTGAGGCATCAAGAAATCTTCACTTCAGTAATGAAAGGAAGAGGTGGAGGGGTACAAATTTTAGGGGGAGACTAAGGCCAAAATACAGTACACATGTTCAAATGCATCAGATTGCAATAGTTATGTAGAGATGAAGATGCTTGCACAGAGTAGACTACTGTGGAGAGCTGCAATAAACTATCAATCCCTAGGACTGAAGACAATAATGACGACATCTACAGAATGCTAGTTCAGCATATTCTTAAGTACTGCTGAAGTGTTTGGGATCCACACCAGGCCAGACTGAAGGGAAGCATCAAAACAATTCAGTGGCATGCTGTTTCGTTACCAGAAGATTCTATCAGTATGCAAGTATTAAGAAAACTCCTGGAATGAAGACTACGCTCTTTTCGTGAGGCACTCTTGCGGAAATTTAGAAAACCAGCATTTGAGGCAGTCTGCAGATCAGTTCAACTGTCACCAACATACATTTCAAATACGAACACTAAGTTTCTTTCCCTCACTCTATTTGCAAGTGAAACAAAAAAGGAAATGACTAGTAGTAGTATGTGACACACTCCAGCAAGCACCGTTAAGTGACTTGCGGAATATATATATGCTGAAGTAGAACATGTGACAATATACCTTCTTGAGCATTGAGCAAAATCACACTTGTGAGTACACTCATCAGTCTGAGAGAAAAGGGATGTGTGGTCAGTGTGTGCTAAGCAGTGTTCAGATGGCAGAAGTGGTGGTTTTCTGTTGGGCCTGCATATAATACTGGTTAAGAATCTGTCCAAAATTATTTTCCAACAAACTTGTTTGTTGAAGTAACAGATCACTGATATCAGGAGGTGGAAGAGTTTCACAGGAAGCGCACTGTGTGTGTGTGTGTGTGTGTGTGTGTGTGTGTGTAGCTAAACCAAGCAACTCTACCTAATGGATATTTAAAAAAAAACCAAAGCCACAGTAGCAAATGCATGAAGTGCCACAGCTACAGAAGCTATCAGATCAAAGGTCTTCTCAAGATGAAACAAGTGAGCCCATGGTGACCTCTTACAACAATCACAATCTGTTTAGGAGTGACAGAGTCAAAGATGCACAATTTCTTGTATATTAAGAAATTAATAACTTCTGTTATATTAACAG
Source organism: Schistocerca serialis cubense (assembly GCF_023864345.2). Classification (NCBI taxonomy): domain Eukaryota; kingdom Metazoa; phylum Arthropoda; class Insecta; order Orthoptera; family Acrididae; genus Schistocerca; species Schistocerca serialis. Next base: position 266,811,635 of record NC_064646.1, read on the forward strand.
AATTGAGAGATGGGTCAAAAGAAGTACAATTCAATGTAGTATGCTGGTCTGGTATCAGAAGTTGGGAATGAATATTTATTTTTGTGTTGGAGCATTTTTCAGATTTTGCAAGTAATTTCAGTAAAAAGTATTGCCAATGGTAATCAAAAGTAAGAAACCGGATGCAGAATGACGAATTAGATATAAAGAAGAGTTAGTTAAGATGTGACAACCTATGGTGGGTGCACTCACTCGACTTACTTGGCACTGACACCAAATCTCCACATCAGACTGGTACCACACAATGTATATTGATGGAGTATCAACAAAAACAGATTTAGTTTGTGCTATGTGCTATCATTCAGTAGAACATGCGCAAAATGGTAATTTAAAGTAATACCAGAAATGTATATTTGTGAGTGATTGTTTTACAGATTTCGTGGGTGAGTTGGCAGTGTGTTAGGTCATTGTACCAAAGGTACTGTGTTCAAACCCCTCTGCTTAATTTGTTAACTGTTTAAACGTGAAACTGTTATATGTGAGAACATTTTCCTGACATGTAAAAGGACTTTTCAGGGATTGTAACAATGTTCTTTTGACAGTTCGCTTTTGCTCAATTGGTTGAAAGTGGCAAACCTATTGAGTACTTTTATATAGATAGGTGTGGTGTTCTGTTGGACATGTGCAACAGTACAGACACAACTCGTGCTAGTGCATTTATAGTTTCACAGAGTAAACAAACAATTGGAACAGCAGAATAAAGGAACTACTGCATCACAGGTGCAGACATATTAACAACAACAACAACTGCCTGAAGACAGCAGCACCAGCGTACATCAGAAGTGTGTGTTGTGGCTAGAAACTTTTAATTGTGCATGCAAAGACAAATGGGTCTGCAGTTGCTATCTAGCCTGCACGCTACAGGTACTGCTGTTGTACGACATGAATCTGTGGAATGTTATTGACATTCTTATTGAACTGTTGCATAGTGACTTGTGTACATACAACAATGGAAATAACTGAAGATGAGAGAAAGCATGCAGCATTCCCACTGGATGTAATTGATCAGTGGAATGCATTGAATGTCATCAAAGAGGAAACAGCAGATAAAAATGAGTGCACATCAGGTGGAGCAGAATCGTTAGTTGGTGAGCGAGCGAAAGGGTTAGAGTCGATGCCTGTGATATCATCGCCAGAAGGGCCTCTCAAGTGATGGAAATGATAAAATACCACAGAAGGCAATTGAATCTCAATGTAGACAAGTGTAACGTGCTGCGAATACATAGAAAGATAGCTCCCTTATCATTTAGCTACAAAATAGGAGGTCAGCAACTGGAAGCAGTTAATTCCATAAATTATCTGGGAGTATGCATTAGGAGTGATTTAAAATGGAATGATCATATAAATTTGATTGTCGGTATAGCAGATGCCAGACAGATTCATTGGAAGAATCCTAAGGAGATGCAATCTGAAAACAAAGGAAGTAGGTTACAGTACGCTTGTTCGCCCACTGCTTGAATACTGCTCAGCAGTGTGGGATCCGTAACAGATAGGGTTGATCGAAGAGATGGAGAAGATCCAACGGAGAGCAGCGCGCTTCGTTACAGGATCATTTAGTAATCGCGAAAGCGTTACGGAGATGATAGATAAACTCCAGTGGAAGACTCTGCAGGAGAGACGCTCAGTAGCTCGGTACGGGCTTTTGTTGAAGTTTCGAGAAAATACCTTCACCGAAGAGTCAAGCAGTATATTGCTCCCTCCTACGTATATCTCGCGAAGAGACAATGAGGATAAAATCAGAGAGATTAGAGCCCACACAGAAGCATACCGACAATCCTTCTTTCCACGAATAATACGAGACTGGAATAGAAGGGAGAACCGATAGAGGTACTCAGGGTACCCTCCGCCACACACCGTCAGGTGGCTTGCGGTAGTATGGATGTAGATGTGGATGGAGAAATATTGGCTTTGTCCAAAAGCAGCTAAAGCCAACCAAAACATTTGCAAATCACACAATCTCTGTAATTAAAAACAAATTTCACACTAGATGTCCTGATTGGTGTATGTTGTATGAATGGAAATGGCAACAGGAAAGTGGAGAGTTAATGTCTGTGAAGAAGTACGAACATATTACAATGCATGTTATGGAGACCTTCAAATACAGTCACCAGGAAGATTGATGTTTACGATGCAGACTTTAAATTGTGGACAAAAACAAATGCAAGATAGCTAAATATCCCAAGATTTGACAACAGTAACAGTTGTCTGTTGCACTGGAGGGCAAGAACAACATTGTAAGCTGTAAAGTCAAATATTTTGTTACAGCGAAATTCAGAAAACGTTAGAGGACTGACAACAAGTAACTCGTGCACTCATGACAGCTTACACAGATGCAAACACCTACAACAGCAACGGAAGTGGATTCAACAAGGAGATGACTGAGGGCCACACTCTTGCAACTACATGTTCTGAAGATATTGTACGGGTTGTACAGTCGGTTCATACGACAACCCATAAGCACACACAATTATTCCACTGCTTTCACAGACTGGCGAACTTGCCCCAAAGCTGTTTGTTGTCCGTCAAGATTCTTGTTCTTGGAGTACTTGCATACATCATTACATGTTCCAGCACCAAATTTAATTGTCCATTCTCAACCCTCTTACTAAAATGACAAAAGAACTGTTCAGGATATTTCTATAAGAAGCGGTAGTGGAACACATCAGTGGAGAGAAACTTCTGCTAATACTGGATTCTTATGGGCCCCACAAAAATGCTTGTGTTGTTCATGACCTGCACATACAAAATAACCTACCAGAAGACAAAATCACAATTCACATAATTCCAGTAAACACAACATCCATTTGTCAACTATTTGATCTTCATTTCTTCAGAATGTACAAGCAGTGTGTGTGTGTGTGTGTGTGTGTGTGTGTGTGTTTCCTCTGCTGTCACTTGGTGAGTAGATTATTTTTATCTATCTATTTACATTATTTTCATTGTTATAGTTTTATTATGTGTACTACTACTACTACTGCATATGTGATCCCATTGTGTCTTTATTTTCCTGTTCTGATTGCATATTAAGTGAAACTACAAATGTACTATATAGGTTTATTACTGTCAAAGAAAGGAAGCGAAAGCAGATTGCCAAGAGAACATTGCTGTTAACTTCAAACAGTGCTTTTACAAGTAAAATATGTTGTCCCATATAACATTTTTATACATGAAGAAATAAATAAATAAATAAATAAATTACTACGGTATATTGATAATTTTCACTTATGGACCGTCTGACAGCAACTGAATAAAACACAATTTTAGTGCCATACGCGTTTCGCCTTTATTTTCTGCAAGGCATCATCAGTGGCAGGTTGCGTAGACAGGTTCTTACATATTATGCTCCTGTTGCATTTTTGGTGTTGTTCTTCTTCCTATGAGCGCCAATTTGCTGTTTTTTCTGCATTCCACAGCACTATGCACTAAACGCTTGTTTTAATGCAATGTTTTGGTTTCTGTTGCACTAAAATTGTGTTTTATTCAGTTGCTGTCAGACGGTCCATAAGTGAAAATTATCAATATACCGTAGTATTACGCGCAACTGAGGAGGACAGGACCACAAAAGTTGAAGATGTAAATAAATAAATTGATCAATGGGGTTTGAACTAAAGACCCCTAGTACGTTCTGCTGGATGACAGCACATAATACAACCTAAATCAGAGTTTCCATTGCTACTTTATCGACTTGTTTTGTATGAATCTGACACCTGGAGGTTTGGGCATGCAATTGCCCAAAACATGCAACTGTCCAAAACGGCACCTGCATGTAGCACCTCCCAAACGGTAAATAAAGACAGGGTCAACTGAAGTTTTTCAAGTCTAGTCCATTTCCTTCAAAATAAGTCTTTCAATAAGATTCACTACATAGTTTGTAAAATTTGTGAATAATAAAGTGAATTTTGTGGGAAAATTGTAGTTTCTGGTGGATTTCTGCTAGAGGCATTTGTAGTGCAAAATTCTATTGATTAACAATGACGATACCATGTTGATCTACAGAGAAAGTTAGAGAAGGAAATATAGGTGTACCCCCAATATAGGTGTATTTCTTCAAAAGCTGGTATTTGCAAATGGGGAACATTTGCTAAATTTTTTTAATTCCGTGGATGGGTTCTCAATTTAAAATTTCAACCAGAATGGTCAGAAAGAGCTGGGAAACTTAACATTAAATGGTCATATTAGCACTCTCTGGCAACAAGGAAAGTCCTTACTGGTAACAAAAATCCATTAAGTAGGATGTTATGTATAAAAAAGTGAAACAATGAAAATTCATATTTCATAGTCAGGTTATAGAATGTAAATGTTATACAAATACCTCTACAATTTTCTTAGGTGGATGGAAATTGAACTCACTACAGAACAGATACACCTTGGGGATAGGTACACTTCACGAAAATGATAATAATAAAAATAATGCAAAATTGGCAATTTGTAAGAAAACATTTTGAAATTCGTAATTTTTACAAAATACAGAAATTCGACATTTTCACATATAAATATTTTTTTATAAAACTGATGACAGTAGTATGCCGATTTTCACAACTGCTAGTTAATGAATGCCGAGATTGCATTTTGACACCTTATTTTCGTAAGCTTGAGGATCATGTATAATCTTAAAATGAATGATCATTTCCCACGTAACTACGATGCACTGCCAAAACTAACACTGAAAGTGACACAAGAAAATCACCAGAATTGGAAAAAATTTAGTACTGTGCAAGGGAAAAAAGACACAATTTAGCAAAAACAAAAGAATTTGACAAAACAATACCACCAAATCTGTCAAAACATAACACTGAAACTCGCAAAAATAGCAGTGCATTGGCAAAACTCAGAGGCCGGCTACAGAGCAGAAGCCGGCTACAGAGCAGAAGCCGGCTACAGAGCAGAAGCCGGCTACAGAGCAGAAGCCGGCTACAGAGCAGAAGCCGGCTACAGAGCAGAAGCCGGCTACAGAGCAGAAGCCGGCTACAGAGCAGAAGCCGGCTACAGAGCAGAAGCCGGCTACAGAGCAGAAGCCGGCTACAGAGCAGAAGCCGGCTACAGAGCAGAAGCCGGCTACAGAGCAGAAGCCGGCTACAGAGCAGAAGCCGGCTACAGAGCAGAAGCCGGCTACAGAGCAGAAGCCGGCTACAGAGCAGAAGCCGGCTACAGAGCAGAAGCCGGCTACAGAGCAGAAGCCGGCTACAGAGCAGAAGCCGGCTACAGAGCAGAAGCCGGCTACAGAGCAGAAGCCGGCTACAGAGCAGAAGCCGGCTACAGAGCAGAAGCCGGCTACAGAGCAGAAGCCGGCTACAGAGCAGAAGCCGGCTACAGAGCAGAAGCCGGCTACAGAGCAGAAGCCGGCTACAGAGCAGAAGCCGGCTACAGAGCAGAAGCCGGCTACAGAGCAGAAGCCGGCTACAGAGCAGAAGCCGGCTACAGAGCAGAAGCCGGCTACAGAGCATGACCAAATTTGGCAAAAAATAAAACAAAGGAGAAAAATAAAAAAAATTGACACAAACAATGAAATTGGCAACAAATGGAATCAAATTTGATCAAAAAGCAACAAAATTGGCATGAAAAACTGAAATTGGCAAAGAACGCCAAAATTGACCAATGCCGAAAATGGTAAGAAAGAAATTTGACAAAAGAAGACTGAATTTTAGAAAAATGGTAACACCAAATTTGCTAAAAAAGTGGAGAACAGCGAAATTGGGGAAAAATGTAACACCAAATCTAGCACAGAAAACACAGGACCTGGAAAAAAGTAACACCATATTTTGCCAAAAAATAACGTGAGTTTTGCCTAAATTACCACTGAAATTGGCCGTAAAATGATTTTTCCTGTATCTATAGATATTCAGTCATCAGAAGATCATTAGCTTCTAGCATTCCTTTGTTTCTTTGGAGCTACAACAAAGAAAATAAGAATCCTGGAGAGACATGATGTTCAATTCAGTTTCTGACCAACCAAGAATATTAGAGATGCTGCACCCAGTAACAGAAGGTCTTAGTCACGGTGTTCCTGAAATTCATAAAATGTCTTGTGAATGTACTGGCAGTTACTTTGGGCAGTCAATACAAACAATTTCAGAAAGCTGCACTGACTGCTAACGCCACATTGAGTAACTCGATTTCTATAAAGCTGCTGTTGCCAAAGACGGCCCCATGAACAAAAATACGATTATGTTTGACGAAACAGAATTATTACCCTTTGTATCTACCTATCAGGATTCAGTCGGCAAAGGTTGTTGTGATCAGTGAGTGACAATATACCTGGACAGAAGCTACACCCTTGATGGTACACAGAAACAGGCACTTGATGCTGAAAGGCAACAGGGAAATAATGAGTCAACTCGCATCTAACGAAATCAGCACCACCACCAATGTTGTTCTGTCCTAGACATCAACATGATATCTGATAGCATATGGAAGTTCTGCAACAGTGACGTTCCATGACATGATTCGGCCAAGTAACTAAAGGTTTACTGAACTCTCCTGGTGGTGACAACGGAGGAAGTCATCAATAGTGTGATACTGAATACAAATCTGAGGCAACAAGAACTCTCAAGCATTTATTTCACTAAAACTGACAAAGTTTTTTGAACTGAAGCAAAAAAGCAACAAATAACACAATAATAGATGGGCATACTGCAAGTGACAAAACTAAACAAAGACTAAATGCAAACATGAATTTTTGGAACCAAAGGTTTCTTAAGAAAGTGTAAAAGAAATCTAATAATTCTGAACAGCCTTACTTTTATATTTCATATGTACCTTTATAGCTTCCAACGTTTTGGCACTAGAGCTTTGAGGATTGAATTGTATTTGTGTGTTAATTTCTACTAGCTTTATGACCTGTGATTATTTTTAAACTAAATATAAGGCATTACGTCTTCAATATCAAATTAATCTATATATTCAAAACTGTGAATTGCACTAAATTATACCTTGAGCCACTGGTGAGAACTTGTAACTTGTAGAATGAGTTCTTCCCACTTTGAACATCAGTTATACCAAGAACAGCATTGTAGACTGTGCCATTCTTCTGGTATACTTCAGCAACATCTTCCAGACCTGAATCTGGGTCTACCACTGCTCCACCCTTCAACTTCATACGCTGCTTTGTTGGCATACTCTTGACAAATCTGCCTACATGTCAAGTTCAACAAAGTCACAATACAACATTATCAAAGACATTACAACGAATGAAAATAAATAAATGTTATCCACAACTTGAAAAAACAAGTTGCACTCCAACCAATACTCAAAAAAATCCTTTACCTAGTGTAAAACAAATTAATGAGTTGCAGGAATACCTTCAAATTTAAGATAAATGGAATGTGATTAATAATTCCAAAATTTCAAGAATAATTGCTACAATTTGTTTCCACTAGAGGGATTCTGCAGATTGGAAAGCTCTTCCCCAAGAAGTATTTCACTTTTATTGACAAAGCAGTCTCAGTGGTCAAGTTATAAACACGACAGGTATTAACTGTTGGTGGTTAGAATTAATATTAGAAGTATTAATACTCACAATGTTTACCCTGTGACCACTGATGTGCTTTGCAAATCAAAGAGAAATACATCTGGTGAAATGACAGTACAATTAAGAAAAATAACTAACAACAACAACAACAAAACAAGCAAAATGACAGGACTACAGTTATCACAAAATGTAAAGTGCTCTAAACGATTACTCTATATTTGAAGTCAAGAAAACACATTATAAAACAAAATGTGTAAATAATGAACAATGAGCAGACACACTAAAACCAGGACAGTTGAATTTTATGGGCAACATGTTACCAACTACATACACTATCCACACAAAAATCGTACATCTTTCATAGCTTCTATTTTGCTAGTAGCTCTCTTCCACTTTCCCTCCTTGTGTAGGAGTTCTAGTTCAGTCAAATATGTAGACCCACTAGAGTTTGGAAAATATGAGAAAGACATAGATGGTATTGAAGTTATGAATGCAAGCTGCAATTTTTTTTTTTTTTTTTTGTGGTTTTAGAGCGCACAACTACAGTGGTCATTAACGCCCAGACTAAATTATGAATGCGCTGCGAGGCACAATGTTAAAACAGCAACTAAAAAGGACAACACTATAAAAGGCACATTAACAGCAAGGGATTAAAAGAAAACAGCATATCAAATGTCCTTAGACAGGGAATCAGAGCAGATGACATAAGCAGAATGTTGGTGGTGGCGGATGTAAAGAACAGCCTGATAGAGGGCAAATAGCTCAGCTGTGAAGACCGAACAATGGCCATGGAGCCAGTATTAGAAACTGTGAGCCCCGACAATAAAAGAACACCCGACACCATCATTGGTCTTAGAGCCATCTGTATAAATGAAGATCGTATTAATGAACTTCGAACGAAGTTCGACAAACTGCGAGTGGGATACTGAAGCTGGGGTAACCTCCTTTGGGAGCGAGCTGAGGTCAAGGTGAACGCGAACCTGAGCCTGGAGCCAAGGTGGCGCTTGGCTCTCGCCCACTCTAAAGGTTGCAGGGAGTGGAAAATTAAGTTGCTGAAGGAGGCGCCGAAAGCGAACTCCAGGGGGTAGCAGGGCAGATACATACAACCCGTATTGACAGTCGAGAGAGTTGTCAAAAAAGGAACGATAAGACGGGTGTTCGAGTATAATGACTTTTCTGGAGACTAGAAATCTACTCTGTAGGAATCAGCATGGGTTTCGAAAAAGACGGTCATGTGAAACCCAGCTCGCGCTATTCGTCCACGAGACTCAGAGGGCCATAGACACGGGTTCACAGGTAGATGCTGTGTTTCTTGACTTCCGCAAGGCGTTCGATACAGTTCCCCACAGTCGTTTAATGAACAAAGTAAGAGCATATGGACTATCAGACCAATTGTGTGATTGGATTGAGGAGTTCGTAGATAACAGGACGCAGCATGTCATTCTCAATGGAGAGAAGTCTTCCGAAGTAAGAGTGATTTCAGGTGTGCCGCAGGGGAGTGTCATAGGACCGTTGCTATTCACAATATACATAAATGACCTTGTGGATGACATCGGAAGTTCACTGAGGCTTTTTGCAGACGATGCTGTGGTGTATCGAGAGGTTGTAACAATGGAAAATTGTACTGAAGTGCAGGAGGATCTGCAGCGAATTGACGCATGGTGCAGGGAATGGCAATTGAATCTCAATGTAGACAAGTGTAATGTGCTGCGAATACACAGAAAGACAGATCCTTTATCATTTAGCTACAAAATAGCAGGTCAGCAACTGGAAGCAGTTAATACCATAAATTATCTGGGAGTACGCATTAGGAGTGATTTAAAATGGAATGATCATATAATGTTGATCGTCGGTAAAGCAGATGCCAGACAGATTCATTGGAAGAGTCCTAAGGAAATGCAATCCGAAAACAAAGGAAGTAGGTTACAGTACGCTTGTTCACCCACTGCTTGAATACTGCTCAGCAGTGTGGGATCCGTACCAGATAGGGTTGATAGAAGATATAGAGAAGATCCAACGGAGAGCAGCGCGCTTCGTTACAGGATCATTTAGTAATCGCGAAAGAGTTACGGAGATGATTGATAAACTCCAGTGGAAGACTCTGCAGGAGAGACGCTCAGTAGCTCGGTACGGGCTTTTGTCAACGTTTCGAGAACATACCTTCACTGAAGTGTCAAGCAGTATATTGCTCCCTCCTACGTATATCTCGCGAAGAGACCATGAGGATAAAATCAGAGAGATTAGAGCCCACACAGAGGCATACCGACAATCCTTCTTGCCACGAACAATACGAGACTGGAATAGAAGGGAGAACCGATAGAGGTACTCAAGGTACCCTCCGCCACACACCGTCAGGTGGCTTGCGGAGTATGGATGTAGATGTAGATGTAGATGGTCGGGCACTGATAATAGCTGACAGGCATACCGACAAAGCAGTATATTGCGCCGGTAGGTTAGTGATAATTCACCGGCTTCAGCATGACGACTCTTGACGGGACTAGTATAGAACGCTCTCATTGCAAGACGTAACCCCCGATGTTGTATAGAGTTGAGGCAGCGTTAGATGGATGGCCGTGCAGAGGAGTATACAAAGCTCCCATAATCTAGCTCTGAGCGGACGATCGACCGATATAGGCGAAGTAGGACAGTTCGATCCACTCCCCATTAAGTACCGCTGAGAACACGGAGGACATTCAGGGAATGGGAACAACGGGCAGCCAGATATTACACATGTGGAGTCCAGCTAAGTTTCCCGTCAAATGTAAGACCTAAAAATTTTGTTGTCTTCACGAATGGGAGAGCAATGGGACCAAGATGTAAGGACGGTGGGAGAAACTCTTTGTAGCGCCAGAAGTTAATACAGACCGTCTTCTTGGCAGAAAAACGGAAACCATTGGCGACACTCCAGGATTAAAGACGTTCAAGACAACGCTCCAGGAAACATGTATGCTGCACTCTGCAGTAGATGGTAAAATCGTCCACAAAAAGGGAGCCTGATACATCAGCTGGGAGGCAATCCATTATTGGATTGATGACAATGGCAAAGAGAGCGACACTCAAAACTGAGCCCTGTGGCACCCCATTCTCCTGGCGAAAGGCGTCGGACAGGACAGAACTCACACGTACCCTGAACTTTCGTTCCATTAAAAATGTACGAATAAAAAGAGGGAGACTACTGCGAAGGCCCCATGTATGCACGGTGCGGAGAATGCCTGCCCTCCAACAGGTGTCTTAAGCCTTCTCCAAATCAAAGAACACAGCCACTATCTGGCGCTTCCACAAGAAGTTATTCATAATGAAGGCCAACAAGGTAACCAGATGGTCAACAGCAGAGCATTGTACATTGGTAAGTAGGCGTTGAGATTCGAGCAGCCAAATCAAACAAGAGTTAACCATTCGTTCCATCGCCTTACAGACACAGCTGGTAAGGGAAATGGGTCGATAACTGGAAGGCAAGTGCTTGTCCTTCCCCGGCTTAGGAATCGGGACAACAATAGATTCGCGCCAGCATGTGGGAACATAACCCTCAATCAGATGCGATTATAAGTAAGAAGAAGACAAACTTTACCCGCAGGAGAAAGGTTCTTCAGCATCTGAATATGAATAGAATCAGGCCTCAGAGTGGAGGACCGTGACCGGGCAAGTGCACTTTCGAGTTCCCGCATGGTGAATGAGGATTATAACTTCCATGATTCGAGGAGCGGAAGTTAGGTGGCCTTGCCTCCTCTGCCTGTTTTGGGGGGAAGAAGGCAGGGCGGTAATGAGCGAAGCTCAAAATCTCTGCGAAAAATCATCGAAGGCATTGGAGACATCCTCAGAGGCCACAAGGACGTCATTCGCGACCGTCAAGGCAGAAACTGGTGAGTGTATCTTAGTGCCAGATAGCTGGCGCAGGCTACCCCCCCTCCCCCCCCCCTCCCCCGACAACAGAAGGAGTAAAAGGTGATTGTGAGAGCAGCCCAGCTGGCTTTCTTTAATAACACGACAACACTGCACATGTAATTATTTATAATTAATATAATTCGCCATCGTAGGGTGGCGTTTAAAGGTGCGTAAAGCACGTCGACGAGCACGTATAGCGTCTCTACATGCTGCAGTCCACCAGGGGACCGGTACACGACGTGGAGAATAAGTAGTATGAGGAATGGAATATTCAGCAGCAGGAGAATGACTTCCGTGAGGTGTGCGACCTGACTATCGCAGCTTGTGAAGTTTTGATCCTGAAATGTCGCCCTGGAAGAGAAGAGCCCCCAGTCTGCTTTGGAGATGTTCCAACTAGTTGAGCATGGAGATGGGGTATAATGCAGGAGATGGATAACACAAGGGAAGTGGTCGCTCGAATACGTATCAGAAAGAGTGTACCACTCAAACCGACGTGCAAGTTGGGTAGTACATATAGAGAGGTCTAAATGGGAATAGGGGTGAGTTGTGTATGAAAGAAAAGTAGGGGCACCAGTATTGAGGCAGACAAGATTGAGATGGTTGGAAAGGTCTGCTAACAGGGAGCCTCTCGGGCAGGATGCTGGAGAGCTCCAAAGGGGATGGTAGACATTCAAATCTCCAGTCAACAAAAATGGTGCAGGTAGCTGAGCAATAATTTGCATCATGTCTTCCTAGTAACGGCAGATGACGATGTAGTGAAAACAGTACACATGGAAAATGTGAAAGTGGGGAGAGTAATTCGGACAGCAACTGCCTGCAAATCAATGTGCAAAGTGATGGGATCAGAGCAGATATCATCCTGGACCAGCAACATAGCCCCTCCATGAGCCGGAATACCTGCCACAGGGGTAGGTCAACGCACAGAGGTATTGTGTGCCAAGTCAATACGATCGCATGAGCGTAGCTTCGTTTCCTGAAGAGCTACTACGAGCGGACAGTGCAAGCATAGCAACAACTTTAAGTCCTCTCGGTTGGAGCGAATGCCGCGAATATTCCAATGAAGAAGTGCCATCGTGAGAAAAAAAAGAAAAAGGAGAAGCAAGAAGGGGTCACCTCAAAGGCTGCTGAGGGCCTGGCTTCAAGCGAGCACTGCTGCCGCTGAGTGCAGAGCCGGGTGAAGGGTCTGAATCAGAGGCTCAGACGGTTTTGCGACTGTGTTGGCTGCAGATTCCTTGACATGCGCCATAGGGTGGTGGGGTTTCGGGTTCCGCTGAATGGGTCAGGAGGTCACTACACTCAGCTGGCAGCTATACGGGTAGCAGAGGCTGTGTGGTGTGGACTGGGCGGTTTTTTAAGTTAGAGGGCCTAGGGAAAGTACGGGGTGGGCTGCAATCTCAAAGGGTGCATGGCAAATACAGGACATGCTTGGATCAAGGAGCAGTCGGAATTGTAGTTGTAAATTGTTGTAGTTGTGCTGGGAAAAACCTGAGCTTCAAGCGCTAATAGAAAGCACAGAAGCTGAAATTGTTATAGGTACAGAAAGCTGGCTATAGCCTGAAATAAGTTCTGCAGAAATTTTTACGAAGTCTCAGACGTTGTTCAGGAAAGATAGATTAGGCAGAATTGGTGGTGGAGTGTTTGTGTCTGTCAGTAGTGCTTTATCTTGTAGTGAAGTCGAAGTAGATACTCCGTGAGAATTGGTCTGGGTGGAAGTTATACTTAACAACAGAACTAAGTTAATAATTGGCTCCTTCTAGCGACCCCCAGACTCCGATGATATAGTTGCTGAACAGTTCAGAGAAAATCTGAGTCTCGTAACAAATAAATACCCCACTCATACGGTTATAGTTGGTGGGAACTTCAACCTTCCCTCGATATGTTGGCAAAAATACTTGTTCAAAACTGGTGGTAGGCAGAAAACATCTTCCGAGATTGTCCTAAATGCTTTCTCCAAAAATTATTTCGACCAGTTAGTCCACGAACCCACACAAATTGTACTGTCTAGTAAGGTCATCCGAAGACCAGTATCAGTTGCAAAGCGATTTAGAAAAGACTGCTGTATGGTGTGGCAGCTGACGCTAAATAACGAAAAGTGTGAGGTGATTCACATGAGTTCCAAAAGAAATCTGTCGTAATTCGATTACTTGATGAATAGTACAATTCTCAAGGCTGTCAATTCAACTATGTACCTGGGTGTTAAAATTACGAACAACTTCAGTTGGAAACACCACATAGATAATATTGTGGGGAAGACAAGCCAAAGGTTGCATTTCATTGGCAGGACACTTAGAAGATGCAACAAGTCCACTAAAGAGACAGCTTACACTACACTCGTTCGTCCTCTGTTAGAATATTGCTGCTCGGTGTGGGATCCTTACCAGGTGGGATTGACGGAGGACATCGAAAGGGTGCAAAAAAAGGGCAGCTCATTTTGTATTATCACGTAACAGGGGAGAGAGTGTGGCAGATATGATACGCGAGTTGGGATGGAAGTCATTAAGGCAAAGACTTTTTCGTCGTGGCGAGATCTATTTACGAAATTTCAGTCACCAACTTTCTCTTCCGAATGCGAAAATATTTTGTTGAGCCCAACCTACATAGGTAGGAATGATCATCAAAATAAAATAAGAGAAATCAGAGCTCGAACAGAAAGGTTTACGTGTTCGTTTTTCCCGCGCACTATTCGGGAGTGGAATGGTAGAGAGATAGTATGATTGTGGTTCGATGAACCCTCTGCCAAGCACTTAAATGTGAATTGCGGGGTAATCATGTAGATGCAGATGTAGATCAATAGGCGGAGAGTCATTGTCCATTTTTTCAATAGGTTCGTCGGCCACCATGTTAAGATGGCCGGGAGGGGGAGCTTCCTCCGCTGGTGAAAGGCCAGATGTTCGGCTACCAGCAGTGTGGCCAGGCGAAACGGATAATAACCTGGGGCGGCAACCGCTGGGTGGCGCAGGAGAAGAAACGCGCCGTGGTGGAGAAGGAGAACTTTTCTTCCTATGAGCCTTCTTGGAAGGTTGTTTAGTCGAAGTACTGGTCGATGGCTGGGAGTTCGGGGTACGCAAGAAGTCTTCATGGGACAGTTCCTTCTTGAAGGCCCGTGCAGCTGACTTCTGGGTCTTAGTCTTGGCAGAAGCTGATGAAGGTGCTTGTGTCTGAGGGGTGACGGGAGGAAGGGGAGACGCTGACCGGGCGATCTTAGCACTGGCCGAACGGACGACCATAGCGCTAAAGGTCAGATCGCATGTCTGCGTCGATACCTCCCTGGTAGGCCGAGGAGAGGCGAGGACGGCACTATTTCCCCGCTGGGAGCAGTGTGGGCTTCCTACTAGCAAAAGCTTACGAGCAGCCGAGGTGGACACTTTCTCTTTGACCCGAATTTCCTGTATACAGCGTTCATCCTTGTAGATGGGACAGTCTTGAGAGGACACTGCATGGTCACCCTGAGAGTTCATGCAACGAGGAGACGGAAGTGGACTGTCACCCTCATGGGCGTCCCTGCCACAAGTGACGCATTTAGCCGCATTAGAACAAGACTGGTGGGTATGGTTAGAACGCTGACACTGGTAGCAGCATGTAGGTGTTGGGACATAGGAGCGAACAGAAATAACCTCATAGCCCACTTTGATGTGTGACGGCAGCTGAACACTATCAAAGATCAAGAAAAGTGTCCGGGTCGGTATAAGGTCATGACCCTATGGACAGCCGTCACGCCCTGCACAGCAAGGAAAGACTGAATCTCGTCGTCAGTCAATCTATCGAGTGATCTAGTAGATACCACACCATGCGACGAGTCCAAAGTGGGGGGAGCCCACACCCGGACAAGGAACGTGTACAGGAGTGTGGCCCTAGGAGTTTTTGTGCCTGAAAGGTGCTCTCAGTTTCCAACAACAAGGTACCGTTACGCATCCTGGTACAAGACTTGGCAGGTCTGGCTATGGCATCTACTCACTTGTGAAAAAAAAAAAAAAAAAAAAAAAAAAAAAAAATCCTTTCAGTCCTCAGATCTAGAAACTATGAGGAACTTCGAGAGAGAAGAAGAGAAATCCATTGTGAATGAATCCCCCATGATTGCCAGAGTCTCCGATGGCGCACTCCTTTCTTGTGGGGACCCTCTCAGAAGGCGCTCCCGCCTTAGGTGAAAGTTTACACCTCAGGTCACACCTCCCGAGAATTGGATGGAGGGACCAATCGGCATGGTCGGAAGGTGTCAGCTCGGGCAATTACAAGAAAAGCAAACCTTTCGCTTATAATACTTGTCTCCAAGATTAGTAAGTTACAAGAGAAGCTAAGGTTTCACATATAATGTTGATCTGTTTAGCACATGTTACCCTTTAAGATACATCACACAAATATGGCAGTAAAATTTTTAATACCGACATAAATCTCCGATCTTCTGGGCTCTAAATTCTTCTAAATGGCTTGTCATCAAAGAATTGATTTTTAAATGAGAGTAAACACACTGTGAATCAAGAAATTCATTGTACATTCTCACACATAGTTCATCTTGCATAAAAGGAAATTTACTTTGAAAATAACGCTTTTCGAACCACAATTCGCAATATTTTCCTGTGACCTGCTAGAAATAGAATCATTTCAGCAGTTGCCAGAGAGCGCCAGACATGAGGCGTCACCACACTTGTGCAGCTATGGTGACTTAGGAAGCCCGTATGTTCGTACGTGTAAAACACTGAAAGACCTTTCTTACATTATGTCATAAAAGAAACAAAGACATCAGAGGATACTCCGAGAGTGTCTGAATTTTGTGAACCATACTACAATGTACAGTTCACCTTAAAGCACACATTCGTAAGTCCAGATTCCCAATGATGCAGGCCTCTGCCTGATATTGAGCTTTTCAGTGTGGTTTTCGGGATGTAAATCATCTTGGAGTGCCAGTACCGTATAATCTCATGTTTGGTTCTTTATTATGACATAATGCCATATGTACTAGAAGATGAAAACATGCACTTGAAATGCAGCAAACAGTTGAAACTAGCCAACAGTGTGGAATTAAACACTGTTTCAAATAAATTTCCTGTCTCAGCAGGAAAGCTTAATAAAAGCAGAATTTCTTTAGCAAACTGACAAAAATAACTTTATTGTTCAGCAAGGGGATTAATGCTGGATTGTCAGAAAGGTGGAAATAAAATAAGATCTGAAACTAGTAACATATTTTAGCCTTCTGTAACTATGTGAATGTATTTAACAGAAAAATCACTAAATGTAAACATGGGACACGTGGAGACTACGAGTGCCCCCCCCCCCTCCCCCTCCCACTATAGCTCTGATTGCTCTGCGCATCAGAACGTCAAAAGATGTTTCAAAAATAAGTTCATTTTGTAGCGTCCGACACACAAAACCTATATCTTAGAGGAACTGTAAGACATATTATTTGGTCTTAAGTGTGCTGAAGTGCAGTGCCACACCTCTTCAATCAACCGTCTTATACCGCTCGTCACTGTATTTCACTCTGTGGAACTCAAACATGTATTCTTTGTAATGGATGCTATCAAGCTATTTCAGGGCAGTGGAAATTAAAATGTCCCCGTAGTGCCTCTCCTGCACCCAGTTGGCCCTTTCTAGTATAGTGAACTGGCCAAAAATTTTCTGTCAGAAAATCACTTTCGTGGATACACCGAGAAGATAATACATAATATTTCTTACCTGTTATTTCTGTTAGTCGTTTATTTCCACTCTGGTGGTGTGAATCTATGGATTTCGCTAGTAAATTATAACAACGCTTAACATTTGCAAACCGAATCAACCACATAAACAAGCAGCAGTAGGCATTCACCGGTTCTGCTTTATTCCACTGAGCTCGTATAGCCCCGTCCCGTTTTGTCTGCAAGAATGTTCATTTCTAGATGCGACGAGGATTCCCCTGGCAGACACATCATGTACACTACGCACGCATTCAAAAATCAACTTATAATTCATTCAGAAATCAACTTAGAATGTGTTCAAAAATGTCCTGAAACCGGCAGGGGTGCATTTCAAAATCTCATGAATAATCGACAGAACAACATGCGCTGGATGTTAGGTGCTTTGTGAAACAAGGTTTTTTCCTCAAGAATATGGGGAAAAAAGTAAGTAAACTTTTTATTACTTTCAAAGTAATTGCCATAACTGTTAACACATTTATTCAACTGTGAGACAAGACAACTAATGCCTTCACAGAAAAATGTTTGTAGTTACCTTTGGAACCAGGATTGTATCCAGGTGTGTATTTCTTCACCTGACAAACTGATGGCCACAAATGTCTGTCTTCAGGCCCATCCCAATGCAAAAATAGTTTAGTATGCTGCAGAAGCTTTGCTGGAAGCACTTACATATCCTCCAATCTCTCCCCATGCAATTTCCATATTTCTGGACCCTGAAGAAAGACATTGGTACCCATCAACTTGCTTTGGACAAAGAGGAGCGGGTATATTCATGATTCTGTAGGCAACTGCAAACATTTTTCCATTAAGGCATTGACTGTCTCTCAGTGGGCTAAATGTATTAAAAGTTATGGTGATTTTTTGAAATAATAAACAGTTTACTTACATATTTTCAAGTTTTCTCGTTTTAGTTTGCTTTCTTACAGATAATGATAAAACAATAGTCATTTCATAACCACTTCACATTATCAGAAAGATAATACTGGCACTCCAGAAATGCAATCTGGAACTTCACCTTTCACTTATTGAAAAAGGCTGAGCACTTGATAAAAAAACACTTCCTCTGCCAAGTTTTGTGTGCTCCGTATCTGTCTGTAACTTAGAGCTTAATGAATTACAGTCATCAGAAAGCACATTTGCTCTAGGGGTTACAGTGACTGATGTTCTGTGAGACAAACATCAGCGTATCGTTCCCCAATTACAACAGTTATACTCAAATGTGGAAAATAGGTTATGTTATTTCTATTCGATAATTTACAGCACGCTCACATGCACACCCACCTACATCCACACCAACACAGAAAATAAAAAGGTTAATTTACTAAGTGAAAGCTAAATAGGTCAAATCCAAGTGAAGTGATCCAATAAATTTTAAGTTGGTTGCCTGACCTTTTTAAATTTTTTTGTGTGATTACCCCATAATTGAAGTTCAAAACAGTTTTTTTTTTAAAAAAAAACCTTACACTCTTATTGAATGCCAGCCATATTTATCTGTAAGTGCATGACAGTTTTTCAATTGGGAGACATTAGTATTAATTTGAATATCTCTGCACTGGGTTAAATTAAAACACTGCAATTGAAATGACTATGACCCACAATACTCTAATTTAAAAGAAAGGTCAGTCAAAATGACCTCCAAAGTTTGGTACTGAAAATTTAGAAAATCCACTTTTTAGACCTAAAAATAACAACGAAGAAGTGATTTATGAGAGTATTTTTTTCTCTAGTTAGATGATGATGTCTTCAGGCCTGAGACTGGTTTGATGCAGCTCTCCATGCTACTCTATCCTGTACAATCTGCTTCATCTCCCAGTACATACTGCAGCCTACATCCTTCTGAATCTGTTTAGTTGGTCTCCTTCTACGATTTTTACCGTCCACACTGCCCTCCAATATTAAATTGGTGATTCCTTGATGCCCCAGAACATGTCCTACCAACCGATCCCTTCTTCTAGTCGAGGTGTGCCACAAATTTCTCTTCTTCCTAATTCTCCTCATTAGTTATGTGATCTACCCATCTAATCTTCAGTATTCACCACATTTCGAAAGCTTCTATTCTCTTCTTGTCCAAACTATTTATCGTTCATGTTTTGCTTCCATTCATCACTACACTCCATACAAATACTTCCAGAAAAGACTTCCTGACACTTAAATCTATACTCGATGTTAACAAATTTCTCTTCTTCAGAAACACTTTCCTTGCCATTGCCAGACTACATTTTATATCCTCTCTACTTCGACCATCATCAGTTATTTTGCTCCCCAAATAGTAAAACTCCTTTACTATTTTAAGTGTCTCATTTCCTAATCTAATTCCCTCAGCATCACATGAGTTAACTCAACTACATTCCATTATCCTTGTTTTGCTTTTGTTGATGTTCATCTTATACCCTCCTTTCAAGATACTGTCCATTCTGTTCAACTGCTCTTCCAAGTCCTTTGCTGTCTCTGACAGAATTACTATGTCATTGGCGAACATTAAAGTTTTTACTTCTTCTCCATGAATTTTAATACCTACTCCGAATTTTTCTTTTGTTTCCTTTACTGCTTGCTCAATATACAGATTGTATAACATCGGGGACAGGCTACAATCCTGTCTCACTCCCTTCCCAACCACTGCTTCCCTTTCATGCCCCTCGACTCTTGTAACTGCCATCTGGTTTCTGTACAAATTGTAAATAGCCTTTCACTCCCTGTGTTTTACCTCTGCCACCTTCAGAATTTGAGAGTATTCCAGTCAACACTGTCAAAAGCTTTCTCTAAGTCTACAATCACTCCTTGGTTGTTAGGGTCTAGAAAGTGGATCTTCTCAATTTTCAGTACCAGATTTTGGAGGTATTTTTGACTGGTTATTTTTGAATTTACAATATTTTGGACAATAATGTTGTACAGGAGACTTTTCTAAAAACAATCATGTCAGCTGCAATGTTGTAACTTAACCAGTGCAGATATTCTGATAGATGCTAATGTCGCCAAACTGAAAAACTGTCATGCTCTTCCAGATAAATAAGGCAGCCATTCAATAAGGCTGCAAGGTAAAATCTTTCTGAACTTCTCAATTATAGGGTAATGAAATATAAAAAAATCTAAATATTTAAAAATGGATTACTTTGTATGGATTAATCCAAATAAGATCAGATTGCAAGACTAACCTGAGAAATTATGAAAGTCAGCTACAACTTAATGTTTAAGACTGGTTGATATGCCTGATCAATAATGGAACGGTTTTGCTTTCTTCATTCTGTTTTTCTTTTTCTTGTCATACTAAGGAACATGAAAGGTATGTAATTCGACCGCCGCTTTTTAAGTAGAAACTTTCTCTTGCTGTATTTCATCTTGGCACCATTCGGATGATTCTTATTTCATACTGCTACACACAAAGGAAACAATCTTTTGCGAGTAAGTCGTCACTGTTTGCATTACTCTACCAATAGCCTGTATGGAGCAACCTGAGTTTAAGACATCTGAATAACTTTAAACCAAGATATCAAAAGTTTCACGAAAGGGTAAGCAGTGAGAGACTAGAAGAATGTGTCATCAAACCCACATACAATATATTAATAGAAACCATGGAAAACACAGAATATTGCTTTTTGTAATAAGATAGAAAAATACACTTACAGAGAAGCAGATACAAAAAGTGAAAAGCTAAAGGAATACACACTTAAACATCACGTGTAAGAAGATAATCTGATGAAACAGTCACCATTATCACTCTCAAGTTGTGTATGAACAATAAGGAAGACAAGAGGTGACATTCAATGGAAATCTTGTGTAAATAAGATAGGATTAAATATTGTATCAAAAGGAAAATTCATTACTTAAAACTAGTCCTATTCCCAGGTTCTGCAATTGTCATTTAGTTTCTCAGTGGGAAAAAGAGGGTTAAGTTTAAGATGGATGAGCAGATCAGTCAGACCCCAGGTTGAGAGAGATTCGTGTTGTGAGGGCTAGGGGGACAAAGATCTTTACCTCCTACATGCCTCACAACAGTGAGTTTCTCCCAATCTGGAGTCTGAGTGATTTGCCCATCCTTCTCTAACTTATACCTCTTTTCTCTCTGAAGAAACTAACAAGTCCAAAGATTAGGAATAATTTTCTCTACTGTTAAATCTCTATTCACAGCAGTGGAATTCCTCCTCCTGAAAATAAATGCTTCCTAGAATTGTGCAATGTACAGTTATCACTCAGTGTCGTACGAAATGACCAGCACGGGCTATGGAATAACCCGTAATTTTGCTGATGTGGCGAATTCAGTGCAGCCAGTCAGACTGTCAACTCACTAGACCCCTATACTGTACACACTGTTCATTGCATTAATAGCTCAAGCACATTGTATGGGTGGTGAAACACCTTCTGAGTGTCTGCAATGCTCCAAAACTTAGAGCGAGAAAATACTTTTATACTGCATAGTACACGGTTCCTATTCTTCATCAATGGATTCTTACATTGCTATAATTAGCAATTCCACCCAACAAGAACAGAATACTGTAATTCTGCCAACTTGAGTGACTGATGCTAATCAGGTGTAATTAGAAGAATCTATACAGGGTAATGAGTCTATAACTGGAGTTGCTTGCTCTTCTAAAAACATGAGTTCCCAAACTGCTGAAAGAAAAGTACAGGTTAACTGGCACTGCTGAGGGGCAAAGCAAGCTAGTTTATTAACTGAAACCATGCCAACAATAGATGCCTAATAAAGCTAAATAACAATGAAGAAGATGAAGCAGCTTTGCAAGTAGAAGCAGAATGTAACTCTTCAGTCCAACAGGCTGGCCTGGCAAGCAACTAACCAGGCAAGCTAAAGAAATGACCTGGCCATCAGGCGCAATGTGCTCGGGTAGATACACACGCTGGCTACCTAAACTGGCATGTGCACAGTGTGGACTAGGCCACAACATACGGGACAATTGGCAACCACATGCAACATATGTTACTTCTGTCCCATTGTGGGTTTAAGGAAGGTGATTTATGTTTTTGTTTATTTGCAACTTGCTCCATTACAATATTAGTAATACTACATGTATGTATTGTTCATGTGTGTGTTTTAAGATGATGATGGTGATGATAGGGAGATTTATATACAGCTACTAAAACTTCAGTGTTTATACTATGTGTAAGTCCACATTTTAGGTATGTGCACTTACCATGGCCATCAGAAAAAAAAATTGTTATTATGGGTTGTACGTGACCAATACCGAATTCATGGATGTAGCAGTATATCACTCATCTCTGATACAGATAACAAGAACATTGAAAATAACAATCTACAGAAGACTAATTTGTATTACACACTGTATGCTTCATATATGTCCGTGATTTACAACTACAGACATCAAAATCAATTGTTGTTTGGGGTTGAAAGTGACTGATACCTGAAGCATAACATTTTCAATGTATCACTCACCAACACTGATATAAAAGGAAAGAAATTCATGAAACAACAATCTAGAGAAGTCTCATTAGTATTACACCTTGTATGCTTCGTGTCTGTCCACGATTCTGAACTATACTCATGACAGTCATCAGAAAGCAATTACTATTAGGCACTGCAAGTAACTGATACCTTTTCCACAGCAAAAGCTGGTCATCACTCCCTACAATTGGTGCAAAGAACAAGAATATCCTGTGTGAACAATTCAGAGTAGTGTCACTGTTATGCCATGTATGTCCCACATGTGTTCATGATTCAGAACTACGTCTGTCATTGTCATCAGAAATAATGTGTTACTAGGTGTCTACAAATGACTGATACCTTAATAGCAATAGCAAGTATCACTTCTGCCCTTTCATAGAAAAAGCAAGAACATCTTATATCATTACATCTTTTATCCCCATATCAATCCACAATTCACACTTAACTTCAATACCATAGTTACAACAAAATTTTTCGGTGTGAAACTTTACAAGTATGTTAGTGTGTTTTCAGCTTGTATTTTATCAGAGACTCTAGAGTTTACAAACAATAAGCAGATCACATTATTTGAATGATAAGCGTACTCAAATTTAAAATACACACTGGGTAGTAACGTAAAACGTTAACTTTTAAAAAATTTGTTTCTTCTCCTTTAGCTAATGCTTTTTGTGTTTTCCATTTGTAATGATGAGATGTACATTTATGGCAATACAAACTAACTCCTCTTCCCTCTCCTCTGAAAAAGTGTCTCCCCTCTTACGTGTGCACACACACACACACACACACACACACACACACACACACACACACACAGAGAGAGAGAGAGAGAGAGAGAGAGAGAGAGAGAGAGCGTCTTATTAAACTATTTGAATAAACAGTGTATAATGCTCGGTTAACAAAGAATTCTGAATCAGGTACTTACTTTTACTTTTTGAAGATTTAGTTTCAGTGTCTTTTGGTATTCTGCTGTTAGGCTAGAAAAACAAAGTCAATCACTTAATGTGGCATAGTAACATGTTGAACTGCCCATATTTTGAATTTCATACTGTAAACTTACATCTGATCCCCATGAGCAAATACTCTTTTTGTTTATCATGAGTGTTGCACCACCATCTTTCACCTCATCCAGGAAATCTTCAGATACAATTTGTATGTCAAGGTCTTTAGCTTCCTCTACCTTTTTACCCATTTTCTCAACAGCATCTGAAAAAAAGAAAAATTGGTTACAAATACTGAATTCATGCTGATACTGAACATACACACTACGGCAATAATTTATTTACCTGGTGTTCCTATAACTGCTGCAAGCTTATCGTGAACTTTCGACACTACCTTACCACCAAGTTTCTGTATTTCTGCTTTTAATTCTTCCTTAGGTCTTGTGGTTTTATGCAGAATAACAAACTCCATGTTTTCAAGTGGCCTGCGAGCTCTCTCAACCTTTGGCCTGCAAAATTAACAGCTTAAAAAGTTGATGAACAATATCTGCACAGTGTGTGTGCCAAACTCAGTTGTACATTGAAAAATGAAATTATTAGCAGTGGTTAGTGACAGTCATCAAAAGATTTTTCCCAATATGTCCATGTGGAAACCCAGAGTTCTCGGGGAAGGGGGGAATTTGTTTGTTGTATGGGAGTATATTTCACATTTTTATAGACTACCAACTCCGCTTTCCAGGGACCAGAGACTGTGGTCTGCGGTTTTTTTTTATAAAGCCCTGTTGGCTGAAAGTTTCTTCTGTGACAGTCTTTTTGTTACACCTATCAGCGACTCAGCATCTCTGCTATATCAGGGTGTACACGCGGACAAGGGAAAAAAATCCTGGATTTTCCCCAGATTTTCAGGTTAAAATTACACTTTCTTCTGGGTGAAAATACACCTTTTCCGTGTTACGTGACAGTATACTTTCCCTTGGAACTAAAGTCTTTGAATGGCTATGGTTTTATACACCGGCATAGAATTTCCCTGCACTTTAGGAAATGAAACTCACCAAAAAAATAAAAAAATACAAACTACAAACTATTTTGAAAAAATCTTCGATGTAAAGCAACAAGTACATTGCACTTTTTTGCATTACGAAAGTATAAATGCGAATTCCACAAAACACCACCTGTTACTTTTCGAAGCACAGAAATCGAGATTGCGATGTACTTTTGTAAGCCATTCCTAGCTCATGTCACATGATCTCGGCAGCTGATGACAGCGGATATTCAGAGTAAAGGAAAGGTGATGAAGTCAGCCAATAGCAACATTACTTAAGTAATGTGAACACACAAATAGGAAAAGTTAATGGTTTAAATTAATATACATAGTGTTGCAAAGCTTTCATACACAATATTGGTCTCTAAGATTTGTGGGGACGTAGAACCACTGGCTCTTCCTCCCAAAAATATTGCTGCCCTACGGCAGCAAGATCAGTTCTCTGTAGTACGTGCTCTATGCCACATGCAGAATAAAAGTATTCATAATATGTGACAGGAGTGTGAGGGATTATCTATAGTCTTAATTACCACACCTGCTCTCCACAACCTATACATCAATAATCTGCAAGAGAAGCTAAGCTTTCACATATAATGTTGATATTTTTTGCGCATGCTACACTTCACGATATATCACACAAATGTGCCACTAAAATATTTTGTGACGATATAAATGTCTGATCTTCTGGGCTTGAAATTCTTCTAAATGGCTCGTCCTCAAAGAGCTGATTTTTAAATGAGAGTCAAACGCTCTGTGATTTAAGAAATTCATCATACATTCTCACGTATAGTTCATCTCGTGTAAAAAGAAATTTACTTTTAAAGTCGTGCTTTTCGAACCACCATTCGCAATATTTTCCCACAACCTGTTAGAAATATGTCCATTTCAGGAGTTGCCAGATAACAGGCATCACTGTGCATGCACATCTACAATGACATAGGAAGCCCGTATGCTCGCAAGTGTAAAACATTAAAAGATCTATATGTCATAAAAGAAGCAACACATCAAAGGATATTCCAAGAGCATCGCAATTTTGTGAGCCACACTAAAATGCATAATTCGGCTTAAAGTGAACATTCGCATGTCCAATTTCCCAATGAAGTAATCCTCAATCTTATATTAAGCTTTTCAGTGTGGTTTTTCGAGATTAAATTTTCTTGGAGTACCAGTACTGTATTATCTCATGTTTGGTTCTTTATTATGGGGTAATGCCATAAATGCTACAAGATAAAAACATGCACTTGAAATGCAGTGAACAGTTGAAACTAGCCTGTAGTGTGGAATTAAACACTTCATTACAAATAAATTGACTGCCTCGGAGGAAAATATTGAAAAAGCCAAATTTCTTTAACAAACCAACAACAACAACAACAACAACAACATCATTGTTCTGCAAGGCGATTAATGCTCGATTGTCAGAAAGGTGGAAATAAAATAAGATCTGAAACTAGCAACATATTTTAGCATTCCGTAATTATGTGAATGCATTTTAATTCACTTGATAGCTCCCAGCTACAGAAATCTGTTTTGTTTTCATTTGACGCGAGAGCTGCGAACAAACAGGAAATGGCAAAATTACTAAATGTAAACACTGCTTAACACTCCCCACTCGAGCTCAGACTGCTCTGCACTTCAGCCTCAGATCTACTATATTTCCAAACCAGACAATACTAGATAGTATCGCACGTCACTGTATGTCGCTCTGTGGAATTCAAACGTGTATATTTTGTAATGGATGCCATCAAACAATATTCAGGACAATGGAAATTAAAATGTCCTGTGGTATCTTTCCTGCTCAAGGTCGGTCGATTTGTCATCCTGCCTCTCTTTAAAAAAATAAATAAAAAATAAAAACTCACAATTAGTACTGGATGGAATTATTTCAGGGTGTATACGCAGACAAGACGGAAAAAAATTTCCTGGATTTTTCCCAGGTCTCCTGGTTGAAAATACATTTTCTCCCGGGTGAAAATACACTTTTTCCGTGTTAAGTGACAGTATACTTACCATCGGATATGTAAAACTTATCAATCCTTTGAACGGATATGGTTTTACATAGCAGCGTAGAATTTCTCGGCACTTTAGAAAACGAAACTCAGGGGGAAAACAAGTTTTGGAAAGATCTTTGATGTGCAGCATCATGTGCGCCGCATATTTTCGTATTACGAAAGTATAAATTCAAATTCCACCAACAGGAAAAGTTAATATACATAGTGTTGCTACAAGAAAACCTTTTGCATATAATATTTGTCTCCAAGATTAATAAGTTACAAGAGAAGCTAAGCTTTCACATATAATGTTGATCTGTTTAGCGCATGTTACCCTTTAAGATACATCACTCAAATATGCCAGTAAAATTGTTTAATACTGACATAAATCTCCGATCTTCTGGGCTCTAAATTCTTCTAAATGGCTTGTCATCAAAGAGTTGATTTTTAAATGAGAGTAAACACACTGTGAATTAAGAAATTCATTGTACATTCTCGCAGATAGTTCATCTTGCGTAAAAGGAAATTTACTTTGAAAATAACGCTTTTCGAACCACAATTCGCAATATTTTCCTGCGACCTGTTAGAAATAGATTCATTTCAGCCGTTGGCTTCCGGCGGCTATCTGATTTGGTGAAGACTGCCAGTCTTGCTAGCGGGATGAAAGCAGAGCTCACCATCTGCAGCATCGTCGACAGGACTGACTGCGGACCTTTGGTACAGAGCCGAGTGGAGGGTCTGAATCAGAGGCTGAGACGGTTCTGCGACCGTGTGGGCTGCAGATTCCTCGACTTGCGCCATAGGGTGGTGGGGTTTCGGGTTCCGCTGGATAGGTCAGGAGTCCACTACACGCAACAAGCGGCTACACGGGTAGCAGGGGTTGTGTGGCGTGGGCTGGGCGGTTTTTTAGGTTAGATGGCCTTGGGCAAGTACAGAAAGGGCAACAGCCTCAACGGGTGCGGGGCAAAGTCAGGACATGCGGGGACCAAGCAGCAATTGGTATTGTAATTGTCAACTGTCGAAGCTGCGTTGGTAAAGTACCGGAACTTCAAGCGCTGATAGAAAGCACCGAAGCTGAAATCGTTATAGGTACAGAAAGCTGGCTGAAGCCAGAGATAAATTCTGCCGAAATTTTTACAAAGGTACAGGCGGTGTTTAGAAAGGATAGATTGCATGCAACCGGTGGTGGAGTGTTCGTTGCTGTTAGTAGTAGTTTATCCTGTAGTGAAGTAGAAGTGGATAGTTCCTGTGAATTATTATGGGTGGAGGTTACACTAAACAACCGAACTAGGTTAATAATTGGCTCCTTTTACCGACCTCCCGACTCAGCAGCATTAGTGGCAGAACAACTGAGAGAAAATTTGGAATACATTTCACATAAATTTTCTCAGCATGTTATAGTCTTAGGTGGAGATTTCAATTTACCAGATATAGACTGGGACACTCAGATGTTTAGGACGGGTGGTAGGGACAGAGCATCGAGTGACATTATACTGAGTGCACTATCCGAAAATTACCTCGAGCAATTAAACAGAGAACCGACTCGTGGAGATAACATCTTGGATCTACTGATAACAAACAGACCCGAACTTTTCGACTCTGTATGTACAGAACAGGGAATCAGTGATCATAAGGCCGTTGCAGCATCCCTGAATATGGAAGTTAATAGGAATATAAAAAAAGGGAGGAAGGTTTATCTGTTTAGCAAGAGTAATAGAAGGCAGATTTCAGACTACCTAACAGATCAAAACGAAAATTTCTGCTCCGACACTGACAATGTTGAGTGTTTATGGAAAAAGTTCAAGGCAATCGTAAAATGCGTTTTAGACAGGTACGTGCCGAGTAAAACTGTGAGGGACGGGAAAAACCCACCGTGGTACAACAACAAAGTTAGGAAACTACTGCGAAAGCAAAGAGAGCTCCACTCCAAGTTTAAACGCAGCCAAAACCTCTCAGACAAACAGAAGCTAAACGATGTCAAAGTTAGCGTAAGGAGGGCTATGCGTGAAGCGTTCATTGAATTCGAAAGTAAAATTCTATGTACCGACTTGACAGAAAATCCTAGGAAGTTCTGGTCTTACGTTAAATCAGTAAGTGGCTCGAAACAGCATATCCAGACACTACGGGATGATGGCATTGAAACAGAGGATGACACGCGTAAAGCTGAAATACTAAACACCTTTTTCCAAAGCTGTTTCACAGAGGAAGACCGCACTGCAGTTCCTTCTCTAAATCCTCGCACAAACGAAAAAATGGCTGACATCGAAATAAGTGTCCAAGGAATAGAAAAGCAACTGGAATCACTCAATAGAGGAAAGTCCACTGGACCTGACGGGATACCAATTCGATTCTACACAGAGTACGCGAAAGAACTTGCCCCCCTTCTAACAGCCGTGTACCGCAAGTCTCTAGAGGAACGGAGGGTTCCAAATGATTGGAAAAGAGCACAGATAGTCCCAGTCTTCAAGAAGGGTCGTCGAGCAGATGCGCAAAACTATAGACCTATATCTCTTACGTCGATCTCTTGTAGAATTTTAGAACATGTTTTTTGCTCGCGTATCATGTCATTTCTGGAAACCCAGAATCTACTATGTAGGAATCAACATGGATTCCGGAAACGGCGATCGTGTGAGACCCAACTCGCCTTATTTGTTCATGAGACCCAGAAAATATTAGATACAGGCTCCCAGGTAGATGCTATTTTTCTTGACTTCCGGAAGGCGTTCGATACAGTTCCGCACTGTCGCCTCATAAACAAAGTAAGAGCCTACGGAATATCAGACCAGCTGTGTGGCTGGATTGAAGAGTTTTTAGCAAACAGAACACAGCATGTTGTTATCAATGGAGAGACGTCTACAGACGTTAAAGTAACCTCTGGCGTGCCACAGGGGAGTGTTATGGGACCATTGCTTTTCACAATATATATAAATGACTTAGTAGATAGTGTCGGAAGTTCCATGCGGCTTTTCGCGGATGATGCTGTAGTATACAGAGAAGTTGCTGCATTAGAAAATTGTAGTGAAATACAGGAAGATCTGCAGCGGATAGGCACTTGGTGCAGGGAGTGGCAACTGACCCTTAACATAGACAAATGTAATGTATTGCGAATACATAGAAAGAAGGATCCTTTATTGTATGATTATATGATAGCGGAACAAACACTGGTAGCAGTTACTTCTGTAAAATATCTGGGAGTATGCGTACGGAACGATTTGAAGTGGAATGATCATATAAAATTAATTGTTGGTAAGGCGGGTACCAGGTTGAGATTCATTGGGAGAGTGCTTAGAAAATGTAGTCCATCAACAAAGGAGGTGGCTTACAAAACACTCGTTCGACCTATACTTGAGTATTGCTCATCAGTGTGGGATCCGTACCAGGTCGGGTTGACGGAGGAGATAGAGAAGATCCAAAGAAGAGCGGCGCGTTTCGTCACCGGGTTATTTGGTAACCGTGATAGCATTACGGAGATGTTTAATAAACTCAAGTGGCAGACTCTGCAAGAGAGGCGCTCTGCATCGCGGTGTAGCTTGCTCGCCAGGTTTCGAGAGGGTGCGTTTCTGGATGAGGTATCGAATATATTGCTTCCCCCTACTTATACCTCCCGAGGAGATCACGAATGTAAAATTAGAGAGATTAGAGCGCGCACGGAGGCTTTCAGACAGTCGTTCTTCCCGCGAACCATACGCGACTGGAACAGGAAAGGGAGGTAATGACAGTGGCACGTAAAGTGCCCTCCGCCACACACCGTTGGGTGGCTTGCGGAGTATCAATGTAGATGTAGATGTGGATGCCAGAGAGTGCCAGATAAGAGATGACAACGCGCTACGGTGACGTAGGAAGCCCATATGTTCATACGTGTAAAACATTAAAAGATCTTTCTTACATCATGTCATAAAAGAAACAAGACATCAGAGGATACTCGAAGAGCGTCTGAATTTTGTGAACCATACTAAAATGCACAGTTCACCTTAAAGCGCACATTCGGATGTCCAGATTCCCAATAATGTAGGCCTCTACCTGATACTGAGCTTTTCAGTGTGGTTTTCGGGATGTAAATCTTCTTGGAGTGCCAGTACTGTATAATCTCATGTTTGGTTCTTTATTACGGCAAATGCCATATGTGCTAGAAGAAGAAAACGTGCACTTGAAATGCAGCAAACAGTTGAAACTAGCTAATAGTGTGGAATTAAACACTGTTTCAAATAAATTTACTGTCTAAGCAGGAAAGCTTAATAACGCCAAATTTCTTTAGAAAACCGACAAAAATAACTTTATTGTTCTGCAAGGCAATTAATACTTGACTGTCAGAATGGTGGAAATAAAATAAAATCTGAACTAGTAACATATTTTAGCCTTCCGTAATTATGTGAAGGTATTTTCACTTGATAACTCACAGCCACAGAAGTCAGTCTTGTTTTCATTTGACATGAGAGCAGTAAACGAAGAGAAACAGAAAAATCACTAAATGTTAACATGGGTCATATGGAGACTACCCACGTCCCCACTATAACTCTGACTGGTCTGCGCATCAGAACGTCAAGAGACTTTTCAAAAATAAGTTCATTTTGTAGCGCACATATTTCTGAAGAGTCCGACACATAAAACATATATCTTTGAGAAAATGTAAGAGATGTTATTTGGTCTTAAGTGTGCCGAAGTACAGTGCCACACCTCTTCAAACAACAGTCTTACGCCACTCGTCACTGTATTTCACTCTGTGGAACTCAAACATGTATTTTTTGTAATGGATGCCATCAAACTATTTCAGGACAGTGGAAATTAAATGTCCTGTAATGCCTCTCCTGCTCCCAATTGGCCGGTTTGACATTCCCCCCCCCCCCCCCCCCCCCAAAAAAAAAAAAAAAAAAAAAAAAAAACCCACACACACACACACACACACAGTTAATACTGGATGGGATTATTTGTGAAAGGGAGAACAAGTACTCTCCAGAAAATCTGGACTCTTTATTGCCTATTAGCTAATAGCTTGCTCATCTGTGTGACAAAATTAAATATAGGATACCTAAAACCAGAAAAGACAAGAGACAGGCAAGACAGTACACATTTCTTTGATCCTTAGGTCCTAGCGATTTTTCCCTCTAATCTTGCTACAGCTTTACATGGCATGCTTTCCTTTCTGCGAAAGGAATGTTGCCTCATCATAGTTCATCCAATGTTTTGCTACATGAAAAAGCAAAATGTCGTCGTATAATACTGAAAAAGCTGTTAATACAAATAGTACCCAAGACTGGTGTGGTTTCTCAAACTAATTACATCTATTTTGTCACTGTGTGCTGGAGAAAACAAAATACACCTTTATAATATTGCAGCAATTGTAACACACCAAATAATGCCAATAATGACCATTTTTATAGTATGACAATATAATTCACGAAGTACCAATACGAAATACCTATTCAGCCTACTACGATCAAAAATCTTGACGTTAGATGTTAGGAAATAATTTCTCAGGTCATTCATATGCTCCAGTTTCTCATGCATGAGACCGGAAAAGTAGAACGAAATTTTTGTATAAATTTGGAATCTTCATATTATTCCATAATTTGTGTGTCTCCATTTTCTTCTCCATCCTCGTTCTAACAATCAATCTTGTCATCGATAATTCTGTAACTATTACTACCACTGTCGAAACTCATTCTCCGGTTAACTTTACTAACTCTGCCACAATCACCAGTTTAGTTATCCAGTGATTATTCTCCGGTTAGGCGTTATTAGGTGTATGTACAATGCATTTTCTGTGCTACTCCCAGAATGGAACTTAGGTGGCTGCTAGCAGGGGACTACAACTGGCCCTGTCTAGTGTAGCGAATTGGCCAAAAAGTTTGTCAGAATTACACTTTCTTGGATGCACCGAGAAGGTAATACAATATCCTTTCTTACCTGTTATTCCTTTTAGTCATTTATTTCCACTCTGGTAGTATGAATCTATGGATTTCGCTAGTAATTATAACAATGCTGAACATTTGCAAACTGAATCAACCACATAAACAAGCAGCAGTTGGTATTCACCAGTTCAGTTTTATTCTACTCAGCTCATGTAGCCCAGTCCCATTTTGTCTGCAGGAAAGGTTAATGTCTACATGCGATGAGGATTCCCCTAGCAGAGACATCACTTGCACTATGCAGGCATTCAAAAATCAACTTATAATTCATTCGGAAATCAACTTAGAATGTGTTCAAAAATGTTAAAAAACCAGCAGGGGTGCGTTTCAAGATCATATGAATAATTGATAGACCGAAGTATGCTGGACGCTAGGTGCTTTGTAAACAAAGGTTTTTCCCCTCAAGAATATGAATTTGCCCCTCCCCCCCAAAATTGCTGCCTGGTTCAGATACCTTTGAAGTTTCTTTGCCTTAAACGAGTACTCCTCCCATATCCCTGATTACTGACTTACTCCTGGGACACCCTGTATGTGAATGGAGGTCACAATCTTCATATCTGCAATATTACTTACCCATTTTTGGAACTGCCCTCAGAGTAAATTGACTTGCAAGTGAAACAGTCCTGCCTTAGTAATGATTGTTTTATGCTATATCTGTGTTTTTATGGACTACTTACAGAAGAGTTCACAATTTTAATCCAGTCTCAATAAAGAGCAAAGTATTTCCTTAACTGCTTGGCATCCTTTTAAAACTAAATTATTTGGCTAGGCTTAACTAACTCCCAAAACTATTACTTTCATAACAAACAGTAGTGGCATTGCAGGCAACTTACGCAGATCTCTCAGTCGTTTTGGCAGCTGTCGGTGTGATGATTCTAATAGTTCTTTTCCTTGGTACAAACTTGTAGCTGTTTCTGAAAGAAATGAAAGATACTGAGAGTTATGCTTACCAAGCACACTATGAATCAGTAGTATGACGACATGGTATAACAATTATGAAATTTCCTACAAAATTCTGCTTATATCAATTAACAGAAACATAAGCAACAAATTTGTGTTAATGCTTAGTAGAACTTTGTTTAAGCCTCATACATGGATAACAGTTGTCTCTCACCTCATTTTCAGTTAACAAAAAAGTTCACCTCACGAAATAAGCGTCAAACGAAATAACTACGAAGAACGAAACTTGCCTAGCTTGAAGGGGGAAACCAGATGGCACTATGGTTGGGCTGCTAGATGGCACTGCCATAGGTCAAACGGATATCAACAGTGTTTTTTTAAAAATAGGAACCCCCATTTTTTATTACATATGCGTGTAGTACGTAAAGAAATATGAATGTTTTAGTTGGACCACTTTTTTTGCTTTCTGATAGATGGCGCTGCAGTAGTCACAAACCTATAAGTACGTGGTATCACATAACATTCCGCCAGTGCGGATGGTATCTGCTTTGTGATACATTACCCGTGTTAAAATGGACCGTTTACCAACTGCAGAAACGGTCGATATTTTGTTGATGTATGGCTATTGTGATCAAAATGCCCAACGGGCGTGTGCTATGTATGCTGCTCGGTATCCTGGACGACATCATCCAAGTGTCCGGACCGTTCACCGGATAGTTACGTTATTTAAGGAAACGAAGTGTTCAGCCACATGTGAAACATCAACCATGACCTGCAACAAATGATGATGCCCAGGTAGGTGTTTTAGCTGCTGTCACGGCTAATCCGCACATCAGTAGCAGACAAACTGCGTGAGATTGGGGAATGTCAAAAACGTCTTTTGAGAATGTTACATCAACATCGATTGCACCCGTACCATATTTCTATGCACCAGGAATTGCCTGGCGATGACTTTGAACGTCATGTACAGTTCTGCCACTGGGCACAAGAGAAATTACGGGACAATGACAAATTTTCTGCACATGTTCTATTTAGCGACGAAGCGTCATTCACCAATAGCGGCAAAGTAAACCGGCACAATATGCACTATTGGGCAACGGAAAATACACGATGGCTGCGACAAGTGGAACAACAGCAACATTGGCGGGTTAATGTATGGTGCGGCATTATGGGACGAAAGATAATTGTCCCCCATTTTATCAATGGCAATCTAAATGGTGCAATGTATGCTGATTTCCTATGTAATGCTCTACCAATGTTGCTACAAGATGTTTCACTGCATGACAGACTGGCTATGTACTACCAACATGATAGATGTCCGGCACATAGCTCGCGTGCGGTTGAAGCGATATTGAATAGCATATTTCATGACAGGTGGATTGGTCGTCGAAGCACCATACCATGGCCTGCATGTTCACCGGATCTGACGTCCCCGTATTTCTTTCTGTGGGCAAAGTTGAAGGATATTTGTTATCATGATCCACCGACAACGCCTGACATGCGTCAGCGCATTGTCAATGCATGTGCTAACATTACGGAAGGCGAACTATTTGCTGTTGAGAGGAATGTCATTACACGTATTGCCAAATGCATTGAGGTTGACGGACATCATTTTGAGAATTTATTGCATTAATGTGGTATTTACAGGTAATCAAGCTGTAACAGTATGCGTTCTCAGAAATGGTAAGTTCACAAAAGTACATGTATCACATTGGACCAGCCGAAATAAAATGTTCAAACGTACCTACATTCTGTATTTTAATTTAAAAAACCTACCTGTTACCAACTGTTCATCTAAAATTGTGAGCCATATGTTTGTGACTATTACAGCGCCATCTATCACAAAGCGAACAAAGTGGTCCAACTAAAACATTCATATTTCTTTATGTACTACACAAATATGTAGTAAAAATGGGGGTTCCTATTTTAAAAAACACAGTTGACATCCATTTGACCTACGGTAGCGCCATCTAGCAGGTCAACCATAGCGCCATCTGGTTTCCCCCTTCAAGCTAGACAAGTTTCGTTCTTAGTAGTTTTTTCGTTTGATGCTTATTTCGTGAGATATTTGGCCCGGTCACGATCAATGGACCACCCTGTATATATACTTACAGGAATGTATCCATGAGGTCTTCTGGCACTTTGAAAGGCACTCTTTTAGGGTCCGTAGTCACAAACTGACACTTTGTCCATTCTGTGAGGTCACCAGTGCACTGATAACCAACTCCAGACCGAAAGACCAGTTGGCCCCCTTTGCACTCTTCACATGGCAAAAGTGCACCAAATGTCATAATGTCCGCTAAACGATCTAGCATCTGAAAGCAGAAATTTAGTTTTGTACGTGACTGCAGCCCATCTAATTTAGAAATAATTGTCTGTTTTCTTAATGCAAATAAATGTCTCATCTCTTCCCCAATCATCAACTATGACACACGTTACAGTTTCTTGTTGTGGGCATAGCGATAAACAAGTGTTTTGAACTTTATGCCTGACTACGCACTGCCCACTATTCGTTTGTGGCGAGTAGTTGCCTATCACCAGTGTTCTGACCAATATGAAATACTTTTAATCTGATTTACTGAAAACCAATAGGAGAAAAAAAAAAAAAATATTTTTACACAACTTACAGATCTTCACTTGATAAAGAACTGTATTTCTGTTTGCTACCCACCAGACTTCATGCATTGCACCAAATTAAATAAAACATTGCATGAAATTTTAAAGACTTTGTAGAGATAAAAAAGCATTGCATAAACTTCATGTATGGTTATTTTTAGCTCACACACTGCAGTGAATCAACTGTAGGTTAGATATCAAAATCATATATTGGGAGCAGAATGGTATTTCATTCTGGAGTTATTGGGTTTTATATCTTATGGACAGTTACACACTATGCACTCATTTACATCCTTATGCACCACGAATCATGTGGTGGTAACAATCGTTTTATCTCAAATGATTAAAGATTTTTAAACAAGTTTTTTTTAATGACAGCACACAGTGAGGTGCATATGTTGTATGACAAAAATTCACACGTTTTTATTCACGAAGATATGGAAGTAACTTGTCCGCAGCAGTAAGGCTGTGGTGGCTAAAGACACATACAGAATCAATACCACTGAGGAAAACTCAATCAGTGCGAATATACACTTCACAGCACCCGGGGAATGGTGCAGCAGCACATATATACACATCCACAGCAGCCAGAGGGTTAATGGAGAAAAGCCTATAATTAATATTGTGCTCAGAGCAATGAGTGAAGTTCTTCCCTCTAGTGGCTCTTGATCGACAATATTTTGCTGTGCAATGTGTTTTTTCTCATTACATCAATAAAAATGATATGGCACCCCTTCTATTAAAACAAAGAACTATGGAGTTCTTCATTCACGATAAAAGTAGCGATTTTCATTACCATCCTACATTTCACTGTTAAAACTGAAGTGATTTTGTCCATTCACATAACAGAACTGGGCAGGAAATGCAGGAGAGGTATAGTCAGTCTGTAAACTGCTGTAATCATATCTGTATTCCATGTAGTGTTAACAGACTTTGTGGAGCTTTCTGACTGGAATTTTTGCTGTTGCAAGAACTTTAACAACTTTTTCCTCCCCCAAAATAGTCTCTTTTCTCCTGCTGGTATATTTGCACTTTCAACAAATGATTGTTTCTGTTGAGAAGCGGCAGCAATTTTCTGCCAGCGATCAGAATATGTCTCCGATTTAAGGCGTTTCTTGGATAATTTTTTTCTGGCTAATTCAATAATTATAAAATCTGCAGAATATTAATGTCAACCTTTCATGGGCATTCACAGCCATGGGCCCCTTGTTTGACAACATTACAGACAACCAACAAGGTACTATGTGTAGAAGTACAATTGAAAATAACGGTGCGCACATTAGCGGAATAATTTTTGCATGGTCAAAATATGCTGAATCCCGCTCTCAACCCCTTCCCCAGTTGCAACTGTGCAGAGTAAAATATAAACTGGCAGAAGTTGGCTGCAAACAGCTATATTCCAATTAAAATTGCTTTGTGATTGATGTTTCAGCAAGTCAAGGGCAATGGTCAGCTGCAAGTCAATTTTAGCTCATTCTCAGGTGTCACATGCTCACTGTGCTGTCAGTTTTGTCGATACATGCGGAGCAGTGTCTAGTGTGGCTGGTTGCATGCTGGCAAAGCTGAAGTTAGAAAATGTCAGAGCAAACAATATCAATCATGGATTAGGAAAGTTTATTGGCATGCTGGATCAAGATCAGGCAGCAGGACAGTGTGGTGACGGCATTTACCCTAACCACCGCCTTGTTAAATTACACAG
Organism: Schistocerca serialis cubense; assembly: GCF_023864345.2. Taxonomy (NCBI): domain Eukaryota; kingdom Metazoa; phylum Arthropoda; class Insecta; order Orthoptera; family Acrididae; genus Schistocerca; species Schistocerca serialis. The sequence continues at coordinate 266,849,195 of NC_064646.1, forward strand.
TAACTTGAAAATACGTTAACTTCAGGACAATTCTTTACTCACTGGTTCTGTTCCCACAGGGACTTCTTGATCATTGTATTCCAACAGCTGTGTCAGCTGTGGCTTCTTCAACTCATTCTTTAGTTTGTCTCTATAGCCAAACATTATTTTATTTTGAGCTTTTAGCTCCTTTTCTAGTTGATCATCTTCTTTCTTGATTTTCTTTGCTTCACTTGGTCCATCTGTTTGATCAGTTGGTTCTTTTTTTATCTCCTTCCTAGAACATTATCATCATCATCATCATCATCACTATTAAACAATGGAAAAACCAGGATGGAATAATGAAGATATTATGAAAAGGATAGACTGCTACCAATATGTAGATATGTGGAGTTGCAGACAGGCACAACAAAAAGACTACTAAATATGTAAGCTTTCAGCCAGAAGGCCTTCTTCCAAAATAGACAACATATACATACACATGCGCAGAGAGAGAGAGAGAGAGAGAGAGAGAGAGAGAGAGAGAGAGAGAAGGCCTTCTGGCTGAAAGCTTATGTCTTCAGTAGCCCTTTTGTTGTGCCTGCCAGTGACAACATCTCTGCTATATTGTTGCAGAGATTCTCCAGTAAAAGAATATGATGAAAAATTACACAGTGGATTCACAGCAGGAACTTACTTTGCAACTTTGGGAACTTGGGAAGCAACCATCTGTTGATCCTCTTTAGTAAGAGTTTTAAAACCTGGAAGCATAGCTCCATCCTCCCAGAACTCAAAGAAGTCCCTATTCTTGGCAAAACATTCTACATGGTGCCATCTTTCTTCTCCACCAAATCGCTTTCCTGCATCACTTTCGAAATCCTTTTTAGAAATTCTCACTTCTCCCTAAAACAAAAGACTCAGTGTTATGTATCTACATCTGCATCATATACATTGTGGCATACAGGCACATTTAAACATTAGATTAAGCCAGTGGATAGTCCACCAGATTTAGAAAAAAAACACACACATTCTTGTATGTACAACTCACACACACCACATATATGGCCAATGTTGCCTCCGGCCACTGAGACCTGTCTGCTGCTCATTGCCACCTCCATATTCTCACAGAGGACTATAGATTGTAAAATGCAAGTGGGTACGAAAGATTCAGAACATGGCTGTCATACCCAACCATCAGCTCTTTCCTACTGCTAAACAGAATTCCCATCGTAACAGCTGCAAATGGTGAATGGAGTCCCTCCTCAGCAACAATGAGAATACTACTGAAAGCTTCCAAGCACAATAACTGTAGCCCCAGACGAAAATTATCAAGAACTCTGTCTGGTGTACAGTCCAGTTGTCACTGGCAGGTAGGCAGTGTAATGATCATACGGAAAATTTTCTGAAGTTGTCAACATGATCATCACGAATAGTAGGACCAGGCAGCTGTCTGATAAATGCATGCTTTTTGCAACAAATGGAAAAGGGCGTAAAAGTGAACCAATGCTTTATAATCATGGAAAAGGACAACCATTACTCACTGACAAATGTAAACTGCAAATGCAACTAACTATTCAGAATGAGATATGCTTAGGAGGGTACTGCACCAAGCCATGATGACACCTATCCACAAACTACTCACGCATACCAAAGTTTCTCCAGATGTTATGCTACGAGGTTTTTGACCATCAATGCCACAACACTGCACATCATCATCATCATCATCATCATCATCATCATCATCATCATGTTACCTTTCCTTGGGTTCTTCGGAAAGCCTTTAAAAGAAAATGCAAGTCCAATGATCATGGAAGTCTCTCTCTTTTAAAACAACTGGGTGTCCAGTTATGTCTCATTTCCGAATTCATCCGTTGCTGTCTAACAGGTCTTCAGCCCCTAGATCTGTTCGATACATATTGGTACAAGTCACTCTTCGTAACTATGATGTCTTGTTTTCAACTGTGCCAACTACAATGATCGAACAGTTGATATAATAAGTGTTACAACAGGACTGATGTAATTTTGGACACTGTACTAAACTGAATACGAACATAAAAAGCTTTTACAGAATTTACTACTTCCATGTATTTCTAACATAGTAGCTGATCTGTACTGTATGCCAGACTTCGAAGCAATGAATTCTCTATTTACCTCCACCTCTCATACAGTAGCAACAATCAGCTTCCTTGGGTTCCCACCTCATGCAACAGCTCAACAGATATAAAACAGTTATGAAGCCTAGTGTAACATTGAATCACCAACAGGTATTATGCATATAATATGTACTTCACCCTCTGAATATTCGAATACTATTTGAAATAACAGGCAGTTTAAACTGATATGTCAATATGAGTATGGTACCAAAAAACATTAAAAAATCAAGGTTTTTAAATAAAATTTAAGGTTTTTTCCTGGTTTTCCTCCATTTCGAAAATTCTCGGCTTTTTCCAGGTTTTCAAGATTTCAAGGTTTGCTGGACATCCTGAATAAACTACACAGACATTCCTCTGTTACAGAAATAAATTTGCAAAACCTATTCCAGTGTTAAATATTATGGGAAAATACAACTTATTTTCATTTTAGGTAATTACTTAGATTTTTAAATGATTTTGGTGAAAAAATTTTGGCATAACACACAAGATGGATAAAAACAGCGAAAACTGACAGGGCTATAGTATGTAACATAAGCACCAGCATCCCAGTGGGTCTGCAATACTAGCTGTTGCAGAGAGAATTGCAAAGGTCTGGTTATGGGCTGCCACTCCAGTGTGGAATATTGTCCTAGATAGTAAAAATGACTTTGAAATTTAAATTTTTTGATTAAACTGCAATATAACTGGACTCACATTTCACCCATGGACTATCTTACTTTACAGAACATCGGGAAATGTGATTCCCTACATGTGTGATGCACAGGCGTAGTTTGCTGCTAATGTAAGATGACAACTAATGCACCAATAAAGTTCAAGATGGATAGGTCTCTAAGGTCACCTAACCTCAATACTCTGGATGTTTGTCTGGGGTTATTTCAAAAGTGATATGTAAAGCACTCCCATTGATATGCTTGAATTACTGGAGCAGCTGAATTTTACAGTTTTGTCAAGCTACAAGAGTTGATTCACTAGGTGATTGAGAGGTTTTATGGGACTAAATGTCAAGGTCATCTGTCCCACGATTCAAAGTTACACACGGAAGATGGGGGGGGGGGTCTGCTGTAAGTGGAAGGGAGTCAACTATAAAATGAGGAAATAAAAATACACGCAGCAGAAGGTGTAGGAGAGTAGCCTAAATATAAAAATTGGGAAAATGGGGAGAAAAAGAGAGCAGTTTTTGCAGTGAGAGTGGTCATGGGTCCTAGGCTGAGAAAACATGAAAGGGGTTGGGGGGGGGGGGGGGGGGGGAAATCACAACCACCCTGCCCCTGTTCCAGTAGTAAAGTAAAACGTTATATCTAAAAATAAAAACCAGTTTCACAGACGAAGCTGAGAAACAGTTCAACCATCTGTGAATCATCTGCCAATATTAAATTTAAGGATTCTGGAAAAACTATACAAACCAAACGAAGGACACATTCCACCAATATACGGGATACTGTCAGTCTGGCTCCACAACCACACTGTGGGGGTGGTTCATTGAGCAAAAGGAAACAATGAGTAAGTGGTATGACCAATGTGTAGATGGCATCAGACAGCAGATTCCTTCTGAGCGGAAAAGAGAGTGCCAAACTGCAGTAGTCTCCTCGATTGTGCATAGTTTATTACTGAGAGCAGGAGTGCACCAGATGTCATTCCATTTTTGGGCAAAGAGAGATTTACTGTAGATCCACATACCGGCAACTGGAATCATGAAAGGGAAAGGGGGGTAAGTATCCACTCCTCTAGTTAAACAGGCAACCAGTTCATACCCTGAGATACCCACAACTTGGGACCCTGAAAAGAGACAACTGAGCAGGCGGCATGGCCAAGGACAGAGAGTGGGTCATGGATAGCAAGTGAACACAGGATGATGTGAGTAGCACTGGTTGATTGCCTGCAGGCTGCTCATTGAGTCTGTACATATTAAAACACAGTGGAGGGAGGCCTGAGTAACAAAATGGCTAGCAGTTTCACTGTGAACATACTACATGATCCCAGCAATAAATGGTGTTCTCCCAAAGAGGTGTGTGGGAGGAAATACATGGGACTATTCCAGTGAGTGGAGATAGAAATCCTGACAGGGGTAAGTGAGATGCATTCCAATAGATAATACAATCCTTAGGCAGTTAAATGGAAATAGCTGCTGAGCCATAACCAGACTAGCATAATCTAGTCTGGACAAGGCCAGAGCACGGTAAAGATGGAGCACGGTCTGTACACCAAGATGTGTGGGCCAGGAGGCATACAGCATTAAGTTTCCAGATGCATATAGTCTTCAGGTTGCGAATATGGGCAACCATGTCAGCTTTTTATCAAAAATAGGCCCAAGAAATGGGACTGTGCTACAACATCTAGGAGATGGTCACCTCAATAAAATTCTGGATTGGAGTGTACTGTGGGTCGACGAGAAAAATGCATAACCTGCGTTTTGAAAGGAGAAAACTGGAAGACGTGGGAGACAGCCCATTCAATGGTACCTTGGAGCTGGCACTCAGCAGATGCTACCATGTGGGAGTTGCACCAGATGCAAAAATCATTAACACACAACACTGATGTAACCAGAGGCCCAACAGACGTTACAAGCCCATAGATGGCTATGACGAAGAGTGAGACACTTAAAAAAGAATTCTGTCCAATACAATTCTCCTGAATCAGAGAGGCACTGAGTGAAGTGCCAACTTGAATCAGGAAGAGCAGGAGGGAGAAAAACTCACAGATAAAAATCTGAAGGGGACCGCAAAATCCCCAGTCATAGAGGGTAACTAGAACATAATGGCACCAAGCTGTGTCATATCCCTTATGTAGGTCAAAGAAGATCGTGACAAGGTGTGGGCGGGTAGTAAAAGCCAGCTGGATGCTGCTTCCAGTTTGAGTAAATGATCAGTTGGAGATTGTCCTCTCCTCTCCAGAAGCCACACTGATACGGGGACGAAAGGCTCAGAGATTCGAGTACCCAACATAATCGGAAGCTAACGATCCTCTCAAGCAGTTTACAAAATACTTTTGTTCAGGCTAAGGGGTGGTAGCTGTCTAAAGACGTTGGATTCTTCCAGGCTTAAGGACGGGGATAACTATACTGTCTTGGCATTGCGAGGGGAAGGCACTCATGAGCCAAATTTGATTGAAGACTCTCAGTAAATACTGCCTCTGGGTAACATCCAAGTGTTGGATCATCTGGCTGTGGTTGAAATCCAGGCCTGGGGCCATGTTATGTGAAGAGATAAGCTACTGCCAGAACTCCCATTCACTGAAGGGTTCATTATAGGATTCAGCTTGGTGGGGGTTGAAACAGAGGGGGTCTGTTCAACTCTGCGTTTCTGCCGGAGAGATGTAGTGGGATTGGATGAGGATGCCAATCCTGTTGCAAAGTGTGTCACGATATGTCCTGCAAAGACCAACGGATCAGTACACAGAACACCTTGGAGGATAAGACCATGGACAGTTGACTGTCACTGGCAGCCCAGAATGCTACGGAGCTTGAACCAAACCTATGATGAAGAAACATACATCCCAGGAAGGAAACATAGCACTCCCAGAATTCCTTTTACCTGTGCTTAATAAGATAGCTAGTCCTAGCACAGAGACACTTAAAAGTGAGGAGATTGGTCAGTGAAGTGTGTTGTTTAAATCACTGCAGTGACTGTTGGCGGCCCTGAACAGTGACTGCTACAGCACTGATCCACCATGGTACCAGTCGAGGATGAGGGAGACCTGTCTGTGGATAGGGGGACAGCAGTGCCAGCAGCATGAAGAATAGTGGCTGACACACCCTGCATGACCGCATCAATGCGATTTGAAAGAGAGGTGTCTAAGTGCACAGCAGACGCATATAAAGGCAAATTGGCCCTGGGGAATGCCCTATGTGCGGGCCCCTCTGCCTGATGATGGCAGGGGAACAATAGAATCACCAGAAAGTGGTCACTGTCACTATGATCATCATGGGGTGACCAATGTACAGAAGCCACAAGGACCAGACAGGAGATCACGAGATTGATAGCAGTAAAGGTGTCATGAGCGGTACTGACTCATCGAGCAGACACAAATCGAAGTCTGTACTAAGTTGGTCAATTGAAGACCCCTTACTCATTGAAGTGGCAGTTTGCCACAGCGGGTGGTGTGCACTGAAGTTGCCGAGGAGGAGATATGGTTGGTTGGTTGTTTTTTTGGGGGGTATAAAGGAACCAAACTACAGGGTCATCAGTTCCTTTTTCCTGACACAAAGAAGGCTCAAGGAACAAAAACACCCAACATCACACCTAAAATGAAAAAGTATGGAACGAACAAAAAACGAGGAAAACATACCATACTAGGAAGAGCAGAAGGTATTAAAACCATAGAGCATATGATCTGGGCTGGCTGATCACAATAATAAAGAGCATGAGCCAGCCACTCTGCAACACATTAAAATGTCCACCCCGAAAAGACAAGGTGAGATGAACACATGTAGGGAAAAGACGACCACCAAGACAAACAAATGCAAAGCAAGTGTGACAGAGGTAAAATGGAGGGAGGGTGGTGACCTCAGAGAGAAGGCTAAATGCCTACTCTTAGATGGTATGATAAAAACGCCCCTCATGCATAAAACGTAAAACTAAATCTGCTGTTGAGGCATTGTCACCCAACATTGAAGATAGGGTGCTGGGAAGGTTAACAGTTTGCTGCAGAGCTGCTAAGAGTGGGCAGTCTAACAAGATGTTGACTGACACCAAGATGGGCCCTCGCGACAGAGGAGGTAGCCATGTGTTAGCCACGTATGGCCAATGCAGAGCCGGCAGAGAACCATAGAGTCCCTGCGAAAGTCCCGTATGGAGGTCCACACATTCGTAGTCTCCTTAAGGGCATTCAGTTTGTTGTGTGTACTGAGATTATACCATTCTGTATCCCAAAGCTGAAAAACCTTGCAGCATAATAATGATCGCAGGTCAGTTACTACAGGGATGCCGAACTCCAGAAACGGTTTCCGTGTAGCCTGTTTGGCCATCCTGTCGACAAGTTCATTTCCTGGGATTCCGATGTGGGCTGGGGTCCACACAAACACCACGAAATGACTGGACCGTTCCAGGGCATAGATGGACTCCTGCCACTACCACAGGATGGCGGGGGTAGCACTGGTTAATAGCTTGTAGGCTGCTCAAGGACATAGTACCGAGAAGAAACGACTCACCAGGGCATGAGCGGATGCACTCAAGGGCACAAGAAATGGCCTCCAGCTCTGCAGTGAAAACACTGCAGCCATCTGGCAAGGAGTGCTGTTCAGTATTTCCTCCATGAACATAAGCAGAGCCAATGTCCATCAGTCACTGAGCTGTCAGTGTAAACCACTTCATGGTCCCAGTACAAGCCAAGCATCAAGAGGAAATGACAGCGGAGAGCTGCAGGGTTAACTGAGTCCTTAGGGCCATGTCTTCATCCAGACTTGGGAAGGTAACATATGGCACCAAATGGTCAAGGCATACCTCTCCCAACACGCATGTTTCCGTTATTTTTTTTTAATAAGCTGACGAACGCAAGCACGGGGCCATTTAAAAGCTATTAGGTGTTCTGGGGAAGTGTGCCGCTTTTGTTGCTGTAGAGCTTGCCAACACACTTTAATGGCCTCAGCGATTTCCAGTTACCACCAAGACACCGAGTTTCACCGGGGCCACCCTAAAGAACAAGGGATTGTGTTCTCCATCGCAGAAATGATCATTCTAGTGGCCTGCTCAAATACCACATCGATGGTACCATGTGAGAGAGACAGCAGAGGTGAAAGCTTCCCAGTCTGCCTTGTTTAAAGCCCATCTTGGTAGACGTCCGGGGGAGTGACAGGAAGATGGGAAAGTGGTCACTACCGCAAGTCATCGTGTGCTCTCCAGTTGGCAGATGGGAGAAGTCCTGGGCTGCAGAGGGATAAATCAATGACCGAATAAGTGCTATGAGCCACACTGAAATGTGTGGGGGCACATGTATTTAAGAGGCAGAGGCTGAGTTGAGACAGTAAACTTTCGACACCTCTACCTCTGACAGTAAGCACAGTGTCACCCCACAGTGTCACGAGCATTAAAATCTCCCCAAAGTTGGAAAGGTTTAGGGAGTTGTTGAATCAGTGCACCCAACATGTTCAGGGGTATTGCGCCATCTGGAGGAAGATATATGTTGCCGACAGTTATTTACTGTGTCGTCCTTATCCTGACAGCCACAGCTTCAAGAGAGGTTTGAAGGGGCACAGTTTCACTAAATACCGAGTTCAGGACATAGACACAAACTTCACCTGACACACTATTATTAATAGTCGCTACGTTCTTGTAATATCCCCTATAGCCGTGAAGGGCAGGGGTTCGTATTGCTGGGAACCACGTTTCCTGGAGGACAATGCAGAAAGCAGGTGTAAAGCTTAACAGTTGCTGTAGCTCAGCAAGGTGGTGGAAAGAACTGCCACGATTCATTGGAGGATGACATTGTGAGGCTGGGAAGGCATGAAGCATGCAAGGAGACAGATTACACCTCAGGGTCACCTGCTGCCACCAACTGAGTATTTGTATCCATTCCTGCTGTGCTCTCCAGTAGATAGATGAGAAATAGAGATGGGCAAACTCGTTCATTCTTGGGAACTAGTTCACTGCTGATCATTCTTTTTTGGGAACCGTTCATTTTTACTCGTTCACCATTCATTTGTGCTTGGTATATGGTTCTTATGAAAAACTGAAAACTAGTAGTGTAGGTGACTGAAGGATGGAGGTCACCAAGAGCGGGCACTTGCCTCCCCCCTGGAGTATAGAGTTTTTATTCATTATAGAATTCTTACACACTTTTAGACGTAATTTCTGTGATTCTGCACAACCTCTCGTTTAGCCAACTGTAGCATTGTGTGGCTGATCGCAGGGAAATAATATAGGGTGGCGCATGGAAAACCGGCGCCAAGTAAAGAGTGCTCGCCAATTACGGACGATGTGTTGCCCGTTACGAGCAGATACAACAGACAAACATGTAATAATTAGGCAGTGAAGAAATAACAAGCTAATGCAAGCAACAATTGCAAAACAACTGTGAAACAATCTTGTAAACCTGTTGGGGCTGTTTCCCAACTTAATAGACCACAAGTGTCTTGTATAAAATTCTTCGTTTCCACTTCCACTACATAGCTATGATACGTTGTAAACAATAATCGTTTACACCATATACAGGGTTATTACAAATGATTGAAGCGATTTCACAGCTCTACAATAACTTTATTATTTGAGATATTTTCACAATGCTTTGCACACACATACAAAAACTCAAAAAGTTTTTTTAGGCATTCACAAATGTTCGATATGTGCCCCTTTAGTGATTCGGCAGACATCAAGCCGATAATCAAGTTCCTCCCACACTCCTCGCAGCATGTCCCCATCGACGAGTTCGAAAGCACCATTGATGCGAGCTCGCAGTTCTGGCACGTTTCTTGGTAGAGGAGGTTTAAACACTGAATCTTTCACATAACCCTACAGAAAGAAATCGCATGGGGTTAAGTCGGGAGAGCGTGGAGGCCATGACATTAATTGCTGATCATGATCTCCACCACGACCGATCCATCGGTTTTCCAATCTCCTGTTTAAGAAATGCCGAACATCATGGTGGAAGTGCGGTGGAGCACCAGCCTGTTGAAAGATGAAGTTGGCACTGTCGGTCTCCAGTTGTGGCATGAGCCAATTTTCCAGCATGTCCAGATACGTGTCCTGTAACATTTTTTTCGCAGAAGGAAAAGGGGCCGTAAACTTTAAACCGTGAGATTGCACAAAACACGTTAACTTTTGGTGAATTGCGAATTTGCTGCACGAAAACGTGAGGATTCTCTACCGCCCAGATTCACACATTGTGTCTGTTCACTTCACCATCAAGAAAAAATGTTGCTTCATCACTGAAAACAAGTTTCGCACTGAACGCATCCTCTTCCATGAGCTGTTGCAACCGCGCCGAAAATTCAAAGCATTTGACTTTGTCATCGGGTGTCAGGGCTTGCAGCAATTGTAAACGGTAAGGCTTCTGCTTTAGCCTTTTCCGTAAGATTTTCCAAACCGTCGGCTGTGGTACATTTAGCTCCCTGCTTGCTTTATTCGTCGACTTCCACGGGCTACGCATGAAACTTGCCCGCACGCGTTCAACCGTTTCTTCGCTCACTGCAGGCCGACCCGTTGATTTCCCCTTACAGAGGCATCCAGAAGCTTTAAACTGTGCATACCATCGCCGAATGGAGTTAGCAGTTGGTGGATCTTTGTTGAACTTCGTCCTGAAGTGTCGTTGCACTGTTATGACTGACTGATGTGAGTGCATTTCAAGCACGACATACGCTTTCTCAGCTCCTGTCGCCATTTTGTCTCACTGCGCTCTCGAGCCCTCTGGTGGCAGAAACCTGAAGTGCGGCTTCAGCCGAACAAAACTTTATGAGTTTTTCTACGTATCTGTAGGGAGTCGTGACCATATGTCAATGAATGCAGCTACAGTGAATTTATGAAATCGCTTCAATCATTTGTAATAGCCCTGTATATACTTCAGGTTGTCTCAGAGTTCGTAGGCGAAGTAGAGACTTCGTGGAAGCATAAAATAAAATGTGGTTTTCTCATCACACTTGCGTCACATGCTTAATAAAAATTAGGTTTTTATGTTGCATTATTAAAGTTAATGCAGCAATAACAATAATAATAATAATTAAGTTCGCAGTGATAAAGTTTTTGGTTTGAAAGCTCCTTCTGAACAAATGTTTTTGAGATAATAAGTAAATATGATTTTATGGTAATCTTTGTCTTTTCTAATGGAGAGGCACCGCTTTTCCTACTGAGCCAAAATGACCCACAACCCACTTTTTTTTTTTTTTTTTTTAACTTCAAAGAAACCAAACTAGCAGATAATGCAAATTGGAAACAACCGAACATAAAAATAATAAGAGCCTTCCTAAATGTAATGTTTTGTATATGAAAGATACACGAAAATCATTTTATATGAATTTTCTTACACTAAAAATTAAGCAAATTATTGAAAGTTAGTTGCTAAATCAAGATGATGAAAACCAAAAAAAATATATGAACAACCAAAAAACTTGCCTTGTTATAAGTATGTCTTCTGCTGTTCATCGATATAATGAAGTGAGCTGATATGCACTTTTTTTACCTGAAAAGATGTACCTATTACATACAACTTAATTTTTATGTAATTTACGTAACTATAAAATACTTTTTGATTACCGGTCGTGGACACTGAATAGCCAGAGCCAAGTGCAAGAACAGTTTGGAACACATGTAAAATGGGCGAGCGCAGTGAACGAAATGAACAACTGGATACTGAACTAACTGCAGTCATGGACTGTGTGGCTGGTCCTGGCAGAGGTTCGAGTCCTCCCTCGGGCATGGGTGTGTGTGTGTTTGTCAGGATAATTTAGGTTAAGTAGTGTGTAAACTTAAGGACTGCTGACCTAAGTCGGCAGTGGAACTGAGACAGGTGGTCGTGCGAAGAACGACGAGTGCGGCCGAGGGAGACCGAGACAAGCACGCGACCGAAACTGGAACGAGAACTGCCGAAGTGACCGCCGCGACCGAAGTGAACTAGTGAACTATGAACCGATCGTTCCTCGTTCTCAGGAACAATAAGTAGACCACCGCGGCCTAAGTGAACTATGAACCGATCGTTCCTCGTTCCCGGGAACTATAAGTAGACCGCCACGACCGAAGTGAACTATGAACCGATCGTTCCTTGGAATTTGTTCCTCGGTCCTTTCGTTCATCTTGGTGAACCGTTCCCTTGCACCCACTTGTTCGCGAACTACCCATCTCTAATGGGAAAAGGCCAGGACTGCAAACACAGATCAATGGCCGAATACATGTCATGTGCTGCACTGAAATGTGTGGGGGCATCTGTATTTAAGAGGCAGAGATCAAATTGTGACAGTAAATTTTCTACCTCGGCCAATAAGAATGGCGCCACCCCGCAAGGGGTTATGCGTGTTAAATCTCCCAAAAGTAGGAAAGGTTTAGTCAGTTGAATAATCAGTTCAGCGAATACATTCAGGGGTACTGCACCATCTGGAGGAAAATATACATTGCAGACTGTTATTTCCTGCGTCATTCTTATACTGACAGCCACAGGTTCAAGAGGGTTTTGAAGGGGCACAGGTTCACTACTTACTGAGTTCAGGAAATAGACAAACTCCACCTGACACTATTATAGTCGCTACTGTTCCTGTAATATCCCTTACTGCTGGGCAATAGATTTCCTGGAGGGCAATGCAGAAAGCAGGTGCAAAGCTTAACTGTTCTCATAGCTCATCCAGGTGGTGGAAAAAACCACTGCAATTCCACTGGAGGATTACGTGATCATGGGACTGGCAAGTCACGAGACACTCAATGAGGCAGTCTACACCTCAGGGCCACCTGTGCAATCTACATCCATTGTGTTTGAGGGCCCAGCGGGATCTAGGTCCTTAGCAGATGCCAGACTCTCAACCTCATTCTCAGACAGAGCTTGTAGGTAGTGTTGTTGTTGTTGTTGTTGTTAATGCAGTGCCTTGGTTCTTGAGGGGTCTTTTTCTTTTTAAGATTCTCTTGCTGTTCCTAAGGTTCACCTGGCTGGGAGGGCTTCACTGATTCTGGTTGGTTGGTTGGTTGAGGTTTAAGGGACCAAACAGCAAGGTCATCAGTCCCTTGTTTCAAATATGCTCCATTCCGCTAATGGGACATCTCAGGAAACTCAGAACAATAAAACAGAAAAAGGGAAAAACGCAAAAGGGCAGTCATGTTGTCATTGGTAAAAAACAAAATGAGGGAAGTCGGCAAGACAACGAACCCAACGTTATGCTGAAGCAGCATAGGCAAGACCACCTGTGACTTAAAAGGTGCAACCGCTAGAATGTGGAAGTACGTATGGGAAAAGGAGACTAACCAAGCCTTAAAAAAAGGGTAGAAACAGATTAAAAGGGGAAGAAAAGAGGATTTCGGTCAGGGAGGTGAATCGGGAATCTCCGAACACTGCTTACAGTGGGAGACACCCAAACACTCACCGCCCTGCCCCAATAGCAGAGAGAGATTAAAAACCTTAAAACTGAGAATAAAAACCACTTTCCCGGAGGAAACCGAGAACCAGAGAGACCATCCGGGAATCGTCAGCCAACATCAAAGGTAAAGTGTGGGGGAGTCTGTACTTAGCACGCAGAGCCAAAAGAAAGGGGCATTCAACCAAAATGTGGGCTACCGACTGGAAGACTCCACAACCACAAAGTGGGGGTGGCTCATCACGCAAAAGAAAACCATGGGTCAGCCTGGTATGGCCAATGCGGAGATGACACAGTGTGGTCGAGTCCTTTCGGGAGAGGTGAAAGGAAGAACGCCACGGGCCTGCTGTCACCTTAATCGCACGAAGTTTATTAGACAGGGGAGTAGCCTCCCAAGAATTGGCCCATGACTGTGCGAAGTGGGATTTGATGTGAAGTTGTAAATCTGCTGCAGGAGGGGTTACAGAAAACTGGGGGTAAGTGACTGCTCCCCCAGCCAAACGATCAGCGAGCTCATTACCCGGGATACCCACATGGCCACGGACCCAAAGGAAGTCAATGGAACAAGCAGCACGGTGAATATCAGCGAGATGGTCATGGATGGCAGAGACCAAGGGGTGGCGCGAAAAACACCGGTCAATAGCAAGAAGGCCACTCATCGAGTCCGTACATAACAAAACGCTGTCGTGTTGGGACTGTTTAATAAAGGTAACGGCCTGGGAAATTGCCATCAATTCCGCAGTAAACACCCCACATGTAGGTGGCAGCAGATGATTTTTCCGTTCCGACAGAGGACGTGAAGGCATACCCCGCATGAGCAGCAGATTTAGAGCCATCAGTGTAAAAAACAACAGCATCCCGAAACTTCCACAAAATTTGGCGGAAAAAGGAATGGAACACCACCGGGGGGATGGAATCTTTTGGACCTCGGCGGAGATCCATCCGAATTCGAGGCCAAGGAACGAGGAAGGCAGGACAAAGAAGGAAGCTGAAAATCATGGCAAAGAGACGCAAGGCGGAGCCCAACCGGTAAACCCGCCCGAGGGCAGGAGTCGGGTGGGCGACGTCCATGGTCTGGGAACAGGATAGAATAGGAAGGATGAGTGGGAGAGGAACAGATAGTGAGTGCATAAGACACCAGAAGCTGGGACCGCCGAACAGAAAAGGGGGGGGCGGATCCCAGCTTCAACCAGGAGACTATCAACAGGGCTAGTAGGGAAGGCACCGGTGGCCAAACGGATACCACGATGGTGGACTGGATCCAGCACATGCAGTGTGGAAGGAGCAGCTGAACCATAAACTTGACAACCATAGTCCAAGTGAGACAGAACTAGAGCACGATAAAGACGGAGAAGGAGGGAACGGTCCGCACCCCAAGAGGAGTGGGCAAGGAAGCGAAGGACATTGAGTTTACGGAAACATCCTACCTTCAGATGTCTGATATGGGGCAGCCAAGTAAGCTTCTTGTCAAAAAGAAGACCCAGGAAACGAAACTGTGGGACCACAGGCAATCGGTGGGCATCGAGATAGAGCTCTGGATCAGGGTGGATCGTAGTACGACGACAGAAGTGGACCACCTGCGATTTTAGAGGAGAGAATTGGAACCCATGTGAGAGGGTCCATGCAGAGGCACGCCGTATAGCTCCCTGGAGCTGCCGCTCTGCAGATGCCATCGAAGAGGAACTAACACAAATGCAGAAATCATCCACATACAGGGCAGGGCGACCAAAGGACCGCGAGAGGCCACAAGTCCATCGATAGCAATGAGGAAAAGGACAATCAAGACAGGACCCTGTGGGATGCCCGTCTCCTGGGTCCGTGGAGAACTAAAAACAGTACCAACTCGCACTCTAAATGACCGATGGAACAGGAACTGGCGGATAAAAATCGGGAGTGGGCTCCGAAGACCCCACTGATGAAGGGTAAGTAAGATGTGATGGCGCCAGGCAGTGTCATAGGCCTTGCGAAGGTCAAAAAACACTGCAACCAAATGGCGGCGCTGGGAAAAAGCCTGCCAAACTGCGGATTCCAAACGAAGTAAATGATCGATTGGAGACCGTCCCTCTCGAAAGCCACACTGGTAAGGGGACAATAGATCCCGAGATTCGAGGATCCGATTGAGCCGACGGGCTACCATCCGTTCAAGTAACTTACAAACAACATTGGTCAAACTAATTGGCCGATAGCTGTCAACAGATAGGGGGTTCTTACCAGGCTTAAGGACAGGAACCACGATGTTATCCCTCCACTGAGAAGGGAAGTCACCCTGGAGCCAGATACGGTTAAACACCTGAAGAAGATGTTGCCGTTGTGGAGCACCGAGATGTTGAAGCAGTTGGTTATGAATGGAATCTGGGCCGGGGGCTGTATCACGAGAAGAAGAAAGTGCAGAAAGAAATTCCCATTCAGTAACAGGTTTGTTGTAAGATTCTGACTCACAAGGGGTAAAACATAAGGTGGAAGCTTCAGCCCACTGTTTTAGGTGAAGGAAAGCAGCTGGATAGGAGGCTGATGCTGAGGCCACTGCAAAATGGGTCACAAGATGTTCTGGAAGAACTAATGGGTCCGTACAAAGGCCACCTGGGAGGTGAAGACCTGGGAGGGTGGACTGTCGATGGCAACCTTGGAGAGAGCGAAGTGTAGCCTATACCAGTGACAGAGGGACAGTAGAACCAAGGGAAGAAACGAATCGTTCCCAACATATCCGCTTGCTCTGTTTGATTAAATAACGGGCTTTAGCGCAGAGGCGTTTAAAGGTAGTAGGGCTGGCTATGGATGGGTGCCTCTTAAAGTGTTGCAAAGCTCGACGGCGATCACGGATGGCAATGGCCGTACTCCACCATGGGGCTTGCCGGCGACGAAATGGTCCAGATGAGCGCGGGACAGCAAGGTTAGCAGCGCGAACAATCACGTCAGACGTGTCACGTAGGACGTCCTCAATACAACCCGACAAAGAGGGAGAAAATACGACCTGTGCAGTGTATAGAGGCCAATCGGCGCGTTGGAAAGACCAACGAGGTAACCTGTCCATCGGTGAGCGGGGAGGGAGCGAGATAATCAACGGGAAATGGTCACTATCACAAAGGTCGTCGTGTGGCGACCAGTGTAATGAAGGGAGGAGAGAGGGAGAAGAAAGAGAAAGATCAATGGCAGAAAAGGTACCATGACCGGCACTGAAATGAGTAGGGGAGACATCATTAAGAAGGCACAAGTCGTGGTCTGCAACAAACTGGTCTATGAGAAGACCTCGTCTGGATGGAAAGGCACTGCCCCACAAGGGATGATGAGC
This sequence comes from Schistocerca serialis cubense, assembly GCF_023864345.2. Taxonomy (NCBI): domain Eukaryota; kingdom Metazoa; phylum Arthropoda; class Insecta; order Orthoptera; family Acrididae; genus Schistocerca; species Schistocerca serialis. Next base: position 266,865,573 of record NC_064646.1, read on the forward strand.
ATTAAAATCCCCAAGGAGAAGGAAGGGAGGAGGAAGTTGCTGAAGAAGGGCATTTAAGGCAGCAGGTGTAAGAGTCCTGTCAGGAGGGAGATAAAGATTGCAAACTGTGACCGCAGAGTCTAGGTGGACCCTAACAGCAACTGCTTCCAATGTAGTTTGAAGAGGAATCCACGTGCTAGCAATGTCTGTACGGACCAACGTACAAACACCACCAGAAGCCCGCAGGGGTCCGACCCGATGTCGACAGAAAACACGGAACCCACGGAGGGTCAGTGAGTGCGAATCAGTAAAATGAGATTCCTGGAGAACCACACAAGCTGCAGAGTAAGACGAAAGAAGGGATTTCAATTCCGGAAGGTGACGATAGTATCCATTACAATTCCATAGCAGAACCACGGAACGATGAGTTAAATGGGGGCTGAACATGCTAAAGCCAGTCCTACTGCCGGATCCCCACCATTCACCGACAAGGAGGGGGCGACATCCATGAACGACAGGTCAGAATCCGGTGGTGAAGTCAGGGAAGGGACCTCTGGTGACACCAGAGGCTCTTTGTCCCGGGACTTTTCTTCTTCTTTTCAGGCTGAGATCGAGGAGGGCTGTGTGGCATAAAGGAGCCAGCTGCAGCTAGATCAGGAACAGAAAAAGACCGGGTGACCTGGGGGCCGACAGACCACAGCTCTCGCGGTCGTTGGGTGGCAGTAGACCTTTGGCCTGAAGGTGCGGGGAAGGGGCATCCCAGGAGAGGCGCCCTTGACCGGCAGATGCCGAATGAGTGGGACACTTCTCCGGCTGGGGAGGGGGAGCAGCGCCCAAAGGGGAAGGTGTGGGAGCCGCAGGGGAGGGGGGGGGGGGGGGGGGAGGAGGAGAGGGGTCCGGGATGGGGGTAAGGAAGGGGTGAAGACGTAACCAAGGCGTAACTAGATGTCATGGACACAGGGTGAAGACGTGTATATTTCTTACGGGCCTCTGTGTAGGTTAAACGATCGAGGGACTTCTGTAGCTTCTTTTCCTTCTTATATACTGGGCAATCTGGTGAAAGTGGAGAATGACTACCATGACAATTTACACACACAGGAGGGAGAACACAGGGACTCCCCTCATGGAGTGGACATCCACAGTCACCACAGAGAGGGGCCTGTGAACAGCGGGAAGACGTGTCCAAAACGCAAGCACTTAAAACAGCTCATAGGTGGGATGTACGGCTTCACATCACATCGATAAACCATAATCTTAACTTTCTCAGGGAGGGTATCCCCTTCAAAGGCCAGGATAAAGGCACCCGTATCAATGCGATTGTCTTTAGGACCCTTCTGGACACGCCGAACAAAGTGAACACCCCGCCGTCTGAGATTGTCCCGAAGTTCCTCATCAGTTTGAAGGATGAGGTCCCTGTGAAAAATATCACACCTTGTACCATATTTAGAGACTGGTGGGCGGTAATGGACACAGGAATTGTGCCAAGATGGGTACAGGCACGAAGGGCCGCAGATTGGGCAGCTGAAGCAGTTTTTATCAGCAACGAACCCGACCGCATCTTGCTCAGGGAGTCCACTTTGCCAAACTTGTCTTCAATGTGTTCCACAAAGAATAAAGGTTTGGTATTTGTGAAAGTATCTCCATCAGTCCTGGTGCAAACTAGATAACGGGGGGAAAGGTTTCGCCCCGAGCCGACGGGCCTGACCCTCCTCCCAGGGGGTAGCCATGGAAGGGAAGGCCGAAGGGGCAAGAGAAAAAGCACTTGAAGAGTCAGTTCCACGCAGAGAGACGGCCGCAGAAGAACGGCCAGAGTTCTGGACCCGTATGCGTTTCATCTGCATAACTTCTGCCCTGATACCACCCACTCCGATCAGGGGCTCTCCTCACGGGCACCACCCAGCCACAGCAAGGACCGTCTGGCACGGCGGCCGCTGCCGGGAGTTCTGATGCTCCAGGATGACAAGCAACCACTCCAAGGCATGCATGAGGAGGTCACAGCTCAGGTATCAGAAGTGTGATCCCTGTGTGTTCAGGGGGCTCAACCAAAAGGGTACATAGCGACCCCACCACACGGGCTGGCTACCGTGCTGGCTATGCACCCTAGCATCAGACAACGACGTGAAAGGAAAGGTGGAATGTACTATGAGGGCGCACGTCAGGAGACACTAGGTAAGGTGCTCTTCCCCAATTGGCTCACACTATGGAGGAGAAATTTTGTAATGGAGGTCAAACCCCAGAGGGGGACCAAGGAATGCCAAAAGGAGGAGATGATTACGCAACAAAGCCGGATTGTAAAACCAACAGAACAAGGAGGATAGCGGAGGCCAACATAAGCAAGGACACCAAGAGAGGGATAGGAGAGGGCGACGGGAAAGGAGGGGAAGGGGAAGGAAATGCAGCCCTGGAGAGAAAGAAGGCTGCAATAGCTCGGGGCCCCGTGCTCGCCACGCACGTATCCACAAAAGAGTTGTGGACCCCCTGGGGGGTTCACTGATTCTGTCTCAGGGACTGAGGAGGACCGTGAAGCCCTATGACCAGCTACCTGTGGTTGCTTCAGCCACTGGTGGGTGTCAGCTTGAAACTGGTAGGAACCTGGGAAGGGAGTGACCTAAGGGATCCCTTCCTGGCAAGAGGAGCCGAAGAAGACTTACGCTTCTCTGGCTGAGAAGCCACCCAGCCGCAGTAAAAGCCACCTTGCAGGATGGCCATTGCAGGGAGTCCCGATGCCCCAGGGCGATGGGCAAACATGGGTAGTTAATGAAGCAGGCATCAGCAGAGCGATCCCTGTGTGGTCAGGGGGCTACAACCAACAGGGTACATGGCAGCCCCACCACAACAGATTGGCTACAGTGCTGGATATCAGGCGCAAACGAGCTAAGAAGTACATTATCATCGACAGCACAGGAAGTGATACTGCACCGAGGATGGAGGAAAATGCACCCAGGAGCGTGACCTCGCCCAACAGCCGGAGAATGAGCTTAAGGGCAGATCCACGTTGACGAAGGATGCAAGAGGTCTCAGCACATGATGGACACTATGCACCATGTAAAGCACCCTTACCCAATTGGCTTGCTCTTCGGGAAAATTTTGAAAAATTGAGGTCAAACCCTACAGGGGACCATCACATAAAGGCTGAAACATGTGAGACTCCTTTTAGTCGCCTCTTACAACAGGCAGGAATACCTCGAGCCTATTCTAACCCCCAAATCCGCAGGTGGGAATTCACAAAGGGCTCTGGTGCTCCTTCAACTTGGTGCCCCAAGTGGCCACTTGTGCTGTAAACTTGCCCTGTGAATACATTGAGTAGCTTGTGGTTTTTTTGCTGGCAAGTTGCTGTATGTATTCGAATCAACAATCCCAGGAAACTAAATTTTTTTTTTTGCTTATGGTTCTGGAAAAACAGTTTCAGATGACCCAAAGATATTCACTACTTACCTTATCAATCTTTGTATCACAACCTCGACATGTGGCCCTACTGGACTTTGCATACTCCACAGTAAAATCATTGAATTCTCCACCAACAGCAGACTTCCTTTTGCTTGGTTTGCCCTTGCCAGACTTTGCTGTACCAGGACTCGCACTAGCACTGCTACCGCTTCCACCACCAGAAGCTGAAATACAAGAAAATGTTATTTAGTTTTAAATTACAGCTTCCAGTTTGCTTACTGTGTGTCATTTGTAATACAATTCAAACAAATTTTTGATCCGTTTAAAAACAATTGACACTTATACATTACACCTTTTGATTTTTACAAAATTCAGTATACAGGGAGTTTCTTCTACGAGTCATTATGTGATTCCAATTCTAGATCCATTGGAATCCTCTTCATTTCTCTAGATCTTTCGTATCTTATCATAACCCCTCATTTCGTCCAAATGCTTTATCTGCCTACTTTTTTACTGCCTTTTCTTCACCCTTTTAATTTATCTGCACTTTTCCTCTTCTCTCTACAGTCTTCCACCACTAGTCTTGCTTTCCCTTCCAGCAGGGTCACACAGGCTGAACAGGGCTCAACAGAGAAGCCTGACAAATAGTGTCTGACATAGGGCAGGAGAGGGGGAGGAACTCTATAGGTATAGGAAAGCTAACCATCTTAGTGCTGTACGCTCCAAGAGAAAATGCTGGTCCCTCCAGGCTGGAGTTTGGGAGTGGGGCTAACAAACCTCACCTCTTAAAACAGAATTATTGCAGATACTGCACACTGGCCTTGGAAGGATACAAATTACAAGCCAACTAAAAGGCCAAGAAAAAGATTAACAAGAAATAAAACGGATATGACAACCACCTGGAATGTGTGGCCACTTAAAGAGACTTGCAAACTGAAATAAATTAGAGAAGAAATGCACTACAAGAAATATGATGGAAAGGAGAGATTTGTTTTGTTTTGCTTTAGGGCGCAAAAAACAACTGGGGTCATAAGCGCCCAAGTCAAAACTATAGAACATGAAGACAGAGTGGAGGTAAAAAAGACTACCGTATTTACTCAAATCTAAGCCGCACCTGAAAAATGAGAGAATCAAGGAGGAGGGGGGAAAAAAAAAAAAAAAAAAAAAAAAAAAAAAAAAAAAAAAAAAAAGAAGAAGAAGAAGAAGAAGAAGAAGAAGAAGATCTAAGCCGCACCTGAAATAATTTGAGACTCTAAATTCAAGGGGAGAGAAAAGTTTTAGGCCGCACCTCCAAATCGAAACAAAGTTGGGCCATTGTAATATGAGACACAATTTAGGTCGAATGAATGACGATACAGCTACAGTAGTTTGGTTCGAGACTTAAGTTTAACAGTTAAACTTTACCAGGTAGCCACTGTTATGCGTCAGGCGCTCCGTCCGTATTTATACGGGTACCCTTCCTTTTTCACGTGCTTCATCTGGTTTGAATTGATTGCTTATTTTTCTTTGATCTGATAAGTGCCGCTCTCTTTGTTATAGGTGTTTAAGTCACTCTTAGCTGAAAATAAATTATTGTACTGTGTCATGCATTGTTTGTCGCATACTGATAATGAGTGTTTACAACCCGTCGCCGCTTGCGGCATGGCTTGCTTTTGTGCCCGCTACCATGGCTTACAATTTAAAAAAAAAAAAAAAGGAGAGAGGAATTGGTTTCATAAGGGAAACAATGGCAAGGGACTGCTATTTGTTGTTACACTGCTGCTTTCTTTGATAATGACCAACAAGAACAAAATAATAGACTGCGTATGACAGAAGATGTTCTGAACTAGAGTTTAGCGAAAATTTTTCTCCGTTTCAAAATCTTTGCAGATACCTCTTTAGTACATTACATTCTGCACAGAAATCAGTCATCTTAGATTTAAAAATCTAGTCAGTTGCTGTGCTTCATTTCTGACTGTATCACTATTAGGGATAAGAATAATGATATGTATATTCTTCCACATTTGCTGTTGTCTCAGTCTAGTTTCGTAGTTTATTAGGCACTGGATTTAAATGAGACAGCAGCAAACATGAAAGAATACATGGCAAAATGTTTATATTCGTATTATTCTTATGGTGAAGAGAATACTGCATGTGATTCACAATTCATAAAAGTTCCTACTAGCAATCATCTCTTCTCACAGGTGGGAAAAAAGTGAGAACGTAGAGTTGGCCATACTGACAAAAATCGCGAGCAGTCTTGCCAGATGGATTTTCATAGTACATTGAAGTGCTGCTACATTCGAAGATGAACAATACGGAATTTGTGTTTACTTTGTTGAATAATGTATGAAAATGCACTCGGAGCGGAGAAAAAAAAAGCTCGTCTTCCACCCTTTTTTAAAAATTTATTTGCTGATGCAGAGGTTTTGGCGCCAGTATTTATCTTTGTGCCTGCAAAGCATGCCTGTGTGTCGCTACATATATATTTGACGGCAGAAGTTAGTTGTGGCAGCACCTACCAACATTTTTCAGAACTTCCGCTTACTTTGCACTCGATTCTAAGCCGCTGGCGGTTTTTTGGATAACAAAAACAGGAAAAAAAGTGCAGCTAAGAGTCTAGTAAATACGGTATATGTCAGTCCCAATAGACATAAGAGAAGACAGCTGGAAAACAGACACATGGAAAAAGGGCTAAAAAAGACACCATACCTTTGCCATATTGCTTATAAGGGATAGTGAATGGTTGCATTGGGATACAGGTCATCGTGGTACCAACTTTCTTATACACAGCTCAATGAAGGTAAATATAATTAGCTTCAAAGCAGTCAAGTGACATCATGTATTCTTTGATATTTAGGGAAAATTTTTCAATGTTACAATGATGTGCATCTATGCCAATCAGAGGAATCATATTGAGGGAAGAAGGATGCCTTTTACTCCAAACTGGAGAGAAAATATGCGAAGTTCATAGGCTTGATGCAACATTGATCCCTGGGGATCTGAAAGCAAAACTTGGTAAACAAGAAATGCACAAGAACATAATATTGTGTGGTTATAATTAAAGTGCAGCTACTCACTGAAGTCCAATGTGGGCATGTAATTATCATATGGCAGCAAAACTTGGTAGATATTGTTAATGCAAAACCAATTAACATTTGGAGAGAGAGAGAGAGAGAGAGAGAGAGAGAGAGAGAGAGAGAGAGAGAGAAGTTTGAATTTTAACCACTAGCTGTGAATCTATTGCTGCACAGCATCTTATCGACGTCTCCAGTGCTCATATTGAACAACCTGGGTAGGTGGCAGTTAATATTAACACCAGTATTATGCCTTTCTCACTTGTTTGACCTTTTCTGCCAATGTCCCATTCCTAATCCATTACATATGGAAACATTTCTGTAAGTCTTTCTTGCACTGACCACACCAGCTTTTCGCCTGGTGACGAAAATAGGAAGTAATTTTTTTCCAGCGAAAACTGGTTCCACATTAGAACAGCTACCGCTGTCATATGTTAATTACAGCCCACACTGCACCTCTATGAGTACCTGCATTTCAATTATAACCAGCTGGTAGGAAAAGAAACCCAGCATCTAGTCAGTAATGATAATGGAGTAAGGGTGATGGACTTGGCCAATGGTAAGTAAAGGACAATGATGAGCACATGGCATCCCAGGAAAGATATAAAGAAGTGTACTTGGTAACTGCCAGACAGTTACAAGAAACCAGGAAAACCATGTGATCACATATGCATGGCACGCATCGGTTATTAGCTGTCAAGAGGCAGACAGAGAAACAGCTCATTACTTGGTGTGGGTCAGATGGAACATAAATACAGCAAGAAAGAGTAGGGAAAAGTGAAACAAGGTAGAAAATCTCTGAATTAAAGAAAAGCATGAACACAAGAAGAAATCAGAAGAGATTACTGAAACAAGAAAGAACACATGGAAGGAAGGAGATATGGAAAATAAGTTGGGGATACTGGAAACAGCCATTAGTTTGACCATGGAAGTGGCAATGTGGAAGGTAGAATACCAAAGGACAGCAAAATTTTTCAATGAGGATTATGCAAGACAGAAAAGACGCAAGACAAAGAATGCTGCAGAGGCAAACTGAATATCTTTACACTAGTCCTTAAATGGCCTAACCCTCCCCAAAACTAAGTCTGTGCCTAGCTAACACGACGTTAAAATCTGTCAGTTCGCTTAAGACAATGTTGGCAGCAACAATATCTGCGAGAGTAATTAACTCTAGTAACATTAACAAGTATCAAATACACACAAATGTGTGTTCCGATAACCCCAAACACCCCCCCCCCCCCCCCCACAATGCGTTGGCTTAACAGTTTAGATGTACGGCATTTCAATGAACTATTTCACATGCAATGCAATTTTCATTTTATCACTGTTACATTCAATGAATAGTGTGTCACAGCACAATAACTGGGTTATTCTATTATGAACATGCATATGGATGAGCAGGTGTGAGTGTGTCTGCCTTTACAGATTGTGTATTGCAAACTTTGAAAACTGGCTATCATGGCATTTATAGTACTAATAAAAGTGGGGAAACCTACTTAAATTCAACAACAGTGTAGTATACATTATTTCCACTGCCTTTTCTAAAGCCAATTTTCAGCATAGTCCAGCAATCAAGATAGGAGACTTCAAGAACAGAGAATCTGAGGTCGATGAAGGCGAAGGAGACTGTGACATGCTGAAATACAAAAATACTAAAACTCTCCTAACTTACAGAATTATTAGTCCCTTCTTTACAAAGGAAAGAGGGATACACTGGGCGAGGTTGGGGCAAAAACCACATCGGAATGCAAATCAGTACTACAAGCATCAACGTTTGGCAATTATTCTAGATCGACAATGTATCCTCTGCTGGATCAAGAAATTAAGGCAGAAACTTGATCTGACCACTCAACCACAGCTGCTACAGAAGAAGTGGAATCACAGTAACATTTATACCCTTGCAGTGAACTAGTGCAACTGGATCAGCACCTGCCTCCAAGACTGCCCAGGAGTCTAGCCTACATACTGAAACATCCAGTCTTTTGATATTAAATTAACCACACAAGAATAACTCAGCATTTGTAGTTTGCTGAACACACATCTGCCGAGAACAATTACAAAGGGTGAAAATTTATGCTCAGTTTCATAACGAGAGATAAAACAAAGAGGAAAGTGTCACCAATCTGTCACATATAAATGATGGCAATCCAAAAAAAAATGGGAACTGCTATGAGCATGCATTAAAAAATATTGTACACCAAGGGCACCCATATAATAGTTTGTCAGGTAAGGGGGTGGGGGGAGCAGCTACACCTGGAGTTATGGAGTATTTTGAATATTTCGGAACACGAATGGCGACTTGTAAGTTCGTTAAAAACCTATGTAATACAAACTTTTAAACAATTTTCTTGAAACAAAAACAGATAACTATAATTTTTTCCTTTGCCACACTGACATTTTTCTTTATGAGAAAAGACAGAAAAATTTACATAAGGCATGGCATTCCTAAACGTAAAAGATATTTGCCTTAAGATTCTGAATTGGTTTTAGGGAAAGTTGCCAAAAGTGGAAATAAGTACGATATTCCACACCATAATGCAGCAATTTATTATAGACGGGGTGGCACAATAACAGAAAGCACTAATGAGAACAATTATGAATCCTCAGGACTGGCATGAACCTACCCCCATGAACCATGGACCTTGCCGTTGGCAGGGAGGCTTGTGTGCCTCAGCGATACAGATGGCCGTACCGTAGGTGCAACCACAACGGAGGGGTATCTGTTGAGAGGCCAGACAAACATGTGGTTCCTGAAGAGGGACAGCAGCCTTTTCGGTAGTTGCAGTGGCCAGAGTCTGAATGATTGACTGATCTGGCCTTGCAACACTAACCAAAACGGCCTTGCTTTGCTGGTACTGCGAACGGCTGAAAGCAAGGGGAAACTACACCCGTAATTTTTCCCGAGGGCATGCAGTTTTACTGTATGGTTAAATGATGGCGTCCTCTTGGGTAAAATATTCCGGAGGTAAAATAGTCCCCAGGGACTACTCAGGAGGACGTCATTATCAGGAGAAAGAAAACTGGCGTTCTACGGATCGGAGCGTGGAATGTCAGATCCCTTAATCGGGCAGGTAGGTGAGAAAATTTAAAACAACAACAAAATTTAAAACAACAACAACAACAACAACAAGACTGGCACTTATCGCTAGCAGCAATTAAATGGAATGAGAATTTCACTCTGCAGCGCACACTCCGCTGCAGAGTGAAAATCTCATTCTGGAAACATCCCCCAGGCTGTGGCTAAGCCATGTCTCTGCAATATCCTTTCTTTCAGGAGTGCTAGTTCTGCAAGGTTCGCAGGAGAGCTTCTGTAAAGTTTGGAAGGTAAGCGGCGAGGTACTGGCAGAAGTAAAGCTGTGAGGATGGGGTGTGAGTCATTCTTGGGTAGCTCAGTCGGTAGAGCACTTGCCCGCGAAAGGCAAAGGTCCCGAGTTTGAGTCTCGGTCCGGCACACAGTTTTAATCTGCCAGGAAGTTTGAGCAATTAAATGAGTTGCTGGATAGTGTGTGATAACTATCAATGAGTGGAAACCAGACTGTTTGAAAACTAAGTGAACTGACTTGCCACTGTGTTACACTGGCAATGGTGAACCCCAATTTGCTGGTGATGCTGAGAACTTCGATTTAAAGAATTAAGTTACAACGTTTGAAACGTCAGTTAGCAAACAATTTTAATCAGACTACAGTTCAGTCAACAACATAATGTACTGCATTATGTGACAGATAATTGAATTTATTTATCATGTACAATCTTTGTTGAACTACATGAAATAATACAACACTGATATGAAAACAGCAACACCAAAGATTGTGGCATGAGCTGTCAGCTTTGACTTGCGACATCAGAATGGCAGATACGCTTATACAAAGGATTACTGGAGACTGGGATATCAACTGTCCACTTTGACCAATGACATCACTGTGCCGAAAACTCATTTCGAGTGTAGCCTATCTAATATGACCACCAAAAAATCTATCATAATACTTGCACAAATACGAACAACACACAAATCAATTCAGGTGCTAAGCCAGATGCAATTAGTGGGGCAACGACGGAAAATGGGATTTTAGGTGGGGATAAACTGAGAACAATAAAAACACCACGAAGCAACCCTCTGCAAAAAATAAAACCCAACAAAATCATACAAACATACGATACGATCACGGTATCCCAAACTCTAGTGAACCTATACTGCTCACCCACTAGATCTGGATACCAATAACTGCCACCCCCCCCCCCCCCCAAAACTACAAAGCTGGTATCCCACTCTCCAGTTAACCTACTTAGCGCAGCCCCAGACAAGTATACCAACAACACAAACTGTTAGAGCACACAATCTCTTCATACACTGCGCCCTCTACATTTCACTTCCACTCCAAAACAACACGGCTTGATGACATCACACAACATGCAGCAGCACAGTGCAATTATGTCATGGGTGAAAGAGGGGTGGTATCCTGCAAGCAATTATGCCCCAAGAAACCCACAATTATGTACAAAGCCATAAAATATTTACAAACCAAATTCAGACACCAAATAAATCTAGTGACAGCAGAAGTACGTTGTTAACACACTCTTCAATGGCCACCACAGCCTTTTCAAGTCAGGATCCCTGATCAATCTCCTATCCTGTCCACAAATGTAGTAGTTCTCACAATCACAATTAAACTGAATAAGTAGGAATTCAATCGTGGTCAACATGCTGTATTCACTGTCACGTGCAGGGAACTATGGCATTACAGAAGTGCCTGATTCCACCTGTGTGCTTTGACCTATGACATAAATATGCTGGAAACGGCTAGTGCCAGCATATACAATATGACGACAATGATGTCACTATATACACTTGCCAACAAACACAAACAAAAATTACACAATAACATTTCACTTCAAAAAGAAAATTAAACTATACAGACAACCACGGAAAAGGGGGGTTTACAGCAGGGACAAGCTAAATATAGAATAACAAAAAACAATGCATTGTCTCAAAAAAATAATATAAAAAAACAAATTGCAACATTCTGATAAACCAACAATACTACATGAATCTGACATTTCCATTGACCTATATCGCTCAACTGCAACTATCGATACCAAAAAACCAAACATATACAACCCCAAAAAGTGGAACCAAAACCCCAATAACTCAAAAACCTTATATTAACACAACCAATCTACCATAAATACACAACAAACAAAACATCACAATCACTATAGAATACAACCAAACGAAAAATTACATACCAACAAAAGCCTCTGGCAATACCACCTAGGTTGGCCAGTGCTGCCCCCCCCCCCCCCCCCCCCATACAGACACACCAAAAACAAAAACATCTTCACTGTCATACCCATTCCTAACTATAAAGCAATAAGTTGCATTCCATTCCAGGGGAAAAAAAAGACAGCTTAGTAAACCACCGACAACACTTCCACAACCCATGTCACCACACCAACTACCTAAACTCAAAACCACATTAGCACAACAACCAAAACTCAAATGAACGCAATACCACATGTTTAACTCCGCACATCCAGATACACCAACAGAGGAAACTAAGTACAACACGACACCTACAAACATAACCAACTCAAAAACACTGTGCCGTAGTGACATCACACACAACATTATGCAAGGGTCAAAGTAGAGGGTGGAATCTGATGCTTCCATTGAATTTTGTCATATCCATAATAGAAAACATGAAATAAAATCTCTAACCACACTCAATAATAATTCCAAAACAGAAAAAGAATCTATTGCCCATAACTGCAAACATAAAAATAACTAAGGAACTGCCGCAAACTCTTCAAATATTCTCACAAACAGTAGTCAAGAAGCCCAGTGAATTATTAACATACTCATAAACAATACAGAAACAAACATCCCACACTAAAGACTGCCACTGCATACTCCAAGACGCCCCCTGTAAACAATCAATTTTCCTATGATTTATCGCAACACAGCCATATTGCAAACTTCAGCTGACTGAATGTGCACACGTGAACTCATTTTATTCCATGGTGTTGGCTTTTAAATTTACAAGTGGATTTTGCAGTCAAAAACTTTTGCAAAACGAGAAAAATATAACTACAACAGCTGATAAAGGCATCCCTTGAAACAACTGCTTCATAAAGGTTGTGTAAGACCTGACTTACACTATTATCATGCACACACAGTAAAAAACAATGAATACAATACTCTATGGATAGCTTTTAGCACTTACCAATTTTTTGCTTAATTTTTTCTTGATCTTCCCACCTCAAAGAGTCAATGTGTGCAATGTCACCAATTGATTTTGGTCTCTGCTTCACAAAGAAGCAAGCAAAATGGTACCAGTTTGGTTGCTTCCCATCAAACACTGGTGACTGCAAAATATATAACAGGTAAAACTTGAAAAAGAAACAGATTATATAGTAACACACAAAAGAACTCCAGCCACTGTAGTGATCACTTACAGACAAACCATTAGGAGGATCAAGAGCTAACTACACTCTAAGGTCATAACACAACAGAAGCACCACAATTACAAACAAAGGTAAGGATCCAACTGTAAAGTTCACGTGTGTATCATTACGTTCTGAGATCCGGGTGGTAATACGGTGTTTGTCACACAGTTTCTGCAAATGTTGTGTCTTATCGCTGAAAACCTTCAGGGTCACGTCTGTGGCAACAACATGAGAATAACGAGAGTTCCTGTGGCTCAGACCAAGGACATATATATATATATATCTAGCACTGTCGGCACGCATGAAGTGGCCAACCTAGGCGGTATTGCCGGAGTCTTTTGTAGGCAAGTAAGGTTTGTTTTGGTTATATTACATAGAAACTGTGATGTTTTTTGTGTTGTATATTTATAACGTGTCAGTTGGGTTTTAACTGATGTAGTCAATATGGGGTATTTGAATCGTTGGGGATTTGGTTCCACTTTTTGGAGTTGTAGGTGTTAGTCTTTTGGTATTGATAGCTGTGGGTTGAGCTATACAGGTCAAGAGAAATGACCGATTCGTGTGATTTTGTTGGTATAGTGGAATGCTGTTTTTTAAATTTTTTTGCATATTGTTTGTTTTAGGGTGGTGCAGTGTTTTTTTATTGTTGTATATTTAGCTTGTCCAGCTCTAAACCCCCAATATTCCTTGGTTGTCCCATTAGTTACAATTTATTTTTGGAGTGAGACATTATAGTGGCACTTCTGTATTATTCATTGATCTTGTGATATCTGTTTGCAAGAGGACAAAATCTTATTAGTGTGTGTGTGTGTGCGCGCGTGTGTGTTTCATACATCTTTACCACTTCCAACTAAAATACAATTGTTTACTTCTTTGCACATGATTTTGCCCTGTTATGATTGTTAAAAAGGGTCCTTTTTCCTTTAAGTGTAGTAATGAAATTATTCACCCCACAAACTGCAATAACTTGATTACAGTCTGTCCAAGAATGTCATTCGCTCATAACTTGTGTGGCAAATTTCCAACCAACAAAATAGTTGTCACTATCCACAGTTCGAAATTCTAAAACAAACTCCACCATAATGGAGTAGGGCCTACTCTTACTAACATCAATAATGCTAGTTTCACTGCACACATGAGAAGATACTGAAAGCACCTAACGTTACTTCAGAAATGTGGCACTTGCTCTACAGATATAACACTAGTCTGTAGAAACTTTAAAATGAAGCTTAAGACATGCAATAATAGTTGGATTTACCCTATCAACAATCTAAATAAAAATAAATGGTTCAGGGCCCATGAGAACATAAAAAATGAGACTTAGGGTAACCTAAGAGAGCTTACAATGAGACCAAAATAAGTAAAAAAAAGTATAAAAATAATAATGAAAAAGAAATCCCGGTAGGGCAAAAAAGCAATGGAGTTTAGACGGCTATCTATTTATGTGCCATAAATCGACATCGTTAATGATAATGGTTATGGAAGGCAGGCATATGCAACACTTCCATGGTCAGCTATAAATCTATTCACTTTCTATATGTAGTAATGAAACTGGATTATTATGGGCACAATTGTAAAAGAATCCGTTTTACGATGCCAATTATTGTCATTCAGTTAATTTTCAATGACAAAGCCACAAATCGCAATTGGCTACACATATCAAATGCTTCCTTTGAAAACAACGCAACTGCTTTACTGATAGCCCGAATTTCCGGCCTGGCTCTTTTTTTCTGCTGTAGGTTACCTAAAATCAACGTAACTTCGAGGGCAGGTAGCATTACGCACAAAAAATGTGGAAGTCTTACCTGCGTTATGAAACACGGGTAAATCAAGAAAGCCAGCATAAATTAGACAGTCTCTGTTAAGCATAGTCTGCCGGTAGTATCTTATCACTAGATCGATTCTAAAAGTATAAATTATACGTCATATGTCTTACGCTGAGTCTATTTACACTCGCTACTGTATACAGCAATTGCCATTAATGAGTCGTTTTGGGTGTTATCAACCAGCATTTGTGAGACGTACACGCCATCCAAACACTTTTAAGATCTATGAAAATTGCTTATACTTTACGGGCAAGGCTAGAATAGGTCTTGTCAAACCGCAGAAAATTAAAATTTGCGATTAATTTGATGGCGCGAAACAGTTACCTTACACCGCATTGCAACTCCTTACCTGCACCATTACGGCAAGCCGCAGTGTATCTTTTGCTATCGGTGATTTGCATCCCTTGCAGGACGCACGACCACTTTTGGCATATTCAGCACGATATGGAAGTTCATCACCCATTTTATTTAGGTAAGCTAATTTCTAAGTTCTAACAAGACTTACTACCGGCGGGCTACACTCAATGTTCAAAAACCCTCAGAACCTAATAAAGAGATGAATCTTCCGTCAATGTGGAAGTCAAAGATATATGTACACAAAGATAATTAGAATCCTTGGTCAGCAACTCATGCATTTATTATCGGTGCTATTAATACCGGCGGTGCCAGTTGCTGTTGTGGGTAACGGGGAAAACAAGGTACTTATTCTCACATGTGTTAGACAACAGATTACAGTTGCTAAAACATGCATGTTTAGCCAACTACAGCTTATATCCGTCTGCTAAAAATATACAACGAAGTAGTCAGGCAATAACTTTTTATTTCCTTAAGCTTGAAGAACAATCAACTGAAAAATCTAAGTCAATACAAAAATAGTAATAAAAATCAAAGAGTAAAGCAGATTGTCCGCGCACTTGTCACCAGAGGATAATGCTGCGTTTCATTGTGTATTCAAAGATGTTCTTCTGGCGACTCCAACACAGCCCCGGTAGAGCGGAGCTCCAGGAATTAGGGATATTTATATTTCACACGACGTCCAGCTTTCGTGTCTATGGAAGGCATTGCTTGAACTTCTTCAGCCTCCAGAATTGTCAGTGACGGTACTACTTCTTCTTGTGGCCCCGAGACAGCGTCCTGCGTGTCCAGTAGTGTGGAAGGTGACACAGCGTGTTCAGCGTGTACATCCTCTACGGTCGGAAATATATGCGCAGGTTTAACCTTTTCCAACGATACTATCAGGGTCTTCCCATTTTGATCTGTATGCATGGTATGTTCGTCCTGGGAGAGAACCATGTAGGGCCCAGAATATGGGGGCTTCAGCAGTGACTTTATAGCATCTGTCCATAACATCACGTGTGTACATGACTGTAGATCTTTGTGTACGAACATAGTTACCGCGCCATGTCTCGAAACAGCGAATGGGCGAAATCTGGCCATATGCTCGTGCACAGTTTGCACTACATAAGGCAATTCGGTCTGTCGTGCCCAGGTTTGATCAGTGAAGAATTCTGTGGCAGTCTTAAGGGTTTACCATAACCCAATCCTGCAGTGTGTTCCTAAATCCGCTTTTAATACTGTGCGAAGGCGTAACAAAAGCAGTGGCAAAGCTGATGACTAAGACTGTTTGTGGCACATTAACGAGACTTTCAACGTTCTATGCCAGTGTTCCACCATTCCATTACTTGATGGGTGGTAAGCCATGGTATGATGATGGTGGAAACTGCAGAGGTTGGCCAATTCCGAGAAAAAGTCGATTCGAATTGACGCCCCTGGTCTGCAGTGACATGTAAAGTGCAGCTGAAATGTGCAATCCATGACGAAAGAAGTATCCGCAGAAATGTCCCATAATGCACTCGCCTCTGTCCAATTGGTGAAGCGGTCCACTGCAGTGAGGAGGTAGCAGTATCCATCCAATGGCAATAGAGGTTCCACGATATCCAGGTGCACATTTGTGAAACATTGTGTCATAAGTGGGAAGTCTCCTACCACTTTGTGCATGAGCAGTCTAACCTTGGCCCTCTGACAATCTAAGCACGTTTTTGCCCAACTACGGCAATCCTTCTTTGTATTGGGCCACATGAATCTGTCCATCATCAGTGTGATGCTGGCATTTATTCCCAGATGAGCCAGTCCATGTATGCTGCCAAATAATTCCTGTCGCAATTTCTTAGGTGCAAAAGGTCTAGGTTTTCCCTGTGATACATCGCAGCAAACTCGCAAACGTTCACCAAGAGGTTTTATTGGTCAATGACGTTCTCATCTCCTTTTATATGCTGCAGGTGTGTCGTGAATTGGTCGATAATTGAAGTTGTCTAAATTGTAGTATTGAACAGCCATCCTTGTTATTAAAGAAGGCGAAAGTAAGTAGCTTTTGGTTTGTGAAAACCACGAATGGCGAGTTTTCCACTTGTGGCTGGAAATGTCTGACAGTTTCATAAATTGCCAACAATTCCCTACCGTAAGCGCTCCATTTAACTTGTGACGATGTAAGCTTATGGGAGAAGTAGCTCAGGGGCTGCCAGTGGCCTTCAACATGCTGGTGTGTAGCTGCGCCAATGGCTTGCTGGCTAGCATTCAGTACAATTTGCCAGTCTCTCCTGAGGAACTGGGTGTGCCAACAAGACTGTCTGACATAGACATGCCTTGGTCTTCTCGAATGCCATCAACATCTCTGGTATCAACTGCAGAGGTCATTTGCCCACTGCACCCTTGCTGGCTAGTGCTGACGTCAAAGGTACCTGGATGGCCTCAGCAATAGGCAGATGTTGTCTATGGAAATTAACTTGTCCAAGGAACCAGCATAGTTAGTGATAATCAACAAGGCGAGCCGTCTCTTTGGTAATGACAAGTTTATCTTGCACTAGGCTGATGCCAACTGCTGTCATTGAGTATCCCAAGACTGGCATCTGATATTGTTGAACTAAATACTTTGATTCATTGACCAAAATGCCATATGGATCAATGCGTTGGCAAACAGTCTTTAGGTGCAGTTTGTGGAATTTCTCGGACTCCAAATTTGATATATATGGTCAGCACTTTAACGAACTACAGGTTGTCTTTATCTGCTATAGAGATACAATGAAGTAGTCAGGCAATAACTTTTTATTTCCTTAAGCTCGAACACCAATCAGCTGAAACATTAAAGGCAATACAAAGAATATTATCAAAGAATAAAACAGATTGTCCATGTGCTCGTCACCACAGAATAATACTGCGTTTCACTGTGCATTCACAGGTGTTCTTCTGGTGACTACCACAAATGCATGGAATAACTAACAGAAATGTAAACCAAAGAGAAACTATATCAATACAGCTTAAAACTGCCACAATATGGAACGTGTAAAAGGCAATTCACAATGTCCGTCACATCTTGTAATGTCCTGTCAAAACTTCCTGCAATGTATTTCAAATGGCGCCACCCACACTGACCATTCCATCTCATCATGTCACATCATGGCACCAAGTTTATTGGGAAGATAGTTTTGACATCTGAAGTCATTCGTTCATTGTTGATAACATGACCCCTAAGCTCATTTCCACTCGATATGCAGCCATGCTCGTGTCTCCATATTTCGTTTTGTCGTGGTTTTTGTGATTAGTAACAGTTGTTTACTGTTCCTTATTTGCTATAAATTGTTTCATTTCGTTATTTCTTTTGTTAAAAATTATAATTCTATAATAAATTACTATAGATTAATTGAAGCAAAGAAGCAGTAGCTGACCTGTATGACATGGGCATACTAAATTATTAGCCCTCTTTTTCATTTATAAAGTTCATTCTTATATATACAGGTACCGTATTTAATATTTTACTATAAGATGCATTCCAATATGGCTGCAGCCTGATGTGATAAAAGCACAATGGGTAGAATTAGACTGATTAATAACTGGAATTTATCTTATCTTGTCAGGAAATTTGTGATGTTTCATAAAGAAATGGACTGAAACCTTTGTGAGGGTACTGGTGTGTAGTATCTGTAAGTGATTGTTCTTTGGAGGGCGACAATGCCCAGTGGCGCTGAGAGTCGCAAACAGAGGCAGTTGTTGAGAGGCTGTGGAAGGTGTAGGCTGCATGAGCCAAAGGCAGTTGCATAGCCGCTGCATCGACCAGGTATTTTATATTGTGGTTCGTCAAAAAAAGTCGGTGCTTGTTTGCAGTACAAGTTGTTGTTTTTTCTGCAACGTTGTGTGATTCGTGCTTCCACTTGCAACATGGCGTACACTTTCACACATCAGTACCAAACGTCCAGTGGTATCAATATAGATTCTGTGCAGACGGCGATCGATTACGACCTCATGATTGTCGGTGGCGTGAGCGTTGACGGTTGTGCGTTGTTTGTAATATTTGTGTGGTTAGTTGTGCCAATTGCGATTGCATGAAAGCTAGTGTCGCGTCGCAGAGCAAATGCTGAGATACTTGACACAGAATACATTTCAACTATCCTATAAGCCGCTTGTGTCAGTGTCTTTAAATCGCCCATACACACTGTGAAGATTTTTTGGGTGTCTGCTGGTGCCGGCCGGAGTGGCCGAGCAGTTCTAGGCGCTACAGTCTGGAACCACGCGACCGCTACGGTCGCAGGTTCGAATCCTGCCTCGGGCATTGATGTGTGTGATGTCCTTAGGTTAGTTAGGTCTAAGTAGTTCTAAGTTATAGGGGACTGATGACCTCAGAAGTTAAGTCCCATAGTGCGCAGAGCCATTTGAACCATTTTGTCTGCAGGCAATCACGACAACCATATGTTCTGTCGCACTTAATCACTTACAGTATTACTTGCCAATGTGCATAAACGTCTTAGAAGTTGTGACAGAGTGCGATATCTGAGCTTTTCAGTGCACAAAAGCTTCTTTGGCCGTTTTGCTTCTCGCTGCAACAAGCTTGTGATCAATGCATTTTTAATCGATGCACACCATTCGGTATCCAGTAGCATGGTTAGAACACCCTGGAGTTCCGCTGCTAGATCCTCCATGAGCGTTGCAGCCACATTGCATATATTTAGTCTCATCTGCCGATATATGTGCGAGGACGAACTGACTTTATAGCTGGGCAAACCATAATAGAGGATTATGTTACCAGAATGGTGGGGATTGTATCATCACGCTGTTAGTTGCATTGCTGGCTGCCGGTTCATTTGTGACTGGTAAATCGTTCATTCTCGTGTGGCAACAATCACGCCACAACTGGCAGGGAATTTACAAGCGTCAATGTTGTGAAACTTGCTTTTGTCATAGTCGGTCGGAGTCACCAGGTATGTGGGTAACAGAGAAAACAAGATATTTATTCCCACATATACTCGATAACAGCTTATAGTTGTACAAACATGAATGCATCTGCAATGGAATTAGTTAGTTACTTAGATACATGTTCCATTGATCAGTCTCACGGTAACCATTATGTTGTGGAATGTATCAAGCGCATAAGAAATGCACACATGAATCAAGAGCTTTTATTTTTATTACCTACCCCATTCCCTTAAATGCCACAAAATGCATATATTATACCTATTGATTTATTTATTCCTATTCAAGAATTCATCTGTGGTATAGAAGGAGTTGTCAAGGAGATATGATTTCAATTTATTTTTGAAACTATTACTGCTGTCTGTCAGACATTTTATTTCATCTGGTGATTTATCAAAAAGTTGTAAGGCTGCATCTTTTACTCCTTTCTGTGCCAAAGTTCGATTAAGTAGAGGATAGTGTACGTTTTTCTTTCTTCTGATATTATAATCATGAATGTCACTGCTGTTTTTAAACTGGTCCATGTTATTGAGAACACATTCATTACTTAGTACATGTACTGCACGGCTGTTGCAAGAATTCCTAAGCCTTTAAACAGATTACTACAAGACGTGCAACTATGAGCCCCACGTATTATTCTAAACACTTTCTTTTAAGCAGTGAATGCTTTTTGCCTAAGTGTTGAGTTACCCCAAAACATTATTCCACATGACATCAGAGAGTGAAAGTATGCAAAGTATGTTAGTTTACTAATTTACATATCCTCAAAATTGGCAATTATTCTGATTGTAAAAGTTGCTGAATCTAATTGAAGAGATCCAAAATATGGATTTTCCAATTAATTTTCTCATCTACATGTACACCCAAATACTTAGTATGCTCCACCCTGGCTACTGACTTCTGTTGATGTGTTATATTTATTGAAGGAACTGTACTCCTTGCAGCAGAAAATTGGATGCACTGTGTTTTTTCAAAGTTTGAAGCAAGCCTATTCACAGAAAACCAATTAATAACGTTTCCAAAGACATTATTTGTATAATTTTTATTGGAGTTTCTTTCACTGGATTAATAATGATGCTTGTATCATCAGCAAACAGTGTCAGTTTAGCTTCTTGTTTCAGATAAGAAGAGAGGTCATTCACATGCATCAAGAACAGAAGGGGACCCGTGATCAAACCCTGTGGAAAACCTAATCTAATTTTACTCCAGTTAGATGAACTGACAAATTCCCTTAAATCATATAAATCATATGAAGAAACCCTTTGCTTCCTGTTCTCTAGGTCTGTCTTAAACCACTCATATGTTGTTCCATTTATACCATAGAATGGTAATTTCTGCAACATAATGTCATGGTTCACTCATCATATGCTTTGGATAAGTCACAGAAAATTGCTATTGGTGACATTTTATTGTTCAAAGTCTCTATTATCTGGGCAGTGAAACTGTATGTTCCTGTCTCAGTGGAACAGCATTTTTGAAATTTGAGCTCTGTCAGCACAGCTTAAAAATGCCATAGCACACAATGTATATGCATCACTATACATTTGCGAGGATGAAATGCCAGAAAAGTTAACTACACTGTTATCATATGCTGCTACCATTTTTCTACTAATGAGATCTCAGCCATGCATCATACAGAATTCACATTTGTTATTATTTTATTTATCATCGTTGTCAACAAGATAGTGATATAGAACTTACACAGAATGAAAAAAACAGTGGAGCAGACTATTAACATAAGCTTCTGTTACTAAACAAGATATATATAAAAATACAGAAACGACCAATGAATGTTAAATATAGCAGCAATATATACAAAGGACTAATGTAAAAATTAGTGGTATTAGAGCATGCAGATAGTACTTATATATCAAAAACTAGGGGAAAAATACCACACTGTATTATCAGAGACCATCACACACTGCATCATATATATCGTCTTCTATTCATATCCACTGTGAAAATATTTAGCTCTCTCATTATTCACAAGATATGTAATGGGTCAACATATGTACACAGCTTCATGAGTTACAGGATTTCGAGTTGATGAAAATGGTAAGTATTAGTAAAATCTCATTAACTGAATCCTACTCAGAAATTTAGAATATTTCTAAAATGTTGGTAAGTACACAGAATAATGATGTGAAGTCTGAAACAACACACACAATATATCATAAGCCAGAACATGTGCAATAACTTTGTGAAAGTAACAGTTTTCTTAAATTACAGTAACTAAGGCTAATCTTTCCTGTATGCATCACTGTTGTGGAAGCTGGTGGGTGTCAACATTTCATAAATTACTTTTTGAAGCAATATAACTCCACCAGATATTTGTTCATGCAAGAGAAATGCTGAATAAAAGTTTAGATTGGTGTATCTCATTTTTAAACAGAATCGTTCTGTGTACTGCCCCTTCAGACCATT
This sequence comes from Schistocerca serialis cubense, assembly GCF_023864345.2. NCBI lineage: Eukaryota > Metazoa > Arthropoda > Insecta > Orthoptera > Acrididae > Schistocerca > Schistocerca serialis. Next base: position 266,887,930 of record NC_064646.1, read on the forward strand.
GTTCTTGTCTCATCACTACAAACATCTCTGTTTTATACCAAACAGTTCTCTTAAGACTGGAGGAAATATGTGTTTATAGTTGAAATGTCAATACTTCACAGTTCTTTAAATATTTTGGTATGTAATTATTTTGGCTAACTTCTCCTAAGATGCTTATATTTCTCTTTTGGAAGTTAAAAGTCTATGCTGCAATACCTATGTTGCTCTCAAACTGTACCCGACACTCAAGTAAAATGTATATAGAGGAATAATAGGCCGCAACAAAATTTCTCTACTGCATTATTTTAGAAGTGTTCTTCAGATATCACATTTAAGTGGTGTTTTGTTTAGTATTACTACATAGCTTTTCCTACCTTAAGTGCCTATCCATATATGCTGAAACTCTTAGGCTCTAATCCACGTGAGGGCCATCCATTAATCTTTTTAGATAGAAATGCAATATTGTATTTGATAAATATTGAATGTATGCTGGACTATGTATTACTGTTTTAGGATTCTACAATTGAATGAATGACTTTCAGAATCAGAGAAGACTGCTTGTATTTTGAACTACAGCCATTAGGTCCATTAAAAAAAAACAATGGGGGCTGAGGTTCTTGCAGGGAAAATGTTGCCTGATCCTTGTCTGACATGTTGTACATGTGTGAAGAATAAGCTCAGGAACAAAACATATTTTATTAATTCCGACACATAAGATTATTCTTGACTTGTTACTCAAGGGTAACTCAATTGAAACATTAGCTTCCCTTCAGAATTACAATTTTAAACCAGAAAGGACGCAGGAAAACTTTGTAGCATGGTGTCAGAGAATAGTCGAATAAAGCAACGACTGAAAATAAATTAAAATCTAATAGCAAACGTGCACATGGAGAAATGAATAGCATGTGGAACACAGTGCCCCTGGTGGTCAAGCACAGAACTGGTCAATAGCAATTCAGTTGCTATACATACATTACACTGCACTGTCATTGCACAACACTGCACTTTGTGTGAGTGTATTGAGCCTGATGTATAGGGCGCTACAGAGTGATCTATTTGGAGAAAAGCATTAAGAAATTTTTAACGTTGATTAGCGTTTCAGATCCTCTGTCCTCCTAGATTGTTTCAGAGCACTGAAGATATTTCCACATATCACTTGCCAAATGGTACCAATGTAAACTACATGCAGCATTTCAGACACATGTTTATCAATGGAAAGATTGCTGTTCTACAATAATAATGCATTAGATCAAATTAACAAAAATGCAACAACAAATTCTAAGATAAATTAGTACATTTTTCAATTTTTCATTACTTCAAATATTTGTTATTTATTAGTTTCAGTTGCCAGCAGCGATTCTGATTCTTTGTGATTTTTCTAAATCACACAAACTGAAAAATCCTCATACATCACAGTCTTCTCTTCTGCAAAATGTTTCTGTATTAAGCGATTTATGGCTGACTGAACTGCAGCTTTAATGCCATATATGTTGAATAGTGTCCAAACTATTTCTATTGTACATCATATCAATATTACCAAATTTACAGAAGAAAGTACATTTGAGCTTAAAATCCTTTCCATATCACCATGATTAGAAATTGTACAGTAGACTGGATTAGATAAACACTGGATTAAGAATCAGGCATGATTTGAAAAAATTTGCCTCCATATTCACTTGAAAAACTGTGGGGAAAAGTAATGCACAGATAAACTATAGCAAGTCACATATCACTGTGTAGTGTGTTCTCAAAGACGGTCTGAGGTGGTTAGTGTAGGTGCTGGCACCAATGGTGGTACTGGTACTTGGACGCAGGCTGTAGCCATGGTACATCAGTCAATAGTAACTGACATGTTTTTCTTTTTCATTCCACTGCAGAGAAACAGGAACTATTAAGACATTACAGCTCAGAGAAATTTTACAACATGTAGAATCCTTCCTGAGATACAAGAATAGATCTATATCTTATTTAGTGCGTAACCAAGTAACATGATAGGAATATATTTCTGTAAACAATGGATCGCAAAACTAAGAATAAGCACATCACTAAGGAAATAAGTGAGACAGAATATGGTTGCTGGAGAGAAAAACCTGTGACTGCCACAATAATTGTAAACTCATGCGTAACAGTACACTGCTCGACCCTGCACCAGGAGGAAGTCAGTCACTACACTAGCCCCCTTGGGGAAGTGGAGCGCTATCCAGGAGGCGTTGTGAGAAATGCATGCGCCGCCCTGATTGTGTAGTGAGTGCTGGAAGATGGTCTGCGGTGGTTAGTGTAGGTGCTGGCACCAATGGTAGTTCTGGTACTTGGAAGTTGATTGTAGCCTTGGTAAATAAGTCGATAGTTCTTCCTGGATAACATATGCATGTTTGACACAGTCGATTGAGATGGTGGAGTGCTTGCCATTTACTAATGTATCCAGAGTGCATGCACCTCGTTGTGGAACTCTGTGTGGACCTGAGTATGGGGGGTCAAGTGAGGGTTTGACTCCATCTGTACGAAACTTGACATATCTACATGTTTCTAGGTCATGATGTACATAGTGGGAAGGCATGCCATGCGTTGATGCTTGGCGAGGATGAATCGATGAGATGTTTTCCCTCAATTGACGAATGAAAGCACGATAGTTGTGGTCAAAAAGCTGGGAGGCATGAGCACCTAAAAAAGTCTCCTGCAAGTCGCAACACTTCACCGTAAACTAGTTCCGCTGATGAGGAATCTGTCAAACTCGCAACTGCGCCTTAAGCCAAGTAATACTATTGGTGTAGCTGTAGTCCAATTTGTTTTGTGGCACATGAGTGCAACCTTTTGAGAACAGTGCCAGCGTTCCATCATGCTATTGTTCGCCATGTGGTAGCTTTTGGTTCTGAGGTAAATAGCGCCACAGAACTTCCTGATTTGGACAAATAGATCTGATTCGAATTGATAGTCACCGACTGTTCTGACGCGTAAAGGGCAACCAAATCGAGAAATACACGTTGAAATGAAAACAGAGGCTAAGGTTTCTGTGGAGATGTTATCAACAGGCACTGCTACTGGCCAGTGAGTAAACTATCTTCTATAGTTAGAATATAACGTTGTCCATTCGACGGAGGTAACTGGCCTACCATGTCGACATGTACCTGAGCAAATCGTGTAGTTGTGTCAGGAAAGTCCCCTACTGATGCGTGCCTATTGTGGGAAACTTTGCTTCGTTGGCGCTTGACATACATGAAAGTCCCTTCCAGACCAAACAAATCACCGCGAGAATAGGAGAAATGGTGGTTTGATGTCAGGATTACACAGGTTATGCAGACTGTCGAAAGTGCATGTTCGGTATGTAGTAGGCAAAAGGGGACAAGGTTTTCCTGTTGAGAGGTCACAGCACAGTTTGAGATCTGCGCCAGGAATATCGACTAATTGCATGCCAAGTTTGACGAAGTCCCCTTGAGGAGGTTCTGGATTTCTTGGTCAGACGCTTGTGCCTCGGCAATTTGAGGGAAATCGATGGTGCTTGAGATGCGTTGACAGGAAAGACAATCAATTACTATGTCGTAGATTTCCAAATAAGCTCCACTGAACTGGTGAGTTACGTTGATTTTCTAACCAGAAAATGCTGCTGTCAACGGTATTTGCAGGTGAGCCAATTGTGGCAGATGTCGACAGTAGAATCTGAGCAAACCAAAGAAGCGGAACATTTTTCTAGCAGTATTCAGTCGAACTTCCACTTTTTCGGGTAATGGTGGCAAGCCGTTAGATGAAATCGGGTTCGCTAGGAAGTTGACTTATGACTAATCAAATACGCACTTAGCGGCGTCCAGCACTACACCATAATCTTCTAAACGCTTGAAAACTTCCATTAAGTGATGTTTGTGCTGCTCCACTGTGGTCGAAAAGACAGGAATGCCATCCAGATGTGTGAAACAGAAAGAAAGACTTAGAAGTACCGAATCGATGAACTGTTGCCATGATTGTGCAGCATTCCATAGCCCAAATGCTATGAAAATGCTCTCAAATAACCCACATGGGGTGATGATGGCTGTCTCTGGTTCCTGCCTCAGGCGTCTGGAGCGAGAAGCGTTTGAGAGCCATGATGTGAATAAACACACGTGCAACAATACACGGCATGATACTGCACAAAGAGGATGTGAGCTACTGCGTGTTTTATATGTTCTATGTAAATAGACTCAGAACTCAATAAAGTCTCATTATTCACACTGTATGTATTCAACTTAAATTAAGTACAAAAATGTAAGTTTTTCATACACTATTAGTTTGTCTTCAGCATCACCGTTTAACTGTTTCCTGCCTCAAGATGGGTCTGTTTGGAACAAAGACTTCTCCATTTGCGTCTGTTCTCCCATCATCTTTCTGTGCCTGTATTAATTCTCTCTTTGTCTTACTTTGACGCTATCTCTACTTTCTTCAGCCACCAATCCTTTGGTCTTCCACTCCACCTTTTGCTCTCTGCTTTCATTTCATGTATCAACTTCACTATTGTTTGTGTGTCCATTGTCTATACATTCATTCACATGTGCCATCTCAATATTTTACTCTTAATCTTTTCTTGCAAAAATTGTGTATTAATATCACTTTGACTGTCATTTTTTCTATCCTGTTCTGTGATGCCTATGATGTTACTAAGGAAATTTTATTTGATGCACTTGTATTTAACTCTTGTGTCTTTCCTTCGTTACCTACACTTCTCCATGGCGTGGAATGTAGTAGACTTGATACAAATATATCGCTACCTCTCTTTCTTTTTATTGTCCTTGCTCCAGACAAGGCTCCAGTAGCTCTTGTAGAATGTGTGTACTTCTGCCCTTGCTCATTAATATATCAAAGATTTTTTACCAACTCCTTGATTGTATCACCAAAGATGCAAAACTTTCTACTCTCTTCAGATGTTCGCCCCCTCAACCTTAAGCCAGTTGATACTCACATCCTCATAAGTGTTATCAAAACTACACTCTTTGTATACTGCACTTAATTCCATAATTGTTCACTTCTTACTCCCTTGTGTCTATCTGCTGTTGTACGTCCTCCTCCCCACACATCCTCAAGTCATATGCAAACAACACTTCTTTAATCTCTTTTCCCTAATCTTTCCTGTCCCTCCTACCACCATGTCATGTGTCAGAAAAATGAAAAACAATGGTGTCAGAGGAGTTCTGTGTGTGTTATTCCTTTTCTCTGCTCTAGATAATCTGTTTTTTTTCCCTCCTTTCCATGCTTATGGTAGTGTTCTTGTTGTATTTTGTAGAAATTGTGCCTATTCTGACGTTGGTCTGAGGCCATTATGGTCTTCTTTCAGAATCTTTTCTGCCGTGTTCCTGGTCAGGTTTTTGAAGAACTTCTCAAATATCTTTGTACAACTGCATGTAGTTTTTCCAGTCTTTCCTATTTTATGTCATGGACATATGTTTTATAACATTCTTCTCCCAGTCTTTCCGTATCTTGCTCTCTTTCAATACTACCTTCATCACAATGCACAGCTAACGTTTTTCCCCTTCTGCTGCCGCCATCACCATTTAAACACACACATCATCCAAGACTATTGCTTTTCCGCTTTGCATTTTCTTTAATAATCATTCCGTTTCTTCCCCAGATATCTCCCCTTCTTGGGCTAAATCTCCATCTAACTCACCTTCGCAGTTCTCTTCTTCATATCCTTCTTGATTTGAATTAAGCAGTTCCCCAAAATATTTCCAATACAATTCTTTTGTTACAAATTCTGTCTATATATTCTTGTCTGGTTCACATCTCATACTTGTAGCCTGTATTGATCTTGCTTCTTTCTTTAACAATTCTAAATAATACTTTCTTGTTTGTGCTGCAATCGTTTTTTATCATTATCATGCACTCTGCCATCTATTTGCGTTCTCTCTTCTGCCACTACTGTTTTTGCATTTTTTGAAGTTCTTTGTTCTTCTCTCATTTCCGTTGGCTTCTGTTGGAACCATCCACTGTTAGCCTTGTACTTCATCTCAATCGATTCCTCTTCTTTAACGTTCCACCAATATGTTTCCTTCAGGTATTTTTTTATTTCTACCACTTTTTTGCAGCTTCTACCACTACAGGCTATAGCACAGACTAATATGAGTGTTTCAGCTTGGGTCAGACCTGGTACCTTAGAACCACTTGTTCTATTGATCTGTACACGTAATCATTTCATATATACACTGTTGCAACAATAAATCTTGAGTGATTTGGAAACCTGTAAAAGGATGTACTATTTTTTCCTCTGGCAGTGCAGTAATTCGCTCCCCACTGGAGATGGCTGCTGGCACTTGTAAGACCTGTAGTGGCACATGCTGTGACACGCAATAGCGCTGTATATACTATTGGCCCCACTGTACACCATGTGACATCTCTGTGCCTAGCCTGCCCAGGCCATCTGAGCTAACACATACTCAACTGTCCGATCACCTGAGTACTACGGATATTGTCAGCATGTTAATGCTGTGGTCTTGCACATATTACTGTTGACATTTTTTCTTCTTGAAATCCGTTGCACAACAAGGCCACAGACCATTACTCTTGTAACATGTCGTTCTGTTTCGTTACCTCTATTTCAACGTTGTGGTTCTTAAAAGTATACATCCTAATCTTCTGGTTGCAGAGTTGCAGCACAAGTTCTCTTCAGAAGACAAGCGTGCAGCTGAGAATTTCGCATTTATTACCATTTAAATTAGGACAATTGGGTTGCGATATCAGAAGATTGGGTGAATGACTGCAATGTCACCACAAAGAACATACGGTTACTACCCCTACTGCAGAGGCCGTAAATGTTTAACCATGCACAGTTTTAAATCTAGCACAAGTGTGCTACTTGACCCTTTTGGAGTTTGATTTCTCCACAAATTTTGACTCAGGACAGCTGGGCTGTGGCTTTTAAACTGGGACTTTGTGATATTACTAGCAAGGGAACATTCCCAAAGGTCAATAAATGGTCTCGATTAAACTTGTTGTGTTTGTGAATGGGCTGAAATAATGTAATATCCGTTAATATGCTGCCACCATTTGACTGTAATCATTTTTATTATATTGTTATATGGTCCGGATTCAGCTGTAGGTCATTTTCAAGCACAATAATTTATATATCTGTCAAAAGACATAGGACATACACAAATTACGTATATACTTTCTTGTTTGCACCTACTTTCACTCTTAAGGGGTAAAATACACCTTGGAAGGTAATTTGGAACATAAGGTTTGGAGGGAAATCTTCGAAACGATGATAGATACAAAATGTTTCTCATATAAAAGTTGATATCTAATGAAGCCCCCCCCCCCCCAAGAACCATGGACCTTGCCATTGGTGGGGAGGCTTGCGTGCCTCAATGATACAGATAGCCATACCATAGGTGCAACCACAATGGAGAGGTATCTGTTGAGAGGCCAGACAAACGTGTGGTTCCTGATGAGGGGCAGCAGCCTTTTCAGTAGTTGCAGGGGCAACAGTCCAACAGTCTGGATGATTGACTGATCTGGCCTTGTACTAACCAAAACCGCGTTGCTGTTGTGGTACTGCGAACGGTTGGAAGCAGAGGGAAACTACAGCCGTAATTTTTCCCGAAGGCATGCAGCTTTACTGTATGATTAAATGATAATGGCGTCCTCTTGGGTAAAAATATTCTGGAGGTAAAATAGTCCCCCATTTGGATCTCCGGGCGGGGACTACTCAGGAGGACGTCATTATCAGGAGAAAGAAAACTGGCATTCTACGGATTGGAGCGTGGAATGTCAGACCCCTTAATCGGGCAGGTAGTTAAGAAAATTTAAAAAGGGAAATGGATATGTTAAAGTTAGATATAGTGGGAATTAGTGAAGTTCGGTGGCAGGAGGAACAAGACTTTTGGTCAGGTGAATTCAGGGTTATAAATACAAAATCAAAGAGGGGTAAGGCAGGAGTAGGTTTAATAATAAATAAAAAATAGGAGTGCAGCTAAGCTACTACAAACAGCATAGTGAACGCATTATTGTGATCAAGATAGATACGAAGCCCAATCCTACTACAGTAGTACAAGTTTATATGCCAACTAGCTCTGCAGATGATGAAGAGATTGATGAAATGTATGATGAGATAAAAGAAATTATTCGGACAGTGAAGGGAGACGAAAATTTAATAGTCGTGGGTGACTGGAATTCAACAGTAGGAAAAGGAAGAGAAGGAAATGTAGTAGGTGAATATGGTTTGGGGCTAAGAAATGAAAGAGGAAGCCGCCTGGTAGAATTTTGCACAGAACATAACTTAATCATAGCTAACACTTAGTTCAAGAATCATGAAAGAAGGTCATATACATGGAAGAACCCTGGAGATACTAGAAGGTTTCAGATAGATTATATAATGGGAAGACAGAGATTTAGGAACCATGTTTTAAACTGTAGGACATTTCCAGTGGCAGATGTGGAGTCTTACAACTATCTATTGGTTATGACCTGTAGATTAAAACTGAAGAAACTGCAAAAAGGAGATGGGATCTGGATAAACTGAAAGAACCAGAGTTTGTACAGAGTTTCAGGGAGAGCATAAGGGAACAACTGGCAGGAATGGGGGAAAGAAATACAGTAGATGAAGAGTGGGTAGCTGTGAGGGATGAAATAGTGAAGGCAGCAGAGGATCAAGTAGGTAAAAAGACGAGGACTAGTAGAAATCCTTGGGTAACAGAGGAGATACTGAATTTAATTGATGAAAGGAGAAAATACAAAAATGCAGTAAATAAAGCAGGCAAAAAGGAATACAAAATTCTCAAAAATGATATCGACAGGAAGTACAAAATGGCTAAGCAGGGATGACTAGAGGACAAATGTAGGGATATAGAGGTTTATCTCACTAGGGGTAAGATAGATACTGCCTACAGGAAAATTAAAGAGACCTTTGGAGAAAAGAGAGCCACTTGTATGAATATCAAGAGCTCAGATGGAAACCCAGTTCTAAGCAAAGAAGGGAAAGCAGAAAGGTGGAAGGAGTATATAGAGTGTCTATACTGGGGCGATGTTCTTGAGGACAATATTATGGAAATGGAAGAGGAGGTAGATGAAGATGAAATGAGAGATATGATACTGCATGAAGAGTTTGACAGAGCACTGAAGTCGTAACAAGGCCCCAGGAGTAGACAACATTCCATTAGAACTACTGACGGCCTTGGGAGATCCAGTCCCAACAAAACTCTACCATGTGGTGAGCAAGATGTACGAGACAGGCGAAATATCCTCAGACTTCAAGAAGAATATAATAATTCCAATCCCAAAGAAAGCAGGTGTTGACAGATGTGAAAATTACCGAACTATCAGTTTAATAAGTCACAGCTGCAAAATACTAACGCGAATTCTTTACAGACGAATGGAAAAACTGGTAGAAACCGATCTCGGGGGAGATCAGTTTGGATTCCGTAGAAATGTTGGAACACGTGAAGCAATACTGACCCTACGACTTATCTTAAAAAATAGATTAAGGAAAGGCAAACCTACATTTCTAGCATTTGTAGACTTAGAGAAAGCATTTGACAATGTTGACTGGAATACTCTCAATTTCTTAAGGTGCCAGGGGTAAAATCAGGGAGCGAAAGGCTATTTACAATTTGTACAGAAAGAAGATGGCAGTTATAAGAGTCGAGCGACATGAAAGGGTAGCAGTGGTTGGGAAGGGAGTGAGACAGGGTTGTAGCCTCTCCCCGATGTTATTCCATCTGTATATCGAGCAAGCAGTGAAGGAAACAAAAGAAAAGTTCGGAGTAGGTATTAAAATCCATGGAGAGGAAATAAAAACTATGAGGTTCGCCGATGACATAATTCTGTCAGAGACAGCAAAGGACTTGGAAGAGCAGTTGAACGGAATGGACAGCGTCTTGAAAGGAGGGTATACGATGAACATCAACAAAAGCAAAACGAGGACAATGGAATGTAGTAGAATTAAGCTGGGCGATGCTGAGGGAATTCGATTAGGAAATGAGACACTTAAAGTAGTAAATGAGTTTTGCTATTTGGGGAGCAAAATAACTGATGATGGTCGAAGTTAAGAGGATGTAAATTGTAGACTGGCAATGACAAGGAAAGCGTTTCTGAAGAAGAGAAATTTGTTAACATCGAGTGTAGATGTAAGTGTCGGGAAGTCATTTCTGAAAGTATTTGCATGGAGTGTGACCATTTATGGAAGTGAAACATGGACGATAACTAGTTTCGACAAAAAGAGAATAGAAGCTTTCGAAATGTGGTGTTACAGAAGAATGTTGAAGATTAGATGGGATCACAAAACTAATGAGGAGGTATTGAATAGGATTGCAGAGAAGAGGAGTTTGTGGCACAATTTGACAAGAAGAAGGGACCGGTTGGTAGGACATGTTATGAGGCATCAAGGGATCACAAATTTAGTAAAGGAGTGCAGTGTGGAGGGTAAAAATCGTAGAGGGAGACCAAGAGATGAACACACTAAGCAGATTCAGAAGGATGTAGGCTGCAGTAAGTACTGGGAGATGAAGAAGCTTGCACAGGATAGAGTAGCATGGAGAGCTGCATCAAACCAGTCTCAGGACTGACGACCACAACAACAACAACATCTAATTAACGTTCTTGAAAACTGTATAATCAAATTTTGCAATAATTCGAAATTTTGCAAAATACCCCACCACAATAATTCATTTTTAAAAATGAAAACTTTTTTACAATACAAATTAGAGAATTTTTCAAACTACATACATCCATTTTTAATAAAGCTGGCTCCTGAAATAACAGTTTTGGAAAATAAGCTGCGCATAAAGTGCCTTCAGAGTATTTTCAACACAACTAATTAAAATATCTTAATGTTCATTATTACTCTTGTTATTTATTTTAATTATATTTGTTTAGTGTTTTAAATTGTTGTTTTACGTTTTACATCCATATTTTTTACTTTTTGTTTTACCATTTCGTATATGTGTATTTTGTTACTTGAAAATAATAAGCAACTTATTATTATGACACAACATTCTCTTACAATATCCACAGAAATGATATAATTGATTAAAATATAACATTCTCTTACAATATGCACAAAAATTAATGTAATTTCTTCTTGTAATGTATGTGACAGAGAACACAATATAAAACCAAATTCAGCAGAATTTCAAATTGCCATGAGTGTTCCCCTAAATACCCTGATATGTAACACGTATATTTCAGTGTGTTGGTAAACCCTGGTGAAAAGAATTGATTAGTTACTAGTGACTGCAGCTTAATTATATTGCATTTGAAGTTGAGTTTGACATCAAAATTACTCAAAAGAAGTAGATCTGAAAATCTTGTTGAAAAGTTCTTCCAGCATCGAGAGCCTCCTTAATATATAAATTTTTTCCTTGTAAAATTGTCAACAACCTGTTTATTATTTTATTAATATTTATTATATGTGAGGGCCTTGCAGAGACTGTGCCTGTAACATCAGTCACATACTGATACATGTTTTTCAAAGACTGATCTCTCACATTATAATTGATGTAATGTTTTTCTGGTTGCATTCGTAAAAGAGAAATGGAATAAAAGACATAAATAGAGAAAGGAGTAAATTACAATTCAGAGAAGAAGCGCAATTTGATATGGCAAACGAATGAGACTCCATTACTAAAGATACAATGAAAGTTTGATATTTATTCAGCTGCAGTCAGTCTAACGATGTGCAGCTAGATTCAACAGCAAGAATAGGATTTTTCTGTGTAGTTTTTTTAGCAGCAACTTTCAGTACAATGTAGTATTTCCATCGCGAGTGCGAAATTCAAATTGTTGCTCCCGCACAATTGCTATTCATCCGAAAAGTATTAGCTATTGTACCTTGTCTTTTAAGCCACACTGTCCATATACTTAGGTGGTATCTGTTTCAAAGTTCGTTCACACTTTTTAGTGACCACACTTCGTGCGCGAATGTTACTGCACATTCTCTTAACATTTCCATTACTAGCCTTTGTGCTCGTACTGACAAGGCAGTTTGTTGACCACAAAACGATCAATATTGCATTGCATTTTATCACAGTTCATAAACAGTCACAATTGTGTTCTTTCATTGCGTAACAGCACGTTTACGAATCTACAATAATACATACTTACATTATCAATTGTGCTTGCATACAGATTGTCTTTACTTGCATTTACATTTCCATATACATCTATATTCTCAGTATGAATATATTGTACAGGGTGAGTCACCTAACGTTACCGCTGGATGTATTTCGTAAACCACATCAAATACTGGCGAACCGATTCCACAGACCGAACGTGAGGAGAGGGGCTAGTGTAATTATTTAATACAAACCATACAAAAATGCACGGAAGTATGTTTTTTAACACAAACCTACGTTTTTTAAATGGAACCACGTTAGTTTTGTTAGCACATCTGAACATATAAACAAATACGTAATCAGTGCCGTTTGTTTCATTGTAAAATGTTAATTACATCCGGAGATATTGTGACCTAAAGTTGACGCTTGAAACCTCCGACGTCCAGTTGCGTGTTATAACAAACACGGGCCACGGTCGGCGAGCCCTCCTGATCTTACACCTCTGGACTTCTTTCTGTGGGGTACGTTAAAGGAGAATGTGTACCGTGATGTGCCTACAACCCCAGAGGATATGAAACAACGTATTGTGACAGCCTGCGGCGACATTACACCAGATGTACTGCGGCGTGTACGACATTCATTACGCCAGAGATTGCAATTGTGTGCAGCAAATGATGGCCACCACATTGAACATCTGTTGGCCTGACATGTCGGGACACACTCTATTCCACTCCGTAATTGAAAACGGAAACCACGTGTGTACGTGTACCTCACCCCTCATTGTAATGTACATGTGCGTCAGTGAAAAACACCAATAAAAAGGTGTTAGCATGTGGACGTAATGTGCTGTTCCAGTCTCTTCTGTACCTAAGGTCCATCACCGTTCCCTTTGGATCCCTATGTAATTCGGTGCTCTCCGGTACACACGATCGAACAGCGGAGGAGTGGTACTCAAGCGTCAACTTCAGGTTACAATATCTCCGGATGTAATTAACATTTTACAATGCAACAAACGTCACTGATTACGTATTTGTTTATATGTTCAGATGTGCTAACAAAACTAACGTGGTTCCATTTAAAAAACGTAGGTTTGTGCTAAAAAACACACTTTCGTGCATTTCTTTATGGTTTGTATTAACCAATTACACTAGCCCCTCCCCTCACGTTCGGTCTGTGGAATCGATTCGTCAGTATTTGATGTGGTTTACGAAATACATCCAGCGGTAATGTTAGGTGACTCATCCTGTATACATATACAGGGTAGTCCATTGATAGTGACCGGGCCAAATATCTCACGAAATAAGCGTCAAACGAGAAACCTACAAGGACGAAACTTGTCTAGCTTGAAGGGGGAAACCAGATGGCGCTATGGTTGGCCCGCTAGATGGCGCTGCCATAGGTCAAACGGATATCAACCGTGTTTTTTTAAATAGGAACTCCCATTTTTATTACATATTCGTGTAGTATGTAAAGAAGTATGAATGTTTTAGTTGGACCACTTTTTTCGCTTTGTGACAGATGGCGCTGCAATAGTCGCAAACGTATAAGTACGTTGTATCACGTAACATTCTGCCAGTGCGGATGGTATTTGCTTCGTGATACATTACCGTGTTAAAATGGACCGTTTACCGATTGCTGAAAATGTCGATATCGTGTTGATGTATGGCTATTGTGATCAAAATGCCCAACGGGCGTGTGCTATGTATGCTACTCGGTATCCTGGACGACATCATCCAAGTGTCCGGATAGTTACGTTATTTAAGGAAACAGGAAGTGTTCAGCCACATGTGAAACGTCAACCACGACTTGTAACAAATGATGATGCCCAAGTAGGTGTTTTAGCTGCTGTCGCGACTAATCTGCACATCAGTAGCAGACAAATTGCGCGAGAATCGGGAATCTCAAAAACGTCGATGATGAGAATGCTATATCAACATCGACTGCACCTGTACCATATTTTTGTGCACCAGGAATTGCATGGCGACGACTTTGAATGTCGTGTACAGTTCTGTCACTGGGCACAAGAGAAATTACGGGACAATGACAGATTTTTTGCACGTGTTCTATTTAGCGACGAAGCGTCACTCACCAATAGCGGTAACGTAAACCGGCATAATATGCACTATTGGGCAACGGAAATTCCACGATGGCTGCGACAAGTGGAACATCAGCGACCTTGGAAGGTTAATGTGTGGTGCAGCATTATGGGAGGAAGGATAATTGGCCCCCATTTTATCGATGGCAATCTAAATGGTGCAATGTATGCTGATTTCCTACGTAATGTTCTACCGATGTTACTAGAAGATGTTTCACTGCACGACAGAAGGGCGATGTACTTCCAGCATGATGGAAGTCCGGCACATAGCTCGCGTGCGGTTGAAGCAGTACTGAATAGCGTTATTTCATGACAGGTGGATTGGCCCGCACGTTCACCGGATCTGACGTCCCCGGATTTCTTTCTGTGGCGAAAGTTGAAGGATATTTGCTGTCGTGATCCACCGACAACGCCTGACAACATGCGTCAGCACATTGTCAATGCATGTGCTAACATTACGGAAGGGAAACTACTCGCTGTTGAGAGGAATGTCGTTACACGTTGACATCATTTTGAGCATTTATTGCATTAGTGTGGTATTTACATGTAATCACACTGTAACAGCATGCGTTCTCAGAAATGACAAGTTCACAAAGGTACATGTATCACATTGGAACAACCGAAATAAAATGTTCAAACGTACCTATGTTCTGTATTTTAATTTAAAAAACCTACCTGTTACCAACTGTTCGTCTAAAATTGTGAGCCATGTGTTTGTGACTATTACTGCGCCATCTATCACAAAGCGAAAAAAGTGGTCCAACTAAAACATTCATATTTCTTTACGTACTACACTAATATGTAATAAAAAATGAGGGTTCCTATTTTAAAAAAAACGCAGTTGATATCCGTTTGACCTATGGCAGCGCCATCTAGCGGGCCAACCATAGAGCCATCTGGTTTCCCCTTCAAGCTGGACAAGTTTGGTTTTTTGTAGTTTTTTCGTTTACGCTTATTTCGTGAGATATTCGGCCCGGTCACGATCAGTGGACCACCCTGTATACTGCAGTATCCTCGTCGCCACTGCAGAGTCTTGTACTGTAAGCAAGCAAGGGAGAGGATGTGGTTACAGGTGGCCGGTATTCTCTTTCTGCAACACAAATTCACACATGGATTAATATGGTTCTTTAATTATATGAGCATTACTTACCTTTAATAGAGTCCCTGTGTTGTGGAACAAGCTCATCAGTAATAGTCCTCTTGCAGACAATATCGGTAATCTTAGTATAATCACTAATCTGGTCACTATGTACTGTCATAGCCTGTGATCTGTTCTGTAAGTAACTAACAGACGCCAGACTAGAAGAGTGAATTAGTGCAGCTCTCTGGTCAGCGGCGGCGGCCTAAACACATGCTGTCTAGAGTCTGTTGGCGGCATGTTGCTTGTGGGTGTGTCACTGGCCTCTCGTGTAGGGGCACTTGATACTGCATCTCTATCGTTCTTCGCGCTACATCTTTGCCGACTGGTGTGCTGGCGACAGCTTACACCAGCACATTCCTCCCTCTGTCGAAATGCCACATCATTGTCGTGTAGGGAGGATGCGAACGAGAATGGGAAGGGAGGCAGGACGTTGGATACAGAGACAGATTGGGAGCTGTGGCTGTGGAGGACAGCATACTCCCAACTGTATCCCACCATCTGGCTTGTGAGGCAGCAGTAACATCCTCCAAAAAACTGCTGCCAGGGCAAACGTCCAGACCTAAGGGGGTGTCCTGGAGTGATGATGGCGATGTCGACGGTGACGGCGACAACGAGTCCACATTCATTGGGTCGGCGAGCTAGGGCAGTGGGGACGAGGGCGGTTCTGGACATCCACTCCTCCTGGGTTGCTCTGGTGGCACCAGCGGGTAGATGTGAAGGCCGCGTGGTCCCATGAGGCCGTGAGTCTGGGGGAAGGAAGCAGCAGAATCATGGAGCAAATGACACGCACGAATTTGGTTCTATTGGCGGCGCTGCAACCCATCGAGACCTTAAATCATGAAAGAGCCAATGCGTTCCTGGATCACGCCTCTTTCCAAGCTCCCACAGTTGCCATAAACCCTGAAAAGATCAAGATCGCGCGGCGAAAAGCGATACTTGCGCACCATTGGCGAGGCCGGATGCTGCAGTTGGTGTAGCAAGTGTAGCAGCTTCCGTTGGCGGCGGCCAGGCAGAAGTTCCGCCGGTGATGGCCCGTCTCGTGGGTAGGAGCGATAGGAGGCGAGAAAGAGTTGCAGCGCCTACTCCCGCGTGTAGGTGGTGCGAAGCTTGGCCACTTGTTGTATGAAAGTGCATACGAAGAGTCCAGCTTCTCCATTGGACTGGGGGTGAAACGGAGCACTTGTTAGATGACGAATGTCATTTCGTTCACAAAACTGTTCAAAAATCACGTGAAGTGAACTGTGGTCCATTGTATGACACAAGTACTTCTGACAAACCTTCTATGCAAAACATGGAGGACAACGCTTGAATGGTGCTATGGGATGTGGTCCATTGTATGACACAAGTACTTCTGACAAACCTTCTATGCAAAACATGGAGGACAACGCTTGAATGGTGCTATGGGATATGGTAGAAGCCATAGGCACGGCAAATGGGAACTTGCGAGTGTTCCAAAATGGTCCTGCAAAGTCTGTGTGCACTCGTTGCCACGACGATTGAGTCTTAGGCCTTGATGAGAATGTCAGTGGCGGAGAGGATTGGTTTTCCGTGCATGTGCGACACTGTGACGTCATCTGTTCAATGTGGGCGTCCATGCCCTGCCAGGTACAGTGCCGGCGAGCTAAGTGTTTAGTGCGAACAACTCTCCAATGTTCTTGGTGAAGCAATCGCAACATATCCTTTTGCCACACTTTGGGAATAAGCACATGCGCTTGTCCACTGTCATTTTGAATTGGAATAACACCCTGTTGAACTGATAGGTTATGTCGACGTGTAAAATATCGGCACGAAATTGAGTTCTGAATGCTGTTCAACGAACGAGGCCAAGACGTGCGAATGTAATGCAAGAAAATCTTGAGTTCGAGTCTGCCTCCGTGGCCTGTGCTAATTTTTTGCAGTGTAAGGGAAAATATTCCAGCAATTCAGAGTCCTGCGCATCGATTTGGCAACAAGATGAGGCAGATGCATCAAAATCAGAGTCTGGCCCAGTGATAGATAGGGCGTCTGCATTGCCATGCTTTTCCGTAGGTCTATACACAGTTTCATGCTGATACTGCGAAAGCAACAAAGCCCAACGTTGCAATTTTTAAACAGAGCGTATAGGAACCGGCTTTGACGGATGAAACAAGAATTGCAAAGGCTTGTGATCTGTCACTAAAAACAGCTTGTGACCATAGAAATAGTGATGGAATTTGGTCACAACGTACACAATAGCGAGAGCCTCCTTTTCTGTTTGAGAATAACTGCACTGAGTTTAACAACTTTGAGGCAGAAGCAGCGCCGATTCCGTAGGAAAAAACGTTAACTTGCAAAACTACTGGCTTTTCACGGTCAAAATGCACTAAAAATCTGTCACTGAGCAAGGCATTTTTGAATTTCTTAAATGTGTCGTGATATTCTTTGGTCCACACAAAAGGTACATATTTCCGACGCAAGCGATGCAATGGAGCCGCGATCTGGGCGGCGCTCGGTATGAACCAAATGCAGTATGTCATTTTGCCTACTACTGACTGCATTTCAAATACATTGGGAGGAACAGGCAGGTGACGGATTGCAAGCAAATGAGACTAGAGGGGGTGCAGACCCTGACTGCTTACCATATGACCGACGTAATGTAGTTCAGTTTGAAAAAAAAGTCACACCCTTCGAGACGTCACTTGAGTCGTGCTTCTGACAACACTCGAAAAAGAGTACGCAAATTGGCAATGTGTTCCTCTGGTGTACGATCTGAGACGACAATATCGTCAAGGCAGCTTGACAAAATGGCACCTTTGCAGTCAGCTGTTCCAAGTAACGTTGAAAAACGGCGGGTGCGGAAACACTACCGAAGGGCAAACGCAAATACGTGAAGAGTCCTAAGTGTGTATTTACAACAGAGATTCTTCACTTAATGGAATTTGCAAGTAGGAATCACGCAAATCTGTTTTAGAAAAATAACGTCCTGCACGAAGCCTGTCCGTGAGTTCCTCAGGGCGAGGTAACGGGTAAATGTCAACTACTGTCTGTGGGTTGACTGTAGACTTGAAGTCAACACAAATGCGAATGCGACCAGAAGGCTTAGGCAACAAAATTAGAGGACTTGCCCACTGACTATCTTGAATGGGAGCAATTACACCATTACCTTGTAACCTTCAATTTACTGGCTACTTTGTCTCTTAAAGCAATTGGAACGGGGTGGGCCCGGAAAAACTTAGGCTGTACATTGTCTTTCAATGTAACGTGCGCTACAAAGTTATTAGCTATCCCATTCCTTCGGAAAATAGTTCAGTGAATTCTTTAAGCAAGATAGCTACACTGTCTTTTGGAGTAAAAGCAGTCACTGAAAGTACACTGTCTTGGATGCTAAGGCCAAACAAAAAAGGCTTCTAAACCGAATATGTTCTCACTGTCTCTTGATTTCAACACAGGAAAATACACCGGCATTTTTAAATATAATTAGAAAACTTGAAAGCGTGCTTTCAGATTCGACACACAGTAAAATAATAGAAATACAGTTGTTATTTACCTATATTTCTTTACTGCACACATTTTTATACATACGTCTCTACACCATTATATGCACAGTCATCTCGTAAAATTACTAGCTTACTTCCTCACCGTCGCTCATTCTAACAAAACTACTGATATGCGAGCGAAGCAGCGGGTAAGAGCTAGTAGTCTATTTACGGATATTGTTGGTCTCCTCGAGACTGGAGAAGTGCCATTCCAGTACCCTCCCAGCATTGGCTGGGGCATCCGAATGGATGGATGTAAATAACAAGCAAAAAATTGTTTTGATATATGTTTACCATTGTTCAGCACAACTCAAAGCTGGGCCTGTGGACTAACGGTAAAGCGCGTGCCTAGAACTGAGAGGCCGCAGGATCGAATCCTGGTCGGACCATGGAAATCTTTAATCTAGCCTTCACCTCTCGACACACCGAGCGAGGTGGCTCAGTGGTTAGCACACTGGACTCGCATTCGGGAGGACGACGGTTCAATCCCGTCTCCGGCCATCCTGATTTAGGTTTTCCGTGATTTCCCTAAATCGTTTCAGGCAAATGCCGGGATGGTTCCTTTGAAAGGGCACGGCCGATTTCCTTCCCAATCCTTCCTGAACCCGAGCTTGCGCTCCGTCTCTAATGACCTCGTTGTCGACGGGACGTTAAACACTAACCACCACCACCACCACCTCTCGACAATTGCGAGGAGTCGCCAGGAGGGACACGTGGCTTGGATTCCACACTATGTTCCATTTGCCAGGTAGAATTTATGGAGTAGATTAGGGACACGCAAGTGCTGAAATGGCGTCCAATTGAAAATCCCCAGCCATTGAGCCGCACTCAGTTAATTAAAGTACGGACCGAAGACATATTACTTCACTTCCATCCGGCACAGTGAGTGTTGCCGCCATACTGTTTAATAGGGTCGAAACGTTAGAATCACTCAGCTGTTAACTGGCCGAACTTACTGAACACTTTTCAGAACTGTCCACTACTGCCCATATTCAGCTGAGGGGGCTTCTTTATTTGGGTGGATTGTGACATCTTTCCTGCGGCGTCAAAGCCTGACTTCAGAATTACTAATTCGTAATGGTTGAAGTGAATTTTTCTTCAATAACCAGTGACACTGAAGACCGATCTTCAATATGATTGAAGCTGCTCTTTCTGTTTGCATTATAATTCGAAGGCTATTCGTTCATTAAGATCCGACCGCTCACGAAATGGAAACCACAGTGAAAGTTCGATGAAGCTTTCCGCAGATGTGTTGCGCAGTCTCTCTAGTACGACCATCGTTCGCGTCACGTCGGTCTTTCCAGTTCTCATCACAGACGGAGCACTTCAAGGTGCGTAGAAAATAGCGTTTACCGCCAGATACGAGTCATTACTGAGAGATTTCGCCTGCTTTCATGCAGCTCACGTAACGTAACTCACGCATTTTCTTCTTCATTACAATTATTCTTGACCGCACAGTGCAGGGTCAATGGAGACGTTCCTGCAGTCTTTTAGACGTGAAGTTTTATCTCTTCTCACATATACTACTGACTATGAAGACAACATTCTGGCACAGACAACGAGCTGCAGACCAGCATAGAGAAATGGCGGAAAGTACAAGCGGCTGCCTTCTATGACGAGCCTATTCGGAAGGTTGTACCACGCTACGACAAATGTCAAAGTCGGGGTGGCAACTCGTATATAGAGAAGTATCTTCAAAGTGTAGCTAACTGTTGCAAATAAAACACTTTTGATTTTCACTTGGTGTCCAGTTCTTGACCGATCGGATCTTAATAAACGATGAGTCCACGTACATTGATTGAACCAGGCAGACATGGGGACAGAAGGGCTAAAAACATACCAAAACGAAATTCACTAAAAAAATTACAAAATTTTTGCAAGTATTCTCGTAAGTTATCGATGCATGTGTAATCGACATTTTAATTAGTTTATGTTAGTAAGAACATTGTCGTTTGAATGAAACAAATTACCTGTGTTGAGCTATTTCGTCCCAGTACGTTGACTGTCATACTTCAATTACTTCAGAATGCTTTCACACAATCTGTCAAAAAGTAAGTTGAACAGAGTTTTCCATGCTTAGTTCGTGGAAGATATGCCCTCCAAAATCTATTATTTCACTGCGAATAGGAAGGGGTTCTGACTTCCAATAGAGTTAGTAATTCGGGGAATAATTTGTTAAAGAGAAACGAATTTGGAAACCTTGAATCACGCGCAGAAAGCTGAGAAAGTAATGCCTGTAAAAAGATCAATATGAAAATAGATGATTAATAGCAAGTCATTTCACTAGGGGATTTCAAAAGCTAAGATACACGTTATTATGGCGGGGGGAGTAACTTTTATTAAATGCTGCATTACTCTTCAAAGTAACACAGATACATGACACTATAAGCATCAATTCTTTGTAAATAAAAGTTCTTACGTTCAGTTCGTCGACGGCAGAAATCAACTTTTTGGCCACAGGAGCATTCGACAACTACTACGTGAATGTTCTCATCGTTGAAAAATCTCTTCTCTCCTCCACCCCTCACTCCCCTAGAAATTCATCGATTACCAGACATTATTTGTGTGATATGTCGATAGTCTTCCTTCCTGATCAGCATCAGCCACGTCTGTGCGGCCTTGGTCAAATTTTCGGTTTTTGAGAATATTTCTCATTGAGAAGCAGCGATCTGACTAGACGTACTTTAGAAATGGACACAAACAGTCTCGAACGCAAAAACGTTTATTTCTCTGAGAACCGGTTTCGGTGTGCTTCTGAGCATACTCAGGTCCTCATACTACGATGATAGCGGTGGCGGTGAAGGGAGCGAGTTTTGTAGCTGACAGTTGACGTTCGTGGAGTTACAACACTCGCTCCATTCACCGCTATCGCCTACCATCACGGTATGAGGGCCTGAGGATGGTCAAAAACTGGTCGAAACCCGTTATCAGCGAAATAAATGTTTTTGCGGTCGAGACTGTTTGTGTCCGTTTTCTAAAATACTTGGTCAAATTGTCGGCACCATTTCACCGCGGCCTGACACGACATTACTTTTGGTCCACATATCGCCACAATTTCACGGTGAATCTGCGTGAAATTTAGACGCTTACTCACAAGGATCGCAATTTCCCCTGGGCTTCAGCTTTGGACTACGTTCCAGTTGCACCACCGTTTCACCAGCACGCTGTGATGCACACGTGGACGGTATGGCAGCAGCCCTCTGTCTGCAGGAAATTGCGTGACAATCCACAACTGTTATTGCGCAATGGCCTTGGCGTGAGATGACATGTGTAACTTACTGTCTGAAGTTCCTACATATACACGAGCCAAAAGTGTGTCATGTTACACCAGTAAGATACATCGAGTGTTGGGAATCGATCTTTGATTTATGTAACGATTAGTGAATGAAATAGAATTATTTCGGAATTCGTTATGTTATGGACCTCGAAGCGAGGGCACCCTCTCGTTGTCCTGTCATTTGACTGGTCTTGTCTGTAAAACATAAATTGTTGAAGTTGTTAGTTGCTGTGTTTACATGAGACACAACTTCCGGAAGACACAAACTGACTTTCAGGAACCGATTTTCGCTGGTGGGTTTACATGTTAAGACCTGAAGTAGTTTTGCTAGACCGGATAAATATCGGTGTTCCAGTCGTCAGGTGTTATACACAAATGAGAAGCTCAGTTCCAAAAGGTGCCAAATCCATAAAATCTAATTTAACAGGAGAGACAAAAAAGTTTTACAGCCACCTTAGCATCAGAATATGTTTGTAGCTTTGTTGTTATATTCAGACATGTTTACACACATTAAGCCAAGCATCTTGGTTATATGATTATTTGTTTAACTGTTATTGCATAAATGAAAATGAATTTTATCCCTTTTGGCAGAAAATTGTAGTAAGTTTGGTAATTGTTGTTCTGGAGCTTCTGTTGATGATTCACAGTATTCGTCTGATACATCAGACTTCATAATATAATTAAAATGCACGACAGAAGCAAGGAAAACGTCAGAAGAGTTCTCACAATAGCCGGCCGGTGTGGCCGTGCGGTTGAAGGCGCTTCAGTCTGGAACCGCGTGACCGCTACGGTCGCAGGTTCGAATCCTGCCTCGGGCATGGATGTGTGTGATGTCCTTAGGTTAGTTAGGTTTAATTAGTTCTACGTTCTAGGCGACTGATGACCTCAGAAGTTAAGTCGCGTAGTGCTCAGAGCCATTTGAGCCAGTTCTCACAATATACAATGACATGTAAACAAATGTCGGCCATGATGTGTGTGACGTCATAAATAAGATGAGCCTCGTTTGGCTGCCTGGATTTGGAACTTCTTCGAAACGAAATAAGATTCGATTTGGTACTCTTCAGCGTGAACAGCATGTCTTGAGGGGAAACACAAACTGAAGAGACAGAGAAACTGTTACACCTGCCTAATATCGTGTAGGGCCACCGCGAGCACGCAGAACTGCCACAACACGACGTGGCATGGACTCGACTAATGTCGGAAGCAGTTCTGGAGGGTATTGACACCATGAATCCTGCAGAGTTGTGCATAAATCCGTAACAGTACGAGAGGATGGAGATCTCTTCCGAACAGCACGTTACAAGGCGTCCCATACATGCTCAATAACGTTCATGTCTGGGAAATTTGGTGGTCAGCGGAAGTGTTTAAATTCAGAGGATTTTTCCTGGAGCCACTCTGCAGCAATTCTGGACATTTGGGGTGTCGCATTGTCCTGCTGTAATTAGCCACGTCCAAATGCACAATGGACATGAATGGATGCCGGTGATCAGACAGGATGCTTATGTACGTGTTACCCGTCAGAGTCGTATGCAGTCGTATCAGGGGCCCCATATCACTCCCACGTCAAACGCCCCACGCCATTACAGAGCCTCCACCAGCTTGAATAGTCCCCTGTTGACATGTAGGGTCCATAGATTCATGGGGTTCTCTCCATACCTGTAAACGTCCATGCACTCGATAGAATTTGAAACGAGACTCGTCCAACCAGGCAACATGTTTCCAGTCATCAATAACCCAGTGTCGGTGCTGATGGGCCCAGGCGAGGCTTAAAGCTTTGTGTTGTGCAGTCATCAAGGGTACACGAGTGGGCCTTCGGCTCTGAAAGCCCATATCAATGATGTTTAGTTGAAAGGTTCGCATGCTGACTCTTGTTGATGGCACAGCATTGAAATCTGTAGCAATTTGCTGAAGGGTGGCACTTCTGTCACGCTGGACGATCCTCTTCGGTCGTCGTTGGTTCCGTTCTTGCAGGATCGTTTTCCGACCGCAACGATGTCGGAGATTTGATGTTTTAACTGGATTCAAAAATGGCTCTGAGCACTACGCGATTCAACTTCTGAGGTCATCAGTCGCCTAGAACTTAGAACTAATTAAACCTAACTAACCTAAGGACATCACACACATCCATGCCCGAGGCAGGATTCGAACCTGCGACCGTAGCGGTCACGCGGTTCCAGACTGAAGCGCCTTTAACCGCATGGCCACACCGGCCGGCTTTTACCGGATTCCTGATATTCACAGTACACTTGTGGAATGGTCGTACGGGGAAATCCCCATTTCATCGCTATCTCGGAGACGCTGTTCCCATCCTTTGTGCGCCGACTGTAACACCACGTTCAAAGTCCCTTAAATCTTGATAACCTGCCATTGTAACGCCAGTAACCCACTTAACAAGTGCTCCAGACACTTGCATTATATATGCATTATCGGTCGCAACACGGTATTCTGGCGGTTTACATATCTCTGTTTTTGAATACGCATGTCTATACCAGTTTCTTTGGTGCTTCTGTGTATAACGGATATGGTACGGTCTGGCATACATAACAGTTCTTATTAGATAGGTAATGGTTGTACGTAGTGTTGCCACCTGTTCTCATTTTTCAATTTTTCGGGTTTGGTACCTTCTGGAAGTGAGTTTCTAAAATGGACTCTGGACTGTGCCGTATTCTGATTGAGTCACCGCAACAGCTGTTTCTCTTCAGTTAAATATCGAAGGTAGACAAGTTTATGATCAGTCTAATGTTTTACCTCTCTTTCACTGCACCAAAATATTATTCCGTCCAGATTACGTGAAAATTTTTACAACGAGAGGTAACCTGAGAACCGAAGCACGTTTCAAAGACGGTCGTAGGTTACATGGGGACGAAAATCGGTTGTGGTAGTGGAATTCTGGGTAGTTGGAAATGCACTTCCAGAGTCGGTATCCACATTTCCAGAATCGATATTGGAAGTTTTCATGACCAACGAGAAGCGATTAACGAACAGGTTTGACGATCCTCGTGTGGACGTAGTGAGTGATCACGCCGGCTAAGTTCGCGCGCACGGCACTGCATCGTATTTGGAGGCCGCGCACCCAGCAGGGGGCAGCGGAACAGAGATAGAGAGAGAGAGAGAGAGAGAGAGAGAGAGAGCGTCACGTGATACGCGAGCTGCCGCCAGCCTTGGGCCACGAGGCGTGCGACGCGCGGCGCAGGAATGCATAATGCTTCCCGTGCACCTGAAAAACTCTTCACGAAACGTCCATCAAAATAAACATAGTCAGCTGGCCTGATGTAATGAGTAAGGGACTGACTGTCAAGAATACATTCCTCTCAATGCAGAGCGAGTTACTTTTACTCAAAGTCTCTACTACATCTGCACTCACACACTGCACTCAGGTTTGTTCTGCGACTATTTGTTTTTACTTTGTAGATCCGTTCTCATACGTGACGAGGCACACGGGTCGGAAATGTACCGCAACCTCACGAGACACAGCGCAAGCGTGGTTATGTAGCGACAAACAGGCCCTCGTATTCTGGAACACACTGTTCCGAGGTCCACTACCCGAAATGTCCTGGGCTCCTTAGAAATGTCAACACAGTCCATATCCGCACAAGCGTCATTCCTTACAAGCGTTACAAACGTACAAGTGTTACAAACTGCGTGTCACATGGGACGTGCTAATTAACCTGACTCTAGCGCTCTCCAGCTGTAATGTCGGCTATATCTGTCCCGCACACCGCAAGATTTCCAGAATGACATTTTCACTCTGCAATGGAGTGTGCGCTGATATGAAACTTCCTGGCACATTAAAACTGTGTGCCAGATCGAGAGTCGAACTCGGGACCTTTGCCTTTCGCGGGCAAGTGCTCTACCACCTGAGCTACCCAAACACGATTCACGCCCCGTCCTCACAGCTTTACTTCCGCCAGTACCTCGTCTCCTACTTTCCAAACTTCCCAGAAGCTCTACTGCGAACCTTGCAGAACTAGTACTCCTGGAAGAAAGGATATTGCGGAGACATGGCTTAGCCACAGCATCGGGGATGTTTCCAGAATGAGATTTTCACTCTGCAGCGGAGTGTGCGCTGATATGAAACTTCCTGGCAGATTAAAACTGTGTGCCAGACCGAGACTCGAACTCAGGACCTTTGCCTTTTGCGGGCAAGTGGTCTACCATCTGAACTACCCAAGCACGACTCACACCCCGTCTTCACAGCTCTACTTCCGCCAGTATCTCGTCTCCTACTTCCCAAACTTCACAGAAGCTCTTCTGTGAAAGGCAAAGGTCCCGAGTTCGAGTCTCGGTCCGGCACACAGTTTTAATCTGCCAGGAAGTTTCACCGCAAGATTTCTTTACGCATAAAATTCCTACGTTAACTCTATAGAAACGCACATTTCCTGCCTTGTCTATAAGCTAGTCATTTTGTTCTGTCTGTAGTTTGCATAAATAAAAATTACAATGTCGATGAATATGCTATAATGCAAAAACGAGAGTTCCATGTCCAGTCAGTAAAGACATTAGCTTATAAGACTTCGCAAATTAGGAAAAACTCATACCTGAGGGAGGGAGAGAGAGAGAGAGAGAGAGAGAGAGAGAGAGAAGGGCGAGGGGAAATCGAACTTATACATTCTAAGACAAAAAAAAGGAAAGAAAATGCGATACACCAAGAAGGAATTAACCTAATGGGACGAAAATCTGTAGATCTGATGTAAATGTATAGGCAATCCAACGATTAGAGTTTCAGAAAAATTGGTTGATTTATTCAACAGAAAGAGCTTCAGAAGTTGAGTAAGTCAGTAATATGTTGGTCTACCTCTGGCACTTATGCAAGCAGTTATTGGCTTAGCACTGATTGACAGAGTTCTTGGGTGGCCTCCTGAGGGATATTGTGACAAATTCTGTCCAATTGGTGCATTAAATATTCAAAATGCCGAGCTGGTTGGAGGGCCCTGCCCATAATGCTCCAAACTTTCTTATATCGGGAGACATCAGCTACCTTGTGGACCAAGATAGGGTTTGGCAAGCATGAAGGCGAGCAGTACAAACTCTCGCCGGACGTTATATTGCTGAAATGTAAGCCCAGTATGGCTTGTCAATGAGACCAACAAAATGGGGCGTAGAAGATCGTCGGCTTACCGCTGTGCTGTGTGGGTGTGGATGACAACTGAATGTGTGTGCAGACGCTTCCCCACTGGTCATCGGGGCTCATTTCGAAGTGGGACTTACCACTGAAGAGAAGTGTACTCCAATCAATGTGATTACAGTCTGAAGATGTGTCTGGAGATGCCCCAAACAGCAGTGGCTAACCAACCTGTCTGTCGCCCATCGTACTGTCAGACAGCAAGGAATGATAGTCTGAGGTGTCATTTCGTAGCAGTACCACTTTGGTTGTCATCCACAGCACCTTTACAGCACAATGGTACGTCGACAATATTCTACACACCTTCAAGACAAGCCATCCTAGGTTTACATTTCAGCAAGATAATGGCCGTCTGCAAATGGTAAAAGTTTCTACTGCTTGTATTCATGCTTGCCAAATCCTACCTTGGCCAACGAGGTCGTAGGATCTCTCCTCAACTCAGAACGTTTGGAGCATTATGGGCAGGGCTCTCCAACCAGCTCAGGACATAAGTAGGGGACAAAGGCGGTGTAGCCTCACTCTCCATTGTTGCCAAATTTATTCAAAATGGCGGATCCAAGATGGCGGCGATAGATATGGCAATGATGGAATCATGTCATCGAAGTTCAAATTTTTGGCAGGAAAATAGATCACTTTGGGATACCTCCACTAACCTGAGTCATCTAACTGCCACCTCTTCCTAGGAATTGGTGGGAAAAGGACTCAGCTTTTGCTGGACAGGATGGACATAAGTCTTTACTTTGCAGGCAGTTTATATTTAGGCAATTAGAGGCAGTACCCCCATAGAGTGTATTCACCAAGATGTCCAGAGTCCACCTGACCTAGTACACAGAACTGCCACCAGAGGCACCATTGCCCCTCCCTATGAGGTAATCCAAGATGGCGGTCTGGAGGGGTAAAATGGTGGGAAAAGGACTCAGCCTGAACTTGGCTGCTGGATAGGATGGATGTAAGTCTCTTTTGCAGGCAGTCTTTATTTAAACAATTTGAGGCAGTTGCTCTATCCACTGTGTCCACCATGAGGTCCGGAGTTAAACTGATCTAGTGCACTTCCATTCCATGGCAGTCTGGGGGGAAAATGGCTGGAAAATGACTCAGCCTGTGCTAGGCTGCTGGATAGAGGAAGGAGTGTACTTATTTATTTTTTAGCAATTTGATATACTATATTTATTACACTGATACAAAACACTCACCCTGTGCTTGAGGTCAAAATACACACCATCCAGACACGCAAAGAAATCGTAAATTACTGAAATAATGCAGTACACTGATGTACAGACACAGAAACAACTCGTAAATTACTGAAATAATACAATATATAGCATACAGATCGGCAAACTACTCGTAAATCACCAAAATAGTGCAGTACAATGAAGCACAGACACGCAAACAACTCGTAAATTACCGACATAATGCAGTACATAGCATAAAGACATGCAAACTACTCGTAAATCACTGAAATAATGCAGTACACGCAAACAACTCGTAAATTGTCAAAACAATGCATGTAAAATGCTCTGCAGACACGCTCACTAATTATAAACTGTCGAAATAATGCAGTACACTGATGTACAGACATGCAAACAACTCGTAAATTGCTGAAATAGAGCATAGCACAGCCTGCACAATTATTCACAAAATAATGCAACAGACACGAAAACTGCTTGTAAATTGTCCAAAAATAATGCATGTTTAAAGCTATTCATACACACTCACAATGCTTAAATACCTGAAAATAATGTAATGCACGCACTCAGTGCATGTAAAAAACGCAGCGTATCAGCAAACTGTACCAATGTGCGCACACGCTTTGAAGGGCCAGCCGGACGCAAGCCAGTGCTGGAGCGCAAGCCATTGCTATTGCACTGCTGCCGTCGGCGGGTGAAAGTCGTGTCTATTTTCGGGTATACAGTTAGAGCTCTTCGAGTGTTATACTGACGTCACATGTCTATGTAAATAAGCGTCCAGTCACCATCTGGACTGCGTGGCGTGTTCACCATTCCTGGCGCGATCCCTCTCTCTAACTGCGGTCCAGCGAAGACCTAATTGCTGAGTGACACATCTTCGCAGACGCTACAGTAATCCATTCCATTGCTTCCCAGAACAGCACAGGCTGCATTGTTCCTAGTGATCCTAACAGGACATGCGAGCTGCGTCTAGCCATGCACGTGACTACCAGCCAAGCGTGGCTGATGCATTGCCGCAAAATGTTCACATAGCTACACACCATCGCTAGTGCATCTCAAACATTTTCAGTGTTATACTGATGTTACATGGCTATGTAAGCCGAGAGCCAAGTAGACCTTTCGGAAATTGTAGTGTCCCAGAAATAGTTAATGATCACTTTTGTAGAAGCTTTCGTGATGTCTCAGCTTGTCTGCATGGAAATTCTTGCTCTAACAGATATTGTTTACGAAAATGTCGCAGAATAATGCCAAATGCATTACTCCTGATTGTCCTAACATGGCACTCCATCATCTGTCACCCTTCCTGGAAATCGTTAAGTCTTGCTTTCAACAAACATCTCTGAAATGCATATGTTCTCACCACTATGTAGAGGCTCCTATGTCCTGGCACAAAGGATGTCTTATTGAATTTACCTGCTGAATTAATGATGCCGCTGGTGTGCAAGCATTGTCTGCCTTCTTTTTTTCTTCCTGCAGACGAGACTTTCAGTGCCAAAAAAACTGTTTTGTACAGATCACCATATTGCACCAACAATTAAACCCTCCAAAGAGGCCTACATGTCATCAAATATGGTAAGACTCTTACCCAATTACACCCTCTGCCACTGAGGGCGTCCACAGCTCATGGTTGTGCAGTAGCGTTCTCGCTTCCCGCGCCCGGGTTCCCGGGGTCGATTCCCGGCAGGGTCAGGGATTTTCTCTGCCTCGTGATGACTGGGTGTTGTGTGATGTCCTTAGGTTAGTTAGGTTTAATCAGTTCTGAGTTCTAGGGGACTGATGACCATAGATGTTAAGTCCCATAGCGCTCAGAGCCATTTGAGCCACTGAGGGCAGTAGCTTGAATATTAGAGCGTGAAACTGATCTCCAACCCGGCAATCTTTCACAGCGTACTGTGTCGATTTAGTAAACACTCAATTCGTATCCTGCACCATACAAAATCGCCCCTTTCACATCATTCGTGTAGCTATTGACCACCAGACACTCGTACATATACTGCAAAGACAGGCAGCATAAGTACATACACGGTAGATATATCCCGTGAGGTCGGGTGGTCATCCACCCCTCAATGCATGACCAGAGTGCCCTCAGTGTACCGAAGTCACTCTCAGAACTGTTCTACAAATTCGAGGTTGGCCCCCCTCGGCACAAACACGTAAATGTTACTGGTCCTGATCTGCTTCCTTGCTTGCTTTTCTACACCCATCTCCAGACTCTGGGATTACAAGAAAATATGTAATTTCGCATGGTTTGCCAGAATATCATACCATTTTTGCGATACTTCTCAATATCAAGCACATAGCAATATCGCTTGCATAGCAGTAACGCTCGTGAAACATAATTCCAAAGATAAAAAATGGAAATTATTTCTCTACAAACCTGAAACTTTAGCGAGATGGAGCGTGCTGTAAACCACTGAGTAACTACAAACTTGTCATGTGTGTGAAGACCTTTATGTGAAAACTCGAAAAAATAGAGGACATTGATATTTTCACTCGTGAATACCGATGTCGGTGATATAACAGATTACAAATCATCCTTATAATTTACACAGTCAGCTAAGGTGTTCCTCATGTCTAGAGAACCAGCAAACGTGTGCTACATTCGTCTTTCAGCTGCTAGATTTATTCAACATACACCACAATCGATGTTCTCTCAACCAAATAAAGATGGGAAATGTGAAGAAGCAGTCAGTCGGACAATTTACATAGGAGGGAATAATGTTCCAGTATAAAAACATGTCCACATTGAATCTTCTTGAGAGGTGGCAGGAGCCCCCTCTCATATTTCTATCTTACTCTGAGTAATTCGATTTTCCTCTCTAACTGCATGCGGTGAAAAGTTGCTATTCCTTCACACCCCTCGGCTTAACCCTATCAAGCTCAGCAGAACTCGCCTGTCATCGGACCACCCTAGTGACGAGAGACGCTGCGTGGGAAGTCCGCTTGTGAAGGAATAGCAACTTTTCACTGCATGCAATTAGAGAGGAAAATCGAATTACTCAGAGTAAGATAGAAATATGAGAGGGGGCTCCTGCCACCTCTCATTCTCAAATGTCCACATGATCACGAAAGCTCTTCAAGACATACTAAGTATTAGTTCACTATTCGGCCGTCTAGAGGACGACACAGTTAAGTCAGCTACAGTCCTGCATCCCAACAGGCCTTTCCATTCGGACAGTTCCTCCAATTAACAGGAAACGTGAATCTTTCCCGCCACTGGCCACTGCTGGCGCGCCACGCACGCCTAGACAGAATCGTCCTAGGAAATCGGTCACATATATATTTGATCGCTATACTTACAATTAAATGCTACAATTGCACTCTCAGTTGAACAACATTTGAAAATGAACGAAGTATCGGAAATACACCCTGCTGACGGCTGTGGCTCTGGAAATAGAAATATCTGTACCATTCTTGACATACGCTTCCCTTTGCTACCACAGTTTTCCACGTCAGATCCATACCTTCATTACGACTGGACATAGTCATTTCTTTTGCACATGTCAGAACACAAACACATACACTCCTGGAAATTGAAATAAGAACACCGTGAATTCATTGTCCCAGGAAGGGGAAACTTTATTGACACATTCCTGGGGTCAGATACATCACATGATCACACTGACAGAACCACAGGCACATAGACACAGGCAACAGAGCATGCACAATGTCGGCACTAGTACAGTGTATATCCACCTTTCGCAGCAATGCAGGCTGCTATTCTCCCATGGAGACGATCGTAGAGATGCTGGATGTAGTCCTGTGGAACGGCTTGCCATGCCATTTCCACCTGGCGCCTCAGTTGGACCAGCGTTCGTGCTGGACGTGCAGACCGCGTGAGACGACGCTTCATCCAGACCCAAACATGCTCAATGGGGGACAGATCCGGAGATCTTGCTGGCCAGGGTAGTTGACTTACACCTTCTAGAGCACGTTGGGTGGCACGGGATACATGCGGACGTGCATTGTCCTGTTGGAACAGCAAGTTCCCTTGCCGGTCTAGGAATGGTAGAACGATGGGTTCGATGACGGTTTGGATGTACCGTGCACTATTCAGTGTCCCCTCGACGATCACCAGTGGTGTACGGCCAGTGTAGGAGATCGCTCCCCACACCATGATGCCGGGTGTTGGCCCTGTGTGCCTCGGTCGTATGCAGTCCTGATTGTGGCGCTCACCTGCACGGCGCCAAACACGCATACGACCATCATTGGCACCAAGGCAGAAGCGACTCTCATCGCTGAAGACGACACATCTCCATTCGTCCCTCCATTCACGCCTGTCGCGACACCACTGGAGGCGGGCTGCACGATGTTGGGGCGTGAGCGGAAGACGGCCTAACGGTGTGCGGGACCGTAGCCCAGCTTCATGGAGACGGTTGCGAATGGTCCTCGCCGATACCCCAGGAGCAACAGTGTCCCTAATTTGCTGGGAAGTGGCGCTGCGGTCCCCTACGGCACTGCGTAGGATCCTACGGTCTTGGCGTGCATCCGTGCGTCGCTGCGGTCCGGTCCCAGGTCGACGGGCACGTGCACCTTCCGCCGACCACTGGCGACAACATCGATGTTCTGTGGAGACCTCACGCCCCACGTGTTGAGCAATTCGGCGGTACGTCCACCCGGCCTCCCGCATGCCCACTATACGCCCTCGCTCAACGTCCGTCAACTGCACATACGGTTCACGTCCACGCTGTCGCGGCATGCTACCAGTGTTAAAGACTGCGATGGAGCTCCGTATGCCACGGCAAACTGGCTGACACTGACGGCGGCGGTGCACAAATGCTGCGCAGCTAGCGCCATTCGACGGCCAACACCGCGGTTCCTGGTGTGTCCGCTGTGCCGTGCGTGTGATCATTGCTTGTACAGCCCTCTCGCAGTGTCCGGAGCAAGTATGGTGGGTCTGACACACCGGTGTCAATGTGTTCTTTTTTCCATTTCTAGGAGTGTACTTTATAATCCTGACCCTCAAGGCGAACCTACCACGCATCCCCTACTACTAACAAGATTACTTCATCAATAACTGATTGCTGACGATACAGAATAGTACTGACTGAATATCAACGATGGATGGACATGTCTCATAAGTTTTTCTTGCAAGCGGTACCACTGTGTCTTAGAAAGAGAGGCGTAATCGTCTTACAAACCGCCAGATGGTAAAAAACACGATCGCAACAACTACTGTATGTTACTGTCACAGGCGGTCTTGGTTCTACAGGTGCATACAAGTATCCATGTTAAAAGCTATACTGACTTTATAAATCGAGCTATGGCATTAC
Source organism: Schistocerca serialis cubense (assembly GCF_023864345.2). Taxonomy (NCBI): domain Eukaryota; kingdom Metazoa; phylum Arthropoda; class Insecta; order Orthoptera; family Acrididae; genus Schistocerca; species Schistocerca serialis. Next base: position 266,921,506 of record NC_064646.1, read on the forward strand.
CTCTGAATGAAGTGTTTTTTTCCAGACAAATACCATGACACTGAATATAGACGGTGATCGCCAGGGTGTATAGTATCAGGCCACGTCACTGACGGTGCAACCTCATAACAAAATTGCCGAATTTAGAAAGTGATTCGGCTAAGGAATGCGGTATGAAACCGGTATTTGCAATACCCTCACACCGCCGCCCCTAGACATTTCTCCAGTATTTGTAATGCATTTTGACTCGATGCCATGTAAGAGGTTCGGTGATATATCGGCTGGGTTATGGGCGATGGTTGATTGAGAAGGATCACAAACAGTAGATGGCGTGCTGATTGAGATCATGAGAAATGTACACTAGCTATTCAGATCTCTAGTGTTACATTATCCACTAGAAATGCTGACTGGGATTTGGAATCAAGTATATCCACTCAACCACACACCTGCGTTGGATCCTATAGAGAAGTCCTTTAAAGATTACAGCCACTAGTGAATCATATTTCTAGCACTCTCATGTCTCGAAACGAGTCACCTTCCTTGAACCTATCTGCTACAGTAAAATTCCAACGTCGTTTTAGGTAGTCCCTATGCATCTTGCGACTGCTGCCACTTCTGCAGCTTTATGCATGTGATCGTTCCAATTTAAGTCGGAACAGAGTAGAAGTCAGAGAAATCTGTATCTGCCACCTGTGCAGAAAGAGGCTAAGCTGAGTTAGTGCGAGAGGACCGTGTTTTGACTATTCGATGCAAATGGGAACATATTGTCGTAGCTCTGCCAACAATGGACGATGTGTAAGGTCAGCGTCAAATGAAGCCCGCTCCTGCATCACGAAGTAGCATAAAAGACAGCACGGGAACTGGGAGAAGGACGAGGATTTTGCTACTGCATTATGGTGCGTCCCCAAACCACATACAAGTACTGCTGTCCTAAGCAGATCCGTGTCCCTAAGGACCCATTCACGTATATCACCCCAACATGCCATCTTCGTTATTCTGCACCATCCAACAGAGAAAAATTATGGACTATAAAAGCTTTCCTAACTTCATCCAATAGAGAACTCGAGAAGATTTTTACTGCATCTCTCTCCTCCCATACATCGAAAATAAATACCATCTGCGTGCCGGCATAGAGCACATGTGTTGATCCTCTTAAATATACAGCTATTGATCCATTCCATAGCTCAGTGTGAAGATACATCGCTTGTACTGTAGGAGGATGACCGTATCCCAAAAACTATTCTATAAGTCGAAGAGACCCTCCCTGCGACACTGCGTCATTGTAGGTTCAAATGGCTCTGAGCACTATGGTACTTAACATCTGTGGTCATCAGTCCCCTAGAACTTAGAACTACTTAAACCTAACTAACCTAAGGACATCACACACATCCATGCCCGAGGCAGGATTCGAACCAGCGACCGTAGCGGTCACGCGGTTCCAGACTGAAGCGCCTAGAGCCGCACGGCCACACCGGCCGGCACGTCATTGTTGAAACATTGTTTTTTTTTAATGCTGTAACATGCTTTGTACACTGCCATACATTTTGTTTTTTCCACCTTGACTTCGAGGTCTGTGTCAGGTTCTAAACTGACATTAACATGTTCTGATCCATTGCTTCTCACAAAAAACTAGACATCACACGGTGTAAGTCATGTTGTTACTGCTGCTACCATAAAACACCACACACACTGGATGATTTTAAATGAAGGATTGTTACAACGTATGGAAACTGGAAGAGTTTGGCGGCGTTGTGGAGAATTTCCAAACTGCTGTGCGAAGGTGATTGACGACCTCTACATTTAGACTCATCTGTCACAGTGACGGAATAGCTGATGACTCTGCATTCCGTTTTAACTGATTCCTCATGTTGCAGTCACGTACACGATCACTGTATCGATGCTAGCCATCCCCAGATGGTGTTGCCCCTCCACCAAAACTATTTCTCCAACTCAAACAAGCGATGTCAGTCAATCATTATGTGGTAACAAAGTGTATACCAGTGGACAGATGGGATGGAAAAGACACCATCGATGTACTCAAATAATAAGCATCACAGTTGATAGTGCGAACAATTTTAGCAATTTTACAGTAATTTCAAGACCGACCAATGATGTGACAACACGTTTCTCAATTTCAGTATCATAGCTAAACCATTCCTTTTCTACTTTGCGAGTATCATTGTGCATGTAGATGAATGACTGTGCAGTACGTTCATTCATTGTGAATTCTCGAACACAAACATCATCAAACTATACCAAACAGCGCTCTACATATTCCTAGTACCTCTAGCATAGTGCTTAATTTACGATCTATCTCTATGTGGATGGGAGTCACAGATCATTGTCGCAGTCTTAGGATAAAATTAGAAACCTCCTCGCACTGTCTTTGACCAACCCGCCCTGCATTACCGTTACCAATTTAGTCTGTAGTCGAACAGAAGTAGACCACTACATTCCATGTCTCTTGAATGAATGGAACTTGCTGAGTCCTCGCCCATCCAAACGCACAAGATTTCTGCAGATGCACCCATGTCGAGGAGGTTAGCAAAATCAAATGACTTTGAGCACTATGGGACTTAACTTCTGAGGTCATCAGTCCCCTAGAACTTAGAACTACTTAAACCTATCCAACCTAAGGACATCACACACATCCATGCCCGAGGCAGGATTCGAACATGCGACCGTAGCGGCTGCGCGGTTCCAGATTGTAGAGTCTAGAACCGCTCGGCCACTCCGGCCGGCAGGAGGTTAGCACCCCTTATCGATGTATAGTAACAGATTTGAAAGTGTTGTGATGTAATAGCAGACGCTTAAGAAGAACAAGAAACGGGTAATTTTTATGCATGATGGAGTTCCAGACACATAGAGTTCGAAACATTTTACGTCAATCAACTACACTATCAATTTTAAAGTGTTGTTCTAGTGTCTGGGATCAGCACCAGTAGGGTACTGATAAGGGGGAACATGAACACATGCACTCTTTGAGGCTACACCGTTCTGCACTTCAAACAGACTATAATGTTAGATCGCTTCAGTTTCCGACCTTTCAGCGCTGTTAACATTCCAATGTCAGAAATGTATTTCCTATGCATGACATACACCTTACTGCAGGTTTCTCTACGATAAACGATGGTAACAAACTGTAAAATGGAAAAACTACATCCTTAAAATATCGACTTTGTGTGATACTTGCACAATTTAGCTTTTTAGGGGTTTATAGTATCCACTGTTCACATCTGATCACGGTTGAGAAATTATATTATGCTTGCATCAGTCCTATATAAAATGATCGTTAGTAACGGAGAATACCTCTTACAAGGAAACAGATGAACGCATAGCAGTGGCGTCCGACATGTGAAATTACACCTCATGCCGCCACTAACTCTGTAAACAAGATATGTGCCATGCAGATGTATACTTGGGGATTGCAGTGTCTCACGAACACCTATCGCTAACTTAGCATCATCTTAGTTATGAAAATGAAGTCTCGATTTTATACCCAGACGAAACAGGATGGTCACGTTTCATCACACATGATATGGATGTCCTCTGATGACAGAGAGGTTTAGTGTTAACGATCGCAAGTAGACAGTGCTCAAATACAGGACACGTGGTTTTATACGACTCGAACGCAGGCTATGTCAAGCGACTGATGCATCCTGTCAGAACAGAGGAAGAAACGCTCAAATGACGTTCGCCAACATCTCCGTCCCTCTCTAGAATGCATCACCATTAAATCGTACCTCGTTACAGCTCCATCTCAATCGATCACCCTGTCCACTCACTGTTATTCTTTAACACAGATGCAAGTAAGTTTAGGGGCAGATGGTTCTCTGTTTCCTTTAAACGCGTCAAATACAGTAGTCAACTCACGTGTATCACTGTTACCTCAATAGACATACAGTAGAATGCTGCCTCAATGGAAAAAAAGTAACTGTTTCCCTGGTTCCCTTCACTTCCATGTCGATGTTTTCTCGGAATCCTCTTGCTGTCCCATACTTGTTCCCATGTACAAGAACTGTTCTGCGCCAACCAGAAGACATGCTATTAATTCCTCAATTTCCCCTCATTTCAGCGTATTTTTCCTCCATTTATACGTATCTTCCATTATTTTTCGCAATTCTATCTATTTTTTACGTCACTTCTACCCATTTTTCTGTACGGGAGACGTCGTATAGCACTGTACTCGATTGCATCCACTCGTAAATTACTGAAATAATGCAGTACGCTGATGTACAGCCACGCAAACAGCTGGTAAGTTACCGAAATAATGCATAGCAAAGCCTGCACACCTGTTCACAAAATAATGCAACAGACACGAAAACTACTTGTTAATTGTCAAAAAATAACACATGTGTAACGCTATTCAAATACACTCACAACGCTTCAACACCCGAAAATAATGCAGTGCACAAACACTCAGTGCATGTAAAAAACGCAGCGTATCAGCGAACTGTTCCAACGCGCGCACGTGTCTAGTCATTGTGAGGAACTAATGGAGTCAAATGGAAAGGTTTTCTGGCTAAACGAATGCAGGATAATATCGACAGCAGCAGAAAGCGGTGTAACATGTGTAGGAGCCGTCAAGAACATGAAGGTAGGACGGAGAGTGAGTTTGAATACACTGAAGCGACAAAAGTCGTGGGATGTCTACTGATATCGTGTCCGATCTTCTTTTACATGGAATAGTCCGACAAAGTTGCGTGGCATGGACTCAACAAGACGCTGCAAATCCCCTGCAGAAATATTGAGCGAAGTTGCCTGTATTGCCGTCCGTAATTGCGAAAGTGTTGCGGTGCAGGATTTTGTGCACGAACTGACCTCTCAGTTGTGCCCCTTAAATGCTCGACATTCATGTTGGGCGATCGGGGTGATCGATTCATTCGCTCGAATTATCCAGAACGTTCTTACAACCAATCGCGAACAGTCGTGGCCTGGAGACATAGTGCATTGTGTTTCATAAAAATTCCTTCGTCGTTTTGGGAACATGAAGTCCATTAGTGGCTGTAAATGGTCTCCAAGTAGTCGAACATAACCATTTCGTCAATGATTGGTTCAAATAGACCAGACGATCCAGTCTATTCCATGCAAATACAGCCCTCACCATTATGGAGTTACCACCAGTTTACACAGTGCCTTGGGTTCTTGGCGTTGGCCACACTCGAATCCTACTATCTGCTCTTACCATATTACATTGGGACTCATCTGACCAGGTCACGATTTTCCAGTCGTCTAGGGTCCAACCTATATGGTGACGAGCCCAGGAGAGGCGCTGCAGGCAAAGGCTCTCACGTCGGTTGTTTGCCGCCATAGCCCGTAACGCCAAATTTTACCGCGCTATCCTGACGGGTAAGCTTGTCGTACTTCCCACATAGATTTCTGCTGTTATGTCACGCAGTCTTGCGTCAGGCTGTTAGCACTGACAACTCAACGCAAACGCCGCTGCTCTCGGACGTTATGTGAAGCCGTCGGCCACTGTGTTGTCCGTGGTGAGAGGTAATGCCTGAAATTTGGCACTCTTAGCACTTTCTTGACTCTGTGGATTTCGGAATATTGAATTCCTTACAGATTTACGAAATGGAATTACCCATGCGCCTAGCTCCAACTACCATTCTACTTATAAAGTCTGTTAATTCCTGTCGCGCGGCGACAATCATGTCGGAAACGTATTCACATGAATCACCTGAGTACAATGTGTCCATGTCCTCCTTCCCCCTCTCTGTCCAGCTCTTCCTCGCGCCTTCTGTCTCCACGTTATCACTCTCACCCCAATAGGAGATTGCTGGGTCTTACACCACAGTATTTCTTTCCAGTAACGTGTGTACCAAGTTTGTTTGAAATCGATCTAGGTTTTGCCTGCACATTTCAGATACTGCCTCGAGATGACTGGGTGTTTGTGCTGTCCTCATCATTTCGTCATCATTCATGAAAGTGGCGAGATTGGACTGAGCAAAGGTTGGGATTTTGTACGGACGCTGATAATCGCGCAGTTGAGCGCCCCACAAACCAAACATCATCATCATCATCATCACATGGCAGATACACTGCTTCACGACTGCTAAGGAACAGAGACAGTGTTGGACAGCAGTAATCACAGGCAATGATGCACAAGACAGTACATACAAATGAAGGTGGAGAGGTAAAGTTATGTCGAAAAATGGTACAGATTTCATCACATGGGAAGGCAGACAACAGATATTAATAATGTTCATGTTTAATACAGGTCGGACTCCCAACTTAAAGGTCGACATCAGACTCTCAAGAAGGAATATGCCCTCCTCAGGCACTAATGCTAATTTGGACCTGATATTGATGCTAGCTACCAAACCGCTGCGGACTCCTTGGCGGATCTGGGTCCACTTCTCTCTCAAGGCGGTTTTCGGTTCTTGCACGGTTCTGGATGGGGCTGTTCGTTGACAAACACGTCTGCTAAGAGCATCCCAGGCATGCTGCATAGGACTTAGGTCTGGGGAGTACGCATGCCATTCCATATACACTCCTGGAAATTGAAATAAGAACACCGTGAATTCATTGTCCCAAGAAGGGGAAACTTTATTGACACATTCCTGGGGTCAGATACATCACATGATCACACTGACAGAACCACAGGCACATAGATACAGGCAACAGAGCATGCACAATGTCGGCACTAGTACAGTGTATATCCACCTTTCGCAGCAATGCAGGCTGCTATTCTCCCATGGAGACGATCGTAGAGATGCTGGATGTAATCCTGTGGAACGGCTTGCCATGCCATTTCCACCTGGCGCCTCAGTTGGACCAGCGTTCGTACTGGACGTGCAGACCGCGTGAGACGACGCTTCATCCAGTCCCAAACAGGCTCAATGGGGGACAGATCCGGAGATCTTGCTGGCCAGGGTAGTTGACTTACACCTTCTAGAGCACGTTGGGTGGCACGGGATACATGCGGACGTGCATTGTCCTGTTGGAACAGCAAGTTCCCTTGCCGGTCTAGGAATGGTAGAACGATGGGTTCGATGACGGTTTGGATGTACCGTGCACTATTCAGTGTCCCCTCGACGATCACCAGTGGTGTACGGCCAGTGTAGGAGATCGCTCCCCACACCATGATGCCGGGTGTTGGCCCTGTGGGCCTCGGTCGTATGCAGTCCTGATTGTGGCTCTCACCTGCACGACGCCAAACACGCATACGACCATCATTGGCACCAAGGCAGAAGCGACTCTCATCGCTGAAGACGACACGTCTCCATTCGTCCCTCCATTCACGCCTGTCGCGACACCACTGGAGGCGGGCTGCACGATGTTGGGGCGTGAGCGGAAGACGGCCTAACGGTGTGCGGGACCGTAGCCCAGCTTCATGGAGACGGTTGCGAATCGTCCTCGCCGATACCCCAGGAGCAACAGTGTCCCTAATTTGCTGGGAAGTGGCGGTGCGGTCCCCTACGGGACTGCGTAGGATCCTACGGTCTTGGCGTGCATCCGTGCGTCGCTGCGGTCCGGTCCTAGGTCGACAGGCACGTGCACCTTCCGCCGACCACTGGCGACAACATCGATGTACTGTGGAGACCTCACGCCCCACGTGTTGAGCAATTCGGCGGTACGTCCACCCGGCCTCCCGCATGCCCACCATACGCCCTCGCTCAAAGTCCGTAAACTGCACATACGGTTCACGTCCACGCTGTCGCGGCATGCTACCAGTGTTAAAGACTGCGATGGAGCTTCGTATGCCACGGCAAACTGGCTGACACTGACGGCGGCGGTGCACAAATGCTGCGCAGCTAGCGCCATTCGACGGCCAACACCGCGGTTCCTGGTGTGTCCGCTGTGCCGTACGTGTGATCATTGCTTGTACAGCCCTCTCGCAGTGTCCGGAGCAAGTATGGTGGGTCTGACACACCGGTGTCAATGTGTTCTTTTTTCCATTTCCAGGAGTGTATTAAATATTTTCGCTTTGTGTCTGACTCGTCAGCAGTCCTGTGTGGGCGGGCATTGTCGTCCGTAAGCAGTCGGCGCCTACCGCACCACTAAACAGACGGTCATATTCCAGAATTATCTCTCTGCAATATCACTATGCTGCAATGATACCTCGCGCATAGATATGCAGCGGTGTTCGGCGTTTGTGCATAATGCTTGCCCACAGCAGGAAGTTTAGGTCATACCAGTGACGTTCATGAACATTCTGTAGTGCATAATGTTTTCCCCCCCTCTCTCCACGCTGGCTAGTGGCCATAAGCACTTGACACAGTGAAGCACGATTCGTAGGAGAACATCACTCTGGAGCACAGTTGCTGAACCAAACTCTTTCTCGACGTTGGCGTGGTTGAAGTGGGATCCATTTAACAGGCTTCCGAGTATACTATCCAACCTGATTTAATCGCTGTGAAATGGTTGTGGCAGAGATACATATACCGGTAGCAGTTGAAAGGCCTGTAGAGATCTGCTTAGGAGTGAGATGTCTGTTCCTCTTCGTCACTAGGGCTACATATCTATCCTCTTGTGGTGCGGTGACGCGTCTACGACCACCGGTATGGTTTCGCATATCATTTACACCTTCAGCGGCCTTTTTTAATCGCGAGATGACACTTTTGGACACACACATTACTGCGACCACAGCGGACCGTCTTTGAACCATTCTACTGCTCGTCCACGATCGTAAGCACTCAAGTGCTGAGTGGTCTGTGCGACAGAATGTCAATTCTAAGACCCCGGGTTCGATTCCCTGCTGGGCCTCCTCTCAGGGACTGGGTGTTTCATCCCCATCGACGCGAAAGTCGCCTAAGTGGCGTAAAATCAAAAGACTTGCACCCGGCCAACGGTCTACCCGACGGGAGGCCCTAGTCCCTCGACATTTATTTATAAGTGATATCTTGCAGACATGTTGCCGTACCATACGGAATGTTGCACTAATCGTTTCCGCAACAACTTTCGTCAAACAACATACTGCATGAGCTGTCGAAAACATACAGAGAGTTCATGCCTGGGCTTCGCTGCAGTTAACACGTCATGCTCTCTGTATTTGCTTTTACTATCATTGGTCGGGTGTTCCGTACTAGTTGTCGAGTGTTCCATAGCAACTGGAAGCTATTCGTCGGCATATGTCCATTCATCATTTTGTGGGGGTTGTCAGCGAGAAAGAGTGTCGTAAAAGTTCCAGATTATGTGTACAGTTGGTTGCTCATTCTCAAGTACTGGATGACTAAAGTGTGAGTATTTGCACGTCGAGGGATTACACTTCTTTCTCACCACCACCCCCATTCCTTTGGTAGGCAGGTGGTACGTAACTCCTACAGCGGTTTTTTCCAGACAGTAAGCGAAATGTGCACCAAGCTTGGTTTCAATCGGTCCATAGGTTTAAGAGGAGATGTGGAACATAAACACACACATACATGCACATACACATACCAACATAATTTTTTATCACATGTATGGTTTTAACATGTCATCCAGTATGTAGCCGGCCGGGGTGGCTGAGCGGTTCTAGACACTACAGTCTGGAACCGCGCGACCGCAATGGTTGCAGGTTCGAATCCTGCCTAGGGCATGGATGTGTGTGATGTCCTTAGGTTTAAGTAGTTCTGAGTTCTAGGGGACTGATGACCTCAGAAGTTAAGTCCCATAGTGCTCAGAGCCATCCATCCAGTATGTACCGAAAGACGGAAATCTAATAACATCTAATAACCACGGACGAGTGGGGTACCGTAGTAGGGTTAAAGGTTGTATTGTGAGCACTTGAGTTTTGGCTTGAGTGTACTTGTAATTGCAGTGAGGTGAACGAGATCCTGAGTGGGCTTGACGTGCAGATGATCGCTGGAAATCTCCCGAATTTTTGCAAAATTCCGATGAGGAACGCTAAAAGAAATGCATTTAAGGAACAAGAATGTTAAGCCGAGAGCACTCAGTCAGGCTTCGAATACTTCGTGGATAGTCTTTTAGAAACTTCTCTGTGAGAGTACAAGGGCTGTAGTGTATCCATTTCGGAGAACTGAAAGGTTTGTTGTTGTTCGGACTCGCTGTGGGAAGCCATTAGTAGCTGTCAGGCCGCTTAATGAGGCCGTGGACGCTGGAGCAGGTAGACAGGCGGTAATCTGGGAATCCAGCCAGCTTAGGAAAGTGTGCCTCTCGCATGAAATGCCCGCCAAAATTGAATGTGGTGGAATTCCCACCAGACTCACACATTTCATACACACATCTCTGCATTGAAGTCACTTTAATTTCCAAAGGTAGATATCGGCATTTACAATTAAAAAACTATAGAATATTTATGTCTGTAGATCAGTAATGAAATTAAGTCATCCTCCCGTAATAATTCGTGCCAGCATAATGTTTGTGAGGCGTTGTTCGTTTTAAATATATAGTGCTAAGCATCATTTTAATCGGCTTTTTAGAGCACTTTAAGGGCTTAACTTTTTATTATTATTAATGTTGGACGATTGGCTCAAGGTCGTAAAAATTTGTAAATGGGTAAGGTAAGGCAGTTCGACTGTATTTTCAACAAAATATATAGTTTTCTTGCAAGAGTGGTAGCTCAAGTTACGATTGCAGTTGCAGCTGAGTTGTGGTTTGCCGGCCGCGGTGGCCGTGCGGTTCTAGGCACTTCAGTCCGGAAACGCGTGACTGCTACGGTCGCAGGTTCGAATCCGCCTCGGGCGTGGATGTGTGTAATGTCCCTAGGTTAGTTAGGTTTAAGTAGTTCTAAGTTCTAGGGGACTGATGACCTCAGATGTTGAGTCCCATAGTGCTCAGAGCCATTTGAACCATTTTTGAGTTGTGGTTTGTATGAATATGTCAGAGGGGCCGATTACAAAAATGTATAGACTAATTGCCATTACCAGTTGCAAGGTAAGCTACGAAGATGAGATATTCCGCTCACAGAGGACCATACCTAACATGATACCGAGACTTAAGTAACTGTAAAACAGTGTTCCCGTAGCCAGTATAGTTCCATGTTTGCAGCATATGCTGTGGTCGACACACGCTGCACCGCACCAAAGGTCACCTGGCGAAGTGTCCAATGCGACATCTAGGGGAAAGAGACAGACATTACGCAGAACAGCAAGGAAACGAGTATAATGACCTCATGTGTGTTGCATCAACCTGGACAGCTAATCCGTCCGTTTGTGATATTACCGATTTCGTAGCGCGTCAAGTTACTCTCAATATCAACGTAATCGTGTGATAATGAATCCTGAAAATATAAAGAATATGATAGTTAGCCATTACAAACACAAAAGGAGATCCATAGAAATTACAGTAAAGGAGACAAATGCAGCTACATTCATGAACAATGGGATAGATGAAACAGTGGCAACCAATGTTAATAATATACATCGTGAAAATACAATAGACTACATTGAAGAATACACACTGAAGATCCAAAGAAACTGTACAACTGCCTAATATCGTGTAGGGCCTCCGCGAGCACCCAGAAGTGCTGCAACACGACGTGGCATGTACTCGACTAATGTCTGAATTAGTGCTGGAGGGAATTGCCACCATGAATCCTTCTGGGCTGTCCATAAAACTGTAAGAGTACGACGGGATGGAGATCTCTTCTGAACAGCACGCTCCAAGGCGTTCCAGATATGCTCAATAATGTTCATGTCTGGGGAGTTTGGTGGGCAGCGGAGGTGTTTAAACTCAGAAGAGTGTTCCTGGAACCACTCTGTAGCAATTCTGTGGGGTGTCGCACTGTCCTGTTGCTATTCAACTGCCCAAGTCATCGGAACGGACAATGGACTTGATTGGATGCAGGTGATCAGACAGGATGCTTACTTACGTGTCACATGTCAGAGTCGTATCTAGACGTATCAGGGGTCCCATATCACTCCAACTGCACACGCCCCACAGCATTACAGAGCCTCCACCAGCCTTAACAGTCCCCTGCAGACATGCAGGATCCAAGGATTCATGAGGTTCTCTCCATACTCGTACACGTCCATTCGCTCGATACAAGTTAAACCGAGACTCTTGCGACCAGGCAACATGTTTCCAGTCATCAGCAGTACAATGTCGGTGTTGATGTGCCCAGGCGAGGCGTAAAGCTTTCAGTCGTGTAGTCATCAAGGGTACACGAATGGGCCTTCGGCTCCGAAAGCCAATTCAGTGATGTTTCGTTGAATGGTTCGTACCTTTGACACTTGTTGATGGACCAGCATTTAAATCTGCAGCAATTTGCGAAAGAGTTGCACTCCTGTTATGTTGAACGATTCTCTTTAGTTGTCGTTGGTCTCGTTCTTGGAGGAGCTTTTTCCGGCCGCTGTATTGTGGAGATTTGACGTTTTACCGGATTCCTGATATTCACGGTACACTCGCGAAAGGGTCGTACTTCATCGCTACCTCGGAGATGCTGTTTCCCATCGCTCGTGCGCCAACTATAACACCACATTCAAACTCACTTAACTCCTGGTAAAGTGCCGTTGTAGCAGCAGTAACCGATCTAACAACTGCGCCAGACACTTGTTATCTTCTACAGGCGTTGCCAAGCGCAGCGCCGTATTCTGCCTGTTTGCATATCTCTGTATTTGAATACGCATGCCTATACCAGTTTCTTTGGCGCTTCAGTGTAAATATTCAGAAGAAGAATTGTCTGATTGTGAAAAATTCGTGGATGATTCAAAACCTGATAGCGACGAAGAGTTGTTACGAAGTGATGGAAGTCAGTTGTCTGCTTATACGCCAAGCACACCGAAGAGGAAGAAGTGGGATGATATAAGGCAAAGGAGATTAATGCATTCCAGGACTCAGGGAAAACTAGAAGATTAATCTTCAGTACAGTACAAAAAAAGATATCTTACGGCCCAAGACGTACATCACCTACCATATTTACGTCACATGGTACAGAAAGGGGAGGAAGGTCAGCACTCAAAACTTCACTTCCTTGATGATTATGTAGCTGAAAAATTCAGATTGGCGAGAACTGTTCTAGACGCTTATGTTCACGATAAAGACATTCGTGCTTGGGGTTTGGAAAAGATCCGAGAAATAGAGCTGATTCGATTCACTGGACCTGTCCATGAATGAGTTGCAAAGTTTAAATGGAGATACCATCTCGGCTCACGGGCTGTAACAAAATACGAAGCCACTAAAGTCTAGAATATAGATGGTGACGTGAATGAAAGAATATAAGAGGTGACCAGTTTTGCAAGGAGGTAATGTTCTTAATGAACACCATGGAAACATATACAGATTTATAATACGGATCAAAGTGGTATATGGAAAGAACTTCACACATCTCTAACTCTGCATTTCAAGGGAGAGAGGTCAATTAGAACTTCGATGCGGAGAGATCATTTTTACACCTCATTTTTACACCAGCCATCCGTTACGTTTGCAATGTATACGTGTTTCCAAAGATGCAGGTAATTTACGCGGTACCAAGGAGTCAGTTTGCAGTGCGAATAATGCAGCATATACTGAAATCGGATCATCTGAATCCAGTTCTAAGTCCGACCTAATCACGAAACAAATTCTGACGCAATTATTTCAAGCTGTCTGCTTCCCTTATACAACGAAGGAGTCTCTTCTTCTGGGTGATTCGTGATAGGACTCACATCAATGCTATCCGTCCGCAAAACATGGTGTATCCAGTCAAGACCATCCCCCCTGGGTGCACACTTTACATTGATCAATTTGCTGCGCTATTCTTCCGACAATTCAAAGGGTGATGAAGCGGACTGAAGATAACAGTATTTTTAACGACTCTCAGTTCACACAATCGTGGAGTTATTCAATTTCGTTGTGGATGTGTATTGTACACAATCAGTTCATGGAAACATGTACAGACTTCACACTTTGTTCGGTACTCCTAGACTGTAACTGGATACGATGACTTCAGACCAAAGAGGTTTCATACACCACCCGATTGCATTTTTTATATTCAAACGAAGAGTGACTCGGAAGACTGCTTCATGCAGGCATTCACGAAGTGATCCTACTGCGATAAGCAACTCTGTTTCCGCCGCCTTATATTCTGTGGCCATGTTCATCGTCGTAATTTTTTGCCAAGAGCAACCAACAACCCATTTTTTGAACTCAGTGGCTGAACATGTGCATGATGGTCAAGTTCAGTGTCATTGTCGATGGCAAATGCTGCGCGCATATTTGTAAGCACATGTAAAACTCTTATATGCAAACTAAATCTTTACTCCAGTTGCCATCGCAACTTGCGTTAACTCCCTTATTAGAACAAAATAACAAAAAAAATCTGTTAATTTTATTATTGGTTCTATCCCATATGTAGTTACTTAAGAAAATTAATTGCGACTACGTTTAATTTTTTGACTGGTTACCAGATTTTAAGCAGAAATTCGTCAATGGAATAGAAGGTGTTGTTCAGAAGAAGCGATTTTAGCTAGATTCAAGACTTGTTTCACTACCTGTCAGACATACACTCCTGGAAATGGAAAAAAGAACACATTGACACCGGTGTGTCAGACCCACCATACTTGCTTCGGACACTGCGAGAGGGCTGTACAAGCAATGATCACACGCACGGCACAGCGGACACACCAGGAACCGCGGTGTTGGCCGTCGAATGGCGCTAGCTGCGCAGTATTTGTGCACCGCCGCCGTCAGTGTCAGCCAGTTTGCCGTGGCATACGGAGCTCCATCGCAGTCTTTAACACTGGTAGCATGCCGCGACAGCGTGGACGTGAACCGTATGTGCAGTTGACGGACTTTGAGCGAGGGCGTATAGTGGGCATGCGGGAGGCCGGGTGGACGTACCGCCGAATTGCTCAACACGTGGGGCGTGAGGTCTCCACAGTACATCGATGTTGTCGCCAGTGGTCGGCGGAAGGTGCACGTGCCCGTCGACCTGGGACCGGACCGCAGCGACGCACGGATGCACGCCAAGACCGTAGGATCCTACGCAGTGCCGTAGGGGGCCGCACCGCCACTTCCCAGCAAATTAGGGACACTGTTGCTCCTGGGGTATCGGCGAGGACCATTCGCAACCGTCTCCATGAAGCTGGGCTACGGTCCCGCACACCGTTAGGCCGTCTTCCGCTCACGCCCCAACATCGTGCAGCCCGCCTCCAGTGGTGTCGCGACAGGCGTGAATGGAGGGACGAATGGAGACGTGTCGTCTTCAGCGATGAGAGTCGCTTCTGCCTTGGTGCCAATGATGGTCGTATGCGTGTTTGGCGCCGTGCAGGTGAGCGCCACAATCAGGACTGCATACGACCGAGGCACACAGGGCCAACACCCGGCATCATGGTGTGGGGAGCGATCTCCTACACTGGCCGTACACCACTGGTGATCGTCGAGGGGACACTGAATAGTGCACGGTACATCCAAACCGTCATCGAACCCATCGTTCTACCATTCCTAGACCGGCAAGGGAACTTGCTGTTCCAACAGGACAATGCACGTCCGCATGTATCCCGTGCCACCCAACGTGCTCTAGAAGGTGTAAGTCAACTACCCTGGCCAGCAAGATCTCCGGATCTGTCCCCCATTGAGCATGTTTGGGACTGGATGAAGCGTCGTCTCACGCGGTCTGCACGTCCAGCACGAACGCTGGTCCAACTGAGGCGCCAGGTGGAAATGGCATGGCAAGCTGTTCCACAGGACTACATCCAGCATCTCTACGATCGTCTCCATGGGAGAATAGCAGCCTGCATTGCTGCGAAAGGTGGATATACACTGTACTAGTGCCGACATTGTGCATGCTCTGTTGCCTGTGTCTATGTGCCTGTGGTTCTGTCAGTGTGATCATGTGATGTATCTGACCCCAGGAATGTGTCAATAAAGTTTCCCCTTCCTGGGACAATGAATTCACGGTGTTCTTATTTCAATTTCCAGGAGTGTATGTAATTGGGTAAATGATCAAAAATTTTTGTTGCTGCATATTGAAATTCTTTCTGACAGCTTTAATAATGGATAATAAAGGTAATTTTTCCCTCTAGTGTTGTAGGTATGGGCATCATTATTCTTCTCCAATAGAGATGGGTTATTTATGACCAATTTAATTAGTGAATATATGTATTGTGGTAGCCCAGTTAAAATGCGTAGTTCATTGGAAAGGTACCTTCATGACGTCCGTGGGTGAGCACGACATATTATTCTTACTAATCGCTTTTGTGGAGTCAATGCTTTCTTTCTAAGTGACGAGTTGTCCCACAAAATTATTCCGTGAGACGTTATTGAGTGGAAATATGCAGTATATGTCAAGAGCTTGATAGTTTGTTTCCAAGATTAGAAATTATACGATGAGTAAAAGCAGCTGAACTTGAATGTTTGAGAAATTCAGTAATATGCTTCTTCAAGTTCAAGTTTCCATCAATATGTACACCCAAAAACTTGGAGCATTCTCCCCTATTTAATGCCTCCTGCTAACGCTCACCGATTGTTGATATGACTATTTGTTGTACTGAGCTGAATGTAGTTTGTTTTTCAAAACTTAAGAAGAGTCAATTTTCAGAAAACGACTTAATAATTATTTGGTAAATATTATTTATCAACTCTTCTATAGTGATTCTTGAAATTTTCCCAGCGTAAAGAGTATTCCATGAAGTTACTGGATTTCAGCCGTCATATTTCCTGCCATCATATTTCGGCTGACAACCCTTCATCCATCTTCAAGTGAAAGTTTTGCATTGGAGGTTACTAGTTCATGTCGCTACCTTTATACCAAATATGGGTGTGAAGACTCATGCACAAATGCAACAGCTACATGAGCAGCCTCCGTCGAGTTACGTTCTCCCTTCGAATACTGCTCCATCTATGGCGCGCAAGGCAATGTGTTATGTGATACTATACCGAAGAGCCAAAGAAACTGGTACACCTGCCTAATATCGTGTAGGGCCCCCGCGGGAACACAGAAGTGCCGTAACACGACGTGGCATGTACTCGACTAATGTGTGAAGTAGTACTGGAGGGAACTGACACCATGAATCCTGCAGGGCTGTCCGTAAATCCTTAAGATTAGGACGGGATGGAGATCTGTTCTGAACACCACGTTGCAAGGCATCCCAGATATGCTCAATAATGTTCATGTCTGTGGAGTCTGATGCCCAGCGGAAGTGTTTAAACTCAGAAGAATGTTTCTGGAGCTATTCTGGACGTGTGGGGTGTCACATTGTCATGCTGGAATTGCCCAAGTCCGTCGGAATGCACAATGGACATGAATGGATGCAGGAGATCAGATAGGATGCTTACTTACGTCTCACATGTCTGATTCGTATCTAGACGTATCAGGGGTCCCATGTCACTCCAACTGCACACGCCTCACGCCATTACACTGCTTCCACCAGCTTGAATAGTCCCCCTGCTGACATGCAAGGTCCATGGATTCATGAGGTTGTCTTCATACCCGTACACTTCCATCCGCTCGATACAATTTGAAACGAGACTCGTCCGACTAGATAACATGTTTCCAGTCGTCAACAGTCCAATGTCGGTGTTGACGGGCCCGGGCGAAACGTACAGCTTTGTGTTGTGCACTGCTCAAGAGTACACGAGTGTGCATTGGGCTCCGAAAGCCCATATCGATGGTTCGAAAGCTGACACTTGTTGATGGACCAGCATTGAAATCTGTAGTGATTTGTAGAAGGGTTGCACTTCTGTCACGTTGAACAATTCTCTTCAGTCGTCGATGGACCCGTTTTTGCAGGATCTTTTTCCGGCCGCAGCGATGTCGAAGATTTGATGTTTTACCGGATTCCTGATATTCACTGTAGTGAAATGGTCCCACTTCATCGCTACCTCGGAGAAGCTGTGTCCCATCGCTCGTGCGCCGACTATAGCACCACGTTCAAAGTGACTTAAATCTTGATGACCTTCCATTGTAACAGCAGTAACCGATCTAACAACTGCGTCAGACACTTGTTGCCTTATAAGGGCGTTGCCGAGTACAGCGCCTTATTCTGCCTGTTTACGTATCTCTGTATTTAAATACGCATGCCTATACCAATTTCTTTGGCGCTTCAGAATATTTCTGTTATGGAGTATGAGATACGAATCGGTGACTGTGATTGCAGTACTTGCATGTTCGGGTAATCACTTTTCTCAATAGTGTGGTTCAACCGATGTGAGTGACGGCTGCATTCGGCCCAGGCAAGGTGACCAGGGGTCACGTGAATGTGGCTAGTGGGCGTCCTTCCACGAAGGAAGCGACGACAATAGGTGAAAGCTATGAACGGTCCCACAGTCACAGTCCGTCTCTTACGTTGACACCAGATTGCCCTGGTTCTGCGCCGACCAAATCGCTCATCTGCTCGCCCTCTGTGTTGCTAGAAGCCTTGTTTTGCGGCTGTGCGTGAGAGTGCTGGGCTGCGGTGCTTGAGGTGTTAGAATTCGCAAAATTTCTCTCTGACTCGCTGACGCGGCGGGCATACCAGTATAGTTGCATGTCCGTTCATTGCACCCCATGCTTAGTCTCGGCTGGTCTGTGATTGGAGGGCAGACTGTGACGTCTGCCCACGTTTAAAATAGCCTAACGTTCAAAGTAGCCTTTTGGTTTTGAGATTGGCCCAGGGCGTTTTTCTGTTATTGTAGTGGGAGCGGAGAGCGTCTGTTTCGTGACCACGGCTGGTGCCGGTTTTGTTGTTACGCCAGGACTGCCAATTTTCGAGAGCAACGGCATGGGTGCCTGTGTTGTGGTGCGATGGATAGAAAATCACTACTCGCTTCCGGAAGATTGTAGAGTAAGTTGTTCTGTCTCTTCCATATACACATGGAGATTAGAGCAGAGCTGTGCTCGTCTGGAAGCCAGGTGAAAATTATCAGGTGGCCGCAAATTGGTGCTCCACTCCGGAGAACGGCAAATGGGAAGCTGGTCAACTGACGATTCTCGCAGCTCCGACGTCGTCACCATGCACTCTTCGGCTTCATATCATACGTCTGTGGTTTTGG
The DNA here is from genome assembly GCF_023864345.2 of Schistocerca serialis cubense. Lineage (NCBI taxonomy): Eukaryota > Metazoa > Arthropoda > Insecta > Orthoptera > Acrididae > Schistocerca > Schistocerca serialis. The sequence goes on from NC_064646.1 coordinate 266,940,322, forward strand.
CAAAGTGTCGCAGCACCAGCAGATAGGGAATAGCAGCCTACATTACCACCACTTGCTACCTTGTTGCATCTGCAATAGCCGCAATTCAAAATGGTTTAAATGGCTCTGAGCACTATGGGACTTACCTTCTGAGGTCATCACTCTCCTAGAACTACTTAAACCTAACTAACCTAAGGACATCACACACATCCATGCCCGAGGCAGGATTCGAACCTGCGACCGTAGCGGTCGCGCGGATAGGCATATTATACGTTAGTATTAACGGTCCTCCATTCACGGTAGAGGCCATAGAACGTCCTCTGTTGTCAAGCTAGTAACACAGGCGTCTAATGTTAGAAAACAGCGGCAAATCTTACTCATGTTAGTGATTGTTGTACACTCTGCCACTCTAATATTCTGTGTCAAGCTACAAGTATCAGTACTGTCCGTACAGAAATAAATCTATTGGTTCTAGCTTATCACATTCTCTCATGGGTGCGTGATCATCAGTTAACTTCCTCTACCACATGACATATTTTGGAGGGGCTATCACATAATTTCTTTAGGAATTGTGTGTATGAGAACTTAGCCACCTCATTAGTGTATGTACGAGGGCAAAAGTAAATTAGCGTTCTGTGAGCCTTGCACCACAGCATCAAAGTTCATCCTCTTGAGGGTCTTGGATATCAAATTTCTCCCTTTTTGATACCGACGAATATAAATCAGTCAGCCCTAAACAGGGCCCATCACAGGCTCACTTATGCATTTGCAGTTATTATGTAGCTATATTTACTTTTTGTAAGTTAAACGGAAAGATATGCAGAAGGCAGTGGTAATTATAATTACTGTTGTTAACCAAGTGTACCTGTGTATACCAAAAGGTAACCTCACTATCAGGCCCCGAAGACCACGCGGTTGTTGACCGATCGCTGTGTCATAGCATTCATCATCAGATGCTGTATGGTGAGGCATAGGGTCAGCTCACTTCATTCCCGGCTGCTGTCGACGTTTCGACGTTGGAGCTGCTGCATCTCAATCAGCTAGCTCCTCATTTGGCACCACAAGGTGGAGTGCACCTAAGTCCAGTCCTCCCACTAAGGAAAATTCCCTAGTAGTACCGATAATCGAAAGCAGGTCCCCTGCGCTAGGTTCTGTCGTGTGGACTACTCGGTTATGGAGCCGGAGTCAGTGTGTACCTCAGAATATAAATAGTAGCAGGCCGAAGGTAAGCCATGTCTCCACAACATCCCTACTGTCACGAGTTCTAGTCCTGCAAGTTTCGAGCGGTCTAAGGCGCTGCACTCATGGACTGTGCGGCTGGTCCCGGCGGAGGTTCTGCACTCGCATTCGGGAGGACGACGGTTCATTCCCGTCTCCAGCCATTCTGATTTAGGTTTTCCGTGATTTCCCTAAATCGCTTCGGGCAAATGCCGGGATGGTTCCTTTGAAAGGGCACGGCCGATTTCCTTCCCCATCCTTCTCTAACCCGAGCTTGTGCTCCGTCTCTAATGACCTCGTTGTCGACGGGACGTTAAAAAACACTAACCTAACCGGCGGAGGTTCGATTCCTTCCTCGGACATGGGTGTGCGTGTTTGTCCTTAGGATAATTTAGGTTAAGTAGTGTGTAAGCTTAGGGGCTGATGACCTTAGCAGTTAAGTCCCATAAGATTTCACACACATTCGAACATTTTTTTCCTGCAAGTTTCGCAGCAGAACGTCTGGGAAGGTTGGAAGGTTGGACGGGAGGTAGTAGCGGTAGTGAAATTGCGAGGACGTGACTTGTTTCGTGCTTGGGCAACTCAGTCGGTGAGCATGTGCTCGTGAAAGACAACGGTCCTGGCTCCGAGTCCCAGTTCGGCGCCCAGTTTATCAGCAGTAACAAGTAAAAGATAACGGAATACTATAGCAGACAAATTTGTTAGGAGAGTATCAGCAACTGTATTGATATTTAAAATAGTTCTCATTTATTCTTTAGTCTCAGTTCCTTATTTTTAGTTACATGACATGTTTCAGTCGCTTTGGATCATCTTCAAATCAGTGCTCTGAGCACTATGGGACTTAATATCTGAGGTCATCAGTCCCCTAGAACTTAGAACTACTTAAACCTAACTAACCTAAGGACATCACACACATCCATGCCCGAGGTAGGATTCGAACCTGCGACCGTAGCGGCTGCGCTGTTCCAGACTGAAGCGCCTAGAACCGCTCGGCCACCCTGACCGGCTGATCAAGAGCGATCGAAACATGTCATGTTATTAAAAATGTGCAACTATGGCCGCGTGGTTTAGGGCGCATGTCACGGATTGCGTGGCCCCTCCCGCCCGGTGGTTCGAGTCCTTCGGGCATGGGTGCGTGTGTTGTTCTTGGCGTAAGTTAGTTTAAGTAGTGAGTAAGTCTAGTGACCGACGACCTCAGCAGTTTTGTCCCTTAGGAATGCACACATTTTTGTGGAACTGGGACTGAAGAATAAATGAGACTGTTTAAAATAACGGAAAAATTAAACTCAAAGAATACCCGAATTATCACACTGCGATTGCAAAACTTACGACTCTTTACATGGCCATCTTCTGCAGTAGCTTTTATAATCAATTAATATTGTTCTATCGTCTTAAACTTACTGCAATTAATAGGTAATAATTCTCTAAAATTCTTCTTATTTTTCTGTGTTTCCAGGTTAAGGCTAAGGTGAGCCTGTTTTGGCCTCACTTTCGTATCCGCAGTCAACGCACTTGTGGGGTATCGCCCCATTTAGCGAGCTGTCATCGGGTGTATTGTATTCTGTGAATACGTGAGGTAGCGGCTGGGAGGATGCGGGGCGAGCTTCCTGTCGCTTAGAATTCCCAGAATATTGGAATTGGTGAGGTGGCAGTTAGCTTTGGCGGCAAATTGGTGCGTGTCAGAGGTGGCCGACCTCGCAATGACTACTTCAGAATACTAGGAAATTACATACTAAATCACAGAAACGTTGCACCAAGAATCCAAACACTCCTTTGTGATCACGACATTCTGGAGCTTGCGTTACGGTTTTAGTAATAACTGTATTGTATAAACTACGAAAGATATGAACCAGTGGAAGAATATTATTTAAGCCTTTAAAAATTATCTAGTAAATTAATTAACTTTTCATAACTGGGATTCACAGTCATGTGAAATTTCTTGAAAGACATCATGTTTACGCCAATGAGTGCTAAACTTTTCATTTCCACTATTGTAATTTCGGCCTTAGGCCATTATCAAGTGCAGCTCAAATACAAAATGTTTATAAAATATTTTACAAAAATCGTTGTGTATTTTGACATTCGGCCTATTACACAAAATGAAAATTACAATAGTGGAAATAAAAAGTTTAACAGTCACTGGCGTAAACATGTCTTTCAAGATATCTAGTAAATGCTTTGAACGACGTCTACAATCAAGGTGTTAGACAATTTCTGAGGCCGCCAGCTCTCGTCACTGTAGCTTATACGTCGCTAACTACATTACAAATTAATTATAAAGTTTAATTATTGAAAGTTATGCAGATATGTCAGAACAACTACTCCTCCCCACAAACACTCAAAGTGAACGTAGAATGATGTACTCTGAAGAATTCCCTATGTTTCAATAGGCTACACAGGGCGGTTCTTACTAACATTAAAAAAAAAAAAAACCCACAGTGACGTTCATGACGTTGAGATAAGTAATTTAATATGAGACACGTGGGGCTGCAAATGTCGGGAAATACCCTAAAAGTGGATAACAAATATTGAACATGTTACGTCACATCCAAAATCTGGAAGCTATTCTCGAGCCTGTGCTTGGAGGGATGGAGTACTTGCATTCAAGCAAACGTGCACCGTTTGCTTGAATGTAAGTACTCCATCCCTTCAATTTCGAATACCTTTTGTAAACGTGGTCTATTGTAATTTTAGAATTCGCAGGATTAATGTCCTCGCAGTAACAAAGCAAGATCTGTTCGTATTTCGTGTTACTTTTCATTTTCCCTCATTTTTTGTTTACAAACACTATGTAGTAAAGAATACGTAGGTCATTTGGTGGTAATGAAGCATTTCGGAAGCTTATACTCATTTGCTTGTGATACGATACGGTAGATTTTTGTTGTACTGTACTTTGCGATACACCAGCGGGGACCGCAAGACAGTTGAATAAATTAATACTGAAATGCAAACGTATTACTGTCTCACGCAATGGGAAAGGTGGTGCCTGCTAGACGCATGACCAGAACACTGAGCCCCACGCGCTTAAGTTGCGAATGTAGGCGCGGAGCCACACCGACGTGAATACTTGATTTGGTTCGGGATGATTAGGTGCGACAGACAGATAGCTTAACCGATGCGTGTGCGCTGAGGTATGTCATCTAGTGACGTCACGTATTCAACATCTGTTGCTATTTTCGGCCACATGTGTCTTATATTAAATTACTTCTCTCGGTGTCATCTATGCCGTTCCGGAGCTTTTTAAATGTTGATAAGTTGTAGTGTTTAGACTGATTTGTTTATTAATGAATCAAATACTCATTTTGTCGATAATAATGCCGTAAGTCAGATGAAAGTGGTGCTACTTACTTAGATTCTGACACCACCATTGAGTGGAGCACAAAAAAAACTGTTGTTATGAGCAGGTCATATTTATTGTTCGCTGTTTGCTTACAATGTTTTCGTTATTGTAACTGCTGAGCGCATGTGCGCGTAATTGTTTGTGGTTCAACTGTTTCGCCTGGAGTACTGTGTGTGATCCGGCAGAGAACGGCGTCCCACTCAACATGTAAATCTTAGCTGCAATTTTCAAGTATTTTAAATGGTTGGCGAGTCTGTTGATTTCATGTATTTGGCGGGCGTAGGAAAAGCATAAAAGGGTGAGCGAACAGTTAGTTGTTATTTTATTCCGAGCCGGCGAAGAGGCAACTTGAGTGTGAAGATCTGTTCGGCTACATCTGAGCTAGGAAAGTGATGCGCTATGCCTCGGCCAATTTAGGTTGGAAAAAAAAAAAACGCGAAATTTGTTGTGGGACATCTTGGAATAACCCCGCTTCAGCCGCTACAGTTTCATGAAGTTCCGACGGGTGGCAGCGCTGTACGTAACCTTCAAAATGGCTCCTGTAACGGTAACGGAGGTGCTTTCCAAGCAGAGAGCTGTCATTGAGTTCCTTTTGTCGGAAAACCAGAGATTCGCAGATATTCACAGGCACTTGCAGAGTGTTTACGGATAGCTGGCAGTGAACAAAAGCAGGCCGAGTCGTTGGGCTAGCCGTCTTTCATCATCACAACAAGGTCGCAGCAAAACTGTTCCATCTTCCGCATGCGGCCGGCCACACACAGCTGTGACTTCTGCAATATTTGAATGTGCAGACAGTCTTATTGGAGGTGATCGACGGATCACAGTCAAGCACCTCACTGCACAACTGAACGTCTCCGTTGGTGGTGCTGACATATTCATCAACCAGTTGAAGTACTCAAATGTGAATGCTTGCTGTGTTCCTCGCCGCCTAACAAAAGATCATAAACAGCAACGAAAGGTAATCTGTGCAGAATTTCCTGAGTGTTACGAGGCTGGTCGTGACAATTTTTTGTCGAACATTGTCACAGGCGATGGAACATGAGTTCATCACTTCGAACCAGAAACAAAACAGCAATCTATGAAGTGGTGCCACACCACCTCCCCTCTGGAGAAAAAGTTAAAAGATGCACCCTCGACCAGAAAGACATGGAGACGGTCTTCTGGGACTGTAAAGGGGTTATTCTGATTAATGTCCTCCCTCATGGTGCAGCGATCAACTGTGAAGTGGACTGTGCTACCCTCAGGAAACTGAAGAAGCGACTTCAGTGTGTTCGTTGCCACGCAAATGCAAACGAAGTTCTCCATATCCATGAAAAAGCAAGGCCTTACGTAAGTCTGCGCACACGAGAGGAGATCACAAAGCTTCATTGGACTGTTCTTACTCATCCACCCTGCGGCCCGGATCTCGTAACTTAACGACTTCCATCTGCTTGCCCAATGAAGGATACACGCCACGGAAAGAAGTACCTGGATGATGTGGAGATTACCGATGCAGCAAGACGTTGTCTCCGATGTCGACCAGTAGAGTGGTACCATGTGGACGTACGGACCCACCCAGTAAGCGCGCGTAATGGCTGTCGCATCGAATGGAGATTATGTTGAAACATAGGGGTTTGTACCCGAAAGAGTGGGAATAATACAGTGCATTGGAATCCTGAAAGAAACCAAACAAATTTCAGTAAAAAAGTGTTACATTACTTACCGATAGGCGCGGGGCAGCCGCGCGGTCTTAAGCATCTTGTCACTGTTCGAGCGGCTCTCCCTGTCGGAGGTTCGAGTCCTCCCTCAGGCATGAGTGTGTGTTGTCTATAGCGTAAGTTACTTTAGTCAGATTAAGTAATGTGTAAGCTTAGGGACTGATGATCTCAGCAGTTTGCTCCCATAGGCTCTTACCACAAATTTCCAAAAAAACTTACCGATAGGTCGTAGATTTCGGACCGCTAGTGGCCGCACGATACTTTAACAATCAAGTGGACAGAAAAATTTGCTGTTAAACTGAAATTAGAATCTGGCAGTCAGTCGTGCCTCGAACTTTTTGTGAGTGTCTTGCGATGTGCAGCTTGTGGGACAGAATTGTTTCGCCTGTCACTGACATTTGTTGCGAGTTAGCCTGAAAGGGTAACTAAGTGACTGCTTCGGGAGGTTAGTGGTGTTATAGTGTTACTGAACTCTATATTTATATGAATTAGGCTCTGATTTATTAATAGTTTTAAGCGGCATGGGACTAAGTAATAAGCGCATTTGAGGTGATTAGCATAATGAGCGTGTCTGGTATGCTATGCAACGTGCGTTCAGAAGAGATCTCCACCCCCTCGTGCTCTTACGAACTTATGAGCAGCCCTGCAGGATTCATGGTGTCAGTTTCCTCCAGGACTACTTCAGACCTTATTCGAGTCCAGGCCACGTCGTGTTGCGGCACTTCTGCGTGCTTGGCAGGTGTTCTACACGATGTCAGGCAGGTGTACCAGTTTCTTTGGCTCTTCAATGTATTAAAAAAATAAGAACACCTATATCTCAAAATCTGGCATACGCTTTTAAAATTTCATATATTTTGAACTGCCAGGTGATAAATGGAATGAAGCCACATAGTGGAGTTTTTCTTTCCTGTATTCCAATTTCACGCTCCTGCCTCGTGTGGGCAGGGATGCGTTGGCAGCGGCACATTGACACCACTCTTCAGCCGAGCGAAACATACAAATGTAAAAGACAGAGCGTTTAAAAATAACATGGAGATAAAATATGAATTAATGTAATGGACATGAGGTACGAACATAAATGGGGAAGGATTACTAAGCGCCGGCCGCGGTGGTCTAGCGGTTCTAGGCGCGCAGTCCGGAACCGTGCGACTGCTACGGTCGCAGGTTCGAATCCTGTATCGGGCATGGATGTGTGTGATGTCCTTAGGTTAGTTAGGTTTAAGTAGTTCTAAGTTCTAGGGGACTGATGACCACAGCTGTTAAGTCCCATAGTGCTCAGAGCCATTTGATTACTAAACAATGTTTAAGAATACATGTACTGGTAGCTGTGGTAACAAGCACACTAGGGTAAAATATTTAGCGTTCAAAAGAACGCTGATCCCGTCCGTTTTTGGATATCAGCAATGGCCTTTATGTCTCTTCAAAATTCAGAGAAGAGAGAATGCAAATGACTGCATGGAGACTGTGAAACGTCCCCTTTCAACAATTATACACGACTGTGCTTAACCTGACACACAATATTTTTAGCGCAACGCAATCTGACTTTCAAAATTTCCTACTAAAGAATGGCCCTGACAAACATTAAACTATACCTTTCACAAATCACTTACCTCACAAAAATCTTCGCTGCTCAAGCTACTGCAATACAGCGAGCGCCACTATTGCCAGCTAAATAAAAGATTCAAACTACTGAAGGCACTAACTACTGATAGGGATAGTTAGCAAATGAAAGATATTAATAGAGAACAAACAATGTATTTACCTTGATATCATCATATACAAATATATCAGTTCATGAAAAATTACAAAACTCCGCCATCTCTCTCCCCACATCCACCACTGCTGGCGGCTCACCTCCAACTGCGCAACGCTACGCGCTGTTCACAGCCAGCTGCCTAACACTACAATGGCGAGTATTACAACAATGCAAAGCAGCCACAGACTGCACACAGCACAGCCAGTGATTTTCATATTGAGGGCTACGTAACGTTGCCAATAAGAAAACATAAACAGCCTACTTACATAGAGAAAACATAAACAGCCTACTTACATAGCCCCCATGCTCCCCACAAAAATTTTTACAAATTGGATGGGGCAGTGGCCAATACAGATTTGAAAAAAATTTTTCATAATTACAATAACAAAGAAATCAAATGCACACACTTATTGATACAATGTTGGTCAAAAGCTAAAAATTTCTCACAGTCCATAAAGACAGTCCACATTGTTCATCACAGTAAAAATGCAGAGTTTTTCTCAAAGTCCAAGCAGTAAAAGAAAATGCACATAGAAGTAGTGGATTTCCATGCAGTCTTGAAGAAGTAGTGTTGACCTTCCAACGGAAAGACAGTGCTGACTCTCGACATGCAGACAGGTAATGGGCCACAACAGAGCAAACCCACAGCAGAGTCAGTCGTAGTTTGGAAGAATATTGGTAGGTAGGTCATCACAGAGCAGACCCACTGTAGTCCTGGTAGAGAGTATGGTATTGGTGGGCCACCAGAGGTGCAGACCCACTGCAGCCCTTGTAGAAATAATGGCGTTGGTGGATCATCAGAGGTGCAGACCCACTGCAGTCCTTGTAGAAATAATAGTATTGATGGATCATCAAAGATGTAGACCCACTGTAGTCCTTGTAGAGACGGCCAGCAGCCATCTGTTGCAAATGTGCAGGTGCACAATCACCATCGAAGAGTCTTGCAGACAATATAGCAAGTCCATAACCACCACTTGTGCACTCACAAAGTTTCTGGAATTGTCCTTAGAACCAGCAATGCTGTTATCCAGTCCCTTGCTGAATTATTAATACACTTGCAAACACTATCAGTCCCTACTTCTCACATATTGTCCACATACTATGACCAACAGAAACGTGTGCAGTGAAATGTAACTTACAAGTTAATAATATCATGAACTGGTGACAATTACAATTTTATAACAGAAGAATACAATAACAAAGGTACAAAATACATCATTAAAAACATAATAATACAGATAACATTTGTAGTACAGGCTTTACAAAAGAATAGAAATAAACATATACATCAGTGTTACAAAAATAGTGACATAAGTACATACATAAAATAATGAGAATAGTTTTTGAAACATTAATTTCACACATGAACATTGAACAGAACAGAATTGTAAACAACTTTACAAAGAAAATAACATATTATTAATGCAACTTATATTTGAGGATAACAGTATTCCTCATCATAGTGAATGTAGCTTAATATTAAAAGAAGAAAAAATTCTATGAAACTACACAGAGACAGGAAGAAAACAAATACACAAGGGTACACAAACACATAGTGGGATAACACCAATAGGAAAGGACAGGGTTCGTTTTCAGTGTAACATTTGGTACTGCAGTCCAACCCAAAACTTCATATATCTTTCCTCTTATTTCATCCTTTGTTTCCACCAAAAAAAATTGTAACTAAGCATGCTTTCTGTGTTTATATGTTCACACATCTCTTACCTCATTTTTATTTTCCATTATCTTACCTCATCATTTATTTCCAAGAAAATCCTACCTAAACCTGTTTTCTCAATGCATTTCTTCCAATTCATCGCAACTCATTCTCTTAGAGCCTACCCCCTCTTAAGCTAACTTAAATCTACTGAGCTCAGATGCTAAACTAAGGGACGAGGCAATGCAGCATCACATAACAAATCAACACAAACAGCAATGCAAAAAAATGCAAATTGGCAAAGCTAGCAGCATAAATGAGCAAAAGTCAAATTCAATAACACTATGCCTGGCAAACAGCAGCAACTTATACCTAAACATGACATAGCTCAAGCAGAAAAAATATTACACTAAACAACAATGCAGATAAGGGAAATGTATCATCTTAATGTCTATGTAATTAAAGTGGTGCACCACAAGAAGTTATTCTACCAAAAAGTTACCAATTACTTGAAAAGAAAATTATGAATGCAGTTACTAGTTCCTTCTTATTGTTCTTTCCTTTCCAAGTGCTCCTTTTTTAAAGAATGTGGATCATAAAATAATTATTTAATAGATCTGTTGACAGAAAGTGTTCACATTAGCAAATGCATTTTATTTTATAAAAGCAATGCTGCAACACAGCTGGAAAACAGATGTCAAATGAAATAAGCAACTATGAAAAGCAAAGCATAAAAATATCATTCAGTAGTCATGTGACATTTCATAAGTTAGTAGAAATTCTCTCAACTCTCATAGAAAGACACTTGTCATAATCAGGTGTGCAGATGTAAAAATATTTCCCATCAATTCATAAGCATTTCAGTAATTAGCGCAAAGTGCGAGTAATCATATGTTTTCAAGTAACGAGGGTGTCGCATTAGCGATGAAAGGCACACCCTAATGGCTTGTTCTCCAGGTGTTTTCCTGTGCTCTGAAAGGCACGCGCTAATGGCTTTTTCTCCAGGCGTCTGACACAGCTGGGTGCCCACGACGCATTATGTGTAGGTGGTCCGTTAACTTTCTTACGGAAATATTTACGACAGCAGTTTCTGCTACAGAGACAGTCGCATATAAAAATATTTCACAGGTCAAGAATTTGCGTTACAAATCTGTAGAAACAAAATGCTATTGATATAACAGTGTCCAAAAAAAATTTTCGTCTGCATTGTAATACATTCACGAATATACACACACATTTCATAACTCTTAAAGTACGTTTCTTGGTTTCCAACATCCTTTTCATAAATCAGAGTCCCTAAACACTACTCATTATTCCTTACCTCATTGTACATATACATATTCGTCGACACTTCTTCAATATTTCATGATGAGAAATACGTAGCATAATAAACATTCCTCAACAACATAATACACATCGTCGTCGTAATAATAACATCATAACACCTCAGTCAAATCTCAAAAACGTCGTAACTTCCTCCAATAATTTCAAAACGTAAAAAAAATTCTCTGCTCATGTCAAAAGTGTCATCTGCCTCAAACGTACTTTAAAAATCATGATCCCTTTACCAAATACATCATTCAAAGCTCTCATAGTATCACAATGGTTCCGAAAAAATATGAAGAGTTCACACAGTACAGACAAAATACAATTTCGTAAGTGTGAAGTTATCCAACGGTGTAATTACGTAAACATGTGTCACTGATGTAGTAAAAAGAATGTTTGTTTCTCTGTCAAATAATCAGATAGCTGTGTAATTCTGTGTTAGAGAAATATGGTACCGATGTGTAAAGTTGTATAAGCAAATACCATATCAGCTAGGGTTCCTTGTGGTTGTCACACACATGGTACACAAAGTAAGCGTGTACCCCCCTGAGGATAAATGTAATTATACCCTCAGGTGTTACAAATTACAGCAATTGAATGAAATGTATCACGGAAAACTTTCTTTGTAATTAAAAAATCTTTGAAAATAAATGTTTTAAGTACAAAATTAATCACTCAAATACGTGTCCTGTAGCGCTAAATGTGCGTCTTGCTGTAAGATAATTCTGTGGAAGTGTCGTACTTATCGTCCTCCGAAAGCTAAGTTCTGCAGAAGTCAATGTACTTACCTCATGATAAACGAAAGTGAAATGCTTTGCGTATAGATATCTTAGTTATTACGCTTATTGTTGTGGTGAAGAACGTACTGTGCTGTAACGTATTGTTGTGCTACGGAAAACCCTGTCTCATTGTAGCTATACTACAAAAGTTACTGCTAAAACATGTTTTACTTTCCAGAATAAAACAGAAAAACTGTGCAGATATAAAACAGAAACACCGCAAAAGCAACATTGTATATTGTCACTCATTAGTAGCGTCGTGATAAAATCGTGTAGCTGTCACATAAACTAACCTCTGTGTCATCTGGTATCTCTCAGAAAGCACTTTAAATTCAGAATGTATTTTCAAACAAACCAAAATGTTGCATTAAAATCTCATTAGCAGTACTGGTAAATGTTCTAAGTATGTGAGCCTTATAGTCGTTACGTAATCGTGCAACAAACAAGCAAGAATGTACACACACAATAACACTGTGACGTCTGTTTACTATAACAATGCATTCGTCATTTCTGTTTAAATAAGTTCTCTTGGTTCTTGATTGGATATTTAACTTCAAACATTGTTGTATGTTAACAGATTCTAAGTCTGACAAAGCATATTAGTAATGTGAAGCGAAAAATTTTATGACAAAGACTAAGTTAAAAAGCAGATTATCTTTCAATAAACGGTTTTACATGTGAAATGTGGTGTAAACCTTTACTCTTCCTAGTACGCAGAGTTTGAACTTGAATGTAATTGTCATGCGGTATACGTCGGTAAAGAATACTGGAATTTTTCTCAAGGTTAGCGTCTATGTTATTTTTCTCTGAGCCACCTGGCGCACGCGGCTGCCTGCGGTGCGAGTCATTGTCTGTTCCTTTGTTGGCGCGCGTCGTTATTGGGATTAGGAGACCTAACTTCTACAAATTCGCCTTGCCGAGAGGGCACAGCCGTGTTAGAATCCCGCCAGTTCTGATGAAATTGACGTCTGTCGTTATGATCATATCGTCTGTCGTCATGTCGGTAGATTCCGTAGTTTCTTCCTTGTCCGTCACGTGGTGGAGAATTTCTCCCTGAATCGTAACTGTGCGCCGAACTGTTGCGTCTGAAGTTATTCTGCCTCCCTTGATAATAATTGTTTTGGTTCCCATATTGTCTGTTTCTCTGATTGTCTCTGTAATAGTCATTACCGCGGAGAGGTGATCTTTCCCTGTAATTATTACTACTCTGCCAACGGTTGTCATACGGGTGGTGTCTGTTTTGGTCACGATTTGTGTTGTGAGAATAGCCTTGTCGCGTCCAGTTATCGTTTCTGTCGTCACGGAATTGTGACGGATGTGACCTGTAGTGATTGTTTTCCTGTTTTCGCATCCCGCGACTGTCTGTGTCAATTTCTAATTCTTGTAACAGTCCCTGAAAAGCTTCAATGTCGTCTTTGCAACGTCCTGCTAAAATAATATGTCGTAAATGTTTAGGCAGTTTGATTAAGCAAATGCGGATGAGTTCTGAGGGGCTGTATGGGTTTGACAGGTATTGATTCTTGTGCAACATGTCTTCAAAATATTTCACAAGACTGGAAAATTCAGATTGTTCGAAGTGTTTCATCATTATGATGTTATGTTTTACACGGTCTTGTGTAGCTTGAGACCAATACGCTGAAAGGAAGGCATGATAAAAATCTCCTTCACTGTGACAATCGTGAATGACCGATCGCATTCTTACACCTGGTTCATTCTCTAAGTAGCCACACATAAATTCTAACCTGTGCTCCAATGACCAGTTGGGAGGGAAACAATGAGAGAATTGATGGAGCCACGCTTGTGGATGAATGTCGTTGGCAGAATTCTTAAACGTTTTGAATTTACGTGTAGTAATGAACAGCTTATAGTCAAAGTCATCATGTCGGCGAGCCGCATATCGGTCATTGTTATGTCGTTTCGGCGGTTCCATTTCAAAATTCGGTGCACCTTGCCAATTTCTTTCATAACTTCCGAAGTGTCCTGTGTTATTATTTTGTGGTTGTTCCGTATTTCTAAGTCCCTCTTCCCGTATTGGGGCGCGAGTATCCTCTGAAATACGTAATTCTTGTATTAACTGTGTCAGCTGATCTTGTACTTCCCGGATTTCTCTTTGGTGTTGCGTATCAATTTGATTCAGATTTTGTTTCAGTTTCCTAATTTGTTCGCTCTGTTCTGTGTCATTAAAGACTACCGGTTTTGCGTCATTCAGATTATCATCTACCTTCGTAGATAAATTATTTAGCTGATCCGAAAGTTCAACTACTTTCTCTGATAATGTACTTATTTCCTCCATGTGTCTTTCTGAACCAGTTTTCAGGATATCTACTGTGTCCTTTAAGTTTTCCTGAGTTCTTGCAAGTTGCGTAACCGAATCGGTAGATGCAACTGAGTCAATTTTAGCCCACAAGGTCTCATGATTTTCATGAACAATGGTTTGCAGTTCTTTTATGGCTGCTTCGTGATTCTGTAATGCATTTTCATGCCGCGAAAAAATAGGTTGAAAATGCTCACAAATTTGTGTTTTTACGTCATTACAGACTTTTTGACATTTCGATTCAATGTTATGTAACTCAGTAGTTAAATCTTCGCGTGTTTGTTCAAGTGTGGTGTCTAACTTTTGAAGATTTTGTTCCATTGCGTCTAACTGTTGCTGTGTTTGTCTCTGGTGTTGTTCCATTGTGTCTAACTTTTTAAGATTTTGTTCCACTGTGTCTAACTTTTCAAGCTTTTGTTCCATTTGTTGCATTAATTGTAATAACAATGCACTGGTGTCTGAAACATGTTCCTCAGTGCTTTTCGGCAGTGAAGTTGCACCGGCAACATTCACATTTTGACAAGCGGAAAACGTGTCTTGACTCATTTGAGAAAACGGTGAGGACGCAAAACCTGAATCTACAGTGTTTGCAAAATTGTGTCCTATCATTTCGGATTCCTGAGGCGAGCTGTTGCCGACCGATCGATCGATAATGCTTCCCTGTTCACTACCTGTTTCACTGCCTACGCCATTGTTTGACGCCCGCTCCATTTCCCTATGCACAGTTACCAAATTACTACTTTGAATATTAGTTAATTCATTACATGGTGGGGCCAACACACTGCTTTCGTCTTCACTGTCATTTCTCAGTTTACTTTGGAGCCGAGTGTTACGTTTTTCACACGCCATTATTGTCACAATATTTCACACGATAACACAGAAAAGCACAATTTGAAGAGCAAAATAAAATAACATAGCAATGGAAATAATGTCTACTTAATTGCCAGCGCAGCTGCGAAATACTTGGTGCAAATCTACATGCATGCCACAACTGTTTTACTGTACAACAATGAAAGACTGCAACTACAAAGGAGATTTTCTCTACAATTACGCGCTAGCAATAAACAATAGCTACACCAATTACACAAACTACAAGAAAAAAATCAGAAGATTCCAGTGAGGTATCCTAGGCTAAGGGTCGACATATGAAACGTCCCCTTTGAACAGTTATACACGACTGTGCTTAACCTGACACACAATATTTTTAGCGCAACGCAATCTGACTTTCAAAATTTCCTACTAAAGAATGGCCCTGACAAACATTAAACTATACCTTTCACAAATCACTTACCTCACAAAAATCTTCGCTGCTCAAGCTACTGCAATACAGCGAGCGCCACTACTGCCAGCTAAATAAAAGATTCAAACTACTGAAGGCACTAACTACTGATAGGGATAGTTAGCAAATGAAAGATATTAATAGAGAACAAACAATGTATTTACCTTGATATCATCATATACAAATATATCAGTTCATGAAAAATTACAAAACTCCGCCATCTCTCTCCCCACATCCACCACTGCTGGCGGCTCACCTCCAACTGCGCAACGCTACGCGCTGTTCACAGCCAGCTGCCTAACACTACAATGGCGAGTATTACAACAATGCAAAGCAGCCACAGACTGCACACAGCACAGCCAGTGATTTTCATATTGAGGGCTACGTAACGTTGCCAATAAGAAAACATAAACAGCCTACTTACATAGAGAAAACATAAACAGCCTACTTACAACTGATTCCTAACGATATTTTAATATACATCCGTACTCAGCAAATCTCTGAAGAAATGTAATGCCAAACGATTGTACGGAACGGTATACATTTTCATCTACATCTGCATCCATACTTTGCAAACCATTGTGAAGTGCACAGCACAGGATACTTCTCACTTTACCAGTTATTAAGGCTTTTTCCCATTCCAATCATGCATGGAATAAGGGAAGAATGATTGTTTAAACACCTCTCTGCAATGTGTAGCTAGTCTAATCTTTCCTTCGCGAACACTGTGGGAGTGATATGAATGGGTTGTAGCACATTTCTAGATTCATCAATTAAAACTGGTTTCTGAGAATTAGTAAGTAGGCTTTCATTGGTTGTATGCGTCTGTCTTCAAGTATCTGCCAGTTCAGTCATTGCTCTCCCATGATTCAAACCTGTGACCATTCGTGCTGCCCTTCTTTTTTTTGCATTCGTTCAATACTTTCCCCCTCCCCTCCCTACGAACCACGAACCATGGACCTTGACTTCGGCGGGGAGGTCTTGCTTGCCTCAGTGATACAGATTGCCACACCGCAGGTGTAACCAGTGGAGGGGTATCCATTGAGAGCGTCGGCCGCGGTGGCCGAGTGGTTCTAGGCGCTTCAGTCCGGAACCGCGCGACTGCTACGGTCGCAGGTTCGAATCCTGCCTCGGGCATGGATGTGTGTGATGTCCTTAAGTTTGTTAGGTTTAAGTAGTTCTAAGTTCTAGGGGACTGATGACCTCAGATGTTAAGTCCCATAGTGCTCAGAGCCATTTTTTATCTATTGAGAGGCCAGTCAAACAAGCGGCTCCTGAAGACGAGCAGCAGTCTTTGCAGTAGTTGCGAGGGAAGCAGTATGGATAACTGAATGATCTGGCCTTAAAAAATCAACCAAAAAGGCTTTGTGATGGCACTGCGAACAGCTGAAGTTTTTTCCGAGGGCATGCAGATTTACTGTATGATTAAATGAGGGTGGCGTCCTCTTGCGTAAAATGTTCTGGAGGTACAGTAGTCCCCCATTTGGTTCTCATTTCGTCGTCCGGAGAAACAAAGCGTGGAACGTTAGATCTCTTAATTGAGCTGCTAGTTTAGAAAATAGAAAAAGGGAAATAGGTTGAATTTAGATGTAGTGGGAATTAGTGAAGTTCGGTGGCAAGAGGAACAGGATTTCTGGTCAGGTGATTATAGGGTTATAATTAGAAAATCTAGAAGGGTAATTCAGGCATGGGTTTAATAATTAATAAATGTAGGAGTGGGGTTAATAGGGAACAAGAAAATAGGAATGTGGGTAAGCTAGTACGAATAACATGGTAAACATACTATCGTAGCCAAGACAGACACAAAGCCCATGCCTTCTACGATAGTAACAGTTTATATGCCAACTACCTCCACAGATTATGCAGAGATTGGAGAAATGTATGATGAGAGAAAAGAAATTATTCAGACAGTTAAAGGAGACGAAAATTTAGTTGTGATTGAGGACTGGAATTCAATAGTAGGAGAAGGATGAGAAGGAAAGAAGAAAGGAAAGAAGAAAGGAATGAAAGAAGAAGCTGCCTGCTGAAATTATGAACAGACAATAACTTAATTGTTGCTAACATTTAGTTTTAGAACCATAAAAGACGATTGTATTCGTCGAAGGGACATGCAGGCACCAGATTGCTTCAGACAGGTTATATAATGATCAGACAGAGATTTACGAACAAGATTTTAAATTTTAATACATTCGAGGGCAGATGACACACAATTTATTGCTCATGTACTGTAGATTTATTGCTCATGTACTGTAGATTAAAACTGAATACACTAAATAGGAAAATTAAGGACATGAGAATAGCAGAGGAAAGAGGATGCCACCACACTCTGCATTGTTGGCAAATTTATCCAAGATGACAGCCATAGATGTGGCAATGTCGCACATACGTCATGGCAGGAAGTTCAACTTTTGTTGGAAAAACAGGTCATTGGGCTACCTCCACTAACCTAACTCCACCCCCCTTCCCCTCTCGCCACTCACCACTCCTCCCCGCCGGCCGTAGTGGCTATGCGGTTCTAGGCGCTAATCTGGAACCGAGCGACCGCTACGGTCGCAGGTTCGAATCCTGCCTCGGGCATGGATGTGTGTGATGTCCTTAGGTTAGTCAGGTTTAAGTAGTTCTAAGTTCTAGGCGACTGATGACCTCAGAAGTTAAGTCGCATAGTGCTCAGAGCCAGTTTTGAACCTCTCCTCCCCTCCCCTCACCTAACCCAAATGGAAATTAGCAGGGAAAGGACTCGATTTATGCTGGGCTGCTTGATAAACCAGACGTAAGTCTTCATTTTGTATGCATTGCGGTATATTGTTTATCTAAAGAATTTGATTTGTCATAGACAGTAGCTCCACCCAGTGTGTTCCCCTTGAGGTCCAGAGTCCAACTGACCTTCTTCACCGCCATCACCACCACAACCACCACTAGTGGGTGCTGTTGGCCCTTCCCCCTCTCCTCCTGGGATGTAATCCAAGATGACCACCTTGGGAAATATTGCAGGAAATTCGCTCAGTATATGCTGAGCTTCCAAAGAGGACGAGCATAATTGTTTACTGTACACTATGTATTCAGTGGCTGAGATGTCTGTCCTGGAGGAGGAGGAGTTTACAGGTATATTAGACGTAATCATGCAGCTGAGGACTGTGTCCATAGCCACATCTACAATGCTTCGAAAGCAATGATATTTGATGACTGTATTAAGATGGATACTCTTCATCAAATAATAAAGATGCAGCAGGATGCGGCTAAGTTACACTTTGCAACTCATGCTGATAAATGTATGTGTTGTATATGTAGATCATTCGATAAAAGTCCAGTAAGTCTTCCGAAGTGCAAGAGGCAAGACATTCACCCACTCCAGAGTGCGTGCTCCCTGCCCCAGTCTCTGCGCCCGCTGGGAGAGGCCACGTGCCGGGCCCGCAGTGCAGGCACATAGTAGCCACAGGACGGCCGCACTAAGCATTTCCTATGGCCTGGAAATACCCGCAGCCTTCTTTGTGGCACACAGATACCCCTCCCATCGTCGTTGAACACAAACTGCTTAAGAAGTTATGTTTAAGCAATGTGCGGAATATTATCACGTACATATCACAGGAATTAACGTTCCACTGCACAAAGAGAGCGAGAGAAAGAGAACTTTGCACATGACGCGTGAACATATGAACAATTTGTAAAATAATTACACGTTTTGTTTCGAGGAATACCACCACCACACTGGAACACGGACTAAAAAAAAATATCACAGCACACTCTGAAACCGCCCATGACACACTTCATGTGCTTTTGTGGGAAATACCACAGTCTTCCCTTGCCTGTCCGCCCCGATAGCTGAGTGGTCAGGGCGGCGGCTTGTCACGCCAAGGGGCCTGGGTTCGATTACGAGCTGGGTCGGAGATTATCTCCGCTCAGGGACTAGGTATTGTGTTGTCCTCTTTATCATTTCTTCATCATCAGTGGAAGAAAACAGGAAACCACCACCGGAATCACTTCCCAAGACGCTCATGCGGTGGACGTCTCTGACGAGGCTCCCCCATGGCAAGACCTGCCGTAAGGCAGAACACTAAGTTTTTTCCCTTTGTCTTTGAGGAAGAACTGCTTCAGTAGTTACTAAATCCGACTGAATATGTCTCTAAATACACTTTCAAAAAGATCGCTGCACAGTAGTTTGCTTTAGTGTTACGGTGTATACCGCGACACTTGAACACATAGTGTAAAAAGATCACGGCGCAGTTGTGAAACCTCCCAGTTTTCCTCCCTGAGACACTTCGCGGTATTTGTGTGCATTTGTAAGCAATACCATACCTCGATTTATAAAGCTTGTATGGTTTTTAACATGGATATCATCAGCGATACTTGTGTACGCTGGTAGAACTACGAGTAAGGGCGCTTTTTATGCAGGGTAACTATAACATAGTCGTTGCGATCGTGTTTTTTAATAGCTCATCGCTTATAAGAGGATTACAAAAAGAAAAGTCTGTTAAATCTTATGGGACTTAACTGCTAAGGTCATCAGTCCCTAAGCTTACACACTACTTAACCTAAACTATCCTAAGGACAAACACACACACCCACTCCCGAGGGAGGACTCGAACCTCCGACGGGACCAGCCGCACAGTCCATGACTGCAGCGCCTAAGACCGCTCGGCTAATCCCGCGCGGCCTAAAAGGATTACATTTTTCTTCATAAGACTCACTTGTACCACTCACAATCCGTCGCGGATTTTCGCTCAGTATTGTTTGGTATTACCAGCATTCAGTTACTGGTGAAGTATTATACTTAGTAGGGGCTCTGTGAGAGATTCGCTGTGATCAACGGGCTTATAAAGTATATGTTGGGATGTAAAGTTACTGTGGTCAGCGTTACACATGTGGCAAGAAAATAACTACGTCCAATCATAAGGAATGTATGGATTTGACATGGATAATTGCGATTTCAAAGCATCGATAGTCATAAGTGGAATGAAAGGTTTTTTTTTTTTCCTTGGAAAATTATGTACAATGATAAGAATGATTCATATTTTGATATTTCCAGAGCTCCAGCTGTCAGGAGGGTGTATATTTCCAATACTTCACTCATTGTCGAACGTCATCAGATTGAATCTGCAATTGTAATATGTAGTTGTAAGTACAGTGATAACTATGTGGCTGGTTTCCAAGGGCTATTCTGCCTAACATGTAGGGAGCGTGTGGCCGAGATAGCCTGTGGCTGGAATGGCTGACATTTCTGGCTTACGGTGGAAGCCGCCGTCTTGAGCCGCCCGAGCTGGTCAGGCTGGTGTACAGGAATGCAGCTGACCTAACCCTATCGCCCCCTGGGCAGGTGAACAGCGAACTAATACGCAGTATGTGTTGGGCAGCCTTCGTGATCGCGTGTGTTGGGAGTATTCTACATGGAGATTTGAGAAGATTCAATATGGTTGTGTGTTTGGGCTGGACAATTATTCCCTCCCATTTAAATTGATTGATTGACTGCTTATACTGCCATTCTACACATTTCACACTTTTATCTGGTTGAGAGAACATCGATTGTGATGTGTGTTGTGAGCTGTGGCTGGCTCGTGTTATGCTTTGCATTAAACCTTGGTTGCCATTCTGTGATTAGTCTCCTGCGGTTATCGCGATTATGCTGTTATCCTCTCTTTCAGCGAGTCGCAGCAGCAGTGTGTATCGATATTCACACTCCTGTACTGTCTTTGGCCTCACGCTGATAGTTTCCAGCTGTGCCGTGTGCGGGCAGTTGGTCGGTTGGCGTGGAGCAGCGAGGAAGTCTACGTGGCGCGTTTCTGGCCGGGGCCGCAGACGGCGTCCTTTCGCGGTCGGAGTGTGAAGATCTGTTCCTATTGCTAGGATGTCCATGGCTCACCGATCACGGACACGAAAGTTGAGTCTTTACTTAATCTACCAGCCAGCCCCAACTGTTCACATTATGTCGTTTGAATTTCATTGTGAGCTGTTGGGACAGTCCCGCAAGCAACACGTGTGTTTTGAAGTTGGCGAAATTCTAGCAGCCCACCTGTGGATTTTAAATTTAACTTGATTATTTGTGAATTGAAGTGCACCAGCGGAATCATCTACCTTAAGGCCGTTAACATTCCGGTTACTTGGCCTGGCCACTGACTAAATTCAGGCAGTGTATTTTCCTCATCGTGTTGTGGCTGTCCGGCACAGCGTGTAGTTTGACAGCTCAATGTGTAATTCATTGTGGGCGCCGATACATTCAGCGTTGTTCCATTGAACTCCCTGTTGTGTGCTGGTCGGGTGGAGCGGAAGTTGTCCTGTCGCTTGGCCTGTTCACTGTCTTTCAGTTGGGTTGCCGTCGGATTGAGAATTGTTGGACCGACTGTCTGTCTCGCCTAAGCGAGCGTTAGTGTTTGAATTCCAGGCCGACTCTTGGAAACTTCTGAGCGCCGTTTGATGTGCTGCCTTTTCTTATTTGTCCTTGTTATTTGTTTATGTATGGCTTCTAGAAAATTTTAAATTAAAGTAGCCCTGTCCTGTCCTACGTGTATAGCAGGGAATCTCATGTTGTATGTACTTAGATGGTGAAAAACAGATGGAAGAGACGTTTGCTGGTTATCTAGACATGAGAAAGATCTTAACTGACTTTGTAAAGTAAAAGGATGGTTTTGGATCTGTTATGTCATCGACATCGGCATTCGTTACGAAAATACGAGTGGAACAAGCAATTTCCTCTATTTTTTATAGTTTTAACGTAAAGATCTCCACACATGAGGTAAGCTTCTAGTTACTCAGTGGTTTGCAGCACGTCCCACCTCGCTTTACCTCGCTAAAGTTTTCACGCTGTCTTCGGGATTTCACTGTACAATTGATCGGCAGCATACTGTTACGTGCTTGATATCGAGAACTAAATGGTACGATATTCCTGCCGACCCTGTGAAAATACATAAGTGCTTGTAATCCCAGAGTCTGGAGATGATCGCATCTCGTTGCAGGAACCACGGTAGCAAGCAGACCAGATGGGAAACTCCTTTGTGCCAGGTAACCAGCCCAGCCTTTGTACACCAGTTCAGAGAGCGGACATAGCCCGCAGAGGTCGCTGATCGCACACCATACCTGCGTGTGCAAAAAAATGGTTCAAATGGCTCTGAGCACTATGGGACTGAACTTCTGAGGTCATCAGTCCCCTAGAACTTAGAACTACTTACACCTAACTAACCTAAGGACATCACACACATCCATGCCCGAGGCAGGATTCGAACCTGCGACTGTAGTGGTCTCGCGGTTCCAGGCTGTAGCGCCTAGAACAGCTTGATCACCCCGGCCGGCCACTGCGTGTGCACTGCGCAGCTGTGACCGATGGCTGCAGTGAATGACCGACCGACCTCACGGGAAATATCTACTGCTGCGACTATATACGGTGCATTTGCTTCTGATTTTTGGGCTCTGCCTATCTTCACAGTGTCTGGTGCTTGATAACTATATATGCAGGATTCAGAAATGATTTTGTGTCGTACAGGATATGAATTGTTTAGTACATCGATATGATGATATAGCCTGGTTGGAGATCGGTGTCACAGCGAAAAATTCAAGCTTTCCTTGACAGTAGCGGAGCAGTGTAATTTAGGAAGTGCCTGTATTTCATAATCTATGGAAATGCCGTGTGGCTAGGGCCGCCTGGTGGGTAGACCGTTCGTCTGATGCAAGTCTTTCGTGTTGACGCCACTTCGGCGAGTGGCGAATCGATAGGGATGAAATGATGATGATAAGGACAACACAACATCCAGTTCCTGAGCGGAGAAAATCTCTGACCCAGCCGAGAATCGAACCCAGGCCGTTAGGAATGACATTTCGTCGCACTGACCACTCAGCTACCAGGGGCGGACTTCATAATCTATAGACCACTTTTGTAGGGCTTAACTGTCAGTGCAATATGACTGCAGTATGTTTTTTTTTTCGATATATACAAAACAGTTTGCCGCTGAAAGTCTCATAATTTGTCCAGTTGTACAAAGTGCTGGACAGTGCTCCCACCGCCACAGCAGTTTGGCGGGTAAATTCAGTAAGAACCAAGCAGACTATCCCATTCACAGGAAGTTCTATGACGTCGGAGTCACAAGACATCCTTTATGTGGGGCATAGAAGCCTCTACAGATCAAGAGAGGGGCAAGTTATCTACGGAAAGTTCTATGAAGTCTGGGAGTCACGTGGTGTCTTCTTTATTCGCGTGTTCAGAGGTAAGTCCAAGCAGACTACTCTGGTTCAGACAGGTGGGTTGCTGTCCATCACCCATCATTGTGGCTTTAGAGCTAACCCCAACCAGCAGTTGCAGAACATCGCAAAGTTACCGAAAATTCCAGCCATTTTTCTCGTCTGCAGGACAGTGCTTCGAATTATGTCTCTGTTTTTTTTTTACGATCTATTGTGGGACTCGAAATATTTCATGAGCTTTTAGGTATGGAAGTCTTCTTAGCTTCCCACCTGTGCTTAGACACCAGTGTAGTTCGAGAAGTGAGAAAAATAAAAAAAAGTAAGAGACGTAACATTCCTGCCTCCAGCAGCGAATATAAACTAAGCCCACTCAGTGCTTTCACAAGTGATGATCATTACGGCTGCCATAGGGCTCAAAAATTTTATCTCTCTGGCAGTGCCTTCAAACAAGCAGATAAAGTTCGAAAAGTGGTGAGCGTCCTGTTTAGAGTTACAGAGATACACTACTGGCCATTAAAATTGCTACGCCAAGAAGAAATGCAGATGATAAACGGGTATTCATTGTACAAATATATTATACTAGAACTGACATGTGATTACATTTTCAGGCAATTTGGGTGCATAGATCCTGAGAAATCAGTACCCAGAACAACCACCTCTGGCCGTAATAACGGCCTTGATACGCCTGGGAATAGTAACTGGCGTATTGTGACGAGGCAGTTGCTCGGCCACCATTGACCAGACGTTTTCAGTTGGTGAGAGATCTGGAGAATGTGCTGGCCAGGGCAGCAGTCGAACATTTTCTGTATCCAGAAAGGCCCGTACAGGACCTGCAACATGTGGTCGTGAATTATACTGCTGAAATGTAGGGATCGAAGGAAGGATAGAGCTACGGGTCGTAACACATCTGAAATGTAACGTCCACCGTTCAAAGTGCCGTCAGTGCGAACAAGAGGTGACCGTGACGTGTAACCAATGGCACCCCATACCATCACGCCGGGTGATACGCCAGTATGGCGATGACGAATACACGCTTCCAATGTGCGTTCACCGCGATGTCGCCAAACACGGATGCGACCATCATGATCTGTAAACAGAACCTGGATTCATCCGAAAAAATGACGTTTTGCCATTCGTGCACCCAGGTTCGTCATTGAGTACACCATCGCAGGCGCTCCTGTCTGTGATGCAGCGTCAAGGGTAGCCGCTGCCATGGTCTCCGAGCTGATAGTCCATGCTGTTGCAGACGTCGTCGAACTGTTCGTGCAGATGGTTGTTGTCTTGCAAACGTCCCCATCTGTTGTCACAGGGATCGAGACGTGGCTGCACGATCCGTTACAACCATGTAGATAAGATGCCTGTCATTCGACTGCTAGTGATACGAGGCCGTTGGGATCCAGCACGGCGTTCCGTATTACCCTCCTGAACCCACCGATTCCATATTCTGCTAACAGTCATTGGATCTCGACCAACGCGAGCAGCAATGTCGCGATACGATAAACCGCAATCGCGATAGGCTACAATCCGATCTTTATCAACTGCTGTGTGTGTATGAGAAATCGGTTGGAAACTTTCCTCATGTCAGCACGTTGTAGGTGTCGCCACCGGCGCCAACCTTGTGTGAATGCTCTGAAAAGCTAATCATTTGCATATCACAGCATCTTCTTCCTGTCGGTTAAATTTCGTGTCTGTAGCACGTCATCTTCGTGGTGTAGCAATTTTAATGGCCAGTAGTGTATTTCATTCGACTTCCAAATACCGTCGTTTTCAAGTGTGAAATCAAATACTGCAGCTGATATTGGTTGCGCGATCTATTTTCCACAAGAGCGTGTGAAGTGTCTCAGGGTCTGTGTTCAATTGTGCCGGTATGCACCGGAAAATTGAAGCAAACTGCTATGCAGCGATCTTTATCAAAGTGTATTTAAGGACATATTGAGTTGGACATAAACTGAGCAAATCAAGCAGTTCGTGCTCAGTGACAAGGGAAGGATGTGGCATTTCTCACAAAAGCAGTCAGAGTGTCTCAGTGCTGGTTTAACAGGTGTACTGCGATCTTTTTTAAGAGTCCATGTTCAAGTCTGGTGGTGGTATTTATCGAAATAAAACATGTAATTATTTCGCAAATTGGTTACATATTCTTGCATTATCTGAAAAGCTCTCTTTCTCTCACTCTCTTTATGCAGAGGTACATTTAGTTCCTGCGACATCTTCATGATATGTATGTGATAATATTCCGCACATTGCTTGAATACTAGAATTCATAACTCCTTAAGCAGTTCGTGTTCAATGATGAGGTGTCTCTGTGTGCTACAAAGAAGGCTGCAGGTATTTCCAGCGCAACAGGAAGTGCTTAGTGTGGCAGCCCTGTAGCTACCATGTGCCGGCACTGTGAGCCTGACACATGGCCTATCCCAGTGGGTGCAGGGACTCTGGGGCAGGGAGAACACATGCTGGAGGGGGTGAATGTCTTATCTTTTGCACTTCGGAAGACTGACTGGACTTTTATTGAACAACCTACAGTTAAAACACATGCATTTATCAGCATGAGTTGCAAAGTGTAACCTAGCCACATCCATGTGCATCTTCGTTATTTGATGAAGCGTATTGATCTTCGTACATTCACTAAGTATCATTGCTGTTGAAGCATTTTACAAGTGGCTATGGACACAGTCCTCAGATGCAGGATTACATCTAATACACCCATAAACTCCTCCTTGTCCACCACAGACATCTCATCTATTGAACACATAGTACACAGTAAACAATTACATCTGTCCCTGTGGGAAACTCAGCATAGACAGAGCGAATTACTCACCATTTTTCCTCCAGGCCATCATCTTGGAGGGTAGGAGATGAGGGCCAACAGCGCTGTCTGGTGGTGGTGCTGTGAACTAGGTCAGTTAGACTCCAGACCTGAAGGTGAACACGCTGCATTCAGCCACTGTCTATGACTGCTGAAGTTGTTTAAATAAACAAAATACCAAAATACATATAAAATAAAGTCTTATGTCCATCCTATCCAGCAGTGAGGCATAAGCTAAGTTCTCATATGCTAAGTTCTTTCCCCGCCAATCTCCGTTTGTGGGAGGTGAGGGATTAGGTGAGGGGTGGGGGAGGGGGAGTGGAGAGGGGAGAGTGACAGGTTGCAGGGGAGGTAGCCCAAATGCCCTTCTTTCGGGAAAAAATTTGATCCTCCTGCCACAATGTAAGACCAATATTGTCACATGTATGGCCGCCATCCTGTATCCGCCATCTTGAATAAATTTGGCAACAAGGCATAGTGGGACAGCTACCCCTTTGCCCTACTACTGATGTGACCTGGATAATTTGAAAGAGCCAGAGATCGCTGAGAGTTTCAAAGGGAGGATTAAGGAACAGTTGACTAGAGAGGGGAAAGGAATGCAGTAGAAGACGAATGGGTAGGTTTAAGAGATGAAATAGTGAAGGTAGCAGAGAATTAAATTGGCAAACAGACAATGCCTAGCAGAAATGCTTGGATAACGTAGGAGACGTTGAATTTAACTGATGGAAGGAGAAAACATAAAAATGCAGCAAATGAAGCAGGCGAAAGGCTATACAAACGTTTAAAAAAATCAGATCGACAGGATGTTCGACATGGCCGATCAAGAATGGCTAGAGGACAAAAGTAAGAATTTAGTAGCGTATTTCAGTAGGAGAAAGATAATCGCCTGCAAGAAAGTTAAAGAGGCCTTTGGGTGAAAGAGAAGCAGCTATATGAATATCAAGAACTCAGATGGGAAAGCAGTCCTAACCAAAGAAGAGAAAGCTTAAAGGTGGAAGGATTATAAAGGCTGTCTATACAAGGGTGATGAACTTGAAGACAATATTATAGAAACGAAAGTGGACACAGATGATGGTGAGATGGGAGATACGACGCTGCAAAACTTGACAGATTTCTGAAAGATCCAAGTCGGTACAAGGCCCTGGTAATAAACGATAGTCCGTCAGAACTACTGATAGCCTTGGGAGAGCCAGTCATGACAAATTTGTTCTGTCTGGTGTGCAAGATGTATATCCTCAGACTTCAAGAAAAATGTAACAATTCCAATTCCAAAGAAAGAAGTTGCTGACGAGTGCGAAAATTACCGAATTTTCAGTTTATTAAGTGAAGTTCGCAGTATACTAACACGAATTCGTTCAAGAAGAGCGAAAAAACTGGTGGACATCAACCTCCTGGAAGATCAGTTTGGATTCCAAAGAAATGTGCGAAGGAACACTTGAGGCAATACGACTTACTTAGAAGATAGGTTAAGGAAAGGTAAACCTACGTTTATACCATTTGTAGACTTCGAGAGAACTTTTAACATTGTTGACTGGAATACTCTCTTTGAAACTCTGAAGGTAGCACGGGTAAAATAAAGGTGGAGTGGAAGCTTTGTACAACTTTTACAGAAATAAGACGCTAGCTATAAAAGTCGAGGGGTATGAATGGGAAGCAGTGGTTGAGAAGGAATCGAGACAAGGTTGTAGCCTAGCCCCCATGTTATTCAATCTGTACTTTCAACAAGCACTAAAGGAAACAAAAGAAAAATTTGGAGTAGAAATTTGAAGTTCAGGGAGAAGAAATAAAACTTTGAGGTTTGCTGATAATATGGTAATATGACTGATACGAGTTGTAAATTTGCTTTACTTGATTTATATTTTTACTGCAAAGCAACAACCGACAGATAAAGTCAATTTTGAGCGGTACTGCTCAACGCTTGAGCCTTCGACATTGCAGTCAAAAGAAACCGAAATTAAGAACTGCCAACTGCATATAGGTGCATAGACTCAATTAGTAGAGACAGAAGTTCAGAAAGGCGACCGACCGATCCGGATACACTAGAGATAACCTCATTGTTGTAATGATCGCGGAGCTTCCATCAGGAAATATGCAGTGAGCCCTACCTACGAAGCGATAGATGAGGAGAATTAATAACTTCAGGCAACGACCATCCCAGCACCACATGGGGCACACGATCTAAGCCGAAATGCGTTTGTCCTGGCGTGTCTTACAGCAATGGATTTCGATGGCTGTGGTGTCGTAGCGACTGGTGATTCCGGGGGCTCTGTGTCCCCGAGACCCGAGGAGATCGATATCACAGCCGCAGCGGCCGGAGGAACGTTCAGTGTGTGGGCTGCAGAGTTGAGAGGAGGGGAGACGTGGCTGGAGATGCCTGGCTCCGTGCCTGATGTGCACAGCCGCAGCAACTTGCTACACATTTACATGGTTAAATACGCAGAAAAAAAACAAAAAAAAAAACAAACAAAAAACATGGTTGGATGTCAATGTGATTTCGTACAGATGCACGTCACTGGCGGGTATGTAAATTATTAGAGTTCCAATTCTCTGTGGCAGGTAGCATGGTCACAAGCGCGCGTTAGATTGGGAGAGTCATTCCATCACAACTCGTCCCAGACACAGGAATTCGTGTGACATTATTCTGAATGCCTAGTCCGAAAAATAAATTCTAGCGTTTACTCTTGAAGATAGTGGAGAAATTGATGACCTAACTTGGAATGAAGTGGAAGAAGCCATAAAGAGGATGAAAGGGGGAAAGGCACCAGGATGGGACGAAGTAACAGTGGATATGATACGAGCAGCAGGAGAAGTAGGAACCCAGTGGCTATACAGAGTGCTGAGGGTGGTGTGGAAGGAGAACAGAATTCCTGAGGATTGGAAGAAAGGAATTATAGTCCCGATCTTCAAGAAAGGGGATAAAAGGAGATGTGAGAACTACAGAGGAATCACCCTGCTATGCCACTGTGGAAAAATCTATGAAAAGATCCTGGAGAAGAGAATAAGAAGCAGTATTGAAAGTAGACTGCAAGAGGAGCAGTATGGTTTCAGACCGGGAAGATCAACAACGGACCTCATATTTGCGGTAAGGCAACTGCAGGAAAGGCACTATGAGTACGGGAAGGACTTAATCATGGCCTTTTTAGATATTGAGAAGGCGTATGACAGTATCTATAGGGACAAGCTCTGGGATGTGCTGAACGCAAAAGGGATAGATGAAGAGATAACATGAAAAGTCAGAAAAATGTATGAGGGAAGTGAGAGTTGTGTGAAAGTGGGGAGGGAACGTACTGCAGATGCAATTGGAGCTCATAAAATGAAAGCAGTGCTTTTTGCCGATGACCTGATGTTATGGGGAAATTGCGAGAAGGAGGTGCAAGAGCAGTTAGATGTATGGGAGGCAACGGCAGCACAATATGGAATGCATTTCTCTGCAAAGAAAAGTGAAATAATTGTCACAACAAGGAAGAAGAATAGGCCAAATGTGGATATAACTTGTGGAGGGGAAAAACTACAAGTGGTAGAGAACTTCAAGTACCTGGGAAGCATGATTGAAAGTAAGGGGGGAAACGCAATGGAAATAAATGAAAGGTGCAGAAAAGCAGGGCAGTTCTTCAAATGCATTAGGGGGCTTATTTGGAGCAAGGAGGTGCCACAGAAATCCAAGGGAATTATATACCGAACCTACTTTGTCCCCATTTTGGCATACGGAAGTGAGACATGGGTAATGCACAAAAGCGACAAAAGTAGAATACAAGCTAGTGTAATGAAGTTCCAGAGGAGCAGGTTGAGTGTAACAAGACGAGACCGATTGCGAAATGTGTATGTGAGGGAAAGACTAAAGGAGGAACCAGTACAGGACAGGATAGAAAAATCAAGACTGCAGTGGTATGGACACATGAAGAGAATGGATGAGGGAAGAATTCCAAAGAGAATGTTTGATCTGCAACTGGAGGGGAAGAGGCCCAGGGGAAGACCAAGAGATAGATGGGTGAAGGGAGTGAAGGAATGTGTGACGAGAAGAGGAGAGAACTGGACGAAGGTGGAAGAGGGGGAATGGTGGAAAGACAGAACACGATGGAGCGGTTTGTGTTCCCGACAGACCCAGCCAATGGCTGGAAACTGTACAAGATGATGATGATGATGACTCTTGAAGATAACGTCTTATACCACCTAGCAAAAAACAGACCTGAGCTTACCGAATCAGCTTACGCAGAGTTAGATATCAGTGATCGTAAGACTGTGAAAGTAACTACAAGGAATGTTGAGAAAGGTAGGAAAATGTTTTTGCTTAGCAAGAGTGAAAGAATCTGAGCAGTGAACATCAAATATTCAGTGCTGAGGACGAAGATGTGGAACAGAAATGGAAAAATTCAAAAAAACATCGTTCAATATGCCTTAAGCAGTTATTTTCCGAGCATAGTATTAAGGGATGTGAAAGACGCGCAGTGTTTTGATAGATGTATTAAAATACTGCCACACGAACAAAGAGAGCTTTATCAGAGGTTAAAGTGACGTAAAAACTTACCTCAAGAAGAAAAGTTGAACGAAGCGAAAATGAGCGTAAGGAGATCAATGAAAGAAGTGTTCAATGACTTTGAAGATGACATTGTGTCAACCGATATGATTAGAGTACCTAAAAGGTTTTGGTCTTATGTAAAATCCGTAAGCAGTTCGAAATCCTTTATTCATTCCTCACTGACCATACTGGCACCAAAACGGAAGATAACAGAGAGAGATCGCTGAAATACTGAATTCGGCCTCCCGAAATTGTTTCACTCTCGTGTGAATCATCGTACGAACGTCGAAATGGCAGATATTGAGACAACCGATCGCAGAACAGAAAATCAACTATAATCGTTAGTAGTAGAAAAGTATCAGGAGCAGATGAGATACCTGTGGATTCTACTAATACGAGAACCACAGGTCATTTTCATTTTCAAGAAGGTTCGCAACACAGATGCACATAATTATAGGCCTATATCGTTGACGTCAATTTCTTGTAGAATTACAGAACGTTTATTATGCTCAAGAATTATATTTTAGAAAAATGAAAATCTCTTCTACAAAAATCAAAAAGGATTTCTCAAACACAGTTCTCTCTATTCCTCCATAAGATCGACGGGCAGATAGGTTGATGTCGTGTACCGTGAATTCGGGAAGGCATTGACACCGTTTCACACTCCCGTTTAGGGGAAAAAACCGTGAGCTTACCGAATATTGGACCAGATTTTCGAAGGGATTCAAGACTTCTTTGCAGACAGAACTCAACACATCGCTCTTAACGGAACAAAATCGACAGCTGTAAGGGTGTAACGTAACGAGTCTAGAGAGGAAACCTTGGTGGAACTGAATATAAGAAGTAGTTAATTTTTATTCAGCGGTCACGGACGCGCTTATAGTAGACATATCATGACAAAACATATAAATTAGAATACATATTTTAGTTATAGAATTATTAGTGTAGGAAGATAGTCAATTTGCATATATGTCAGTGTTGTACGGAGTGTGTAAGTTTGTGCGGAACTGCTCGAGCTCTCATTGGCTAAAGTTTCATGACGTTGGTGGCGGAAGAGGCGCCCTTGGGAAAAAGACTGACGAAGAGAAAGGAGAATAGTTCGGGACGTCGGTCGAGAAGGAGAGACACTAATTTTCTGCCATCGGAGACTACAGCAAAATGGTCTGCTGGATTTATGTAGGGACATTGCGGATCGCCTCTCGGATCTCAGTTACGGGCATCTAGAATGCTGGCGATGAATCTTATGTTTTGAGTGCTCGTCGTATCTTGATCTGAAAGGGATTTCTGACATCTTTTGTGTCACACTACAAAATTCAAGGGCTGTGATAGATTTCAATAATTAACTCAATTTACGTAAAAACTAACAAGTTTGTTTGTGTAGCCGTCCTCCGCACCAAGCATATAAATACTTGTTTCGTAAATAAAACTGCCTTTTCCTGCTGCTAATTACTTTATTTATCCCATACGCGTTTCGCCTTATCCTGCTCTAAGGCATCATCAGTGGGATCTATAACGATGCAGTTTTGTTAGTTGTTGTTTTGTGGTCTTCAGTCCTTGGACTGGTTTGATGCAGCTCTCCATGCTGCTCTATCCTGTGCAAGCTTCTTCATCTCCCAGTACCTCCTGCAACCTACATCCTTTTGAATCTGCTTAGTGTATTCATCTCTTGGCCTCCCTCTACGATTTTTACCCTCCACGCTGGCCTCCAATACTAAATTGGTGATCCCTTGATGCCTCAGAACATGTCCTACCAACCGATCCCTTCTTCTAGTCAAGTTGTGCCACAAACTTCTCTTCTCCACAATACTATTCAATGCCTCCACATTAGTTATGTGATCTACCCATCTAATCTTCAGCATTCTTCTGTACCATCACAATTCGAAAGCTTCTATTCTCTTCTTGTCCAAACTATTTATCGTCCATGTTTCACTTCCCTACATGGCTACACTCCATACAAATACTTTCAGAAATGACTTCCTGACGCTTAAATCTATATTCGATGTTAACAAATTTCTCTTCTTCAGAAAGGCTTTCCTTGCCATTGCCAGTCAACATTTTATATCCTCTCTACTTCGACCATCATCAGTTATTTTGCTCCCCAAATAGCAAAACTCCTTTACTTCTTTAAATGCCTCATTTCCTAATCTAATTCCCTCAGCATCACCCGACTTAATTCGACTACATTCCATAATCCTCGTTTTGCTTTTGTTGATGTTCATCTTATATCCTCCTTTCAAGACACTATCCATTCCGTTCAACTACTCTTCCAAGTCCTTTGCTGTCTCTGAGAGAATTACAATGTCATCGACAAATCTCAAAGTTTTTATTACTTCTCCATGGATTTTAATACCTACTCCGAATTTTTCTTTTGTTTCCTTCACTGCTTGCTCAATATAAAGATTGAATAACATTGGGGAAAGGCTACAACCCTGTCTCACTCCCTTCCCAACCACTGCTTCCCTTATAACTGCCATCTGCTTTCTGTACAAATTCTAAATAGCCTTTCGCTCCCTGTATTTTACCCCTGCCACCTTCAGAATTTGAAAGAGAGTATACCAGTCAACATTGTCAAAAGCTTTCTCTAAGTCTACAAATGCTAGAAACGTAGGTTTTGCCTTTCCTTAATCTTTCTTCTAAGATAAGTCGTAAGGTCAGTATTGCCTCACGTGTTCCAATATTTCTACGGAATCCAAACTGATCCTCCCCGAGGTCGGCTTCTACCAGTTTTCCATTCGTCTGTAAAGAATTCGTGTTAGTATTTTGCAGCTGTGACTTATTAAACTGATAGTTCGGTAATTTTCACATCTGTCAACTCCTGCTTTCTTTGGGATTGGAATTATTATATTCTTCTTGAAATCTGAGGGAATTTCACCTGTCTCATACATCTTGCTCACCAGATGGTAGAGTTTTGTTAGGCCTGGCTCTCCCAAGGCTGTCAGTAGTTCTAATGGAATGTTGTCTACACCCGGGGCCTTGTTTCGACTTAGGTCTTTCAATGCTCTGTCAAACTCTTCACGCAGTATCATAACTCCCATTTCATCTTCATCTATTCAATTTCCATAATATTGTCCTCAAGAACATCGCCCTTGTATAGACCCTCTATATACTCCTTCCACCTTTCTACTTTCCCTTCTTTGCTTAGAACTGGGTTTCCATCTGAGCTCTTGATATTCATACAAGTGGTTCTCTTTTCTCCAAAGGTCTCTTTAATTTTCCTGTAGGCAGTATCTATCTTACCACTCGTGAGATAAGCCTCTACATCCTTACATTTGTCCTCTAGCCAATTCTGTTATCCAAGGATTTCTACTAGCCCTCTTCTTTTTACCTACTTGATCCTCTGCTGCCTTCACTATTTCATTCCTCATATCTACCCATTCTTCTTCTACTGTATTTCTTTCCCCCATTCCTGTCAATTGTTCCCTTATGCTCTCCCTGAAACTCTGTACAACCTCTGGTTTAGTCAGTTTATCCAGGTCCCATCTTCTTAAATTCCCACCTTTTTGCAGTTTCTTCAGTTTTAATCTACAGTTCATAACCAATAGATTGTGGTCAGAGTCCACATCTGCCCCTGGAAATGTCTTACAATTTAAAACCTGGTTCCTAAATCTCTGTCTTACAATTACATAATCTATCTGAATCCTGTCAGTATCTTCAGGCTTCATCCATGTACACAACCTTCTTTTATGATTCTTGAACCAAGTTTTAGCTATGATTAAGTTGTGCTCTGTGCAAAATTCTACCAGGCGGCTTCCTCTTTCATTTCTTAGCCCCAAGCCATATTCACCTACTACGTTTCCTTCTCTCCCTTTTCCTACTACCGAATTCCAGTCACCCATCACTATTAAGTTTTCGTCTCCCTTCACTATCTGAATAATTTCTTTGATTTCGTCATATATTTCTTCAATTTCTTCATCATCTGCAGAGCTAGTTGGCATATAAACTTGTACTACTGTAGTAGGCGTGGGCTTCGTGTCTATCTTGGCCACAATAATGCGTTCACTATGCTGTTTGTAGTAGCTTACCAGCACTCCTATTTTTTTATGCATTATTAAACCTACTCCTGCATTGCCCCTCTTTGATTTTGTATTTATAAACCTGTATTCGCCTGACCAAAAGTCTTGTTCGTCCTGCCACCGAACTTCACTAACTCCCACTATATCTAACTTTAGCCTAGCCATTTCCCTTTTTAAATTTTCTAACCTACCTGCCCGATTAAGGGATCTGACATTCCACGCTCCGATCCGTAGAATGCCAGTTTTCTTTCTCCTGATAACGACGTCCTCTTGAGTAGTCCCCGCCCGGAGATCCGAATGGGGGACTATTTTACCTCCGGAATATTTTACCCAAGAGGACGCCATCATCATTTATCCATACAGTAAAGTTGCATGCCCTCGGGAAAAATTACGGCTGTAGTTTCCCCTTGCTTTCAGCCGTTCGCAGTACTAGCACAGCAAGGCCGTTTTGGTTAGTGTTACAAGGCCAGATCAGTCATCCAGACTGTTGGACTGTTTCCCCTGCAACTACTGAAAAGGCTGCTGCCCCTCTTCAGGAACCACGCGTTTGTCTGGCCTCTCAACAGATACCCCTCCGTTGTGGTTGCACCTACGGTGTGGCTATTTGTATCCATGAGGCACGCAAGCCTCCCCACCAACGGCAAGGTCCATGGTTCATGGAGAGTTATTGATTATCAAACAGTTCACTTCGCGATTTTTTGTAAGAAAAGTAATTACTTACGATTTGCTGATCTGCGTTTCCTCACATCTGGTCTGGAGGTCGCACTACCACTTTTATCACTGCCATATAATCACATCTTTGTGTTCTCGCCTTCCACACGCTGTTCACCATGTTTCTCACTCTTTTTTGTGGTGGAATATAGTTCTTTTGTCACTCGATAGAACTATTTCGTCGTACACTGCTTTTCACAGCGTAAATATAGCGACCCATTACGTGTTTGAATTATGTATGGGATAAATAAAGTAACTAGCAGCAGGAAAAGGCAGTTTTATTTACAAAAAAATATTTATATGCTTACTGCGGAGGAAGGCCACACAAACAAACTTGTTATTCACGAATTGCCAGGCATTTCCAGGTGGCCTACACCAGAAATTCAGAAGACTTCATCTGAACATCCATAAAACCATATAACACATAACATTCAACAACATATGCAAATGTAACGATCTTGTACCTAAATATATCAGTGTAAAGATTAAAAACAGTTCAACTAGCGCCCAAAAAGCAATGCACACTGCTCAGAAAATATGGTTAAATTATGAGATCAAATCCCTATACTCTAAAAAACAAGAGTTAAATCACAAGTTGTATAAGACACATTTAAAACTCGCAGAGACCATAAATAATATGACAGGTTTTCTCCCATCTGATCAACAAGATCGAAAAGCACACAAAAACTGCTGTACAAAGAATGGAAACAGTTCATAGAAGAAAAATCAACCAACTCAAGAAAACTCCAGTCACAACATAATACCTTTACACACAGCCAAGAAAAACACACACACAAATTCTACCCAAGGTTAGTGAACCTTACAGACACTCAGTTAAACAATAAAGAAAGACAGCTGTTGGAGAAAGGATTAAAATACAATGTAAATTAAGAAATAGATGAAGATTACTTAGAAAATCTAATTATAGAAGCAGAAAGTGTTTTGACATGGGAAGATAGGAATGAAAATAGCAGTGTCAACACTGGATTAACTAGACAACTATCGAGAATATAATAACCAGTATAAAAACACAACAACACAAAAACAACAAAAACACAGAATCTGCAACACATAGAAAACTTAGGAGAAAACTTCGAAATGAAAATATTATCATTTCAAAAGCAGACAAGGGGAACGCAGTAGTACTGATAGACAAAGAACAATACTTTGAAAAAACACAAGAATTCATCTCACAAAATAACGTTACAAAATTAAAATCAGACCCAACAAACAGATTCCAGATAAAAGTAAAAAAACACTCTGAAAAATATTAACGCCTTACTGGATAACACAGAGAAAAGAAAGTTGACACAGATCAGTCCCACTGCACTGGTCCTCCAAAGCCAACCAAAAACCCACAAACCGAACCTTCCTGTGAGGCCAATACTGGATTTCAGAAAATCTCCCACTTACAAGCTTGCAGGATACATGTTAAAAGTACTGTCTGAAAGTTTCAAAGTACAAGAAGACAGAACCATTAAAAACACTACAGCTAATACAACAAATAAAAGATATAAAAATCCCAGACACAGCAACACTCCTCTCATTTGATATAGGAAACATGCATTCCAACATAACAGTACCAGAAACAATAGAAATTATAAATAAGAACCTGAAAACTTATAGTCAACTTCCTAATGAACAGATTAAGGAAATATGCACACTAATAAAGCTCATAACAGAACAAAATTACTTCCACTTCAATAATGAATTTTATTTACAAGAAGATGGATTACCGATTGGGTCACCAATCTCAGGAGCCTTAGCAAATATTTTTGTAAACCACATTGAAGAGATCATTTTCACAGAAATAATAGCAAAAGAATATAACATATTATATTGGTTCAGGTATATGGATGACATCGTTTGCTTAATAGACGAACCACAAACAAATATTGAAAAACTACATACTGACATCAACAAGATACATAAAAATATAAAAATCTGCTTTGGTTTTATGTATGTGGTAATTTTCTTGCATGGTCAGGAGGTGTTTTTTTATTGTTAATTCTAATTATTTTCATGTCATCTTTTCTAGTAGTTCGTTTGTGGTCACTTTCTCTTAGGTGTTCTGCAAATGTGGAGTGGTTTGTCTCATATTTCTAGGCTCTCATGTGTTCCTTGTATCTGACATCAAATGTTCTCCCTGTTTGCCCTATGTATGTGCCTTTACAAGTGTGACACTGTAGCTGATATGTACCAGCTTTCTGGTATATGTCTCTGTTTTTCGTCAGTTTTGGGGTGTATTTTTGTATAAAATTGTCTGTTGTGTATGCTATGTTTATTCCCTGTCTTTCGAAAATGTTGGTGATTTTATGGGTGAGTTTGCGTTTGTATGTCATTGTGTACCATCTTGTGTTTTCTTTGATCTTCTTCTGATTATCCTGCGTAGTTGT
Source organism: Schistocerca serialis cubense (assembly GCF_023864345.2). Taxonomy (NCBI): domain Eukaryota; kingdom Metazoa; phylum Arthropoda; class Insecta; order Orthoptera; family Acrididae; genus Schistocerca; species Schistocerca serialis. The sequence continues at coordinate 266,978,266 of NC_064646.1, forward strand.
TATGGGACTGCATGTTTGTGTTTAGTCCTGTTGTGGTGTTGACTATGGTTTGGAGCTTTCTGCTTTTATTTTACATTTAATTTTGTTATTTAGCTTTGTGACTATGACATTATTGTAACTATTATTTTGTACTATCTGCGTTATTATGTCCAGTTCTTTTTGGTAGGTTTCTTTGGTGAGTGGTGTTGTGTTGAGTCTATGGAGCAAGTGTCGAAGTGCTGCTTGCTTTTTGTGTAGTAAGATAACTGACTATGGTCGAAATAAAGAGGATATGAAGTGTAGATAGGTTGTGGCAAGAAAAGCGTTTCTGGAGAAGAGAAATTTGCTAACATCGGGTACAGGTTTGTCAGGAAGTCTTTTCTGAAAGTATTTGTATGGAGTGTAGCCATGTATGGAAGTGAAATATGGAAGATAAATAGTTTAGACAAGAAGAGAATGGAAGCTTTCAATATATGGTGCTACAGAAGAATGCTGAACATTAGATGGGTAGATCAGATAACTAATGAGGAGGTCTGAACAGGATTGGGGAGAAGAGGAAATTGTGGCACAACCTGACTAGAAGAAGGGACAGTTTGGTAGGACACATTCCGAGGCACCAAGGGAGCACCTTGAAATGCCTTTCGTTTCACAACAGCTCACACTGAAAATTAATTTTATTGATCCTTACTAATTTCATATCCAAAATCATAAAAATAAAGTATGCTCCCTCGGGCATGGGTGTGTGTGTTTGTCCTTAGGATAATTTAGGTTAAGTAGTGTGTAAGCTTAGGGACTGATGACCTTAGCAGTTAAGTCCCATAAGATTTCACACACATTTGAACATTTTTGAATGGCGTTTCGTAGCTCCATCAGTTATACCTAAGCCTTCAGTTCTTCGTGGTAGAAGACACATTACCGCTGGTGTCATGATTTGCAGGATGTGCTTCCTTGGTAGAAATGTGTGGTTGTTTGACTTCATTGACCGAAGCTAATTCCATGACTTCCAAGAACAGCCGGCTGAAAGTATCATCAACGTTTTAGTTCGTTGTTACCTTTTTAGATCCCTGGTAACGTTGACTAACTCTAAAAAATCTGTATCTTGGCGGTGAAGCTGACGACAGATGGACACACCCAGCGCAAACAGTTCAGAGAGTATAACCGAACAGATGACAAAATCGCCCTTTGTGATGGGCTCTAGCAGAATCATGGCATCGCAGGATGCGGTCTTATTGTCAAATTCTTGAATCTTTCCCAAAGCCAAACGACACAACCATATATTTCCTTAAGCTTGTATCCTGCGAAGACGTTCGGTTCATCTAGTGAGTGTGGTACGTTTCAAACATTTGGCTAGAACTTCGTTTAATGATTCAAGGGATTCATGCAATATCTGTCTACGCTTTGGTGGCCCAAAGAAATTATTTATCATTTCCACTGTTCCTACTGAATTCCTGATAAGTGGGACGTTCCATGTGTCTGTAACTACGAATTTGAAATTATGAGCTGAGCTGAATAATGAGGACTTTTAGCCAAAGAGTAGTCCTGTCGTATGAATGCATGAGCCCCAACATGGATGTAGCACCGTCATATCCCTGTCCTAGTAAAAATGACACATCAACTCCAAATTTTACCAAGTTTTCAATAATAGATCCGTCTAATCCTTTACCAGTCGTATCAAACACTGGAACAAATTGCAGGAAATCTTCACGATTGTTGCTGTCCGAGGAAATATAACGGGTACAAAGAGAGAGTTACTCTATTCCAGTAACGTCAGCAGTTTCATCCGCAAGAGCCGTGAAACCTTTGGCATCATTAATGTGCTGAATAATTCTTCGCAGGAGTTGTTTATTGGTGCAACAGATGATCTGATTTGGGATCGGGGCACTTATACTTGTCGCTTTTACCAGGTACTTCGAAACTTGCTTGTAAATTTTCGTCACCTTTTTGAATGGTGCGAAAGTTATCCATGCTCCTGTCATCTTGTTTCTCAACTTCGATAGGCCCCATATCTCCGTGTCCATTTAATGCAGTCTCCTGACGTCCACAGAGCATCACCGTCTCGATGATAGGGACCATGCGGTTTCTATTCTTTTTCCATCTGCTCCACCGAGCCTTGGCTCAGCCATGTTTTATATGTTTGGCTGGTTCATCGTCATGTGATGAAGACTTTCACCATCGATCACACCAGAGTATGTTGTTTAAATAAATAAGCTTTAATGGTTTAAAAAACGCTCTTTAGTATTAACCAATCACAACCTAGAACCAACGTCAGCTATCGGGGACTCTCTTTTGTGCGGAGGTTCGTTCGGATACTGTGTGTCTTTGGCATATTGTAGAAACATACAACCAGCTTCTTCACATACGGAAGCAGAGGTGCTGTTATGCTTGTTTTCTACCCACAGCATTACGGTATTGTGTGCAGATGTTTAAGAAGAACACGCCTATAATTTCACATTCCTTTGGGGGGATGTCTCAAGTCCGTAAAACTCCATTCTCCCCCCTCCCCCCCTCCCCCCCCCCCCCCAACCATAAACGCCACTAACTCCTATAGTAATTTCCACGCTTTATGATCATCTGTACTCATACATGTCGCACCTTCTCGCTTTCTTAAATCATAAACCATCTCACATTTGGCCTTGAAATTTTCTTATCTTTTGAAACACAGCAAGGTAACGGCCTTCGTGTGTATGCCATTCATTGGCCTAATTACATGACTTGTCAAACTCCATCTTACTTTCACGTAATAATTACCTCTTCCACTTGAATTGTTCCATCGTCCGTTTGTTTATTTTCCTGTCTGCCCTAAGTATCCACAATACAGAACATACAGCTGTGCATTACCAAGAAACCCTCAGTTAATTATTGAAAATTTATGTCCCATTGCCAGAAGTGATAATTGCCAATAAATACTGGTTGTACATTCCTTTTTCAATAAATATGAGGCTGATATTCGAAACCCCTAAGTAATTTACTACCAGCAGTCGAGACTATTGTTGTTCTTTTGTTAATTTGTTTTCATGTCCATCCAGTGCTTGTTTTCAACTGCCATAACTGCAAAATCTCATCGAGCACTTCTATGAGGTCATTGTTAGTTGGTATAATTTTCTTTGTGTGTGTCCATTGTATGTTTTATAGTCATCAATCTTCTGACTAGTTTGATGTGGCCCTCCACGAATTCATCTCCTGTGCCGACCTCTTTATCTCAGAGTAGCACTTGCAACCTACGCCCTGAATTATTTGCTGGATGTATTCCAATCTCTGTCTTTATCTACAATTTTTCTCCTAGACGGCTCCCTCTAGTACCATGGAAGTCATTCCCAGATGTTTCAGCAGGTGTCCTATCATCCTGACTCTTCTTCTTATCAGTGTTTTCCACATATTCCTTTCCTCTCCGATTCTGCGCAGAAGCCCTTTCCTTACCCTATCAGTCCGCCTAATTTTCAACGTTCGTCTGAAACATCACATCTCAAACGCATCGATTCTTTCTGTTCCCGTTTTCCTACAGTTCATGTTTCACTACCATAAAATGTTGTGCTCCAAACGTACATCTCAGAAGTTTCTTCCTCAAATTAAGTACTAGTAGACTTCTATTGATCAGGAATGTCCTTTTTGCCAGTGCTACTCGCTTTTGATGTCCCTCTTGCTCCGCCCGCCATTGGTTATTTTGCTGTCCAAGTAGCAGAATTCCTTAACTTCATCTACTTCGTGACCATCAATCCTGATGTTAAGTTTCTAGCTGTTCTCATTTCTGCTACTTCTCATTACTTTCGTCTTTCTTCGACCTACTCCCAATCCATATTCTGTACTCATCAGACTGTTCATTCCATTCAGCAGATCATATAATTCTTCTTCACTTTCACTCAGGATAGCAATGTCATCAGCGAATCGTATCATTTATATCCTTACACCTCGGATTTTAATTTCACTCCTGAACCTTTCTTTTATGTCCATCATTGCTTCTTCGATGTACAGATTGAACAGTAGGGTCGAAAGACTACATTCCTGTCTTATACCGTTTTCAATCCGAGCACTTCGTTGTTGGTCGTCCAGTCTTATTATTCCCTCTTGGCTCTTGCACATATTGTGTATTATCCGTCTCTATAATTACCCCTATTCTGCTCAAAATTTCGAACATCTTGTACCATTTAAGATTTTCGAACGCTTTTTCCAGGTTGACAAATCCTATGAATACGTCTTTATTTTTCTTTAATCTTGCTTCCATTATCAACCGCAGGGTCAGAATTGCCTCTCTGGTGCCTGTACGTTTCCTAAGGCCAAACCGATCGTCATCTAACACATCCTCAATTTTTTTTCTCGTTCTTCTATATATTATCCTACTCAGCAACTTGCGACTCAGCTGACTGTGCGGTAATTCTCGCACTTGTCAGCTCTTGCAGTCATCGTAATTATGTGGATGATATTTTTTTTGCGAAAGTCAGATGGTACGTCGCTAGACTCATACATTCTACACGTCAACGTGAATAATCGTTTTGTTGTCACTTCCCCCAATGATTTTGGAAATTCTGGTGGAATGTTGTCTATACCTTCTGCTTTATTCGATCTTAAGTCATTCAAAGCTCTCTTAAATTGTGATTCTAATACTGGATACCCCCTCTCTTCTAAATTGTCTCCTGTTTCTTCTTCTATCACATCAGACAAACCTTCTCCCTCATAGAGGCCTTCAACGTACTCTTGTCACCTATCCACTCTTTCCTCTACATTTAACAGTCGAATTCCAGTTTTACTCTTTATGTTACAACCGTTACTTTTTGTGTCACGGAAGATTGTTTTGAATTTCATGTACGCTGAGTCCGTCCTTCCGACAATCATTTCTTTTTCGATTTCTTTACTTTTTTTATGCACCCATTTCGTCTTAGCTTCTCTGCACTTCCTATTTACTTCATTCCTCAGCTGCTTGGATTTCTGTATTCCTGAATTTCCCTGAAAATTTTTGTACTTCCTTTTTTCATCGATCAGTTGATATTTCTTCTGTTACCCATGGTTTCTTCGCAGTTACCTTCTTTGTACCTATGTTTTTCTTTCCAACTTCTGTGGTTGCCCTCTTTAGAGATGTCCATTCCTCTTCAACTGTACTGCCTACTGAGCTATTCCTTATTGCTGTATCTAAAGCCCTGGAGAGCTTTAAGCGCATCTCGTTATTCCTTAGTACCTTCATACCCACCTCTTTGCGTATTGACTAATCTCTTAGACTTCAGCCTACTCTCAATCACTCTTACATTGTGATCTGAGTCTATGTCTGCTCCTGGGTACGCCTTACAATCCAGTATCTGATTTCGGAATCTCTGTCTGACCATGATGTAATCCAACTGAAATCATCCGGCATCACCCGGCCTTTTCCAAGTATACCTCCTCCTTTTGTGATTCTTGAACAGAGTATTCGCTATTACTAATAGAAATTTATTTCAGAGCTCAATTAGTCTCTCTCCTCTCTCATTCCTTGACCCAAGCTCATATTCTCCTGTAACATTCTCTTCCACTCTTTCCCCTACAACTGCATTCCAGTGCCCCATGACTATTAGATTTTTCCTTCTGGTTTTACGTATTTACGTACTGTATTACCCTTTGCGACGTCGGCATGTATACCTGAACTATCGTTGTCGATGTTGGTTTCCTGTCGATTCTGATGAGAGCAATCCTATCACTTAACTGTTCACTGTAACACAGTTTCTGCCATACGTTGCTATTCATAAAGAATCCTACTCCCGTTATACCATTTTCTGCTGTTGTTGATATTGCTCTATACTCATTGGACCGGGAAATCCTTGTCTTCTTTCTATTACACTTCTATGACCTCTACTATATCTAGACTGAGCCTTTACATTTCCCCTTTTCAGATTTTCTAGCTTCCCTACCACTTTCATGCTTCTGACATTCCGCGCCCCGACTCGGAGAACATTATTCTTCCGTTGGTTATTCAATCTTCTTCACATGGTAATCTTCCCCTATGCAGTCCCCTCACGGAGATACGATTATGCGACTATTCCGGAATCTTTTGCAAATGGAGATCATATCACGTTGTTTTATGAGTTTTATAATATATATTTTTGGGACAGTTTTCAAATTTGTTCAATTAACTTCTTATTGTTAGTTGTTGTTTATGAGAACTAAATATTAACACTACAATGCCGTCAACAAAGCGGTGATTGCATTGTGTTCCATTAAAACACATGCCTCTTTCTTCTTGCAAGTAGTTTTCTCAGTTGCGATTTAATACAACATTATAGTGAGTCTCACGTCCCAGCTTCCGAAGCCTCCCCAGTATTCTGCTTGAAAATTCCTCTCTGAGATAGTTCTTACCATGTTGTTTTTGGATGTCTCCATTTTATATTAGTGAGAATACATTATAACATTTTATTAGACTATCTCTCCCAAACCACGTACATGTGCATACCATCTCAATCATTTTGCTTCGACTGAACATTTTTCAATGGTTCGCAGGTTCATTCTCAACTCTCCATTTTTAATTTTGTTCCACAGTGTCGCTCTGTTCCAATATCGGTAAAGTTTCTATCATAATCTTCGTTTCTGATCTAATATCTGTTACCCACAAAATTCCAATTATTTTTTTAATTGGTCGCCTACTTTGGGAAAGTGGTTTTTAAATTCGGTTTTTCTGTATCCAACAGTGGTAAAAAAGATTACCAAATATTTATAAGGATCCACAGATGATACTACCCCGAAACCTAATTCTCGATCTAATTTTCCAGTAACTAGACACTCAGTTTTCTGAAAATTAATAGTTAAACTAAGTTTCTGATATTCTCTGTGCAACTTTCTTAACCATGTTGTTCAAGTCTTTCTCATCCACTACAATAACGTCTTCATCATCAGTAAAATACACAGTGCATTCTGAAGTACTAGTTACGGGATTCGACCATTTTAAAAAGCATCTGCAGTAACAGGTGAGGATACATCGTCCTCGCCAAAAATTTCTACTTTTATTCTGCCAGTTTAGTGATCTAAAACTTTGTTTTGAGCCGTTGAGTCATTCTGCTTATAGGAGCCTCCGTCTGACTCCTAATTAGTTCTCAGTTTATCTCCACCCTGGTGAAGTCTAAAGGAAACGCTGGCATTGATGTATGCTATCATAAGCCAAATATCTTGCACAAAGTCTTGTTTCTATATGTACTGTAGGAACTAAGTGCAAGGCTTTTACGAAGTCTATGAATCCCAGACGTAAGAGTAATACTTACTCATTGCACCGCAACGGTATCTATCTTTAATTTAATTTTTTGGAATTTAACGAAGTCGTCCACGGAACGTGTGACTACTGCGCCGTCAACACTACTTTAAATGACGCCGTCTGTATGGCTTTGTTTACATTTCGGCGGTTAATGGCAGGGATCTAACGACTGACAAACTGGTCATGTAAGACGTGAGTACCCGACAGCTCAAAAACTCCCCAAACAAGTAGAAGTGCTCATCATATATATTTCTTAATTTCATTTACTGTCGGAGTGGAGCTACTGTGCTTCCGTGGAAGTTTAAACTGATGTCGATAAATGAACATTTATTTTAGTGACTATATTTTATTAACTGATTCAGTCGCGTCGTGCTGCCGAAACCTAACCTAAATGGTCAACTAGTGGAAAATAATGATGGTCTGATTTGAAAATCTGCATGTGAAGAAAAAAAAGATCTGATTTTTGTAAAACGGCTAGTATTAAGAATTAAGAGTTAGCACGCCATACTGAAACAACGAATCAAATTTGCTTCAATATAAGTTTAGCTTCAGTCGTTAAATACGACGCTTATTAATAGCTCATATTTTTCATAGTACACTGCTATGTAGGATGTGGTACGTAAGTACTCTCGATTTGAGTGAGTACCACATAGGCCTACATACACCTTACTGTCGGAGTTATCTTGAGTTCCTTCAACCCCTTACGCTTCTGCAACTTGAAGCACGTGGTCGTTGTACGAGTTGCATAAACAGTATCTGTCAGGCGCTTCTCACTACGTTTGCTGGTATTTCATTTTTGGAGTTTAGTTATGTTGAGCTATGTATTTGACTCTACGGAATCTCCCTTTAACCTGATGTACAGTTAATCCGTGACTTTAAGATGGTGGCTCGACCGAATTGATGGCTCTGAACAAATTACACATTACAGCAGCTTTTGGTGGTTCTTTGACTCACTGAGCACTATTAAACGATATACTAACGACAGTGCAGCTTCAGAAAACTTGAAAAATAGCATGCTCGTGCTTATTGAAATTGGACTGAACATTGTTTTACAAGTTCTAAGATTTGAAATGATGACGATAGTAGCCAAAACGTCGTCTAGATACAGAAGTATACGCTGCCAGACAAAAGAAGGAAGCACCCAAAAGACGTAGTCGAAAGTCAATGTAATTTCATACACGTATACTCCATCGGTGGGTATTTAAGTGATTAGGCTTGCAATAAATACTAACACGAATTCTTTACAGACGAATGGAAAAACTGGTAGAAACCGATCTCGGGGAAGATCAGTTTGTATTGCATAGAAATGTTGGAACACGTGAAGCAATCCTTACCCTACGACTTATCTTAGAAGATAGATTAAGGAAAGGCAAACCTATGTTTCTAGCATTTGTAGACTCAGAGAAAGCTTTTGAAAATGTTGACTGGAATACTCTCTTTCAACTTCTGAAGGTGGCAGGGCTCAAATACAGGAAGCGAAAGGCTATTTACAATTTGTACAGAAACCAAATGGCAGTTATAAGAGTCGAGGGGCATGAAAGGGAAGCAGTGGTTAGGAAGGGAGTTAGACAGCCTATCCCCGATGTTATTCAATCTGTATACTGAGCAAGCAGTAAAAGAAGCAAAAGATAAATTCGGAGTAGGAATTAAAATCCATGGAGGAGAAATAAAAACTTTGAGGTTCGCCGATGACTTTGTAATTCTGTCAAAGACAGCAAACGACCTGGAAGAGCAGTTGAACAGAATGGTCAGTGTCTTGAAAGGAGTATAATGGAATGTAGTCGAGTTAACTCGGGTGATGCTGAGGGAATTAGATTAGGAAATGAGACACTTAAAGTAGTGAATGATTTTTGCTATTTGGGGAGCAAAATAACTAATAGTGGTCGAAGTAGAGAGGACATAAAATGTAGACTGGCAATGGCAAGGAAAGCGTTTCTGAAGAAGAGAAATTTGTTAACATCGAGTATAGATTTAAGTGTCAGGAAGTAATTTCTGAAAGTATTTGTATGGAGTGTAGCCATGTATGGAAGTGAAGTTTAGACAATCAGAGAATAGGAGCTTTTGAAATGTGGTGCTACAGAAGAATGCTAAAGATTAGATGGATAGACCACATAACTAATGAAGAGGTATTGAATAGAATTGGGGAGAAGAGAAATGTGTGGTACAACTTGACTAGAAGAAGGGATCTGTTGGTAGGACATGTTCTGAGGCATCAAGGGATCACCAATTTTGTATTGGAGGGCAGCGTGGGGGGTAAAAGTCGTAAAGGGAGACCAAGAGAGGATACACTAAGCAGATTCAGAAGGATGTAGGTTGCAGTAGGTACTGGGAGATGAAGAAGCTTGTACAGGATAGAGTAGCTTGGAGAGCTGCATCAAACCAGTCTCTGGACTGAAGACCACAACAACAGCAGGCTTGCAATTCTCTTTGACAGGTAGAACGGCTACCAAAGAGCATTAGCGCTGTTCGAGTTACCACGTCTGGTTGGGCGATACGTAAGGCCGTAAAAAGCGTCGTATGTTGAGTGACCACTGTGGAGGATACGGGGCTGCGGTATACTCGTGCGAGACAGCATTATCAGCACCTGAAGTAGTTTGAAAAGGGCGTCATTGTGGGTCTCTATTTGACCGGCTGGTCGAATCGTGGAATATCCAGATTCGTTGGGCATTTGGATGTGACAGTGACAAGACGCTGGGCCATATGCTAACGTGACGATAGGCATACTCGTCTGCAGGGTCCAGTCGACGACGTTTGACCACCACAATGGAGGATCGCACTACTGCGTACCAAGTACACCATAACCTCTTATTATCTGCACTTGCCGTTCGAGAACAAGAAATTGAATTCTTGCTACATTCTTTGTCATCCCGCACCATCGGTCGGAGATTAGCAGTAGCCGTCCCACGCGCAGGCTGTCGTTAATACCACAACACAAAGGTTTTTTTTTGTGAGTGGTGCACAGTCGAGGATGCATGGCGTTGGATTGTGTTCAGTGATGAATCGGTGTTTTACACTACCCTGAATGACCATCACCAGCGAGCATGGCGGCGACTGAGAATAGATCCCATTCTTCCACTGTTTTGCCCTTTACTCCTGGCATTATGGTATAAGTAGCCATCTTGTATCAGGTCATCTCCGAGTGATTGAGAGAACTCTGACTGCACAAAGGTACGCCATGTACAGCCTACGTCCTCATGTGTTACCTCTCATGCGACAGTATCGTGGCGCCGTTTTTCAACAGGACAATGCTCTAGTGCACATGGTACGTTTCACTTTTAAGCGTCTGCCTGATATTGTGGTATTTCCGTGGACAGCGAGATCTCCACATTAATGCGCGATAGTAATGTGTTACCAGGTCGGACATCAACTCCGTCCCAGGAGTTCCAGGATATTAAGGACCAGTTACAACACCTGTAGGCCAGTTAGGACACGAGAGGATACAACTTTATGACACTCTTCCTATCGGAATCAGTGCAACGTCATACTGTTAAGTAGGCTCGTAATGCCAAGTTAGCAAATTTCAAATAAAATCGGATACTCTCCCATGCCGTGAAATTTTATTTCGTTTTCTCCTCCCCTTGGGGAGGTTTCGTTTCTTTTGTTATGTAGTGTATTTACCGATGAAAATGGTGTTACTTACAAAAATAGCTCTACAAAGCAAAAATGTCACTCGAAGTTAACAGTTGTTGAAATGTTGTGTATGATTCGGTTCGAAGTATTCTAGTTTATTGTCGTGACTCGAAAGTAAGCAATACCGAACAACGTCTTTTGATAGCTATTGTTGCAGTTTCTCCGATGAGACATATGGCAAGATTCTTTTTAGAGTGCACTTATAGTACGTGACTTCCAAGTCAAGTTCTGGTCAGTGTATACATTCAGTAATTTTGAACATTCATTTCCGTATACCCCATTACTGCATCAAGTCGTACAGTCACTTCTGTCCTGCTAAGGGAGACGTAAAATATAAATAAAATTTCGTGCTAAAAGTATGCCTTATTATGTTAATACATACTCGGATAGCTTATCTGAGTTGTATCACTAGACGATTTTTCAGCTATATCCTGAGATATAGTTACTTCGTTGCTCAATACATTGAGTCTCTTTAAGTTGCCAATCGTACCTACTGCCGTTCGTTTTAGCTTCTAGTGCAAATATTTTAAGAGACATCATTTTTATTCTCAGTGAGATATCCCTAACCAGCAGTTTCACATTCGTTTACTCGTCCAGTAGTATTTAGCCGGTGGGTAAATACTTTTATTTGCAATCACTAAGAGATGTAAACATAGATAGAAATTACGTAGTGTCAGTTTCGTATAAACTGAAAATATTCTGAACACTGAAACCGTTTGTTGAACTTGAATCAATATGATCAATAAGCTGTGGAGCCCATTACAGCAAATCACGAATCTCTTAATCCCACTGATACCAGTAACTCGACTGTGACGTCGATATAAAATACCAAGCGGCCAACCGCTCTCAGTGCTATTGTAGAGCTGCACCGACAATTTGACATTCGAGAAATTCTCGTTCGCTCTAGGCACAAAGTCGCGTCGTCGCACCGGACGTAAGTCCAACTCCCATACATCCTAACAACTGTCGCCCGACGACATTTGATGTGTCACATCATATACGAGCCCACCTGTGGACCATCATAATCTAATGTGTGAAGAGGGCGTAAACAGCGAGCTTTCTTCATCTCCGTGGACAGAGACCTCCAAAACAGTACTTTGTAGCTCTCATACATTTTTGTGATTCCATCATTCGAAAAGGTTTTTCGCAGATTTCAGGGCGCTGTTATGTTGGTGCCAAGTTTTCTGTGCAATAAGGATGTCGACAACATAGTTCGTAGTTTGTAAAATTGGTAACAAATTACAAGACATAAAAAGTCTATGTATTTATGACAATTTGCATGTTATTCAATCTGCCAAAAGCTGGACATCAAGTCAAGAGTGGTAAATATGTAAAAAACTATAAAATGTATGAAGTAATTCATCCAACGTTTGACGCCTGGCTGTTTCCACTAAAATAATCTCTTTAATATGTATCGAATCAAGATCAAGCCTGAGAGAACCATATTTTTCGGTACAATATGTAATTGGCTGTTGTAAGGGCTAGCTGCTACCTTGCTGGAGCATAGATTCACTTCCTATTAGCCTTTTCTCTGTAGCCACAGTTACATTATGAGGTTTCCCCTGAAACTCATAAACAAACCCACGAACAGTGAATATGAATCTCAAGAATCTGCTGCAGCTGTTACTTACCTCGGTCTGATGCTGCTACGCAGCTTTCTACTTTAACCTGTATTGCCTGAGAAATATCTAAGTTCGATTCGTCATCTCTAATCACGCAAGGGAAATCTGCATTAGTGTAGTCTGATATGTACCAGTTTATATTTTCATTTGAAGCAAAAACTGTAATCTGTTGATATATATTCCTCCTATTGAAAAACAATGCTCGAAATGTAATGTGGTCAGAGTATCGTTGTTATGAAGAGAAATGCATGAATTATTGAAATGAAGAACAGCTTTATGTCTCTTCAAGGAGTCCATACCAAAAATTACTTCATACGGAAGTAAAGAAACAATAAAAAAATCTGCGAAAAATGTGTGGCCTTGTACTGTGAATTTCAGACGCGTTTGCGTATTGACATCATCTTCTTTTTCTGGAACAACCACTCTTACCTTAGTTCTTTGTAAGGGTAAAGTTGGACAAGATTCACTGGAACTGCGTTAATTAAACGCTCAGTCACAGATTACTGTGATGACAAAAACGGAATCTACAACTGCTTTTAAAGTGTGTCTTCCTATCTTTGTAGTGATAATCGGATGGCAAATATGTTTCTGTTGCTCTTCATTTTCATGTAACAGCGTATCCCTAATGTCTTCTAAAGAGATAATACTTACAGTGATCTCGTCAGAATGAGTAGTTCATAGTGTTGTCTCACATTAGCATCACTATGGGCTACTTGTCATTGTTGTCCCTTGCTGTCACATCTCTGTGTACTGGGCGACAAGACTTGTGCTATTTGTACTGATCGTTGTGGTTCAGAATTATTGGAAATATCTTGTCATGGATGGAAGCGACCGACTCCTTCGATGAAAAATTCTACTGATTTCTGAAATTGCCCCTTCTTCAGTTGCCATTTCTTCTGTTTCCATATCTGTCATTTTCCCTGTAATCACAGTTATCTTGTTTCTGATCGTAATGATTTCGTTGGTGTAGCTGCTGTCTATGAGTGTGCAGATTGTTGTTTCTCTGTGCTTCATTATTACTAGAATTATTAGGCTGAGAGTATGACCGTGACCAAGACTGTTGATGTGAAGGATTGTTCATGCTACCTCATCTATTGTATGACTGTGGTTGTCACGGTGAAAGTTAGGATTTTGTTGGTAACTGTTCTACGGAGATCTGTTAAAAATCTCGTTTTCCCGGTAATGATATTGATTCTGTCTCTTATTCCCATATTGGTTGTCTCTGCTGTCATGAAATTATCGTGACTGACCTCTATTACATCCGTCATGATAATTGCTGTTATTGCGTAAAAAGTTACTGATTATTAAGAACTGTTAGTTTTCTGAATTTCGAGAAGTTGTAAAACATGGCGAAAAGCATTTATGTTATTATGTTTCTGTTGTGCTGTTACTAATGATACGCGTGATGATCTGGGGAGTTTTGAAATGCGTAGCTGTATTAATGCAGATGGGCTATATGCTTCTACGAGATGATAATTTTGCTGTAAGATGTGTTCAAAAAATTGACTTAAAGTTGCAAACAATAATTTTTCAAAATCTGGTAGGCTGACAAGTTTGTCCTTGACCCCACGCTTGTTCTTCTTGTTTCTGTCGTTCGTTAACTGCCATTTGTCCTTCATCGAAGCGTTTTAGAGATCGGAATGCTTCCATATCACTAAAGCGTATTGGACGTGTGTTTAAATCGATTTGCGTATCTTTGCTTGAAAGATCATCTACTGTGATTTCAGCTTGTCGTACTGAGTTCAATATTTCGTGTTTCTGCTTCTAAATGTTGTATTGGTTTCGAATGATTTTGTGGTTTCCTTTTCAATTTCGTAACCGTGGTGGCAGGAACTGCCTTGTTAATCTTTGAAATTATTAAAGCTTTGTCTGTGCTATATGTGTCTGTGATTTCTTTCAGTGTTTCGTCATCCTCAGTTTCTCTGTGCGAACTCTGTTGTTCCAACAGTGTCAGTATAACTGCAATTTCTTCGACCCTTGTAGCAAAATTCCTTAACTTTGCCTTCATTCCTCTAGTTAAATTCTCTTCGAGTAAGTCGATGCTTCCTTTTTGTCCCACGACGAAGTGATTTGCTAGTATTTTGTTGTTTTCTTGTAATAACTGCTTAAGCAGAAGATAGAGATCATTATTCTGCAAATAATTCATAACATTCGTTGGTGATGAACCGACTGTATCTCTGTATTTTCAGCAACATCTATAACTTCTGAAAAATTTTACATCGTCCGTGTAGTGTTAATGTCCGACTGTGCGGAATCTACAATATTTAACCTAGAATCTTGGGTGTCATTAGTGAAAGAACTATTTACATTTGCAAAAATGTTGCAATTCATGTGCTGTGGAGCGTCTGTATCAATTGTCGGTTGACTGTCCAAGAGGCAAACATCAGAATTAGACTGTGATATCTACAATTGAATCAGCTGAAATAAAAGTAATATTATGAATGAGATTTTGAATATTGTTTTTCTGTGTGATGTTAGTGCTTCGCGCCTTGCTGTTCCCTGTAGTGCGAGGCATGATAGTGGCGATAACAAAAAATTCAGAACAAATAAAGGATATACAAAATCTATCCCAGTAAGCTGAAAAGGAAGGTGAATAGTTAGGAAATGGTGCAGCGTCAAAGAAAAATTATAAGCAAACGGTAGAAGAGAGCGGTGCAGTTAATCTGACTACGAAAAACTTCACAGATAATTCCCAGACGCCGTGTCATTGCAGGAAAGTCACCAAGTGAAAATTATCTTAATAAATAAAAAAGACAAAGAATATTATGTGAATGTGTACCTGTTTACTTAATTTATGAATAGTTTCTTTGTGAACGTATCGTCTCTTTAGGAATATGAGCTGTTGCATACCAAAAATTCCATTCATAGAAAAGAAATATGATCACGCTCACAACTAAGAACTAAATCTGACTGCGAGAATTTAAAGGAATAAATAAGAATAGTTAAGTTCAACACTGTTAACTGACCCTGTGGCATTGAAAACTCGTACCTCCTAGATTTGGCTTACCTGTGTCACAATGGAAAATGCAGTGTAACTGCTCTCGTAGAATAAGAAGAAACGGTGCGCCCTAGTTTCTGAGCTACTACTATAGAGAGTCGCGGTAGTGCAATGCGATCTATTAAATAAATCCAACACAAACTTGGTTCTTGCAAAATTTATCACTCATAAAAACGAATGTTCATCAGGCAGTGGAACCTGGATAAAGACGGAGGATAATCTGAGGTACTCTCTGGACAAAAATTTTTCATGAGAAACTGTATTTAAAAATCATCACAAAAAAACTCCTTAACACTATTCCATTTACAAAATTTCGCCATTGAAGCTTCAGCAAGCAATAAAAAATGTGTCATTACAAATTACAATTATATAAAACAACACTGGAGAAATACGAAAATGCAATTGAACATGAAAAATTATTCTATTGTTTTCGTCCTTTCAGATCCATTAACATTGACCGTGACAAAACTTTAAAACAATAGTAAGAAATTCCTGGTGAAAGTCTGTGTTGAACCAAGAATGCCTAACTAAATGCTGCACAATAAAGTAAAATACGTTTATTCGTTTACTTGATTCCCAGTCTTCTCAAAATAGAATCTATATTAGTAAATCCCCCTCATTCAGTACACAATGATAATATTCCGTTTCTATAGATAAAATCTTCCATGAGATCAATAAAATAATTACCAGGAGCACCACGTTCCTGTAGAGGTTTACTGTCAGGACATCCTGTTACAACTCCCTACCTTCTCTCCTCACGATAAACGCTAAATACACCCGCGCATCTTCGCAGAGCAAAGGTGACATAAGTAGTCTCCATGCCGTGCAGCGTCTCTGACGAGGCTGCGCGCACATAACTAAGCAATACAAAATCACATGCGCGTCCTAAGACATTCAAAACAAGAAAATTACTATAAAATTACATACATACACTATTTAGGCTTTCGCGGGATAGTTGACATATGTCTACAGGCATCCGCAAGTTCAGGTTTTTCTGTATCTCTGGGACCCTCTCCTAGATGTAAAACACAGCTGTGACTATTCGTTCTCCCTCCTTTTTTGTATACGTTCAATGTCTCTCTTTCGCCCTATTTGGTACGGTTCCCACACACTTGAGCAATCTCATGGGATGGGTCACACGAGTGTTTTGTGTGGAATCTCCTTCAAAGACTAATTCCGATTCTCTAGTATGTACGACTGAACCTATGTGACGGTCCCATTTCATATCTCTATAAATTGTTAGACAAAGCTACACACGTTTTTCATATTAGGTGCACTGTGCTGCCACCTACTGCCAGGTACTCCATATCAGCGGCCTCAGTAGCCATTAGACATCGTAAGAGAGCAGGATTGAGCGCAACGCGGAACTCACGGACTTCGAACGTGGTCAGGTGTTTGGGTGTCACTTGTGTCATACGTCTGTACGCGAGATTTCCGCACTCCTAAACATCCCTAGGTCCACTGTTTCCGATGTGATAGTAAGCTGGAAACGTGAGGGGCACGTACAGCACAAAAGCATACAGGCCGACCTCGTCTGTTGACTGACAGAGACCGCCGACAGTTGAAGAGTGTCGTAATCTGTGATAGGCACAGATCTACCCAGACCTTCACACAGGAATTACAAACTGCAGTAGGAACCACTGCAAGTACTATGACAGTTAGGCGGCAGGTGAGAAAACTTGAATTTCATGGTCGAGCGGCTGCTTATAAGCCACACATCACACCGGTAGATGCCAAACAACGCCTCGCTTGGTGTAAGGAGCGTAAACATTGGACGACTGAACAGTGGAAAAACAGTGTGTGGAGTGACGAATCACGGTACAGAATGTGGCGGGCGATTCGATGGCAGGGTGTGGGTATGGCGAATGCCCGGTTAACGTCATATGCCAGCGTGTGTAGTGCCAACAGTGAAATTCGGAGGCGGTGTTGTTATGGTGTGGTCGTGTTTTTCATGGAGCAGGCTTACACTCCTTATTACTTTGCGTGGCACTATGGCAGCACAGGCCTACATTGATGTTTTAAGCACCTTCTTGCTTTCCACTTTCGGCAC
Source organism: Schistocerca serialis cubense (assembly GCF_023864345.2). Lineage (NCBI taxonomy): Eukaryota > Metazoa > Arthropoda > Insecta > Orthoptera > Acrididae > Schistocerca > Schistocerca serialis. The sequence continues at coordinate 266,995,746 of NC_064646.1, forward strand.
GATCGAGTACCTGTTCATAATGCACGGCCTGTGGCGGAGTGGATACACGAAAATAACATCCCTGTAATGGACTCTCCTGCACAGAGTTCTGACCTGAATCCTATAGAACACCTTTGGGACGTTTCGGAATGCCGACTTCGTGCCACCTCCCGACATCGATACCTCTCCTCAGAGCAGCACTCCATAAAGAATGGGCGGCCGTTCGTCAAGACAACTTCCAGGATTTGATGGCACGTATGCCTGCGAGAGTGGAAGCTTTCATCAAGGCTAAGGGTGGACCAGGACCACATTAAATTCCAGCATTACCGATGGAGGACGCCACGAACTTGTAAGTCATTTTCAGCCAGGTTTCCGGGTACTTTTGATCACATAATATGTTTGCGTGAGTTGACTGATTCTAATTGCGGCTCATTGATATTGTAGTCATAGGATACTATGTTATTTCACTTCCTGACGTACACCTTTAAAGCACGTTGCCAGTTTTCGCATCACTTTGAAATGTTATCAAGGTCTGAATGAATATTAGGACAACATTTTTTTAGACAGTGCTTCATTATGGATAACTGCATCATACGCCAATATTCTCAATTTGATTATAATATTACTTGCAAAATCATTACTGTACAACGTGGACAACGAGGGTCCCAACATACTTATCTGGGACACATCTGAAGTTTACTTTTGTCGACGACCTTTCAGCCCCATAATTAATAAGTGTTGATTTGGTACTGAGTAAAATGTTCCTTTGAAGTAAAGAAACAATGCACCCATCTGATTACCTGCACCCAAGGCTTACAGGTTGTCTTGTGAGAAAAGTGCGAGCTGGGTTTCGACTGAGCGATGCTTTTACCGTAGCTGAGATCTGAGAGGCCTCATTATGTTTAATCTCAGAATATGTTCTAGAATTCTACAACAGATGGACATCAACGAGACTGGATGGTACTTTTGTGGATCATTTCTGCTGTCCTTCCTTTTAGACAGGTCTGACCTGTGCCTTTGTCCAACTGTTGGTCAAAGTTTTGTTCGATGAGTCTTCAGTATAAGATGGTTAAAACATGGACTAACTCAGCTACAAATTCTATACAGAAGCGTGTCTCAACCGTGTGCTGAGGCATTGTGCTGTTCTGGTGATTTTCAACTGTTTTTAAATACTGCTGACACAAGTGACATTAGGAAGCTTATTTCCACAAATGAAAAATAATCCGTGCAGGGGAGTGTAGAGGAATGAACATAGTGAACTCACTGCGAGAGCGAAGGCACTCGCGCCTATTCTCTTGCAACAAGCACCACGACTTTGTTATGTGGGCTGCATACACAATATTCGACAGGCGCATCTTCAAAGCTGGGGAAACATGGAAGATAAACAACCGAGACAGTTATGTTGTTTACAGTTTATTTACATTTTTATGGTAGATATTGCAATAACGCTTGTAAAGACCGTCAACAAGCACAGCTTATAGGAAATAACGACATTACAACTTCATTCCTAAACAAACACAGTATTTGCTGTATTTGGCGTGCAATAACTATTCAGTGGATTTTGGTGGAGCTGATTTTTATCATCAGTTCTCGTTAACTGTGTGATGGAGAGAACAGAGTGAGGGACAACACGAATAAAAATAGTAATAAGGACGAGAATAATGAAGTTGGATTTCCCAACGATCTGAACTGATACGATACGTGTCTTTAATGACATTGCTCTGTAGTGACGAAGGAACTTTTCCCTCACCGCTGAGCATGTATACTTGAAGACGGTGCAGAAAAATTCATTTTCGCTATATCCTTAGCTGTGAGCGAAAGGGAAAGTATGTCGAGTATTGAAATTATGCACATCTCTAAGAAATTGTTTACAGGCTGCATACTAGACAAGATGATTCCTAAAAATACCCAAAACGCTGTAAATGTACTACTTTACAAGAAAAGAGACAGAATTTATTAGAACTACATATCTCTCCTCGTCCTGTCCGTAATACTCGTATAACAAATAATTCACTGAAACTGTCTCCAGATATATGAAAACAGAATTAAGGAACACTTTCATATCCGACGACTGAGGAATTTAAGCAAATTAGCGTCTCCCACTCATTTTGCAGAAAATAACAATATAGTTGATACAGTAAAAGCAACCTGCATATTTTGGACCTTACAGATAAGGGCGTAGAACGAATCTTATGGAGGAGACTAAGATCCACATACATAACAAATGATTTTTCTTACATGATTCTGACTGAGCAAACAGTCATCAACGCCACTTCCCTAAGTAATCCCAAAAGGTTATCTCATATTTTAAACGAATATAATATTGCCACAGTCTGTGATTGCCGTAGTACATTCTCAGAGCCGTTATGTAAAAAGGGTTACATCTTGTATCTCACATTGTAACTGACAAGTCAGTAAAATAAATCATAATACTGTATATAATTACTCGATGTTTGATGTTCAGACTTGAAACTTGGACATTGATATCTTTTTTTGGAAAGTTGGCTACGTATTCTGTTGTTGTGTGCATACACAAACTACGAAATATTATTAACGTCGAATGGTGGCGAGCGAACAATTGTTGGTAGTAGTTGAACGCAGCCTGGCGTGGAGAGAAGCCACGTGCCAGGAGAGGTCTCAACCTGTCGTGACCGCGCTAGTGGCCCAGAGCAGATTTTTGTGTTAATCGAGGATATTTGGTAATTTACCTTTTCGCTGCGTGTAATTGATGCTTGCTTGCGCACTGGAGGAATTTTGATAGGTACGTGTATGCATACATTGAAAGTAATATTCGTATCTTTGCTGTTACCAGATACACGACTATTGATTACAGATATAAAGGAAAAAAAATTTTTTTGCTAATGAAACTGTCCAAGGAAAATAAAAATCTGAGTAAAGTGCGTCAGTGTGTAGATCGTCAATTTTCAGAATGTAGTAAATTAAAAGTTTTTATTGATTCCTTTCATTTTCACAGCTCTCAAGGCTTGTTGACTAACTCCCTCCTGATGATTTAATTTCTGTATAAGAAGATGGTTGTAGTTGCATCAGTAATTGTGACCATGCATTACACTCTGCATTGATCGCAGTTTTCCTTTTGAAATATTTTATTATGTTTCTGGATGCAGAATATTCACGCAGCGGTAAGACGAGGTAAGTTGTCTGTTTTTTGCAGGAGCATTACAGAAATAATTTTTAGGAGCCAAAGCTAGAAATTTTTGTAATCTATACCGGAAATAAACGATGACTGCGTGGCACAGGCTTATACATCACGTAAGATGTCGCTGTATCTCATTTTATACTAACGTTAAAACGTGTACGTTTCTGATGAGAACCAAAAGAATTTCTCTTGTAAGTGTTACCGAATTGTGAACGGAAACTTCTTTGTTCATCTCAGTATACAAAACAGATAACGGCTACAAAACGCATCAGGGAAACAAAATCTGTGGAGACCATTTGAAAATAAGAATCCGAAATCGATAACGATTTGATTCATTTAAACTTTTAAAAAAATTATATTTGTGCTGGCTGCTGTTTCAAATGATTAATCTTGCAGTTAGGTTGTAACCAGCCCGCCCGGTTGGCCGTGCGGTCTAACGTACGACTTGCCGGGCGGGAAGGAGCACCTGGTCCCCGGCACGAAACCAACCGGCGGATTTGTGTCGAGGTTCGGTGAACCGGCCAGTCTGTGGATGGTTTTTAGGCAGTTTTCCATCTACCTCGGCGAATGCGGGCTGGTTCCCCTTATTCCGCCTCCGTTACATTATGTCGGCGATTGTTGCGCAAACAAGTTCTCCACGTACGTGTACACCACCATTAATCTACCACGCAAACATAGGGGCTACACTCGTCTGTTGTGAGACGTTCCCTGGGGGGGTCCACCGGGGGCCGAACCGCACAATAACCCTGGGTTCGATGTGGGGCGGCGGAGGGATGAAGTAGACTGCGGTAGTCGTCGTGGGGTTGTGGACCACTGCTGCTGCGGCGGGGACGGAGCCTCTCTGTCGTTTCTAGGTCCCCGGTTAACATACAATACAATACAATAGGTTGTAACCAGCCAAATCAATGAGATTATTTTACTAGTGGATATAGCACCATGAACCACTTGCAAGTTGTGAACAAAATTATAAAATGGATCAATGAATGCCCACTTCGAGTGGGGTTCAAAGATTTTGAGAAACATTCGATCTGGCTTCAGCAAAATCGGCAGAAAAAACCCTTTTGTAATACTGTAGTGTAAGTGTGTAATGCAAATAAATTTCTACAAGTGAAGAACTGCGTGTAAGACCGAAAGTGCATTTCGAAATCAGTAATGTAAAGATTAAAATAATGTGTATGTAACATATAAAAATGAAAATCGTAAAATTAATAATGAAGTCATAGAACAAAAAAACCTCCTGAAGTCACTCAGAGAGGAACCAAGAAGCGCATGGTCCCATATTATGTACATATTTGGGCTCGTTAATTTTCTCCTACACTTAATTTCACAGCCTCAGTCTGATGAAATTTTGAAACGTAGAACGCTTAATAAAGAATCGTTAGATCAAGGTCTTTCTATATTACAAAGTTGTGAATTCTAGTGTATTAGCGGCGTCCATCGATAATGCGCGTGGATCGACGAATTCCCTGGGAAGCCGTAGGTGTTCTGCATGTACCAACTATGCTGGTGAGGCGTCCAGCACATGTTGCGTACGCCGAGCAAAACCAATGGTAAAGCGGATGACCATTGTGATCCACGGTACATTAGCGCGGCTTTAAGTCCATTACTGGCAGGGTGGTAACTTGTTCTATGGTGCACTGCGCCAAGAAATTTACTCTGTTGGACAAACAGGTCGGATTCGAAGTGCCGTCCTCTGTGCGTCGTTATATGCAGCGAACAACCGAAACGAGAGATCTCACGTGACACAAACGCAGCTGCTAGCGTCTCAACAGAAATGTCATCCACCGGAATGGCTTCCGGCCAGAGCGTGAAACGGGCTGTTACTGTCACCTGGTACCGTTGTCTCTCTGAAGGGGACAGTGGGCCTACGACATCAGTACGAACATTCGAGAATCGTGCTATCGTGTCTGGAAAACTGCCCACCGGCGCATAAAGATGGCAAGATATCTTGCTGCGCTGCCGCTGTACGAATGCGCGAGCCTATGTTAGACAGTCCTTTTGTATTCCAGGTCACACAAAACGGCTAGTTAGTAATTTAATCGTTGCCTTCAAGACGGGGTGGCGTTAGTTTTCTAAACTTTCAAAGACTTGCTTGCTAGCGCCGAAGGAACGAAAGGACGAGTTTTCACGTTCGGAATCTCACAGTAAAACTAGGCACTCCTGGCTGGAACGTCGACTGGCTGACGACCAGATGTAGTTTCTTTTAAAATCATCCTGAAGTTCCCGATCAGAATATTGCACTTGGGCTAGCTGCGTGAACTATCGAAATGAGCCGGCCGGAGTGACCGAGCGGTTCTCGGCGCTACAGTCTGGAGCCGCGCGACCGCTACGGTCGCAGGTTCGAATCTTACCTCGGGCATGGATGTGTGTGATGTCCGTAGGTTAGTTAGGTTTAAGTAGTTCTAAGATCTAGGGGACTGATGACCTCAAAAGTTAAGTCCCATAGTGCTCAGAGCCATTTGAACCATTTTTATCGCCATGATACTGCTCACCCGGGACGCGCTGTCTGACACTACACTGTCAATTCCTGATATATACCTTATATCAGTGATGATTTAGGCTATGAATTCCAGTTGATTGTATTGTCTTAGGGAACATTTGTCCTTATTTTGCCAAAAGGAATAGTTCATGGGTATACGGTTTGTATAAACGAAGAAATCTAACGCTTCCAACTTAGTACGAAACAATTTAATGGACACATAAACCGCCAACAACTCGCCATCATACACACTCAATCGTGGCCGAGCCGGAGAGAGTTTTCGTGAAAAGAATGTGAGAGGCTGCCAGGCCTCGTCTACGTACTGTTGCAATGCAGCACCGATTGGCTAGCGTCTACTACGAGCGCGAAAAGTGCTCCTAAAGTCGAGTAAGCAAGAAGGCCTGACTTTCTGTCCATTTCTTAGCTACTTCTAACGTGTTTCTATTAATCTGACCACCGCACTAGTGTTTTGCCTTTAACATTAGGATCAACTAAAGCTGCGGTAAGAAGCTCTTGGAGTTCTGTTGTATCAGGTAGGTGATGTCACTAAAAGTTAAAAACTCGCAGTAATCTTCGCAGTCTTTAGCTGTTTCCGGCAGTGGATTATTTAAAATAGCTTTGACTTTCTCCGGTAATGGCATTGATCTGGCTGGTGATACGATGTGGCCTAAAAAAGTAATATCTGCGTGGCCCAAAGTACACTTTGAGGAGTTGAACACTATTCCATATTGTCAAGGCTATTCAGCTCAGTCAGACACTGTTTGTGTTTCTCTGGGGTTGCTGAAAAAATGAGTAGATCGTCCAGATATGCAAAGGAATACTGCAAAGCTTGTAGAACAGAATCTATCAGTCTATGTCATCCAAACGTCATAAACAGGCTTCAGAAGAGACCAAACGGCGTTATAATAGCTTTTTTCGGAATATCTATTTCAGCTACAGGGATCAGTGCGCATGCCTTCGCGCAATCTTGTACGTTACACATCTTTTTCCCACATAAGTATAATTATAATCTATCAATAAAGGAATAAGGTAGTGATCCCCTATAATTCTAACATTCACGGTTCGGTAATCACCACATGGCCGCTATCCACCGTTCTTCTTTGATAGTAAATGTAAGGGGGGGGGGGGGGGGGCGCGACTGACGACCAAGCTCCACTGGATGGGCGAATGATGGACGATGCCTTCCTTCAACATGGTATTAAACTGCGCGTTTGCAAGAGCATACTTGTTAGGGGAGAGACGAGTATTGGCGATGTCAGGTTCCAGATCACAATGCACTAAACAGTCGGCTCTGATAATTGATTCCGTCACATCGTAGACCCAGGTCCAACTAGGTGTGCTGTGTGCCATTCGTCGCGATGGCTGAATTATTTGCCACGGAAAGACAAAACGAGGTGGCTGGTCGGTATCTGTGCAACGGCAAAATTTTTAAGTTGGAACATACGTTCACCAAAAACTTCCGTATCGGCTAGCTGCGTATGTTGAAGAGGCGCAAGGACGACAACTGACTATACGGAGCAATTACTTCCATCTGTCATTTGCCACTGAGGAAGGTACAAAGCGAGGTTAACTTGTGGGCACGGTCTGTGAACTTCTTGTGGTGTCCGGTTCAAATGGTTCAAATGGCTCTGAGCACTATGGGACTTAACTTCTGTGGTCATCAGTCCTCTAGAACTTAGAACTACTTAAACCTAACTAACCTAAGGACATCACACACCTCCATGCCCGAGGCAGGATTCGAACCTGCGACCGGAGCGGTCACGCGGTTCCAGACTGAAGCGCCTAGACCGCATGGCTACACCGGCCGGCTGTGGTGTCCGGGCTCAATGAGTAACTGCTGGAGAGTTCGCTGAGGAACGTCTTCGCGATCTTTTGCGGAACTGTCTTCTAGCGTTCCAGTCATAGAGCAATTCGCCCATCTGCTTACTCAGAGCGTCGACCTTGTTCATAATCCTCTCGTATTACCACAGATTTAGTACTCCACGCAGTCGAGGTTCCAGGCAGGATGTTGGTCTTTTCGTGCCCTGAATCGTGTCCTACCGCGTCGACGGACATGTCCATTTGTGATACTATAATGCAGTTCAAGAGGAATAGTCATATCTAAAAATGGCAATCACAGAAGTACCCGTCGGTACAAAGAAGGTAACTGCGAAGAAACCATGGGTACGGAAGAAATACTTGAGTTGGTCGATGAAAGAAGGAAGTGAAGAAATGTTCAGGGAAATTCAGGAAAACAGAAATAAAAGTCACTTAGGAATGAAATAAATAGGAAGTGCAGGGAAGCTAACGCAAAATGACTGCCTAAAAAATGTGAAGAAACCGAAAACGAGATGATTGTCGGAAGGACTGACTCAGCATATAGGAAAGTCAAAACAACCTTCGCTGAAACTAAAAGCAAGGGCGGTAACCTTAAGACTGCAGCGGGACTACCACTTTTAAGTGCAGAGGAGAGAGCGGATAGGTGGAAAGAATATGCTGAAGGCTTCTATGAGGGGGACGACGCCATTGAAGAAGAAGGAGGAGTCGATATAGAAGAGACAAGGGATCCGGTACATAGTATCAAAGCTCTGGAAGGCTAAAAATCAAATACGGCAGAAGGGATAGATAACATTCCACTAGAATTTTTAAAATCATTGGGGGAAGTGACAACAAAACGACTATTCACATTGGTGTGTAGAATGTATAAGTCTGGTGATACACCATCTGACTATCGGAAAAACATCATCATACAATTTCGAATATTACAAGAGCATCGAAGTTGCTGACAAGAATAATATACAGAAGAATGGAAAAGAAAATTGACGATGTGTTAAATGACGATCAGTTTAGCTTTAGGGAAGGCAGAGGCACCAGGGACGCAATCTGACATTGCGGTTCGTAATGGAAGCAAGACTAAAGAAAAATCAAGACACGTTCACAAGATTTGTCAACCTGGAAAAAGCGTTCGACAGTTTCAAATGGTGCAAGATGTTCGAAATTCTGAGAAAAATGGGAGTAAACTATGGGGAAAGACGGTAATATACAAGAACCAAGACGGAATAATAAGAGTGGAAGACCAAGAGCGAGGGGCTCGGTTTAAAAAGTGTGTAAGACAGGGATGTAGCCTTTCGCTCCTTCAATCTACACCTCAAAGGAGCAATGACGGAAATAAAAGAAACGTTCAAGAACGGAATTAAAACTCAAGCGAAAGGAGATCAATGATAAGATTCGCTGATGACATTGCTATCCTCAGTGAAAGTGAAGAAGAAGTACAGGATCTGCTGAATGGAATGAACAGCTTAATGAGAACAAAATATGGATTGAGAGTAAATCGAAGACGGACGAAAGTAACGAGAAGAATCAGAAATGCGAACAGTGATAAACTAAACATCAGGACTGGTGATCACGAAGTAGATGAAGTTGAGGTATTCCGCAACCCAGACAACCCGTAATTAATTTATTTATGCATTTATTTTACCTGGCAAGATTAGGGCCTTCAGGCCCTCTCTTACACCTAAACAGGCATACTCAGATTGAACAAATTTCAGTTTCTACAGAACATTAAGGACATATAACGTGTTATACAGTATTAATGTTAAAGAAAAAATAGAGATTATAACAGTAGTACAATGATAATTATAACAATCAAAAAATTATTATAACAATCAAGAATAATAACAATAATAATAATAATGACTGTGTATATATAAGTAAACAAATTTTTCTTTTATGAATGGCAGTCCCATTGATAGTTGGGAATTTTCTCGTTATATTCTTGCAGCTTGTGAGTTATTCTCATCGAGCAGAGACATAAGACGATAGAATGGTGTGAAAGAGATGTAGATAGGTTAGAGGGAGAGAAATAGAATGGTAAAATTCGAAGCTATGATGGAGAGGAGAAAGAAAGAGATGAGAAGGGCACAACAGTGGTGGCTATACCGTCCCTAATATGTAAGTTTTGAGTTCCCTCTTGAATGTTGAGTGGTTCTGGATAAGACGCAGATCACAGGGGAGCGCGTTCCATAGTCGTATGGCTGAGATGGAGAATGACACGGAGAAAGATTTTGTGTTATGTAAAGGTACAGCCAAGATGCTAGACGTATCCGATCTGGTATTGCGGTTGTGGAATGATGATAGCTGTTTAATAATTGGGGGCACCAGTGGCTAAGAAATCGATGAAGTAAGCACATCGTGTGGAGATCACGTGCCTTTTGTGGGCGTATCCAACCTAGTTGGGAGTATGAAGGACTGATATGATCATACAACCGTATATTGCACACGTATCTAACGCAAGCATTCATCACTAGCTCGAGGCATCTCGAATTTTCACTATTTGTGCCGTGTTGAACTACATCACAGTAGTAAAGATTAGGCAAGGCTAGGGTTTGGACTAATTTTTATTTAACATGAGTTGGAAATATTTTTCTAAATTTTTGAATTGCATGTACGGAGGAGAGCGATTTCCGGCAAGCTGTGCCTGTTTGTTCTTCCCGGTTTAGGTGTTCATCCAAGATTATTCTAAGGTCTTTTACTGTTTTTTGGTATGGTAATTGGGTACCATTGAGGAGTATTTGAGGGACTGTTTCGCGAAAGTACCGGCTGATTAACTTTGAATGAGATATAAGTATAACCTGGGATTTCTTGGGGTTTAGTTTCAGACCTAGGTTCTGTGCCCATCGAGAAACAGAGCAAAGATCTGCGTTCATACTCGCTACTGCGTCAGCAATGTTCTTGGGGCTTGCACTTATGTAAAGTTGGATGTCGTCGGCATATAGATGGTAGTTGCAGGAGTGAATCACTGAAGAAATATCATTAATGTACAGTGAGAAGAGTAATGGACCAAGGACGGAGCCTTGGGGAACTCCAGAGCGCACGTTTTTCCATGATGACTTTTCCGACCCATAAATGACTTGTTGACTTCTGTTTTTGAGGTAACTGCCGAACCAGTGTATTGCGCTGTTTGAGAAATTCAGCTGCTTCATTTTAATTAGTAATATATCAAAGTCAACTGTATCAAAAGCATGGCTAAAGTCAAGCAGTGTTAGGATGGTAGCTTCACGTCTGTCCATAGCATGTTTAATGTCATCAGTTACTTAGATTAATGCAGTTGCTGTACTATGGTGCTTTCGAAAGCCTGACTGATATTTGTCGTGGATGCTATGAGTTTTGAGGTAATCCGTCAGCTGTTCATGGACGATGTATTCTAGGGCTTTAGATATTGCAGGTAGTATGCTGATCGGCCTGTAGTCACCTGGCGACTTAGGGTTGTCAGTCTTGGGTATAGGTTGAATTTAACTTTGCTTCCATTCAGTAGGATATGTACTACTGACAAGAGACGGGTTGAAGATGTCTGTGATAACTGGAGTAATAGTGTCTACGACGTTCTTAATCATGCCAATGCTCACTCCATCATTTCCTACTGCCTCGGAAGAGATTCTCATAATTGCCTTTTGTACTGTGCCGGTAGTGACATGTTTTAGGAAAAAATTGTCTCTCGAGAGATTGATATTTTGGGGCTGGTAATTTGTCGCTGCGTGGCAATTTACAACTGTTGAGAAGAAATCGTTTAATTCTTCTGCAGACGCTTGATAAACAGCGTCAGATCTTCGCTTCTGTATACCGAAACTGCGCAGCTTTTTCCACAGTGCAGCAGGTTTTGATATGCCGCATACGACAGAGCGGGCATGTTTGATTTTGGCATTCCTCACGCTTTGCTTGGTTCTGTTTCGGAGTTTCCAAAAGCTTCGTACGCCTCGGGAGTTGGGTTACGCTTGAAGGCCCTATGTGCAGTATCACGTTTATTCATTAACTGGCGTAATGCAGTGGTGAGCCACGGAGCGGGAGCTCTCTGTACCTTGACAGTGCGTTGAGGAGCATGTTTATCATACAGTGCAATAATTTTGCGACATAATTCCCGAATTTTTCCGTCTAAAGTAGGTTCATTGCTTATATCGTGCTAAGGGATGTCTGAGCAATCCTTTTGAAGAGCGTCATGGTTAACATTTTTTATGTTTCTGTAGGTTACGAGGTGTGATTTTTCTTTGGTAGTGTGCACTGAGTAATTTAAGAATATCACGGCATGAGCAGAGAGACCCGGAGCGGATGTCTGATTAGCGCGAATTATTTTATCTGGTCGCTTTGTTGCTATTATATCTATGAGTGTATGGCTGTGTGGCGTGTGATGAGTTGGGTCCAGCGGTGTTAAACTCATAACATTGGAGTGGAACAGTCTCCTTAGTTTTTCTGCAGAGGGAGATTTTAACTGTAAGTCGATGTTTGTGTCGCCTATAATGATTATATGTTCATACAGTGTCACGAGCGAGGACAGGGCAGACTGAAAGGAGGACATGGCACCGACGTTTGGAGGTTTATAGATTACTCCAATTAGCCGTTTCTGATTTGATGTATTTATTTCGAAAAACAAGGACTCTGCTTCTCCTTCGCCCTTTGCATCCGATGTGCATAGTAAAGTAGGTCTCAGATCAGAGCGAACATAGGCACCCACACCACCCCCGCGTCGTGTTTCACGATCTGCCCTTAGGAGAGAGTAACCAGTGATTCAAAAAAATGGCTGTCATCACTATGCGACTTAACTTCTGAGGTCATCAGTCGCCTAGAACTTAGAACTAATTAAACCTAACTAACCTAAGGACATCACACACGTCCATGCCCGAGGCAGGATTCGAACCTGCGACCGTAACGATCGCTCGGTTCCAGACTGTAGCGCCTAGAACCGCACGGCCACTCCGGCCGACTAACCAGTGATTCAGATAGCGTCGGAAGAAATGTTTGGTTTCAACCAAGTTTCAGAGACGAGGATAATATGGAACAGCGATTGGCAGAACAGGTCACAGAACTCGTTGAAGTGAGCCGTGGGCCACAAAGAGCCCGCCGCCGGAACCTGTCCGTCCCATTGTGGCCGCCTGTAGGACCGAGCGCGCTCCGTTTACCTGCTGGCCGGAAGAGGGACAAAAGCTGGATTTCGCGTGGGAAGACATATTTACAGGTGTGCCCAAGGTCGTGACTGACTCAAGCGTCTGTGGGCTAAAGGTCAAAGACAGGCTGGAGGTATCGGAGAAGGGAGCGAAAAGAAAGATGGAAAGTGGCAGTAGTGGTTACGAAAAAGATAATAGTAGTAGTAGTGGTAGTGACGAGGATGAAAATAACAGATATAGAAAGGCGGTTTTAAGGAGATTCCTATTAATGGAGAATGTTAATTCGCGTTTGACTGACAATATGAATGTAAATGAGCACTTACGATAAACAAATAAAGAAGCAATATTTATGTGAAACAATTGACTGATTTTAAATAGAGTACGGGAAAAAAAGAAAAGGCCATTCCTGGCCAAGGTAAGTCTACTAGTATCAAACATAGGCCTTAAATGAGGAAGAAATTTCTCAGAATGTACGTCTGGAGCACAGCATTGTATGGTAGTGAAACATGGACTGTGGGAAAACGGGAACAGGAGAGAATCGAAACATTTCAGATGTAGTGCTGAAGAAAAATATTGAAAATTAGGTGGACTGATGAAGTGAGGAATGAGGAAGTTCTCCGCAGAATCGATGAGGTAAAGAATATATGGAAAACACTGACAAGAAGCAGAGACATGATGAGAATAACTTCCAAGCTACTAGAGGAAGGCCACGCGGGGGAGCCGTGAGTTCTAAGGCGCCTTGCTACGGATCGCGCTGCTCCCCCCGTCCGAGGTTCGAGTCCTCCCTCGGATATGGGTGTGTGTGTTGTCCTTAGCCTAAGTTAGTTTAACTTAGATTAAGTAGTGTGTAACCCTAGGGACCGATGACCTTACCAGTTTGGTGCCGTAGGTTCAAAGTGGCTCTGAGCACTATGGGACTAAACTTCTGAGGCCATCAGTCCCCTAGAACTTAGAACTACTTAAACCTAACTAACCTAAGGACATCACACACATCCATGCCCAAGGCAGGATTCGAACCTGCGACCGTAGCGGTCGCGCGGTTCCAGACTGTAGCGCCTAGAACCGCTCGGCCACTTCGGCCGACCGGTGCCAAAGGAACTTCCACAGATTTTCACGCGTCCGTCGGCCGTCGTAATTTAATATATTATTTATTGGTAACGTTAATTGTTCCGACTTACGTGGTGGGCCTTAATCAAAATGATACTTCATTTTAATTTTGATTTACAATTAAACGCTTTTGTGAAGTTCTCTTTTTGTTAACAATATTAACCTTCAGTGGAATTAGACTCGCTGAATGTTAAAACATGAGTATATAAGTTGAACAATGGAATAAACTTTTCATATTAATTTCCTCGGCTAGTCAGTTCACTTTAAAGCAAAAAATCTTTAGTTATTAATTACAATTGCGGCCCACACACGCGCGAGAGTATTTTTGCTTACCTCCGTTAACCATTGCATTGTAGTCGGAGTCCTGGCGTTGGCTCTCGGCTGTGGTACTGAAAATAAGAATCTTAAAGCTACTTATTTTCTGCAACGTAGGGCGGCTGTGGAGAAAAATGTATATTACGTTAATAGCGGGCGAGTTTTTCGCTTCCGCTAATTTTTTATAAGTTAATATGGCCACGTAATGGCGTCGTTGGCTGCATCGGCCGCTGCGATTGTTGAACTGTAAATTACTCGAATGCAGGTTAATTAAAGGAAGGCGGACATGAAATCGGGATCACCTCTTACAAATTAAAAGTGAACAATGATATTAAATCAATATATTATCTGCTTAACTAGTACAAATATGCTTACATTTGCCAGCACTCGCAAGATGTCCGTCTACACGCAACCAAGACAAGAGAAGAAGTGAAGACGACTAAAAAATTAACAAAAGAGCGTATCTTGTTGTCTCTTTAGATCATTTTGTTATATTTCTTTGCCCTCGAAACTTACACAGAGAAATTATTATTTAACGGGTACATGAGAAAAATGTAGATTATTCAATTTTTAAATGTCTCTTCTTTATAAATACTGTTTTTTAAGTGTTTTCGTATTATTTCACTGGGGACGCTATAATTTCCAGGTCATACAGGGTAAAAATAGTAGAGGAAGATTGAGATTGTAATACATCCAATAAATAATTGAGGACGTAGGTACCAAGTGCTACTCCGAGATGAAGAAGTTGGCGCTGGGGAAAAATTCGATGCAGGTCGCATCAAATGACGGAGGTACTGGGGTTATTTTCTATCGCCGACGTCCTTCTGCGTGAGAACCTGCCGTATTCATTCTTTCCGCAGAGGAAACACTCTTCGAATTAACTGGGCCTTTAGTTTCGCGTACAGGTCCATACCCGGAGATGAAGCTGTATTGTCCTGAACCTCGACTGTGTCCAGCTGACTAACGACCTGCGCGAATTTAGTGTAATCGGTGACCACTCCGGCGCAGACGAATCTTTCCTCCACCTGCTCTAGCCATAGTGCCGATCTGGGTGTCCAGAACGGTGATAACCTCACGCTAAATCTTGATATTATTGATGTCCCATCATTTCACTAATTTCTCAGACTCTCGACGGTTCGCCGCAATACTTTAGTATTGCTAGTTTGTTTTCTCTAGCGCTGATCACGTCGGGGTAACCATTGTCGCAAGTCTGTGGGTTACTAGGCTATCAAACTCGATATTGTGTTCAGGTCACAACAAGAATCAGACACGAGCGAATGTGTGGTTTTGGAGTAACACTAACAAATCCCACGCTCTCACATTTAACATAACAACAAGAACACAAAGCATATGCGATCACAAGCCATTTTCGGTAACCAAACGAACGAATAAACAAGACAAAACAAAAAGTACCGACCAATTAAAAGTCACGTGGCAGCAAGGAGAAGACATTTCACAGCGCTTCTGTCTTCCAGTGCATGAGCCCTGTTGACGTATGCTTAATGATCAGGTGATCATCTGACGTCTGCCGTGATTGTCGCTTGTCGTCGCTACATGTCTTTCCGGATAACTATCAGTACAATTATCATTAAAAATTCTTCCTCTCAATTTAAGACATATTCATTTAGTTCGAGACGAATTTTGCTTAGTTATCGGGCAACGATCATAAATATTTTGCATCGCCTCGGTTCCGAGGGTTCTGGAACCTGTAGAGAAAATTGGAATAGAGATCAACATAAACATCATTTCCGCTCTTTTTATTGCTCATGAAAACCACACATTGCATGTAGTACCACCATACAGCGAGACATTCAGAGGCGGTGGTCCAGGCTTCTGGACACACCGGTACCTCTAATACCCAGTAGCACGTCCTCTTGCATCGATGCATGCCTGTATTCGTCGTGGCATATTATCCACAAGTTCATCAAGGCACTGTTGGTCCAGATTGTCCCATCCCTCAACGGCGATTTGGCGTAGATCCCTCAGTGGTAAGTGGGTCACGTAGTCCATATTCCTTTTCGATCTATCCCAAGCATGTTCAAATGGTTCAAACGGCTCTGAGCACTCTGGGACCTAACATCTGAGGTCATCAGTCCCATAGAATTTAGAACTACTACCTAAACCTAACTAACCTAAGGACATCACACACATCCATGCCCGAGGCAGGATTCGAACCTGCGACCGTAGCGGTCGCGCGGTTCCATATTGAAGCGCCTAGAACCGCTCGTCCACCGCGGCCGGCTCAGGTATGTTCGATAGGATTCATGTCTGGAGAACATGCTAGCCACTCTAGTCGAGCGATGTCGTTATCCTGAAGGAAGTTGTTCAGAAGATGTGCACGATGGGGGCGCGAATTGTCGTCCATAAAGACGAATGCCTCGCCAGTATGCTGCCGATATGGTTGCACTATCGGTCGGAGGATGGCATTCACGTATCGTACAGCCGTTATGGCGCCTTCCATGACCACCAGCGGCGTACGTCGGCCCCACATAATGCCACCCCAAAACTGCAAGGAACCTCCACGTGTCTGCACTCTCTGGACAGTGTGTCTAAGGCGTTCAACCTTACCGGATTGCCACCAAACACAGTTCCGACGATTGTCTGGTTGAAGGCATATGCGACACTGATCGGTGAAGAGAACGTTACGCCAATCCTGAGCGGTCCATTCGGTATGTTGTTGGACCCATCTGTACCGCGCTGCATGGTATCGTGGTTGCAATGATGGACCTCACTATGGGCGTCGGGAATGAAGTTGCGCATCATGCAGCCTCTTGCGCACAGTTTGAATCGTAACACGACGTCCTGTGGCTGCACGAAAAGCATTACTCCATGTGGTGGCGTTGCTGTCAGGGTTCCTCCGAGCCATAATCCGTAGGTAGCGGTCATCCACTGCAGTAGTAGCCTGTCTCACCGTATCTCCTTCACGTCCGAATAACATCGCTTTGGTTCACTCCGAGACGCCTGGACACTTCCCTTGTTGAGACCCCTTCCTGGCACAAAGTGACAATGAGGACCCGATCGAACTGCGGTATTAACCGTCTAGGCGTGGTTGAGCTATAGACAACACGAGCTGTGTACATGCTTCCTGGTGAAATGAATGGAACTGATCGGATGTCAGACCCCCTCCGTCTAATAGGCGCTGCTCATGCATGTTTTTTTACATCTTTGGGCGTGATTGGTGAGATCTCTGAACAGTCAAAGGGACCGTGTCTGTGACAATATCCACAGTCAACGTCTATGTTCAGGAGTTCTGGGTACCGGGGTGATGAAAAGCTTCTTTTGATGTGTATATGCACCGCAACATATTACTCAGGAAACGATACTTTTTTACTTGCATGAGCAACTTTTTTAATCTCAGTGGAAAAATATAAAGTGAATGCGGTCGCAACTTACGTTCTAACTGCATAGATAACAACAGCAGTGTCCACTTCATCTAGCCTCTAGCGAAAAACATCTCTGTAATCATTAGAAGACAACTTCAAGCCAAGTCAAAACCAACTCAACTACGAGTATCCTTTCTTGCGTGAAAAGTACAGAGAAGCAACGAAGCGGCGCTATTATTTCTTTTCAGCAGTGGGACATTGTGACAGAAAGAGCTGCCGTGTAGTTCCGCACAGCGTTAGCTTCTCTGAAGTGTACGATGTTTCTTTTTCTTTCATCCAGTTCAGCCGTTCAACTTCATAATTTTTTTTTTCGGTGTGGGTCCACAGCCTCTAATTTTTTTGCAACCGAAACATGAGACTTTGTAGGCAGTATATTTACGTCCTTTATGTAATTTGTGCGAAGAGCTAATTTCGACTATGCGTCATCTCAAGCACATGCATGACATCAACTTATGAACATCATGTTTTACGTTGTGTACATTGCGAATCCGAGATTTACACGATGTAAAACGTGATCTATATAAATTAATGTCATGCATTTGCTTGAAAATGACGCAAAGTCAAAATAACGTAATCACTCAGATTACATAAAGAACATTAGAATACAGCCTACAACGGACCACGTTTTCATTTGTTGAACTTTTTGTCGTTTGTATGCGAACTACAGGTAGCAGTCACTTTTTAAATCATTGTACTGTTGGTTTCCTTTCACTTCAGCGATTTTAAATAATGTTGTGACGTAAGTTACACATTAATGATTAGTTTTATGGCTTTAGGAAAGTTAAATGCACCAGAGACGCAGTTCTGGCGCTGCTATTCATATTGGAAGCAAGACTGGAGAAAAATCAGAACACGCTCATAAGATTTGTCGAACTGGGAAAAGAGTTCGACAATGTAAAATCGTGCAAGTTGTTCGAAATTCTGAGGTTAATAGGAGTAAGCTATAGGGAACAAGTGTAATATATTATACAATATGTAGAAGAACCAAGAGGGAAAAATAGGTGTGGAAGGTCAAGAACCACGTGTTCGGATTAAAAAGGGTGTGAGGCAGAGATGTAGCCTTTCGTCCCTACTGTTCAATCTATACACCGAAGAAGCAATGACGGAAATAAAAGAAAGATCGAAGACTGGTATTAAAATTCAAGGTGAGAGGATATCAATACGATTCGCTGATGACATTGCTGTCCTGAGTGAAAGTGAAGAAGTCTTACATGATCTGCTGAATGGAATGAACAGTCTAATGAGTACTGAATGTGGACCGAGACAAGACCGAAGAAAGACGGAAGTAATGAGAAGTAGCAGGAATGAGAAAAGCGAAAAACTTAACATCTGAATTTGGGGATCCTGAAGTAGACGAAGTTAAGGAATTCTGCGGCCTAGGCAGCAAAACAGCCGATAACGAAGGACAATGAGGACATAAAAAGCAGACTAATACTGGCAAAAAGGGCATTTGTGGCCTAGAGAAGTCTAGTAATACAAACATAGACCTTAATTTGAAGAAGACATTTCTGAGAATGTACGTTTGGAGCGCAGAACTGTATGGCAGTGAAAAGTGGACTATAAGAAAACGGGAAGAGAAGAGAATCGAAGCATTTCAGCTGTGATGCTACAGAATAATATTGAAAATTAGGTGTACTGATAGGTAAGGAGTGAGGACGTTCTCCTCAAAATCGGCGAAGAAGGAAAGCTATGGAAAACAATGACATGCAAAAGGAACAGGATGATAGGACATGTGTTAAGATATCAGAGAATAACCTCCATGGTAGTAGAAGAAGTGGTGAGAGTAAAAACTGAGGAGCAAAAGAGGTGGTATTTTATCTTCACATAAGCTTGTATGTAAGGCACGATACAATGTTTTAATGGCTGTTTTATTCCGAATACGACGCAAAGTTTACTTAGACATGCATCCATGTTCGAAGGAGCAGGCAGTACGGTGGCTACAGCCATTATAAAATAAATTAAATGTATTTGCAGGAGCGAATAAGGACCACCATCAGCTTCACAATGGAATGACGATAATGAAAATTTGTGTCGGACCTGGACTCGAACGCGGAGTTCCCGCGTATTTCGAGTGGTTGCCTTTCCGTTTGACCATCCGTGCACGACTCACAGCTAGATCCGAACCGCCACATGTCATCAACCACGTGTCCAGAACCTGTACTCACACTTCCATTGTGTATATTCCTGTACAGGCGAGACATTTTACTTAAAAGTCGTTTGCTCGGTGTCGGTGGGTAAATATGATACTGCAATGTATGTTATTCCGACGAGTACGATGCAAAATTGTTTTGGGCATGCATGCATGAATGCATGCTACGTAATATGTTCCAAAATGTCACACATAAAAATAGAATTATTCTGCGACCCATACCTCGGTTTCTGTTGGTGATAGATTGGAAGAGTGAAATGTTTTGGAGAGCCCTTGGGCTAGTGGCCATTTATATACCCAACAGAAGGACCGTCTTACTGTAACTACCCTGAACTACAGGGTCAAAATACGAATATTACAAGCTTCCTTCTCCTTAGTCAAATGGTTCAAATGGCTCTGAGCACTATGGGACTTAACATCTGAGGTCATCAGTCACCTAGACTTAAAACTGCTTAAAGCTAACTAACCTAAGGACATCACACACATCCATGCCCGAGGCAAGATTCGAACCCGCGACCGGTCGGTCACCGCGGCCGGCCTCCTTAGTCAAATGGAACTAATTAGTTTGTTCTTTTTGCATTTAATGTGGTCGACGATGGGACTTAAGAGGCTTATGGAGGCACCATTTGTTCATGGGCGGTTCCTTAGAAAACTTCAAAAAATGTTTTCTTAACAGTTTTTCGTGCCAAAACCGAGCAGCGGACTGCAGGACTGCTATGAACAGCAAATCGATGAAATTTTTACAACATATTCCTAAGATCCTGATCTCGAACAACGTTAAAAATTTACAAAGGTTCAAAGTTAACTTACATGTTCACCTAAATTACAGACGTAATATCCGGTGTGAAGCGAAATCTGCATAATAAATAACTGCAGAAAATTCCTCAGATGTTAACGTTATATTCTCTAGGCATATATCTAGATGTGTCATCTCCTCATTTTCAAAAAAATTTATCCATTATCGGGTTACACCCCGAAAAAGCTGCAGATTCCAAGACGACTATGAACAGCAAATAACTAAAATTTTTACACTGTATTTTTAAAGATTCCGATCTCGAACAACTTTGAAAATTTTCTTCTCCTCTTTATCCGTTTCCGCGATACAGAGGTTCAAAGTGATCCTACTTGTACACGTAAAATCCTGTGTGAGGCGAAAACGTAGTTTATAAAGTGACTTAGCACGGAGAAATATGCTCCATTGTCATTAGAAGCGTTCTTGAAACGCAGTGTTGCAGTACTGAAGCACATGTAAAAGTTTTGTGCACGTACCATCTGTCCTGAGATGCAAAATTGGTTTCGCGTTATTTCAGTTTCATCTAAGTATCACAATTTGACTGACCCGTAAAGTTCTTTTCATTTGAGTGACATACTCTGCTGTGGCAGAAAAAAGAAGGGAACCAGCGGGGAAAGTCTGCTATCAGAAGTCGAAAAGGCGAATGTGCTCCTGTTTAAAAGACTCTGACTGAAAAGCGGGGTACCAGCTGCCTCATTCTGTCTTCCCCAGCACCTCTAAAAATTTTCCCAAACATTTTGGCATCCAAACATATTCACGTTTTTTATGCTGAGAGAGAAGGAGACAGTGGCAGTGGAAAGGCGACGGAAAAGTACTAAATAATTTGCGATAGTAGGCAGTGATTGTTGCCTAGTGACTGGATCTGTGATTTCCTGTCAGAGAGGTCACAATTCGTAGTAATTGACGGAAAGTCATCGAGTAAAACAGAAGTGATTTCTGGCGTTCCCCAAGCTAGTGTTATACGCCCTTTGCTGCTCCTTATCTATATAAACGATTTGGGAGACAATCTGAGCAGCCGTCTTCGGTTGTTTGCAGATGACGCTGTCGTTTATCCATTAATAAAGTCATCAGAAGATCAAAACAAATTGCAAAACGATTTAGAAAAGATATCTGAATGGTACAAAAAGTGGCAGTTGTCCCTAAATAACGAAAAGTATGAGGTCTTTCACATGAGTGCTAAAAGGAACTCGTTAAACTTCGGTTACACGAGAAATCAGTCTAATCTAAAAGCCGTAAATTCAACTAAATACCTATGTATTACTATTACGAACAACTTAAATTGGAAGGAACACATAGAAAATGTTGTGGGGAAGGCTAACCAAAGACTGCGTTTTATTGGCAGGCGCTTAGAAAATGTAACAGACCTACTAAGGAGACTGCCTACACTACGCTGGTCCGCCCTCTTTTAGAATACTGCTGCTTGGTGTGGGGCTCTTATTATATAGGACTGACGGAATATATCGAAAAAGTTCAAAGAAACGCAGCATGTTTCGTACTATCGAGAAATATGGAAGAGAGTGTCACAGGCGTTTTTCGTTGCGACGGAATCTTCTCACGAAATTCCAATCACCAACTTTCTCCTCCGAATCGAAAATATTTTGTTGACACCGACTTACATAGGGAGGAACGACCACCAAGACAAAATAAGGAAAATAAGAGCTCGAACGGAAAGACATAGGTGTTCATTCTTTCCGCGCGCTATACGAGATTGGAATAATAGAGAATTGTAAAGGTGGTTCCATGAACCCTCTGCCAGGTGCTTAAATGTGATTTGCAGGGTATCGATGTAGATGTAGAAAGAGCGAAGGAGACAGTGGGAAAGTGAGAGAAAGAGAGAGAAAAATTGACACTGGAACATAGTTGATAGTGACGGAACAGTGCTAGGAAAAGAGTGGAGGATAAAGAGAAGGAGAAACTGCAAGTTGGTGAATTAATAAAGAACTTTCTGCAACCTACCAACGCTTTTTAAATAGTAATTAAGAAAAACATAATGTGAGATCCGAGGGAAAATGGAAACAGCTACTGGTAGTTATGTACATGATGTATTAAGAAGTTCATCTCTCCAAGGCCCAGCTACTTTGTGCATAAAAAATTACATTGGTATGATAATTGTCCGTAAAAATGTTTGAAATGAAACAAGTTTGGAAAAAAGGTCAACTGTGAAATTTGTGAAATGGTTTATCTAAAAGTAAGAAATGAGACAGATTAGAGAAACGTTTGATGCGCCTTTGAATGAAATTCGAAAGCATATAGAAGTGAGGTGCAGACTGAGAACAGAAAATTCAAGGTTTAACTTAGAATTTTAGATATTTAGTGTACAAGTGTGAAGGATTGTGTAGACCGTGCAGCTCCATTTACTGCACATGATTTCGAGATTCATTCAGAGGCGCTTCAAATG